>NC_079405.1:24655136-25282636 GCF_029220125.1 Pseudoliparis swirei | reverse complement strand
GGATTTAACATGACGCGATGCAGGCCGATGGGTAACGAGATGATTGGACAGCTTTGGCGACTGTTGCCGGGCAGATGTGGGGGAACCAAATACAAAGTTTATCGCAGGACTGAAAGGCTTCGGAAGGGATCACTCGCGCATACTTCACATAAAAGCAGATAAATACATAAAAATCATGTACAAAAACACATGAATGCCATCGCGGTCGCTGTGTTTGCTTTCTCGCACTACAAATGAACTAGTGAGGGTGCAAAGTCAAACATGTGAGACGAGAAACACGTTCTAAAGAAAGAAGGAAGGAAGCGGTTTAAAAAGTGGAGGAAAGTCTATCTATAAGACGAGATCTATCAGCCTTTCTAAACTCAGCCCCAAAGTCGACCTCCGTCTCAGGCCCGAGGCACAAGGCATTGTGCTCCGATGAAATATTGATAGAGGGCGTATAATGGCAGCGGATTGATGGGGTGGGGGGGGGGGGGGCGGCTGTGAAAACAAGACCAGCAGGTCCCTGGACCGAGGCCGGTGCCAGGCAAACACCCGGTCTCACAGCCAGCCATGCAAAGACACGTGGGGAGAGAGACTGAGCCGCTGCGTGCCGGATCCAGACTGATGCGGAGTGGGAGGGGCTACACCGAAAAAGATCAAGGGGAACTTGCGGACGCACTTTTTCCACATTGATTAAGCTAAGTTTCAAACGACCAAGAAGAAATAATCAAACAGATGACCCCTGACGGTACATTCGACTCGCGCTCTCGATCCCCCCCCCCCCCCCCTCCACCCGCAACACGCAACTACATATCCTCAGTAGCAGATTACAATTTTGAACAGGAAAGGCTGCGAGTCGCCGCCATGCTCTTTTGCCAGCCCCATTAGGGCATGACAGCCTCTTCCGTACACACACACACACACACACACACACACACACACACACACACACACACACACACACACACACACACACACACACACACACACACACACACACACACACACACACACACACACACACACACACACACACACACACACACACAGACTCATCCTGGAGATCTAGAGGCTGGGAGGGAGCAAGTGTGTCTATTAGAGCCAGATAAACCCTCAGAGTAGCCCATTACTGCGCCCAGTACGCTCGGGGTTCACTCTGGGGGGTCTGCGAGGGCACAGCGAGGGCTTTGTTTGCAGGGGACGGACGGGGGGACGCACCGCTTCCCCCCCCCCTGCCCCCGTCCCCCCGGTGGAATGGCAATGGCTCTATTAGAGGTGAAAGTAAGCCGGGTGAGGGAACCCGATCCCAGCACTCAGCGTCTCTCCCGGTCCCCCGTTCACTTCCTTCTCTCCACGCTGGCACGCCGCGTGCACTTGGAAGAACGAAATGAGAAGTACGTGTGTTAAGAGGTTTTTTTTTTCCCCTTCTTTCTCCTTTTTTCTCATTTTCAATCCTTCATGTACACACAAGTGCATGTGTGCCAGTGCACGGACAAGTTAGGCAATTACACAGGGGAGAGAGAGAGAGAGAGAGAGAGAGAGAGAGAGAGCTCTCCGGTTGCACACATGAGAGGCGGTCCGGTCCGCTCTCCTCAGTCTGCTGGACACAGACAATCCTCTCCTCTTCTCTCCCAGCATCTCGAGGTGCTGCCGGCCGACACGGTGCAGCTCCCCTCCCCCCCCCATCCCAGCTCCCATTCCACCCTTGCAACCAGGATTTTTTTGTTTTTTGTTGCCGGTGTTTTGTGAACAGGGAGCTGAGTGAGATGAGTCCTGGTCAACCCTGAGTTTAATGTCAACCCCGTTAACCTGATCCCGACCGGTGTAAAGAGAGACGGCTCATGCACGCCGTGAGAGGCGGGTCGAGGCTCCTGGTGAGGCGGCGGCGGCGGCGCTCTTCACGTGTGTGAAGTCAGTGTTACTCGAGTAGCGTACTTTTGAGTGCAGCAAAGAACCATTGTGAGATACTTTACTTGAGTATTTTAAAACATTTTACCACGACATTATTACTTCGAGAATTTGGCAAAACAGAATTTAGCCAAAAGCATCTAAAAAGGTATTTTTTTTCTACTACTGTGCATTTGGAATATAGAGAAGCAAGAGTTTTAGAGCTTGATTAGTTAATCTTCTTCAAACACATTTTTGTTGCAATCCAAACCGCAATCAGTAAATTGCTCTGCATAGAAAAAAGGGAGAGAAACAAAAATATAGTCTGCTAATGTGCCTGTAGCAGGACTGTAATAAGCCCGTCCTATCATTTCATTCTCCCTTAGCCAGATGCTTCAGATGCTTCAAGGGGGAAACTCAGGGGAACAGTTAAACAAGGAGCCAAACAGCGGAAAAGTTCACAGATGGTTTATTTTAATTATTGGCCAATATCTTTCTTTCATTGCATTCATTAGACCTTATTATCATGAGAGTGAGTGCTTGAGTGCTTCATTCAACTGTGACTTGTGGTTTTGGTGAATTGCAACACTGACTTGTGCAAGAAGGCGTGTTTCTCTCTCCGACCCCCCCAGCGGAGTGCTGAGCAGCGGCTTCCGGCACGAGGCGGCGGCCGCACCGGTGAAGCGCTGGACGTGTCCCCGGCCGTCCGATCGCAGCCCATTATAAACAAGACGAGTATTTTAGTCAGCTTTGAGAAATGAGGTATAGCAACACAGAGGAGAGGGACGCCTCACTGTCAGCCGGAGCCAGCCCACCTCCTCTTGAGAGAATACTTGGCTGCTGACGGTGATCTCCGGGGCTGCAGGCCTGCGTGTTATAGCATATCTCTCCCTTCTCAAATTAATAGCTATCGGGTCGAGTTTACTTACGGAAATATACGCCCGGACAGGAAAAGTTGCCTGGCACGTCGTGCACTCTCAAGATCACGTCTCCACAAATAAAGAAAAAAGCACACTGGGAGATTGCCGTCTTATATGACACCGTTTCCCACCAACGCTATCGCACGGGAGGGGGAAAGAGGAGACTGGATTTTATATATCATACGCGGCTGTTAATGCGTCCTACTCGGCCTGGTAACATCAGAACTTCCTCTCATTCAGGAACGATTACTGCATCCAGCGTGACTTGGTACAGTACACGCGGCCCAGCCCGCTCGGAACTTTTTCCACGCCGGTGTTTCGCTGAGAAGTATCGGGAAAGTGATTGGATCATGGAGAAAAAAAACTCTGGACTGCTCCTTTGTTTAAAGAAAACATAGAAAAGAGAGAGAGAGAGAGAGAGAGAGAGAAAGAGAGAGAGAGAGAGAGGCAAATACACATCCTGGCTCTTGACAGCGCACTCGCTGCATGACACTGATACGGGTGTTCCGCCCCGCTGCATATTTCTCTGCTTTCAAATTGGGTCAATTAAAAGAGCAGGCCGCTGCCAATGGCGTTGCGGAGCATGTCGCTGCTTGAAAAGCCTCCGCGTTCCCCTCTCGAGAGCTACCGAAGGTAAAGAGAGGATGGGGGGGAAGAGGCGAAAGTTTTTGCAGGCCCGTTTTTTTCTTTTCTTTTTATGACAACCGGACGGTGGGGATGAGAGCGACGAGCAATGTGGAGTCGATTGTGTCGCAATCACGAGCGAGCAATTCACCGCCGGGGGTCGATAATTAGAAACCGCGAGGCTCCTTCTGACCTCAGGATCACGGCGAGGTTCACGGCGAAGCTCGGGAAAAAAAAGCCGGAACCCGTCCTGTGTGAAACTAACGTTAAAGTGAAGAACTGTCGCGCTGAGCGGCTTTTGATCCCGTTGCGTAACAAAGAACACAGAAATACCCACAGTCTCACAAACAAGCCGCGCTAACCCGACCGGCGTCCCGAGGCGAGTTTCCGAGCCGCAAGGAAGAAAAAAAAGAGGTGTGTTCGTTCACACGCACGGCACCCGAGTGACAGGAGTGATAATTAGGGTGTTTAAAGGGGGGGGGGGGGGGGGGTTGGCGTGCTCTCACACATCAAAGGTAACACTTGTCAGGAATCCCGGCCAAATATTTTGAATGCCGTCAAAGCAAAGGAGGGAAAACTCCAGTTAAGACGGTCTGATTACCCTTTCGGGAGGCACGCTTCATTTTCAACGGCCAAAAAAACAAAAAGCGACGGAGCGACGTGGCGGAAGACGCCTCGACTTGATTTTTTTTTCAGGAAAATTGCAATGTTTTTTTTTGACGAGTTGGCCGTCGGGTAACGCTTTTAACAAGGAGCGGTAATGAGTCGAAACGCTACATGGCGACAGCGTCTCGCTGGACATGGCGAGCAAAACTTTGGCCTTATTAATTTTGGCCTCATTAATTTGTGTGAGTCTTAGTCCGGGAAATATTTAGGAAGTGTCTGCTGCCCATGTACCTGTATAAAGGTGCATTTGTTCTCCTGAGCACAGAGGAGCTCTGTAGCATTGAGTCCATCTAACTGTAGCAAGGCCTTCTAATGTCGCTCTATTTCATCTATCTATCTATTGCGAATATAACGATTGTTCCTAGCTGGAGAAATGACGACTGAATTAACTAAAAAGTTACAACGAGTCTCAATTCAATGCCGATGCTTCTACATGGCCTAC
The DNA here is from genome assembly GCF_029220125.1 of Pseudoliparis swirei. Taxonomy (NCBI): domain Eukaryota; kingdom Metazoa; phylum Chordata; class Actinopteri; order Perciformes; family Liparidae; genus Pseudoliparis; species Pseudoliparis swirei. The sequence goes on along the minus strand of NC_079405.1, from coordinate 25,278,115 downwards.
GTAAGTAAACAAGACCATCGGGGGAGAAGAATGTCTATTTCTATATCGTCCTCGTCATCTGTGAGCGACGTCTCGCTGCTCCACCGTTCCCCTCGAGGCCCAGACTGTAAATTACAAAGTGTCATTACAAAAAGCTATAAAAAAGGTAGGAGCATCTTCTTGTTTTTGTGTGTGACAACATGTTTCCTTTGAGTTAAGTTTGCAGAGAGTATTACTGAATTCACACACCGAGCGTGGAGTTGGCTTCTTTCCAGACGCCTGTAGCCTATCTGAGAGCCGCTGCGGTTCCCTCGCTTATCTCAAGCTAGCGAAACTTTCTCCGAGTGATTTCCTGTATCTGCGGGATAAGGAAGTGCCTATTATAGCGGGCAATCACGGAGCTCGCAAACATGGAGATTAAAAGGCCCCTCTCTTCCGCACACGAGCAAGTGTGTGGCACCTGTGCTGCTATCTCGTTAGCCGGGGACTTCGCGGAGCCCGCGGTGCGTCCCCTTCAACAAGCTCCTTGTCAACGGCGACCCGTCTTCGTGTCAAACATTTACACCAGTTATTTGGGTTTGTGTACGCGCTTCAAAGCCTGGTGGAGAAGTGACACGGTTGTTAAAGAATGCCTGTGTGATTACTGGACTGTGGGTATGCGGTTAGCCGCGCCGCTAAATGAAAAGGAGCGATAACAGCAGCTGCTCGCCTCGGCTTAGTCACTCCGTGGGACGGGGGACGGGGGGGTGTAGTAAAAAAAGCGGTCGGGAGGCTCGGCCAGCGTGTCACATCAGATAGCAGCATCCGGAGATATGATCTGACCCGCCGGTAAACGCCGGAGAGCCTGGAACACAAAAGGAACGGCAATGTTTTGTGATTTGCGACGTGGCGTCGAGCTTCGCTGAATCCTCTGTGTCTGCATCTCGGCGGCGAGGAGAAAAAACACACAGGGGTAACAGCTTGGCCGTAAAAAAAAACAGCCGGCCATCAGATACGGAAGCAACGCGAGCGCCTCTGCTCGCTGGGTTCCGGCGACAAACGTGATGAAAGTACGGACGTTTCGTCAAAGCCCTCAACGTCTCATACGAGGCCGAGAGGGATGGAGGTGAGGGTGGAAAGACGGGTGAAACCAACACGGGACTTTCAAGTAGCGTTGTGTTTTTTTACTGAAGTTATGTAATCTAAACCCAAACCACGGCCTTTTTCTCAAACATAAATAGCGAGTTGTGTTGCTTGAACCCAATATGCGACGAGTCGGGACTGAGAATAGGTCGTCAGTTATTACTATTAAGGCTCGAAACAAACGCACAATCCATAAGACATGTCACGAGGTTTCTTCTGAAGCGTTAATAGTTATTCCAAAGGCGGGACATTGAGCCGAGCTGTGACATCATCGTTAGCATTCGTAGAACTGCCCTCATTGGTACGTAGCCTACGACCTTTTTGCAGTTTCGGGAAATATATGATATCTGTCCATGCCACAGTTACAGTATGTGCATAGCTCCTTGTTTCCTGAGTACACGCACACGCTAAATCTAATTTGAGGCTGATTTACGACTGAATAGCCAGAAGGCGGGACATTGAGCCGGGCTGTGACATCATCGTAAAGCATTCGTAGAACTGCCCTCGTTGGTACGTACAACATTTTTTTCAGTTTCGGAAGGTTTTGGTGGACGCAGCTCTAAATCCCAATGTGGGTAAAGTGGGTTTCCAAAAGCCCACGGAATTCGACGGCACAAATTTAATCCCGGAAAAAAACGAATCGCGCATCGGCGATTTGACTCCTCGCCTCGGTGACGCCATACGTGGCTATTTTCGTGGCCAGTTTGTTTGTATCCTGTTGCCGTGAGCGCCCTCGCTGGGGGAAAAGGTGTGACCGTCTCTCGTCTCAACACATGTCGAATGCGATCCGTCACAATGGATGCGCAACTTGAGAGCGCCGCCGTATCACACATCATTATAGAGTGGGTGAGCCTCCCCCCCCCCCTCCCCTCCCCACGACCTCGACTTCATCCACGAGTTGCGATGCTCGGCGGGACGTGACGTCTTACTGCTCACCAGTGTCACCACCTCGTTACCGCCGCGCCCCGCCGCTCCCCTGCCGACCTGGGGGCGGGGGGCGGGAGGCTCACCCCACTCTATAATTAGGAGCCACTGTAGTGCCCCGCCCTTCCGCTGTCCAATACCCAACCCCCACCCCCACTCGCTAATGGCACCAATTTGTATTCACTGTCAGCTCTGATGAGCTCTCATGCGGAGAAACGGCCTTATCACATCGCCTCTGGCTCCCATCACCTAAGCCCCTCTCCCAACTGCCTGCCAAGCCCGGAGTGCTGATGGACAGGCGGAGAGGCTGATTGGAGGGAGGGGGGGGGGGGGGAAGACACTTTTGTCTCAGTTGTTTCATGTAAACTCTTGTAACAGCAGTCAGGCGTGCTCCGCCACACATTTGGTTGAGCAAGAGGAGACTAAAACCCCAAATATATATTTTTTAAATCGCAGGCACTAACGTGCACCGATAGTCGGACCGCTCTCCAAAAACAAACGAACACCTTTCTCCCTCGATCTCGCACACAGAAAAAAACGTCCCGAGGCGGAGATCCACGCAGCTGAGGAGGATGTGAAACGTGGAGGACTAGAAGGGGAAGGAGATCCTCCCGCGAGAGTCTGGATCTAATCGCACACATCTGCACAAACATGTCTGTGTTTTCATAAAAAACAGACTCCAGCTCGGCGGTGACACTTCTTGCCCCATTTCCATCGCCGCACGTCAATCCCTTCGATGCCTCTCTGCAGCTTCTTTCGTACCCATTGCATTTTTCAGGAGTCTCGACCGCAAATTCTACCGGTTACTGAGTCCAACTAAAGCAATCTGCGCTCTTTAGTTCATTTCGAACGGTCCACAAACACCTCCGACCTGCGCATGGTTAAAAAAACTTGCTTTCTGCCAATGCCGGTCAGCAGGGCTTCTGCAGCCCGGGCCAGGAGACGCAAAGGGGGGGCCAGAGGCTCGCTGGTCACCAGTGGCCACGCTTTGTGCTCTGGTTTAATCTGGGATTAGCTCAGGGTCAGGGTTATCTCTCCACAGCCTGTGTGGAATCAGGAAACAGGGATTGCCTGAGGTAAAGTGGCATTACTGGATGGCCTGTCCCGAATCGCAATGAGTCTGTGTTCCAACAAGGGGGGGGGGGTAAAGGAAAGAAAGGAGGAGAGAGCGAGAGAGAAAGAGAGAGAGAGTACGTTGAGCATGACTCACTGGGCTCAGGGTTGCAACCTCTCTGACACTTCTCAGCCCCGAGTTCCAGCTCAGTGGAGATCCACATGTGAATTACTACACCCAATGAATCACTGATATATGGTACCTGTCCAGGTCACAGTAACAGTACGTGCATACCTCCTTGTTTCCTGAGTACATTGCGCACGCCAAATCCATTTTTAAGGCTGATTTACCGCTCAAGCCAAGGGGAGGCGTGGCCGGCCAACATGCACTCAAGTGGCCGGCATCAGAGGAACAAACGCGAGCAGCGTTGCAGAATTAGCAGAACTGTGTTGTGTTTTAGCCTCCCTTATCTTTTACCTGGCATGGCTCAACCTCCTGTCGGACTATAATCCCCACACAGTGGACCAACTCAGGGCCAGGGACACACTCGAGCGTCCCTGGTTCTGCCGTCTTGTTCCAGAGAACTCGTGGTCAGCCGGGAGGAAAAAAAAGGTCAGCCACAAGACCAGAACCGACTGCTTGTAACGAAGATGGATCTCTCTCGTTTCGGCGAGTGAAAATGGAGCGATCTTACACACTATGGGAAAGTTAGAAGAAAGGAAATACCGTAACCCTGCTTTGCTGTACCAAACAAAGAACCACACTACAGAAAGGAGACATAATGAGCAATTAATTGAGAACAGAGGCCCATTAAAGGAGAATGATCCAAGGTCTCGCAGCTCTCTGTAACACACATTCAGCCTCTAAGTTTAGTCGTAACCAAACTTACGAAAGATGTTGACACATTTCAAGTTGTTGTTTTGAAATCACAGAAACTACGGGAGCTGCCATTTCTGTCATAACCTGCTCAGGGGTTTCCATGGAGAAAAAAAAGTACTTTTCATCCTGGATGACATTCATAAGTCTCATTAAATGTGGATATTTCTGGGTTGACACTGAATATCTTCTGCTAATGTCAACTGCCAAATGGCATCAAAAAGCCACTTATTTAGAAGCAGCCGCAGGCCGACGTCAAGCTGAGCTTTTCACTTCTATTTCTTTCCTTATTAACATTCAACAGTCTCCCACGTTGTGAACGTCCGCATCCTCCAAAGTCTACGGCGCTTCCATCCAAACACGGTTTTATTTGCATCAACGGAGCAACACATTCCTCTTGAAAAGCCGCTTTCTCGGCAGCTCGAATCCAGCGGTGAGGAAACCTTTGTCGGGCGCCTTCGATGCGACACAATACGTTCATGCGTCTCTCAGGTGCATCCTGACAGGCCGCCGGGTGATTTACAATTGAACGGACACAGGATATAACAACCGAATGTCTGTGACCACAGAGGCCCTCTATCGTGCCCTGTGGCTCTATGAATGCCTTATGTGTCGGAGCTGTGTGGGGTCACGGTGTGGGAGGCCCTTGTTTCCCTTAGAATGACAGGAAGCCAGGACATATTGTGACAGCAGCCATTGTGGCTCTGCTCCAGGTCTCTTCCTCCCACCAGGCTCCCGCTGCTCCTTCAGTCCAGAGTAAATGCATGCGGTGCCACCTCAGCGCTTATCTTCCTGTCCCTCCGGGCCCAGTGGCCAGGAATAAACGTCGACGTGCTACCTTTCTGCAAAGCAACGGGACCCTGGAATCCGTTTCCGTTTTATAAGCAGTGTGGAGTTATCTCCGGCCTATCATAGGTCATACTTGACAAGCGGCAGATGACGTTGACGGAAGCAGGAGGCTAATGGGGCATCCCTAACGCTCACCCCCTTTTCTTTGAACAGAGAGGCGGGGCGATCATGCGAGTTCCGATGCGCCCCCTGGATTCTCAGGCCTCGGGGACAGGAAGTGGGATTAGAAGACAAATCCCCCTTCTTTCGCGTATGTCAGCAGAGTCGTCGCATTTTCGCCTCATCAATTACTCGCTCTATTCGAAGGGCGCTCGTCTGAAATTAAGGCGATTAGAACCTTCTACGTACAGCTTCGTGTTTTTCGGCTGCCGCCGCCGCCCGGCTGCCGCAAAAACGTCCTTCATCTCTAACACAACAGGAGAGACTTTCTCCCGCCGGCCGTTTGGAACAAGCTAAGAACACAAATGTCGTTTTTTTCCGACTCTGTTCAAACATAATCCTTCGCTAAGCCCTTCTGACCCCGACACAGTTCTGCAGTCGCTAAAGGAGACGGGTCCAAAGGTTAGAGAAGACAGTGAAGAGCAAAGGTCACGGATTCCATCACTATAAGCCTGCTGCTGGTAAACCTGCGGTTCATTTTAAAGGGCCTTCTAAGGCTCTGCAACCTTAGCCTCTTCGGGAGGCAGAATAAGATAATATGCTCCCTTAAGACGCGAGGAATCAATCTGCTCGGACCTACCAACTGCTTGTTTCTGGGCCTTTTTAGTGGTTTCTTTTTATTACGGTTGGTTTGGTCCAAACGGCTATTGTTGTCACCCAAATTCCACATGTTTTCAATCAAACAATTTGCACGCTACTAATACAATTTTAAATTCCTTACTTCACCTCGATGGTTCCTCAGAGCGTTATCTGTTTAAAGACCAACCGAGCTCTATGCCCTTGTAAGGCGGTGTTAAGGAGATAGTGGGACCGGGGTGGGGCGAGGGGGGGGTTGTAGGTCGAGCGAGTTTATCAAGCCGATTTAGCTTTCCCAGTTTGTCACTGGTAATCTCCCTGCAGCTAACAGGGAGATACAATCAGCACCGATAACTGCAGGAGGGGATGGAGGGAATGAGAGGCAGACAGAGTGGGTGAGAGAGATATATGTGTGTGTGTGTGTGTGTGTGTGTGAGTTGACTTCATCCCTGTCTCTCGCACACATGCACGGATAATATGCACACACACACACACACACACAGAAGTTAAGCCTCTCGCACACAACAAGTGTGACCCCGTGATGGAGGCTGCAGGAATTAAAACACAATGCAATCATGACACAAATCAAAAGTGTCCAGTTCCCGGCGAGACAAAAACGAGGGAAATCCAGATGGACGAAAAGAAGAAAGCGAGAAGTGTGTGAAAGGTTCACGCTGGTTCCTCTGGAAGGTGTTTGCTTTGGCAATGTTGGAAAAAATAATAATTCAGCCCCCGGGAGAGGAAAAGAGAGCCGGGGCGGCCAAAGCATCTTCGCTCTCTTCCTTCCAACCCCCTCCAGTCCGGCCTCTTTACAACCTCACCGTAAACACTTCATTTCTTCCCCGACCCGGGCAATATGCTTTCTGAATCAAGTCTCCGGGTTTCTCACATTCCCAGCCAAGCGGTGGGACCTTTATGCGAACAAAACCTGGACGTGTAATCTTAAATAAGGTAAGCGAGGGAACTCGATGGGTCTGACTCCTCTCTGACAGCCCAGCGGGGCCTCGTTTAGTCACTGGCTTTTATTGAAACACATCAAGAGGAAATATGCTTGTCAAAATGTATGTAGAAACTTCAGGTGCCACCGGGTTAAACAGTAATGTGCGGTAACATTTTCGAGGTTGAAGTGCCACGATACGTCTTCTTTTTTAACGACGTGTGTATATTACGGGAATCGGATAGCTAAGAATAACACGTTCCAAAATGAGATTTACTCATTCTGTAATGAAAAAGAATATATATGACAGAAACAAACAGCACTGTGGCTGCGTCCCAGTTCCGTTAGCCGGAACTGTGGTGGTGGACTGAACGGCATTACGTCCAGTCCTGCTCTCCTCGGAGCTGAAGTATGACTGTGATTGAAAGCCGTCTTCTCGGTTTGACCTCCCTCTCTGGGATACAGCTACAATCTGATTAGAGCACAAGAAGTAAACAAAACCCTCCTTCTCGCCCCCGCGGCTCTCCTGCACGCTGAAATTGGCAAAGTGACCTTGATGAGCGAAACACCGACTGTCAATCATTGATCGCCAGGACTTTTTGTTACACGTTCACTTAAGGGCTCCCCTTTCAAGTTTGATCAATATCAGGCAACATGTAGTCAGAGAGGACTCGGCTGTTAGGGGAGCACTGAGCCCCAGGGAGGACTGTTGATAGCTGGGAGGCCTCTAGGCGGAAGGTTGGGACGAGGGAGGGGTCTCCGAGCAAAATTGCGACACAAGAGACCGGCGTGTAAGGATGATGCCGGCCGAGCGTGATGATGGTCCACTCTTTCTAGGTGACGCCGCTATTCGAGAGCGCATCCCCAATTCATTATGAGCACTAAACACATTGATGGAGATATTATAAGAGTTCAACATGTGACCTGTTATGACCTCACATTGTGCCAGTTTTATCAAGTGGGTTTGTTACAGGAATCGAATGGCTAATAATAATAATAATAATAATAATAACCTCCGATGACTGAATTTGATGGATGTCACAAAACAATATCAAACCAAGCTAACTGGGGAAAAAAACATTTCAATATTTGATTTGATAAAGAGTAAAGAAGGGGGTAAAAAAGCTGCGTACAGATCATACACACACACACACATATATATATATATATATTTATAATGTATTTAGTACAACTAATGAGTGTAAGAAACACATCAGACAGGTTGTAAAGAATTAAAGTAAAAAATAAAAAAACCAGTCAAACCAAAACTCTCTGCTGTAACTATACTTTATTGTTTACAGACAATAAAGTATTCAAAGAGTTCAACTTTGACCTAGGCGCGCTCAGTGGGCAATGATTATTACCAATGTTCCGGCTCGCCTTTAGTTTGACCTTTAAACAGTAAAAAAAGATATACTTTTTAAATATCAGCCACGTTGCTTTTCAAGAGAACATTAATCATGACTTCACACAAAAGAACACCTGCGCTCCGAACAAAGGCCGACTTAAATAAACCCTGTGAAGGTGAGAAACCAAAGAAGACACTCTGGCAATCTGAAATGTGTCAGGCGAAAGGATTCATAACCCACGTCTCATTATTCCTGGATAGCGTATTTGACATGGAATCAACCGTTAAGCCGGAGAAAATCCCAGCTGGCTTTTTCTTCTTCTTCTTCTCCCAGGATGGCCTCGCCGCAGGTCGGCATAGGGAAGCGGCTGAGGGATTGCCGGAGCCCTGCGTTGCCCGCTAAGCCACGACAGTAAGCATCCCGCTCGCTGTTCCCGGGCGCTCTGCACTCCCCGTAATGACTCATTGATCTGAGCTCCTCAATCCCCGCCTGCCTTATCTCGGCTAATGGGGCCGCATTACGGTCTGCCACAGGCTGCAATCTCTCTCCGGGAGACCGAGGGCACTTAGAGGTCAACGCCGCGGCTTCCCCAGTCGGGTTGCACTGCGAAACCAGGTGGGGAAAAGAAAAAGAAAAAACGAAGAAGAAGAAGAGAAAAAAAAAGCCCTTTATGTATCTTTCTGAACACTTTCCCTCCTTACTTGACAGATCCACACTCCGGCCGACAGCCCCCTTCTGTTGTGTTTTTTGGAGCGGTATGATATACCGTCCCGCTGGGACTTCCTTTTTATCATTTCAACAACAAACTCGCACTTTACACGTCCATAAGTCTTCAGGGGGTGTATGATAGCCTCGCTTTGACCCTAAACATTGGAAGCTTACAAAAGGGACTCCCCGACGCAAACACCCATGAAAGGCTCACAAATCCACCGTCGTTCATCACGTCCGAGGCCGGCGTGACATGCGGAACGCAGCGAGTGGGAGGGGAGGGGAGGAGGAATGAAAAAGGTATAAATGGAGCAAAGAAAGTTCACTGTACTACGGCTGACGGCCACGCCCGCTTTCACAAGTGGTCACTGAGATCACCAACAACCGAAAGCACGAACACAGGAGGCTCTACGCTGGGTGTGCTTTGAACCTGTTGATGTTACTGTGAGGAACTTTTAACTTGTTATGAAACTGGGAGCCAACACAGAGGGTTTTTTATCAAAACCCCAAATCTATGTGAACAAATGTAATGTGTTTATGTAACTCTGTGATGATTCCTTCTGTACACATGACATCTCTTGCTTCTATCCATCCGGGGAGAAGGATCCTCCTCTGTTGCTCTCCTAAAGATGTCTTCCCTTCTTTTATTCCCACGTGAAAGTTTTTTTCTTTCTTCTATTTTCTTGGGAGTTGTTCCTGATCCGATGTGAGGTCAAAGGTCAGGGATGTCGTATGTGTCCAGATTGTAAAGCCCGCTGAGGCAAATTCGTAATTTGTGATATTGGGCTGTATAAAATAAATTGAATTGAATATGGCTGGCAAAATATACACTAAAAAAAGTAGATTTTTAAGCCCGCCGGTATCTAAAGCACTTAAAAAACTAGAATGGGCTCTCGGTAGAGCACATACCTTCGCATATCACAAGATTGGACATTGAATTATGAACATTTTGGCATTAGTTGCATGCCAATTGGACAAAAATGTATCGTGCTATGGTAAAAAAAAGATGTTGACCTTTCCATGACCTTGACCTTGACCTTTGACCCGATTCATCCCAAAATCTAATCAAATGGTCCCCGGATAATAACCAATCATCCCACCAAATTTCATGCGATTCGGTTCAATACTTTTTGAGTTTTGCGAATAACACGCATACAAATAAATAAATAAATACACGGCGATCAAAACATAACCTTCCGCATTTTCAATGCGAAGGTAACGAGTTGACCTTCTTCGTAAAATCCTCCGACATGTTGATGGTGCTTTTCCGTTCATGTCTGAAAACATGTGATGTCTTGCGCGGCAGAGGTGCCGCGACAATTTGTGGAGGCTTCGTTCTCGTCAACGTCACAAACCGACTTAAAGGGACGGAGAAACGCTACTGCTTCGGTCCACAGGGGCCGCCAACGTCAACATATCACGACCTATATTCCTTTAAGGTCACTGGGAGTGGGAGGATCAGTGGTGTCGCCCCCATGCATGCATTTCCTTAAAGAAACAGTCTAAATCCTGTGTGTGTGTGTGTGTGTGTGTGTGTATGTGCAGAAACTCTCAATTTAATCACATTCCTCTGCGGCCCATCCACGGGTCACAATATTAATCCAATAAGACCCCGGGGTCAGCACCGGGTCGACATAGAGAAAACACTTTTAGAAAAGAAGAGCCGAGCACGTCTCCCCCCCCCCACACACACATACACAAGTCCTCACCTCTGTCCCCCTCCCCCGTCTCCGTCCCTCTTCCTCATTAACCCAGAGGAAACCCGTCGTGCCGGAGGTGACATCCACACATGGCAGAAGACGTAAAGACAGTTTGACAGCTGTGGAAATGCACTGAGCTTTTGGCCAAAATCAAAAACATCGTCCTCACTGCTCTTTTTTCCCCCTGATTTTAATGACTAGTCCGTCTGCCCACCCCTCACCCCTCCCACTTGGGTTTAAATCTGCAACAGCGGGATATACCTGACAGCCCTGACATTTGACTGGCAGGCAGGGCGTCCCACTCCGTGACCCTCCTCTTGAGCTACGGGGAAGAGGTCGGAAGTATAGATTGCAAAGGGGCTCAAATGCAGCTTTTGAATTCCGAGATGGTAAAGACAAGAAAACCACCGGGGAGGGAGGCGTCCCAGGCCCTGAAGTTTTTGTTTTTTTTCCAGTGAGAAAAAAGGTGTAACTGAGAGTTAATTGCCGTTATCTCCACTCTATCCCAGTTTGAGGCGATGCTCTGCCTGGATGGACCTTGAGGGCTCGTCTTTTGGAGCTGACACCTTAGTGGGTGTTCAGACCAAAAATAGCATGGTGTAAACATAAACAAAAACAAAAAAAAGGTGTGTGTGTGTATAGGGGTGGGGGGAGGGGCGTGTTGCTACAGGTAAGGAGAAGATTAAATGCGACCCAGGGAGTTCTGAGTGATACATCCAGAAGTGTGAAGGTGTGTCACCTGTCAAAACACAAACTAAAGGGAATCTTATACCATGAATAAAAGTCGTCAACCAAGGTCGCCATTAATATTATTCTCCCTCTTACCTCCCATGTTGCTAATAAGAGGAATATTTCAGGAATGCGGGGCTTGCACGTAATTAAAATGCCATCACGGCGGCAAAAAAGCGACCCCCCGCGCCCTTCTGCTCAAACCGTGCCGACATTCCATCGTTCCCTTTGTGGTAGAAGCGGCGTGCAGAGAAGGCGGCTTTGCCAGATGCCTGTTGCTGCAAAGGAGAAGATAATCAAGCGTTTTTCTCTCCTACAAATCCAATTGTTGGTTCGGAACAACTTGTAGTTACACATCTGAGGAGGCCGTAGGCTCGGTTAGGGAGACGCAGGTCGGCGTCGTAACCCCTCACAAACCAATCTAAATCCAGCTTTAGGCTTTGGCAACCCTTAAAAGAGGAGCCTGGGTGTGTAATGTGTCTGCGCAAGAGGCAGTCACAACGTTTTAAAGGTGTGGAGTTGAGATCGACATGAAGGCAGAGTTTGGAGGTCCCAGCTCGCCCGGGACAATATTCAAGAGATGGCGATGACTCACGAAAGGAAAAGGTACACCGAAAGATCTCAATACCACTTTTCCAATTCAAGTCAACAAGTTTTATTCAAAAAGACACGCCAGTGGGCCTCGTTCTCACACTGACCCCCCCCCCCCTCCCACAGCACCACGCAATTAACCGTCAATTTGGAATGAAAACCCATCGCGGTTCGAGTCCGTCTTGTCCAACATTGATAGATTCGCGATGCCTTGCCAAAAGGAACAAAACTCTGCTCCAATTTGTTCTCATTTAATGTGGCATGTTATCATTGGCCCCCACGGATGCACCGTGAGAATGACATGCAATAACGTTCACATCATTTCCCATAATGCTCAATAAGCAGGCTTAAAAGTTAGATCGTCACGGTGACTGGAAGTCGGGAAGTAGCTTCATTCATTCTTTTTATCATCAATTTGCACACACAAAAAGCTCAATTTTATCTTATTCTGTCCACATGACATCTATTGCTTCTCTCCATCCTGGAGAGGGATCCTCCTCTGTTGCTCTCCTGAAGGTTTCCTCCCTTTTCTTTCCATGTGAAAGTTTTTTTCTTCTATTTATTGGAAGTTTTTCCTGATCCGAAGTGAGATCAAAGGTCAGGGATGTCGTATGTGTACAGATTCGTAATTTGCGATACAAAATAAACTGAATTGAATTGAATCTTGGCCTATTTCCCAACTTCCTTGACAGTAGATCTACACTCCCATATAAATCCACAACCTTCCAGCCAAGCTGTATCTCACTCTGCATTTACATCGTGGCGACGCCGCCTCTGGACAGGGGAGCGCACCTGAAGCCTCTCATTGGCCGCTCACCCCAACCTCCCCTCCTCCCCCCCCCCCCCCCCCACTGCGTCGGCCACAGCTGTGAACAAGACAGAGCCTCTCGCTATTCTCACAGCCCTCCCCCCCCCGCCCTGCCAACACGACGTCTCGGATGAAAGACGAAAAAAACATTTTAATTGACGTGGCAATTAAGCGAAACAAGTCAAAACAGAGCTCTTGTGGAACCGCTGTGTGAGGAGAGAGAGAGTAATCTGCTTTCCCCCCCCAGGCAGGTTTATCGTGAGAACGTCGACTATTGGTCAGAGATGTATGGCTTGTGTCTCAGCCAGAGAAAATATTTGGGAATAATGTGTGATTAACTACAAGACATCACCACTGGGAACAGTGGGAGATTAATTGGTGTTCATCCCCCATTTGAAGGGTGCTCTTGGATTATTATAGCCGTTTACTACCAGTCATCGACATGTTAGATAACTGCCAACTTTTTGTTTTTTCTTCACAAAAACACAGGTTATTATAGATTTGGTCTACTTCCAAGACGGTTTTTCATTCGTTTATGCCTGAAAATGTAATTACACGAGGTGGGAACCTGCTTAACCCTTGTGTTGCCTTAGGGTCATTTTGACCCGAATCAATATTACACCCTCCCCCCGCTTTAGGATTAATTTGACCCCATTCAATGTTTAATGTCGGTGTTCTTTCGGTAGTCAACAAACAAACATAAAGTGCCTCACACTTAAACTTGGAAAACAATATTAATTCTAATAATGTTCTGGAGGTTTTAATTGCTGGCGTCAAATTGAACCCAAAGGGTAAAATATGTTAGTAAATATAAAGGTAACAGGAGGGTGAAACATTGAATTGGGTCAAAATGACCCATAGGCGGGGGGAGGGTGTAATATTGATTCGGGTCAAAATGACCCTAAGGCAACACAAGGGTTAAACAATTACAGCAAAGATAATACTCAATAAAACCTCCAACTTCTGGACCAACATACAGGCAAACACTGACTTTATTCATAACTCCCAACTCTATAAACTATGATAGTAGAGTAAGTTTGATTAAAATAATGGCTTGCGTGATATGAAACAAGTTCATGTTCGTCCTAGACAGGTTTTGGTGGAGAAAATAAAATAATTTATTATTGTAGGCATGCAATTTGTATCTGTGAGACATGCAATATTGAAATAGTTCTTAAAAGACGTGCAGTATATCATCAATGTTTGTACAAACCGCCCTTTACTTATAAGATAAACAGAGCTTTCACAGACACATTTTTCCAAGTAGTTTTCCTGACACAAAGGAGAAATAAGTCATAAATATCTGCTCGCTCCACAGCCCGGTGCGGTTAACGCTGATGTATCACCGGCCAGGACTCGTTTCCTCGGATGATATTCATCACAATCACCATCAAGGCCCTTTTTATTTATTTCCCAACAAGCATGTGTCGGATGAAGTCTTCCCCGAGGCCGCGGCGGGGCTTCGGCGGTTCCACAGGAGCGCTTTCCCTTCGCATCGCATTTATCTCCAACGTCTGATTTAACGCGACAAATTAAGAGAAAATAAAGAGCTAAATGGGCGAGCTTAGCGACTCGGCTCTCGTACCGTTCATCTCCCGATTTGGCATTTAATCAACTGGGATGTCTTTTGTCAGGCAGTATCACGTGACCTTACGTGAGACCCACGAACCACGCGATGAATGATAACGCCCCGCGGCTTATTAACGCACATTTTTTGGAATCACACTGAAAGCATTTCTCGCAAACAAATTTTTTTTTAAAGGAGGAGGAAACTCTTTGACAGGTAAACGAGCAGGTGTGTCAGCGACTGCCTCGGGTCGTGACAGCTCCCTTTCAGAGCATCCCCTCCGGTTAACGCATTGAGAGTGAATGTTGGCCACACCTCACCAGAGACACACATTGCCAAGCAGCGGATGCACGTTGCTAAGCGAGAGAGAGAGAGAGAGAGAAGGAGAGAGAGAGAGAGCTGGGGGACGTGTTAAACGAAGAGAGATGAACAGCCCCAGCTGTGAGGAGAGTCATCGCTGCATCTCTCAGCGATTTCTGGTGTCTGCCAGTTATTTTAGAAGTCGACGCGACTCGGATCTCGGAGGAGGATTTTTCCTCCTGCCGTGTTTTGACAGGGTGAAAATAACAAGCTGATATTACACAACTCAAACAGCACATCATTTTTTTTTTTAAAGGAAAAGAATATGGCTTATGCTTCCTTGTTGGTTTAATTTCAGTGTGCTTTCTTGTTGAGCCAGAAGGCGTTCCTGGTTTTTCTTCCCTCCTAAAAGACATAGAGTCGTCATAAACATACTTCCGAGTCACGCCAGTTTTTCTTTTTGAATGCCAAGTTCGTCCACTTGAAACAATGCCGTGTCGCCGGTGAGTCGACACGTGCAACCCTTTCTTTCGGAAACTAAAAACGCAAACAAAAAATCTCAAATGTCGGAAAAAATTCACTCGATTTATTCCACGACGAGTCCCGAGGTGCCGGAGGAGATTAACCCCGCAAACACGAACACATGACTGAGCTCTTTGCCGTGGGCCGGCGGCCCCGACGGACTCGCCGGAGAGTTAATTCCACGGTGCATTCCATCCCCACGGCGCGTCGTTAAAAAGCGCCGCATCTCACCTACAATCTCCATTTATCTCTCCGTGGCTTAATTAGTCGCGGTCAATTACCTTCGCTCAATGCTGCTGCCGCATTTATGAAAGCAGGAAGAGCTGCTTATTCATTACTGCTCTTTTGCCAGTCTTTTAAAACATTCCCTCGGGTGGGTTTCACGAGCTCGGGCCTTCTTCTTTTTTTCTCTCTTCCAACCTCCATTAAAAAGCCATCCCTCACTACGAGGTCCAACACGTGACAACAGGTGGCCGCTGGGACCCCCTTGAACCTCTCTGGTCGCTCGCCATGACGGGAACTAGGTTAACCGGCGTAATTACAGGCCTTTAAAACAGTAAACACTCGCCGCAGTTGAGCTTAGTCTGACAGGTATGAGCAAAAGAGGGGGAACACTGCAAAAGGTGGGTGATGACTAGGGTTGGGTACCGAAAAGCCGTGCCAATATGGCGGAGGCTATCACCGCATTGAGACTGTGCCGTGCAGCGGTCAGGCTTGGCGCGATGGGGAGACGGTACCCTTGAAAACGTGGAGACCAATGATCAGGGTTCTTACACATTTTGACCAATGGATTTCCAGGACTTTTCCATGACTTTAAACCAAATTTCCATGACCAAACTAAAATCTCAGTATAAACATGAAAACTGTAGAAAATGTTGCGTATTGAGAGCTATCGCTGGCTTATATTTTGAGCGTCTTTCTTTAAAAAATATTAATTATTTCAAACTCGGCGTAAATGAACATGTGATTTTAACAAATTTCCATGACTTTTCCCAAACTTTTATGATTTAAGTTTTTTCCATGACTTTTCCAGGCCTGGAAATGACCATTTTAAAATTCCATGACTTTTCCAGGTTTTCCATGACCGTACGAACCCTGAATGATGACAAGAGCAGCCTTAACTCAGATTAGTACCGGAACGTTGATCGCAAGTCTTGCGTTCATAAAAATAGGCCAACAAATAATAAATTAGCCATTATAACCATGTTTAAGCTAGCTACGACTTACGAGCTACGACCTCCGAGCGTGACAGTCTGATATCCGTTTTTCGTCAGTGCTCCATGTGAACGGCTTTTACAGGGAATATGGCCGAAGAAGTTTTTTATGTCGTCATTGTCCATCGTCGTTTTGTGCTTTAAAAAAAACAAGTACCGGTTAAGGAACTGTTTCGGCACCGGTATCGTTTTAAAAGTACCGGTTTAGCACCGGTATCAAGAAAACGATACCCATCCCTCGTGATGACATCAGTTGTTACCTGAGGTGAAGTTGGGAAGTCCCTGACGCTGACAAGTCTATGGATGGCAGCCTGATTACACACCAGTGGAGCTGAACTCCAGATAAGTGACACAATATCGCCGCCGTCCAACATCGTGCAGTTACTGACGGGACCTTCTGCCATGGAAACAAAACTTCTTCTCAGCTTTCTGCCACTCCGGTTCCTCCGGTGTGTGTGTGTGTGTGTGTGGGGGGGGGTTGAACACGATCCACTACTGCGGCCCGTGAAAGAGACGTTGGGGCGGATTCCGAACTCGGAGGGAAAGTCGTAGGAGTGAAATCCAAAGCCTCCATCTCTTCCTCTCTCTGACCCCCTTTTCTCCTCCGTCAGAGCGGTTCATCTTGGAACTCCGGACCCGTTTGTCTTCTCGGAGAAAGGAAATGCAAAGTAGGCTCCTCGGAATACTCTGGGAAACGCCACAGGACGTCCCCCAGGGGGGCGAAATTAAATACCTCCGCTAAGATCCACACAAGTAAAGTGGCAATAAAGTATTCATTAACCTCCCCTCTCTCTCCCCCCCACAACCCCCCCCCCCCTCCTTCCCATTGAAGACATGAGTAGGAAAACAAGCAACTTGAGTTAATAAGTCAAACACAGACTTAGCGCACTCATCTGAAGATTTACAAAACAATGACGGGAGCTCCAGAGCGTGTACGTCCCGCTCGGACAAGCAAGGGGATCAGATAATCAAAGACGGAGAGGGGGGGTGAGCGATTGAACAAAGTCAGCAACATTTGGGTTAACAAACTGTTTCGCGAACAGTCCCCTTAATGCTGGTAATCCTCACGCTTTCACGTTTGCAACACACGGCCCACTACTGGTTTGGCGGCGTGCCAGGCCGGAGCGGAGGATGTAAACATTCTCCTCTTGACGTTCATTTTTCCTCCGTGCGAGGACCTCATTTTTCACCTCCATTCTTGGCCTGCTGTCCTCCCTTTTTCCGCGGCTCCACAGTGGTGCTGGACAGCAGGAATCTATAGGCAGCACAGAGAAAGGCCTGCGGGGCGCCGGGCGCCGCATTCATTGACAACAAAATAAATAAAAAAAGGGCCTGATGCCAGTTAGACGCCCACCCCCAGGTCTCCTCAGAATGCGTATATGAACTTCTTTTGAACAAGAGGCAAACCTACACAAATACCCCTGCGGCTATAGGACCTTCACAAGGGGGAAAGAGTGTGTGGGCGACGCCAAACAACAACAAAAACAAGGGGAGTTGCATGCCAGGGTTCCTCTTTTTAACTCCTCCACCAATCAAGAGGCGGCGCAGGAGGGGGGCCTGAAAGGATGGATCGCTGACAAACAAACGCCTGTCGGGGGGTCACCGCTGGCCCTGGCCCGGCCTCAATGGATGTAAATGAAAAGTCCATCCCCACACATTGCAATTAACACCTACTCCACCAACATGCAGCTTTAGGGAACTCTCCAAATCACCATTTCAAAACGGCTGCCACCACAAAGGCATCAAAGTGCATGCATTGTGATACGCGAGTGCTCCTCCTGGCTAACCTCTTCGGCGTGTCGTATATAAGCGTCCTCGTCCTCCATCCCTTACAGAAGGGGGAACCGTATATATGACCTCATCACTGACCTGATGAGGAGGTGGGAAGCGCGGACAAACGTGCTGAAAGGTTTGGAATCGGAGGGTTGGGTGAAATGCTGACTGCAATTTACTCTGAACACGGTTCAGTGAACTCTGAAACAATGGTCAGCGTAGCGTTCCAGTTGCTGCGCTCGAAAAACATAAATGGAAAACTATGTCTCCTCAGACTTGATATTGAGTACTTGTTGGTGAAGAAGGTCAACGCCACGTGTTTTTATCATCACATAAAGCCAAATTACGCCATGGTCTGGTTCCAGTAGGTTTCTGTTTCACCTTTTAAGGGCTTTGTTTGGGATTTGTTTTGTTCTATAAATCCAGGGTCCAAAAGGATTTACAGATTAAAAAGCCCCCTGAAGAGCTTTCTGACATTGGGCTATAAAAAATACAATTGACTTGACTAGAATTATTGCCATACTATTATGTTACCTCAACTTCTGTCGTCAGTATTGCTTAAAGATTTAGAGTCATCTGTAAATAACTTTTAAAATATGTTATTCAGTGAATACCTCTTAACCCTACAACTCATTCTGATGTGATGGAATTTATACTGTACTATTTTGTACATGTTACAAATGACATCACCAAATCATCCCATTCCAAGAAAATGTTGGACGCATTTATTTCAAGTGAAACTGAACCACATTGCGCCAACGTTTTATTTTGGCGGGGCGAACTCACTGCAATGTGTCCGCAGAACACACGTTCAGCTGTACTTGCACAATGCGATGCCTTTCATGCGTGCGTGATCTGACACTCTGTTTTCCGCCTCACTCCGAGGTCACGGTACGGTGCACCGTCTCAGTCACGCTGTATTTACGGTAGACCTCTAAGGAGAGAGGTCGCATCAGAGGGCCGGAGTCTCCGAGGCAGTGAGACGCATCTGAAACTCAATCCCCCCACTGACAGAAGGTGAGAAATGATGTTGAGGTTGTAGATCAGAGGGGAGGGCAGCGGCCTTGACCTCTTCAGTCAGGCTCGTGGCCCTGCACTTGACCTTTCTGGAAAAAATCCTATATACTTAACATCTTCAGGGCTCAAGACGCGCTTTAGAGCACTCCTAGTTATTAGCCAGGGAGAACACCTTCCATATATAATAGGTCTATGTGATAATAACCATTAACTTCACACATGAAATCCAGGCTGCAGCGGATCAACATCAATCTTTAAAATTATCTGTATGTACATTGACGGCCCGTTTGCCTATCCAGAGTGACATACATCAGTGCAATTTGACAGCAGAAGAAGGAGTGAGATGCGTGATAATCGAATCTGAGGACACAGTAAAGAAAAAGTCGTTAGAGACCGACGGATGTGAGCCAAACAGTGGCTGTGATTCAGAGAACCTGCCGCCGCTGAAAGGGAGTGACCCTGCTGCTACCAGTTGGGAGCCGGAAAGAAGGAACGAAAGTCAACAAGTAGTGATGACTTGGCTTTTTTTGTCTCTGGGAGAATTTTCAGAGGTGGAAGACAAGGCAGTTTGACTGGTTCTTGGGGATTTGTACAGTAGGGAGTGCTTTCACAGGGGGGGAGGGAGGGGAACGGCCGAAGCCCAGACAGAAGATGAACTTTATATACCATTCACATGTCCATGCACCAAATATGAAAGGCGTTTCCTTCACTGATGATCTGAGACAACAGAAGTTGATTCTTCGAAAAGCTAAACGGTGGGCAATGACCCCCTTTTGTCCCTACGAGACAACGAAGAACCGCGATAACGGTTGGGTCACATTCTAAAGCGTGAACCTTTTGTGAAACTTGGGCGCAGGTTTGAGCTAGATCCACAAAAGCGTCTAATCCGCCTGGACCATTATTCTACCTGACACCTTAATCTGCCACAAGGGAAACACTAGCGCTAAGAATATACAGTGTTCAGCCCCAGCGGCGTTGCAGAGACAAAGCCAGTCTGAGTCCTCAACCTGTTGATCCAGTCCCCACTAATGCCCCGCTTTCACAGGTGAGAAGAGACACCAAATCCCACAGGAAGTCGGAATCACGCCACCGAGAAACAAGGGGACCAACCTTGACGCTTGGCAGGTGTGCTAGATACCAAGTCTCCGGCTCAGATTGAACAATATGTTGAGTCTGAGAACGCCGCGTTTCCAGTTTTATGAACAAAGGGATGGTCTCGTAACAACAGACGGCGAGCGAACGTCTTCTCGACGTCACTGAAGAGATTCATTGGGTTTCGGCGCAGGGCTCCCATGATGTAACAGATATGGTCTCCAGCCATCACAGCAAGTACTAACTTATTCTTTGGGTTCGACCGTGTGTTTACAGCTCCAACGTGTTGGCCGACATATTGCGGCAGCTCTGCTCTGTTTGTAACCGTTGCTCTAATTCAGTCGCTTCGGCCATTTCATGTAAAGCTGGTCCAAAAAACACCAAACATACAATTGTAGTTCTGGAGTTCTGCATCGGTGGGGAGAAAGTGATTCGTGACAATGTGGCTGGTATTTTCCGGTCCAGCGAAGAGAGGTTGGGATGGGGAGGTGGGGAGGGCAACAGATGCAACAACATGCCTGTGAAAGACAAGACGGACAGACAACACTGGGTCCTCAGTCGAGTCGAGAGACGATCTCGGTTTCACCGGAGAGAGGCCAGACACCGCCAGAGCCGGTAACCCGACGCAGGAGGCAGTTCCACAGTTCCACAGGTGAAGCCTCGGCCCAACGAGGGGAACCACAACATATATCCCTCCTTCTGCAGACACTAAAAGGGAGCTGGGGCTTTCCATGCCAGGAATTGCAAAACACCCTCGGGCCCCCGTACATTTACCGCCGTTCCCATGCCAGGCGGGAAGGGAAATGAGCAGGAAGAGGGACGACGGACAGAAGATGAGTCGCTATATTTAGTTTCCCTTTGCCCACATCCACCCCCTGGGAGGTGGCTAAGAGCCTCGCTACAATACATCCAGCACCCATTGGCCGGATGTTGGAGAATCAGGAGACAAGCACTGCTACGATTTCCTTTTTTCTTTAATCAAACATTAGGACCACCCAAACCGTCCGCGATACACTTTACAACCTTCAGGGCCATATGTCCTGGGAATCAGGTCGAGCGAAGAGCCAAGTGGCGCTACTCTATAACACTCAAGCACAATGACTCGATTCACCGGCTGTCATAAAGAAAGAGTTGTGTGTGTGTGTGTGTGTGTTTAACAACCATGGGAAGGAGAAAATAAAACAGATATTCCATCAGCGCCGGGTGGGAGGCGCAGACAGCACCCGCCGACGGAGCGATGAGATGACACCGTGACCTCGATTTCATTTGCAGAAATGGAAGCTGGCAGCATCAGAGACGGACAAGAGATCACCGATGGATCCGGGGGGGGAGGGGGGGGGGAGGTGCCAACAGGCTCGTCTTTTTAGAGAAATATATCACACGTCCGTCCTACACATACACCTGACAAAGGGAGAGAATAGGCGGAGTGTTGCCTTCGGTAACACCGATGCAACACGGATGACAGATCCACTTTAAGGTGGATTGCGGAGCCTTATGGAGACGAATCTGTGCCACCTTCAAATGCAAATACTTTTAATTGCTGTTGCGTCATGCTCAAATGAAAATGCTAAAGTTTGATGTTGATTAATTGCTGTGCTGCCTAGAATAGAGTAGAGTTGTTGTTTAAAGCAGTGCATGCAATGAGTTTGTTTCAGAACTGTATGAAGCTCATATTGAAATACCATAAAGGTTTATTCAGTCAACCGATTCTCTATTTTTTTGTCTCCAGCTTGTCATCTTCGTTGTATTCCAATACGAAATATTGTATCAAATGGTCCGGAAACAAAAAGCAATCATGGTCCCGTCAGTCATCTTCCCAAATAGGGGGCATAGATTATTTTAAAGTGGTTTGCTAATCGATCCCTGATGCCTGACGTGTCAACCGGAAAAACCATGACACATCAACATTTAATAATAATAATATAGATGCAATGAAGAGCCCCATGACAGTTATGACGTGATATGCGTTCAAAGAGACAGATATCGCATGTCGAGGAGGGGCGACATCAATAGAGGCGCGTGTGCATGGATTTCACATGTTTCCACGGGGATTTAAATGTGACACACATTTCAAATGTCACTCCATATAGTTTGGGAAGGTGCTGTTGGGTTCTCCCAGACACACACACACACACACACACACACACAGGTAGGTAGAAGTGCTCGCATTTCTTAAGTCGTGTGCACTTACAATGAAGGATTAACACTGTTCCCGGAACTCAAACCTATTTTATTTGTGACATATTTTAAAAGCCTTACACATTTACGGATGTGGCCTCGAGCCAATCGGGGGCCGACCAATGAAGTGACACTCAAGCAAGTTGTGCCGGACCGAGCTGCGCTTGCGCCTGAGATGCACGCCGCCACCGCCCCGCCGACCGTGTTCAATGGTTCACCACGGCGCTCGCCTATGTGCCTGCCGAGGGAGAGGAGAGTTTTACACTAAATATAACCTGGCTGAGCCGCTGCGGAGGGAAGCTGAGGTCTGGGCCCGGGCCAAAGCAACAGTGGTTCTTCAATGCTTTGTCAGTCATTACTCAGACCTCACAAACGGTAATTGGAAATCACAGCCGAACATCGGCGGCGGTGCCAGACTTCTGGGGGCGAGTGGTTTTCGAGGCTTCTGCTCGCGGTTTCGCCAAACACCGCGGTATTAAAGTTGGAGGCGAAGGTGTCCTTGAGGTGTCCTGCAAATTAGACGGCGGCTGCAAACAGGAAGTTGCATTTGCTTCGTAGAGCACCAAACGTGCCCGGAGGAGAAAAGGGAAGAAACCGCATTATAGTTGATCGGGCGCACAGTCAATATTGAGTAAACACTCGACTGGAAAAATGCAAGCTGTCACAGCCAATAATAACAGCGTGGGAGACCTCTGACCACTGATGTGTGCCTCTGATGGTGAACTGTAGACCAATCAAAACAACTTCTAAGCTGTTTTTTAGCTCACATTTTCGGATATAATCCTCATTCAATTCAATTCCATTTTTTTATACAACCCAATATCACAAATTACAAATTTGCCTCAGAGGGCTTTCAAATCTGTACGCATACTCATCTGTTGTTATTCCTGGGCATTAAAATATATATATATAACTACTGCATAACAAGGGCCCTCACATATCAGAATGCCTGGCATTTAACCCCAAAGGAGAGTCTCTGACCCTCTAAGCTGCCGCCCACGCCCACACACACACTCACCCACGCCCGATATAGACTAAAGACTTTGCTGAGGAGTAAAAATAGGAGACTGCTGTTAGCCCTTCACGGGGAGGGCCGTGCAGATGAGAAATATCTGGAATAACGACGGGCCAGAGCGGCTTCCTTTTCACCCCGCCGCCTGCCAGCGGTGCGCTCGCGTCGTTATCGTGGTCGAAGTTGACCCACATTCTGGTGTCAACGTGGCGTGGCGGTGGAGGAGAGAGGGGAGCGGGGAGCGTGCTGTAATCCGACATTTGAAGAACTCTTCCTTTGTCCCGACGGAACGGAACTCCAATCGCTGTCGTCGTCCAAGCAGCCGTTTCAAATGTCACCGCCGCCGGCCGAGAGAGAGAGAGAGAGAGGGAGGGGGGCGTCGGGTTCATTCTTGGCTCCGCCTTCGGCCCGAAGATTACGACAGCGCCAGCTTTCCAACGCGAAAATGGCATCATGGTGGAGAAGGTTGACCCCGTGCCTCTGTTTATTCTGAACCAATGTTTACTTGCTGCCTGTTTATCTTAGCAGGCTGAGAGCAGCGCTCCTTAAAAGATCTCTGACGTGTCACCAGAGGCTTCCGGTTGCACGTTGGCTCTTCCATGTAAACATTGCACAACGCCTTGATTCGATTTCTAATGGGCTGTAGTAAAAAAAATAAAAGACGTTTTCTTTTGAGCGATTGAAGCCCAGATGAGTCAGAGGTTTATGCGAGTATAGAGAGGGCTTGAAATAGCAGAGATTTAGATTGGGATCTTAACTTAACGCATGAGCTCAAATATGTCAAAGAGGGAATGTCGGGCAGCAGCAGCGATGTTGCACTCTTTGCAAAACTCTGCGCGGCAAAACTTCCCCTCGAGGGTGCTTGGTCCGTTCAGCTCACAGCGGGACGCGGAGGCAGGACTCTTATAGAGAAACCTGCACACATATATCCGCCGACCTCTTCATGGATTTACGTCACAAAGGCACTTGCGTGACTTAGGAGTCTCGGGAAGAGGCCGATGCTCTCACACACAAACCCCTTTCACATGTTAATTCCATGTTTCACTTTACCGACGGACGGCTTTTTAACACGTGGGCTGATTTGGTTCGGCGCTGAGTTTGAATGTCTTTTTTTCCTTTGTTGGACGACTTCCCTCCTGTCCACCGAGAACAATCACGGAAACACCTTTCTTGGCTCAAGAGAACTCACGGAAAAACAAACAAAAAGTGCTCCTGAGACAAATAGTGGATTAATTAATCCACGAATCAAATTCAAAGTATTTTGACCATTGAAGAACAACTTGTTGATGATTATCTTAAACTTAAAAGTAGTCGGGTTTTAATAAAACAAGCAACGACATCGCCTTGAGCTGTGGGACGTTGATTTATCGGAAGAAACAGGAATTTGATGAGCCGAGAGAACGATCAACAATGCAATTAATCTTTAGTTGCATGAATAAATTCAAGAACAAGTTTCCATGGGTGTGACGGACTTTGGGTCGACTCAAACTAGCAGATTCCCAGCTCGGCCATTTGATACGACTCCTCTCTTTGGGGGGCGGTTGCTGGTGGCGACAGCAGTCTTGTAGCAACTAAAATATCAACTCATTATCTACGCTGGATTCGCTCGGCTCCCTCTCCTCGTTCTATCAAACACTCCAGATCTCACCTTACACTGGGAGTCAGCGTGAGATGAGACATCGATTACCCCTGCAATGTGTTCGGAGGCAGACTTTCTTTCTCTTTCTGCAAACTCAGCTTGCTAGAAAACACGATAAGCCCGGACAAAGTCTACCTCCACGGTTTATCCTCCAGACTCAACACACTCTAATCTTATTGAAACGCGTACTGGTGTCCTCCCCCCCCCCCCCTCGTACCCTCTGAACTCAATACCACAGAAGGTGGTGTCCTCCCCTGTCATAAAAAGCTGTGCACGCTGCATGAAGCCAAAGCAGAGCAATTAGGCGCCATGATTTACTCTTCCTGCTTTAATAGGGAAGTAGAGGGCCTCCCAGATGCAGGTCATGGTTCTGAACCTCGCTCCTCAGCTACCGAGTTAATCAGTTTGCGGCGTGTGTGTAGAGCCCGACGCTGAGAGAGACATTCGGCTTTTTTTTTTTTTTTACGGCTGCAATTTAACTTTTCTTTCCTCACGGCGTGACTCCCAAACGATCCATAACAACAACCAGGGGGGACCGATGATTAACGCTTTATTTTGTATTTTTACCTCATTAAAAAAAAACGGGCATTTTTCTGTCCGCGCTTTTGTCGTCGTCGTCGACCGCGTTCCGCTGAAGTTGCTGCTCGGAGGCAATTCTGCACACACAAAAAAAAAAAAACTTCCAACACATCAACGGTGCATCAGGGGAAGTGCAGCCGACTTGCCAAGGTAAGGACTACACGGGCCTCTCGAAAAGCAATTAAGGGAGAGAGAGTCATAATATTGAATGGAGGAGGGAGGGGGGGGGGGGTGCATTCCTCTGAGAGAGGCAGCAGCAGTAGACTGTGAAATTCATATTGACTGGAGAAGCAAACACACACACACAAACACATGCACACAAACACACACAAACACACAGGTAAGCAGGAGAGCCGAGTTCTTTTTCCTCTTTCTTCATCCCCCACTTTGCTCGTCAGCCAAAGAACAGCGTCTGTAGTCCGCTGCTTTAAAATATACATATTCTGATGAGTTCAGCCATCCGAAAGATGCACCTTTTAGAGAGAATAGAAAGCAGCACGCGGTCCTCAGAACACAACACGGCGCCTGTGTGTAGGGCGACGGACTTTAAAAAAAAGATATTTGGAAAATGCAAGAAAAAAAAAGACGATAAAAAGTACTGAGCTCTGGATGTGCGTTCACTGATGTGGTAAATCCTACTTGATTAAAGCAGGAAAACGCCTTCGACAATGAACTGTGCCAGTCCACTTAATTAAGTCAACTTGCGCCGGGGAGCGCTGGGAAATGGGAAGCAAAGCAAACAGGGCCGCTGCTGCTCGCCCGCCCGCCCGCCCGCCCGCCCTCTCTCGCCTTCTCTCTGGATGCTAATCAAAAAGGCTTGATCTCCAGGACAGGACAGGCCTCGGGGACGTCGCTCCGCTTGGCTGATCCTGGCAATTTGCTCTCGATAATACCGTCTTCTCACTCTGCTCCACCCGACCCAAACCCCCCCCCCCCCCCTCCCGGAACCCCGGCAACCCATCTCTCACACCAATCTGCGAAGGCTATTGGAAACGCACAAACACACGAACCCACTAAAGCACACGTCTGCCTTCAACCAGGGGGGAATAATCACATAATGGTCCACAGAGTTATTACACGCTCCCTATTATCCCGTCTCCCTCCGCGCCTCCAATTTAGGGATTCCACAATAAAGCTGATTGAAGATAAAAGGCGCCGCTTTCGATCGCCCAAAAACAATAATCATGTGTATTGTTTCAAGTGGAGTGGGAAACGAGAAGCGCACGCCACATCTTCGACACGGGCATCCTTCTCAGCCGCCGCTTGTGTTTTTTTAAATTGTTTGTACAGTGGAAGCATCTGGTGGTTATTATAACGCCTGGGGGTCTGAGGAAGGGGCAGCGGATAGGGACTGCATGATTTGTTTGCGGTCTGGCGCGAGAGAGATTCATGGTGATGCGTTTGAGTTCATCCTCTGCAAAAAAAACGGGGGAAAAAACCCTCAGCGCTCAACAAAGCGACGAGCGCTCCGGTTAGCCTAACCGCCGAGTCATCAGTCACACGGCGAGCAAACCACACGGAGTTTATTAATGAACCGGCACAGGGCTGGAAGAGGCAGGTGGGAATAAAAGAGCCGAGGATGAGGTTCAGGTTCCTACCTTTGAAGGAGATGAAGACGCGGGGTGCGGCCAGCGGGTCGTGGATCATCAATGGATTCCCGAGGACGAGGCCGGACAGTGCCAGGAGGGCGTGCACCGTCCACAGACCGTCCATCTGCATGGCGGACCAGACCTCCGGCAGGGCGCACACCAAGAGCCGTTAAAAAAAAACTATTTTCCTTTTTTTTAAATCTCTGCGGGGACAAAAAACAAACACGTGAGAGAAGAGAAGATGATTCCTCAAGTAGGAGCTGCACAAGAAAAGAGAAAGACAAATCTGCTACAATAGGTCGTTTATTAAGTTATGCGACGTGTCAAACAAATGGCTCCCGGGGGCCCCGTGATCCCTGTGAGTTCTGGTGATGATGCAGCGCTGAGGTGTGGGGATTACAGCCAGATCTCTGGGAGCTTAACAAGAAAACCAATGGAGACGCGCCAAGCTTTTAGAGATGTGTGCGCACTTCCATTTGGGAAGAATTATGCTTGGGTTTCTTTTCGTGTGTGTGTGTGTGTGTGTGTGTGACACAATGATGGAAAGAGCACGCTGACTCTAGTAAGAGAAGCTTTTCTTCTTCTTCTTCTGCTCCTCTCCACGCAACCCAAAACACATTCCTACGTCATGACACCATACGTGTGTGTGTGTGTGTGTGTGTGTGTGCTGCTCTCTAATTACAGCTTCACCTAACAGCGGGAGGGGGGGGGGGGGCTGTACCACGACCTCATGCTTACTAGAGAAAAAGAGTGGAGGGGGGGGGGGTTTGTGATTGGTGCAATTTAAAATAAAATATTAACTTTGCGGTTAAAAGGGGGGGGGGGGGGGGTTACAAATGACGACGGGCTCAAACGCCTCACTGGAACAGTTTAACAAGTGCTCCAAACAATGCAGCGGTGGTCGTCAATGAAGTGGCCGGTTAATGAGTGATCGATGGCGGGGAGCAGCCACAATGACCTCCACACATCTGTCACAGAATCATCAGGAAAAGACTTCGTTCGACAGGCCGCCTCTGGCCACCTCTGGCCCCCTCTAGCTATCCTCCGTCACACCCAGTGGTCCTTTTAATCATCTCTACCACGTTGCCACTTGTCTGCGTATTCAACTTGTCCTTCTTCTTCTTCTTCTTCTCCCACACAGCATCCTGACCTCACCGCTTAAGAGGCAGATCGCTCTTCTCCGCATGTCACACTGGACATGTCGGAAGCGGGTCTCCATCCCCTTTTTTTTTTGGAGAGACGTCCGCAGAGCCAAAGGGTCCTCAGACCCCGGGCCGGGCTGAGGTGGATTTATGAGCCACAGCCCAGCTGTTTAAACCCAGTTGTTTACTGACAATTTGTTAACCATCCAGCTGTTTATTCTGAGACAGAGGCCGAGTCCTTCGCACAAGCATATGAAATCAAACACCGGCACTGTGCTCGCAGACGACACAGCGGGAGACCGAGAGACACTGAGTCCGCTCACTTTAAAACACATCTCTCCAGTCATTTTGAGTCTGGAAAATAAATTCTAACGACAAAAAAAAAGGTCCATTTATGGAGAATCATTTATATATCCATCACACTTTGACCCAACTGCTTCATACCGACACACCAGATGTCCCGCCCTCCGCTGATGCTCTCAGCTTCTTCATTGTCTGCGTCTATACACAAGTTATTAATCTTCACATGTTGGGCTAATCTAAAGCAACTATTTAACTTCTAGTAAAAGATAAACGCTCAAAATAAGTCAGATGGGGGGGGGGGGGGGCATAACCCCCTCCCCACTGAATCCTGCTGGTTTATTCAGAGGACAATACAAAAAACACAGATCATTTATCATATTTCACAACAATAGGGCAAATGCATTTTTTCTTTCTTTAAAGCCTCCTCCCCCAGAATGAATGCTGACAATAAGGAAAACAACATCAAGCTGTGTTAATATATTCCCATCGCAGTGTTCTTCAGCATTGAAGACAAATGAAAGAAGAAGAACAAGAATTCAATGGTTGAATGTTGAATGATAGAGACTGTAATCTGTGTGTGACAGACTGCCAGCCTTGGCCACACATGGACGACAGAACTGTAAACAGTCTGGTGTGGTATTAGAGCGCACGGTGAACTGAATAGCAAATCCATAAATAGTAATAATGATTCCTGTAAGAATCGAGGTTTGGATCCATCAAACATGTTATGTATGCTTATCGATTTCTGTAAAAAAATATATATATTAGAATTAAATGAGAAAACAGTCGTTGGAGCATGCTGCAAGAAAT
The DNA here is from genome assembly GCF_029220125.1 of Pseudoliparis swirei. NCBI lineage: Eukaryota > Metazoa > Chordata > Actinopteri > Perciformes > Liparidae > Pseudoliparis > Pseudoliparis swirei. Next base: position 25,249,017 of record NC_079405.1, on the reverse strand, counting down.
ATATATGTTTTAATGCGCGCAGCTGCAGACAGGTACGCTTTATTAAAGCATCAACAATAATAATAAAAAGGGTAAATGGGAAATAATACGTGGAAAAAAGGGCAAACGCGCAATCAGGCTTACCTTGTTGGGGCGGCGTTCCGAATATAACTTCAGATCCGACCATGCAAGTCATTGAACAAAACCAATTCCAACAGATCGGGTCACTTTGGTCTCCAAGTTGAAATCAATAATAACAATAGAATAAATCCCCGTGGTGCTGCTGCTGCTGCCGCTGCTGGACAGTCCCTGCTCAGGAGGGCGGGCTGTACCTGTGCACACTGCGTGGCCCCGGAGTTTGTCAGAGCACAATAAGAGAAGAAAAGAAGAAAAAAGAAAAAAAGGGAAGGGAGAGAGAGAGAGAGTGTGTGAGAGAGAGAGAGAGAGAGAGAGAGAGAGAAAATCTTTCTCTAGTACAATCTTGCGCGAGACCGCGAGGCGTGGAGATATCGTCGTCGCACGAACGAAGGCAACATCTCGTGGGGGGAAGGAGGGTGGGAGGGGGCGGGGGGGGGGAGTGGGTTTTTTGGGTGGGGGGGGATTTTAAAAAATGAAAAAATAAAAGCAGTTGGAAACCAAAGTCCCCCCGCGGTGCACAGAGGTCCAGGCACGCAGCGTGCAGTGCTCCTCTGTGGAAAGTTGGGCGCTCCTGACTGTGGAGGGGAGGCGGCGCGCGAGCAGGTGGATGTGCAGGAGCCCCGCGCGCCTTGAAAACACACCCACAGGGCGGGCGGCGCAAAGCAGCCGAGCCGCCCATCAGCCATGCCGGGAGGAGACGTGATTCACTGGCGGTGTTACCACCGCCGTGCGCTGTCAGAGGAGGAGGAGGAGGAGGAGGAGGAGGAGGAGGAGGAGGAGGAGGAGGAGAATAGATGATCCGCATTATATTCTGCACTATAGATATGAAGGTTGTTATTACATGAAGTGCAGAAAGTTGCTAGAATTGCGCAGACACTATCCAGAATAAGCGCGCCATTTATTGGCGTATAAGGTGTAATTACTATTACGCAATAGTTAATGATTCATGTTGTTTATATATTAGTTATAAGACATTCACAAGCAAGAGAGTTTATGTTTTTCCAAGTTGTGAACCCCCCATTGCTATACCGGTCTCTATCTGTTTCTCACACAGCCTGCAGTTATAAATCTAATAGCTAATTAACACAAAATTATAATCATTACGTATTTCGTTAATGACAGCCTGAAGCCCTTTTTATGAAATGAGTGCTAATGCTCTCATTGGTTAGAGGGAATCTCCACAACCTGGCAGCCTTCTTATTCGCAACTCATAAGTGACATACGGTATTGATGAATGATGGAATAAAACATTATTAGTGAGTGGTAATCCAAAGTATTACCCATATGAGCACATTATTAAATCCCATCATCAGATCTACAGATGGGTTTTACAGTATAGTTTTACAAAACTCAATATTCAAACCTGCATTTCCAGATTTTTCTTTTGGGGGGGGGGGGGGGGCTTGGACACACGATGCAAACGCCTCAAGACATTCATTTAGAGTCTTCCAGAACATAATATTATAAAGAATGCTTGGTTAGCGATTTTGGGGTTCACAAACATTTGGTTTTGGGTTCATCAAAGGAGGACTTTATGTAATCCTTTTCCCAAAAGAAAACAACAATAAAAATGGCACTGTATACTTAACTGGTTTCAGGCACTGATCAGACTCCTCTCCAAATGTAATAACGATTACATTATGGGTAATAATTCTCTGAGGTTTGTCAACGCGAGCGTCGCTATTCAAATTACACTGGATTATCGTTGGATAAATTGTGATATGAAAACATTTTCATTGATCGTAGCAGATTTAAAAGGCTGGATGGAGTCGATGAGAAGTTCCCAGTCCATCTGTTGCCAAAACACCACGATGTCGTGAACTGAAAAGGAAGTCATTATTATGCTTAATATTAATGCAAACATTAATTATTAGTTTATTGTGCTTTGATTTAAAGAGACAATAGCTTCTGTGTGAATGCACAGACAGGTCTCCTGTCAAACAGAAAAGTGAAGGTGCCATCTGGAACCGAAAATGGTTCTTCCGAGTGATGCAGAAGAACCATTTCTGGTTCCACACAAAGAACCTTTCAAATTATTTTTTTCCCTTTTTTAAAAAATTAATTTCCATAAACTAACAGGGCCCCAGGGGGTTTTTTCATTTCCCCTTTTCGGGAAAAAAAACCTTTTTCTTTTTTTTTTCCCCAAAATTGGGGGGGAAAAAAATAGGTTGGAAACCGGGTGAAGGTTTCCCGGGGGAATTTCTTCAAAGGGAAAATAAATTTCCCGGGGTTTTTTTTTTAAATAAAATTTTGGTTAAAAAAAGGGGGGGAAAAATTTTTAATTTTTGGGGAAAAAATTTTTTTGGGGGAATTGCCCCGGGAAAACCTAAGGTTTGGGAAAACTTTAACCCTTTTTTGGGTAATTTGACTAAAAGTTTAAAAAAAGGTGAAATGTTTTAAAATTGGGTTTAAAAAAAGGGGGTTTTTTAACTTTTTCCCAAAAAAAGACAGGGGGTTTTTTTCCAAACACAATCCCCAAGGGGTTTTAACCAAAAATAGCCAAAGGGGTCAAGGGAAATAATGGTCAATGATATGATTTTTTGGGAAGTGGACCCAGGAGTCGTGATTGAATAATTCCATAAGCTACAATTTCTTAGTGAGTTTGCGGTAAAATTGTCTACAGTTAGTTGGATGCTAATTTGGTTAAAATTTCATGCAGTAAATTTCAAGGGATTTTCTGCAAGTTAAACTTACTGGATTCCTGACATAATGTAGAAAGCCAATTGAAATACTAGTTACTATGATTCATCTATTTCAGCATAATCAACATCTATTGTTTGGGTTGGGAAACTTTGGGTGAATTAACGATCCACTTTTCCGCCAGGTTCATGCAAATTCCGGCTGAAGTGCTAATGTCATATGAGATTTAAATGAAACGTTATGTGTACCGCATTGAGAAATTCATACAGAGTTAATCTCATGCATTTAAGTCATGCTTTGCACGAACTATATCATTGAGCGCTAGCGTTGATGACCACAAGTTCATGGCTTTTTGTATGAGCTTATAATGAAGATATGGTTCTTTATTACAACATGTAAAGATTTTGAGTAATTTGCAGTATTAAGCAGTCAGCTAGTTAGCGCGATTGTTCACAAAGAGTCGATGCCTAGGATGTCTACTGTGGTGACCAAAATATACACGTTGATTTGACGGCACAGACGTTGTAGAGGTCCATATGATGTTTGAGCTGCTAACTGCACCATTCAGGCCAAGTCAATTACACAGTACAAATTACAGCAAGAGTAGTCGTAGTACGTAAGACACATTCTATTCCTTCAGGTTATTACAAAACGAGGTGCATAAGGGACACTTTATGTGATACGAATCACATTCCAGCTATGTCACGTCTCCTTACGGATCTCATCTAGGCTAATACATGAGTATATATTTACTGGACTGTCTTCTATTATAGAGTTAATGCCTTGATTACATATACAAATATCTGTACGCTTCATTAACTAACAATGAATGTATTCTAAGAATGAAGCAGTATTATGACAATCTGAACTATAGCACTATTTAATAGGTTTTCATCACGTTGAATTGTTAACCATCAGTTATGTGTAATGCGAACTGACTAAGCTTTGATTGTAACCTCTGATTCACCTTTAACTTACATATCTAGACTGATAGACTCATGGCTATATTAGCAGCATCTCTGACGCATTCATGTCGCCACATAACAGTGACAATAGTCTTTAAGCACTTCATGTGTTAGAATTTGACTCTAAGGTCACAAGTTCAAGTGTCTAAGTGGACGCAGATGTTCAAACATGATGTCCTTACACTTTAACAGGACTATTTCAAGAGCTTCATAATGGATCAGTGGCTGTACCTAGACTATTCAGTAATACCATCACGCTACGTAGAATCAAATACTATTATGATTATTTAACTATAATTTGCTAAACGTGCGATGCAACATTTCATGAGTAATAATAGGTTTAAAGCTTAATAATATTCACAACGCAAAATGTCTGAACAATTATGTAATGACTAATATGATTCTGAAATCCTCATAATATTGAATGTCAATTAGCATATTTGAATACACATAGGTCATTACAGAAAATGAGCTGTAATTGCAACATAATTTATCAGATAAATCTCTAATGAATGGTCAACTTAGGAAAGTGACCATTCTATTTAATCCAAGTAGTGATTAATTTATCCAGCTAAATGTTGATATTCAGTTTTATCTATAGCATGTGTACATTATTAGGTATTTCAATCAATTGCAAATCAAATGGTATGATCTTACAATCTAAACTATGGCTAAAGAAAGCCATCATTTAATACGTAAATATTAACTATGATTATCTAAGAAGATACAGACATGCATTATAATCTAAGTTTACAATTAAGAACACTATAATAGAGCTAAAAAATTTATCAGGCTTAATTCAATAGACAAGCAGTCATTTATATCCTAAATCTTATTGATCACTTAAGATCAGTAACCATAATCAGTCATGAAATGAGAAATCAATAAATATCTCAATTCAGTATTAGGACAGTGTTTACGATGAATACATTACATTTAAAGATGTGATTATCTAGGAAATGCGTTAATCCTGAGTGCACTTTAGGCTGACATACTTGCTCAATCATTATGTAACTATATGTCTCAATAGAAGTAAATCTCAACATCCCCAGGATAACTTACAGCTTACATTATAAGATGATTTCTCCACAAGTTGAGCTTTAAACTAGTGACACATTACAACGCACAGGTTCAAACATCGTAAAACTCTATGACCAGTATGATTGCTCTCTGACCAAATATCACAACAAACTAATGTGCGATAATAGCTAATACTCTCTTAAAATCAGATTACATAAGAGTGAGCACTCAAGCAGAGTATATTAGCAATGCATCATTACTACATAGATCAGATAAGACATCAAATAAGACATGCAATTCTACAGATCATCATAAGGCCGTCAAAAAGCTATAACATTCATCATTACTTAAAAGTTGCAAATAAATTAAACATGCTCTTCAACATAAAAAATAATTCTCTACTTAAAGTTGCAGTTGAGAAAAACTAATATTTATCCATAGATATACCATCCTATAAATGATTAAATCAGATAAGATGATTCAGTTAAAAGTTGCAGACAATCTATTTTAAATCAAAGTTTAGTAAAATTGACTATAAATATTGAATATGTAAACTAGTATAATTACCATGTACCATAGAGTTTACTATTTAAAAACCATTAAAAATGTAGCAAGTTTAAGATGCTTTAAACCAGAATATTATGTACAATTAAATCAGCATTAAGATAAAGTCTGTAACAAAGACTATTCACATTTTAAATACTGCAGAGATTAAAGTGTTGAACAAGCCATTAAGATTTAACTTCCCATATCTACAAAGCATGATACGTCACACAAGCGTCTCAGTACTTCTCATTTAAAATCACTTTGAGCAGAGCAGGCTAATACAATCATTAATTAAACCTTCATAAGTACTAGGTAATCATAAGGATCAACAAGAGATTATATTAAAAAACTCAAGTGTCAAAGCTTCACTCTGATATTCAGCATAACTGCCAATAAGCCTATAGCTTCATACTTCATCAATTTACTATCTCTATCAGACATATACTAGACCTGCAATTCAACTTTAGATCATTTGCACTAATTCATTTAGACATTACTTCTTAAATCTATTCATTAAGTAAGCAATGTTTCATTAGATTTTATGTCACTATAGTTAATTCATGGATACATGTTTATAAAGTTAAATTGTTTTGAATTGGTTTTACTAGTCGTGATGATAAATTACTAATGCTCAGTACAAAGCATATAAATCGATCACCTATAGAATAAGCTTTCTTAGATCACTATACCACACTGGCGCTATATTACATGCATGCGTCGATAAATTACTCCACATCCTATCTTATATAAAGCGATAACCATAATCATTGATGTGGCCAATGACCAGTGTTGATTGTTTCTACTTTGACTTAAGCACTGTAACGCACTAACGAACACATGTTTGTTTAAAACTAGTTTTGACAACATAAAAGTTGAATACCTTACCCAGTCTATACATGTGCTGGTACGCTCAAACTCTGGGTCTAAACTGTGAGCAATGCCTTTGTGTCTTAAACCTGAACTTATGCTATTATGGCACAGGTCGATCCTCTGAATGATCCAATGTTTTTAAATTGTATAGACCCTGACTCATTGATGTATTTCTCATAATTCATGGTTTTATTTTTGAACTCATGTTCTTATTAGATGATGGTCCCTCGAAATCAATAATAAATAGCGATAAACCATACACAGTAGTTAACTGTGACAACCATTGCTGTATTGGAAATTGTCTGATTTCTGTTTTGTAATTTTCACAGTAAATCAGTGATTTGGCCTAATTACATCAATCTTCATGTCACTGCCATAAACAAAATCGACGGCAAAATGCTAAACTCAAGCTTCAAAACTATATCTCACATGAGCAATTGGTAATGTATGGTTACTAGTCCACTCTTAAATATATGAAGCTCACCAGAACCAGTTAGAGTATTGTATTAAACAGGAACTAGAAACATCAAGCCCTTTTCCAAGGTAACACAATCCTGACCAGGACTCTTAAGATCAGCAATTAACATGTTTTGAACATTGGCTTAATCCTACAAGAACTCAGTTTAAAAATAAATTTGTGTTTTAAAAGATATATCTAGGACCAACCTCCGGATCTCTGCTGGTGACAATAACATGTTTAGTGCTTTATGGTTCTAGTATATGTTTTCTATCCTTATGTACCTCAGCAAGTGCTCTATTATGTCTACAGCTAATCGAAAAACCACCTATCAATTTAATGCCTGATGGTAAATGTCAGGATCTGCTTTTGTAATCTCTTCACAGTGTAACTCAGTGTTTGGTTGCCTTTAGCTTCAATCTTTCATGTCACGCCAAAAAACAAAACGTCGACGGCCAAAATGCTAAACTCAAGGCTTCAAAACTGAAGTCCACAGAGCAATTGGTAATGTCATGGTTACTACGTCCACATCTTGAAATATATGAGCTGCAGCCAGCAACCAGTTAGGTGAGCTAAGTATTAAGACAGGAAGCTGGGGAAACATCAAGCCCTTTTCCAAGGTAACACAATCCTGCACCAGGACCTCTTAAGATCAGCAATTAACATGTTTTGACACATTGGCTTAATCCCTACAAGAACCAGCTTGTAAAAATGTCAATTTGCTGTTTTTAAAAGACTATATCTAGGACCAACCTCCTGGAGTCTCTGCTGGTGACTATAACATGTTTAGTGAGCTTTATGGGTTCTAGTTAGCTGTTTTTCTTCCCTTTGGACCCAGCAAGGCTCTTTATGCTAAGCTAAGATAACCAACCTTCATATTTAATGCACGGATGTAAATACAGGATCATGAATATATAAAAATATACCTACACTGATAGTTTCAATTAATAGCTTTGTTTTGTTAAAATATTAGATTAGTACCTTTTAGGTGCATATTAAATGTTCTAGTTTGTGTATTTTGTTGTTGTTGTGTATTTGTATTCAGTCAATCATTGCAATACAATACAATATTATTCTATATAGTAAACAAAACACAAAGACTGAAAAGGTTTAGGTAGAAGCAAAAAATGCTTCTATAGTCCTATCCTAAATTATTATTATCAATTAAATCAGATAATTTATATGAAATTGCTGGATCCAGGTCATGGTCAAGTTATTCAATGTTTCTGCCACAAAGCGCTCCCTCGTCTTGTGTTAGCTGGCAACAAGATACCCACTTTGTTCCCACAGCTGTCAAACACTAAGTTACACAACCGCCACGCGAACAACTACGACAGCTCACTGAGAAGCAGTGATTCCATGTCATAAATGCTCCTCTGAACCTTCCAGTGCTTTGCCTCAAAGCTGAGAGTCACGGTGGCTTTCTAAGTTAGTTTAAAAGAAGGGAGAAAAAAGGAAGTGGAGCGGGAATGCAGCCTCACGGAGGTAGAGAGTCCACGGGAAACGAAGAACAATCTGTGCTCTCTCTCCCATTGGCTGGTTATCTCGCGGGCTGTTGACTTGGCACTGCTCTGCTCCACCGATACTTCCTGAGGATGTCATGGTACTCCTTGGGTGAGGGTGCAATACTTCCTCTAGGTTCCTCTTTCACTTCCTGCCTTTTCGATAGGACGCAGGCTGGGGGTCATGACCCCATCGAGCAACGCCATATTCAAGTCCAACTAATCTGGCTGAGCTCCCGACATGTTTGCGTTGGGACTAAACACTGTGATCGCAGTGTTTAGTCCAGTTAGCAGTCCAGTTCCATGAGGAGTGCACCAGAAATACAAGTTTCACTTTATATATGTTTGGTGTATAAAAAATACACACGAGGTGAGGTGTAAACTCCTGCTTTTAATTGCCCCAAAAAGCTTCTTGGGGCAATAACATTGATATATATATATCGTATAACATTGAAAATTCAACGTTCTCTCAAACCAGTGAAATTAACCCACCCAGTAAATCTGCAGAACAGGGGTAGCCTACCACTTGTGTCTCCAGTGTTTACATTTCCATGCCAACCATGTAAAGCATGGTTGAGGTGTTGGGAGTTGCCACTGCCTGAGCGGAAGGGTTATCTTTAACTTTCTATGGGAACTAGCCCTCTAAGCTCTCAAGACTGGCCTGTACTACTATTGTTTCTGCAGATACTCCCTTCCTCTCCCACACCCTCACCCATCCAAACATGAAGTCATCCACCCCCCACCCTCCCACCTCCCCCCCAGAAACTCGACAATCTAATCCAACTGACTTGATTGGAACCCTTTCGACTGGCCCGACTCAAATGTCCCATCATATATAAATACAACATACAATTTGTTTTGAACATTATTCTCTCTACTGCGGCCAAAATTATTCTCACTTTCTGTCATGTACAAGTGATACGAAACACATCAAAGAAAGAACACAGTTACCTCCTTCGTCACTTCCTCAACCTCAATAGACTCGAATACCACCAGCTAGCCTTAGTTGTCTCTCCTTCATAGGACCAGACAGTCAAAAGCTCATATAGTCAACCTACTCCATTATTTGGAACCCCCAAAAATACCATGGGATGCATCTACTTGGAGACAGAGTATGGACCAATGGATTTAACTTTAATAAAAGTGTCTTCTTAACTATGAATGAATCATATCACTCAGCGAGACCAGAAAGGAAGGACGCTTCGGTACCCTCCTCGTTTCCCCTTCCCCGATGACGTTGGCCTCCTTCCTCTTTACCAGCTCACAGGACACCAGTGCCATGGTTACCGCTCTAATATTCAAGGGTGTGCCCTACGCACATTAGCGGGTGACTTGCATGCACACCACCCAATCGTGGTGGGAACTCAACATCCTAATACAAACAGGATAAGCTCACACGACACAACAAATGATTCTCTATTATTTTTTTCCAAATGAAGTATACAGACTCGTTTTATCTCTACAATTCAGTTTATTTTGTCTAGCCCGATATCAGCAATTACAAATTTGCCTCAGAAGGGCTTTACAATCTGTACACATCCGACATCCCTGACCTTTGACCTCACATCGGATGAGGAAAAACTCCCAAGAAAAAAAAACATTTCACGGGGAAAAGAGGGAAGAAACCTTCAAGAGAGCAACAGAGGAGGATCCCTCTCTCCGGACGGACAGAAGTAACAGATGTTTGTTTGTTTGTTTGTTTGTGTTTTATTCAGTCAATCAAATCAAATACAATACAATATTATCCTATATAATATACAAAAGAGAAAGACTGAAAAGGTATAGGTCGAAGCAAAAAATGCTTATAAATTCCTATCCTAAATTGAAATCAAAATAAATCATAAAATTAAAATAAAATAAAGAAGAAAATAAAACAACAAAACAACAATAAACAAAATAAAAAACAAAATATATTTATATACACTACCACATACATCTTCCATATTAAGACGTTTTTAATTACATTTATAACTCTCAAGAATTGTTTTATAAATAATTCCCTTGAAAACTAAAAAAGGAGTTCACCATTCTTACATCCATTTCAACATTATTTCATCATTGGACTCCTACAACAGAAATACGTCTTCTTTTAATCCCTTTTTTAGCCTTTTGTACCGTGAACTTACAAACATCTCTCAAATCATATTTACACTCATGTATTGAAAATAATGTCATATGTACAGAATGAAGCTGTCTCTGCGTCGCTGTGTTACTGTGACTGAGATACAACAACAAAAAACACATTCCGCCACAACATAAATCTCTCAGCGAGACTCTAATGAAGACAGCTTGAAGGATTTCTACATCCACCCTCAAAAATATCTTTAAAACCATCTCTGGCTGAATCCAGCTGAACAACCCCACATAAATGCTGCATGGGAGGTCCGAGGGGGGGACAGGAGACTCGGTTAACGCCGTCGGGTGAAAGCTCTCTCGGCGAGGCTCCGGTGTTGTCTGCCGTGGCGCTGGAGGGGCTGTGGGTCCTGCATGTCTGGGCCGCTCTGGGTTTGTAGACTACACAGAGCCAGCAGCACGAAAGGCCGAAGTCTGGATTGAATTTGTTTCTTTGGGAACTAACACTGTCAACATCACTAAACGATACACATACTTTAACAGTTTCCAGCTCGGACTTAGCCTGAATCACTACAATGCACTGTTGGGGGGGACTTTACACAAACACGATCAATCCTTTCGAATGCATTAATCCCTAATTGTGTTTGGGTGTGAACTAAACTCAGTGGGGAGTTCATGATGTCATGGGAGTGGCTGAACATTGTGTGCCCCTGGATGTCCTCAATAATCCTTCCTACACAAAAAAAAACCACAAGGTTTTCCAACAGGTGCCAAGACAGGATTAGGCGTTCATGCAGTGTGTGTGTGTGGGTCGATGCAAGACAGTGAAATATGATATATTATATTGTGTGGTAGTATGTGTCGTAATATGAGTATTGTCAACTGCGTATTGATGAAATAAATAATGAACGCTAATCCGATGAGTGGACTTCGACGCAAGTACTTCGTGACCTGACGTGTCGATGTGATCAGTTTTCATGAGGACTGTTTTTTAATCTTTTAAATTATTATTATTCCTCAAGGTCTGCCCCACACACAACCCATTTGATTCACTTCTTTTGTGTCTCAAAACCTGATCGAATAAAAACCAACGCGCAGTTTGTAAATGAGTTATTTATTTTTTCTTTCTCGTTCTTTCCGAATTTGGGTCAATTTCTATTCTTTTCAACGGACGTCAAAAAATAAAGAAAAAGGCATGACTGAATATCAGTGTAGACCCAGAAGACATCACGATCAGATGTCATCTGCTCGTCTGCCACGGATGTTTTCACCAAGTGCTCAAAGTGACAAAGTTATTAGGTTTCATGCCCCTGTAATTATTTAATTATTGATAGCGTTGAGTGTCACCTTGGATCATCCTCTCCTAAGATACGTGAAGGTGCTAAACAACATCTGCCACCGTGTCCTTTAATAGTTTTCAACTCAGCAAATGAAATGACACCGGCTTTCACTTCTTTTTGAAACACACTGCGTTAAGAAGTACTCCGCGTGAACCTATTTGAACCTTTTCAACCCCAAACTGTTTTGGTTCCTACTTGGCTGGATTTCTGTCCTTCCCTTCAACCCTTTGTGCTCTCCTCATACGACCCATTGGCAGTGTCGGTCCAGAGGGCTGATCTCTGCTCGCTGGCATTAAACATTAGCTCGATGCACAAAAAGACTTTTAGCGTGACTCACGCTCTGAGGGGGGGAAATAATTATTAATTAATTAATTTAAAAAAAACCTTTGACCCACAGTTAGAAAATACTTAACTTCACAGTGGCCTCTTTGGTTTTGCATAAGGAAAACATATAATAATTGTGCAACCGCCTCGGGGGGGGAGGTTATGTCTGATGATGATATACAGCATGAGGGGAGCGTGAGGACAATGTGAGCATGTCACCCTGTCGGACCGCTGCCAGCTCCTTAAAAACAAGCCTCGGATGGAACACGCTCAAAAACACCACTTATTTCCATGGGTGGATCTGTGGCTGTTTGCTCTCCGCAGGCGATATGTGCATGACAGCGAAAACCACTCTTCGTAGACGCTTCATAAAAAGAGTGGGGGGGGGGGAAAGAAAATCCACTCTGCTGTGCGGTTGAAGTTGTTTGCATGTCTTTGTGGTGGGAGTTTAAAATATCCAACCCCTGCTCGGACCGCAGGGAAGTGAAACATCACTTTGAGACGTCTGACTCGGGGACCAGAGGACAGTGTCATTGTTATTGCTCCATTATAATAAGCTTGGCTTCAATGTTAATACCACTGGCTTGTCTTTATTGGAAGTACTAAAGGAGGAAATGACCCACGACAGGAACGTGTTAGCAAATGTCCCCGGGGCACACGAGGCTATTTCCCCCTCGAATAAGAAAGGATGAAAGGATCTTTTGTCGGGCTCTGAGGTCACAATTCTGGTCTCCTTATACCTTGAGACGTTATTCTCGTGAGAAAAAATACCTGCAGGGATGCATGCGATTGGTGAGAAATCGGGTTGAGGGAATACATATAACGGAGGGAGGAAAACACCACCTGCACCTACAACCTGCAGCTCTCTGAGATGGGGAGAGAGGGAATGCAGCGTGGAGCAGGTGATCAGATAATCCCCCTATCCCAGCATGCAACCCGGCAGCTCACTCAAGTATTAGCAGGCACCCCTCTGATGGAGGTCTGGATAGTGACACACAGCAGATGAGAGAGGGCAGATAGACGAAGAGGAGATTAAACACAATGTCTCACAACAAAGGAGGTGGAAACGACGGACATGTTTTGACAAAAAAATCCCCCTTCTTTTGCTTTTGTTTCTTACTGCTGGAGAAATAACTGCATGGTTGCTAACGGTCTATTTAGCGTTAGAAAAAAGGGGCCAGGATAGAAATTACCACCATTTTTATTCGTTACACTGATACAGGTCACATCTCAGAAGAGGGATTGTTTTATGATTAGAAAATAATTCGATAAACCAGGAATAATAATGCATTATCTCGAGTAATAAAAATGGATAACACAAAAAACTGAGAGTCTACAGACACGTTAGCAGCTCTGTGGTCCTGCATGGGAGGGATGCATCTTTGATTATTCACCAGAATGAGATTATTTATGTCATATGTAATATGTCATTTATATTGCTTATTGAAGATTATTAGTGTATTTTTTTGCAAGATTCAAACTGTTAGACCTGGAATTTAAAATACTGGCAGCAGATTTAGTAAATTACAGATTTATTATGATAATTCAGACTGAACCCGCTCTACTTCAAACATGACCCGATGACTTCCTTGAGTGCTTTTACAACACAAAAAAAACATGTTCTCCTGTCATTCAGTGAAAAAAGAATTTCCCTCAGTTTACAGAACCAAAGCCCATCCGTCATGTATCAGCCTGAGCAAACAAACACTTTCAAACGTCATCAAAGGTCGTAGTGAGCGTTCTGCTCGGTGACCTTTGACCCGGCCTGATGTGATTTACACAGCTAATGCTTGACAGAAGTTGTGCTCCGTCTCTTTAACCCGATGTCTTCTCTCCCTCTCGGTTCTCTCTCTTCCTCTTTCTAATGCACATTCGACCCCCTCCCATTGCACACACACACACACACACACACACACACACACACACACACACACACACACACACACACACACACAGACACACACACTCATTTGACAACTACCTGTACCTCACCCCGAAGGCTTTCTTTCCTGCTGTGGGTATTTGCATCACAAGCAGCTGCAGGACACTGGTGGTCCATTGACGGGGAAATGTGCCCGTCACAAGGACGCGGTGTGTAATTAACAGCAGCGCACAGATCAGTTAAAGCGTCTTTCCAGGAACAACACATTTATTTCACTCGGTCTCCTGCCTCTCGGTGTCTGTTGGCTTGTCTGTTGGTTTCTGAGTGTATGTGTTTATGTGCTGTGTCCATTGTTGCATTTTCTTCAAATTGTTTTCGTGCTGCAGCAAGGTGAATCTCATGTGAAGGGGAAATTAAATGAAGTTAAAGGCGGCACTCGAGTATGATGTTCTTCTTGATGGCCGTCAGCCACGTATTGAGGAAAATATGAGAAAGTACGATCACTGTGTTATTATTGTAACTGTAATGTTGATTGTGTGATGTTTTATGGTCATTCTAACTATAGGATGACTGGTGTGAATGAAATGTATTGTTTCTGGGACATAGTAAAGTTTCTCTTGAGAGATCGTAATAAACTGCTGTTTCCAGGCAGAACAAGCTTTTATTTTGAAGCCATCTTGTTTTGAAGAGTCTTCCAAAAACCGGGAGTGAGAAACCGGTATGTGTTGATGATTCCCCTTTGTTAATTAAATACTGTTTATTATATATCCCTTGGTCCGAGACTCCTTCCTCCAAGTTCCAGGCAACTCGAGATTCGTATGTGGACTTTAACAATTGCAAAAACTAAATATCTGACTTTGTGTAGTTCGCCAGTTCATTAAAAAGGGAGTGAGAGATGTACTCATGTCAGACTGGTGATGTGCAAATGGGTTATTTGCTGTGTTTTTTCTAATTTTGTATTTATTTTGGCCTGTTTTTGTTGTTCTTTACCCTTTTCTTTCTCTCTTCCCTTTATATTGTATCCTTAAAGTCCCGTCTTGTCATTTTCTCAAATATAAATAAATATCTTAAAAAAGAAAACGGAGTGAGAGCAGTCCAACCGTAACAGACCCAGCGTCATTAGTGCTCTATATGTAATACCTGGGACCATAAAGGAGTGAGCTACCTTTCAGTGTGTTTACTTAATGTTGACTCCATCTGTTCCTTTGGTCTGGACCAAATAATCCAAACTATAGATGTGAAAGCACCCTAAAACTATCAAGAAAAAAATAAAATTAAAATAAGGACTCTGGCCATGGCGGGCTAGGTGAGTTGGAGCTGACGAAATGGCACTCTTCGATACGGGCTGACATGGAGATGGAAGGGGGGAGAAATGAATAAACCAGATTGAAATTCTCCAGCCGTGCACTGTTGCTCCCGGGAGAGCGACCAAGCAAAAGGAATATCTGATAAAAACAGAGAGGAGAACCAGGCAAAGAAAACTTTGGGCTGTGAATTATTGAGGCATTTTTTGAGGTTGCATGGGCATAGAATTGTGTTTATGCAGCAGTTTCATGTGGGAGACCTCATAAATGAAAGTGCATATGCAGGATTGTAATAATACATGGACTTTGAAGGTGTGATGTGATGTTAACAATGTTAAGTAAATCCCTCATAATCCGGTTATTGGGGTTGTACCGATGCAACTTTTTCAGTCCTACATTGATATTTGGGCTCGAGCATTGGCCGACACACTCCGGTCCAATACAGCGTTGATTTAATAATCTGTATGCCTCACTGTGGGGAAGGTGTATGGGATGGTTTTTAATGTGTAAGGCTATATCAGGCTTGACTGAAACCAACATTTTATAAATAAATATATAAATATAAATGTCTTGAATTGCAATCTATTATTAAAACAATAAATGGTGCTCCAGCAACATCTTTGAAATGAACATGAATTACAATTACAAAACTGAATTGGTCAAAATTTAAACCCGGGATTAATATGACATGATATGATTGTCATAGTATAAAAACATATAATTGAAGTAAATATATCAGCCTAAATATCACCAGTAATTGCCCGATATCCGATATCATTATCGCCGCATCCCTTCCAGTTATACCTAAAAAAAATGTCACAATATTCAAAGCCGTGCTTCGGGGCTCATGAATAACGAGATGAAGTTAATAACAAGTCGGTTTGATCACGACCTCCATCCTGTGATAGTTCACCAGGCGTGAAGAGTCAAAGCTTTCATTTCGGATGCTTTGAGTTGTGGATTTCCGAGCTATAGCGTGTGGCCTTCGCACGGAGCCATGTGGAGAGTAATAGAAATTGGTGATGAGTATGTGGTATCCATGGTGACCAACCCCGCCGTCAAAGGAAGGGATCCTCTGCCAGCATTGTGTGTCTAGACCACGCGAGCGTCTCCGCTTTGGGTGAAGCGAGTCTGCCGTGTTTGGCTTTCATGTGCTAGATCAGAGCCATGCTAATGTTACTTTCACTCAGCCTCGCTTTAATTGCAGAGTGTCCATAGCAACCGCTGATTGGGGATAACATGGTAATCTTTTTTAAATTATTTTTTTGTAAGACCAATGTCAAAATCAGCAGGTCGGTAAAACCTGCTGCCTTTTAGTGTGACTTCAAGAAACCATATCTCGAAATTACAAGTGAATAATTTAAACATCTTTTCATGATTGATTGAATTCACTTCAGTTATTGTGGATTATTTCCCGTTTTTAAAATGTATTATTCCTGTTTTTTAATGCATATTTATACTACTTCATAGCACTTTGTATGGAAGGTGTATGGGATGATTATTAATGTGTAAGGCAATACCAGGCTTGACTGAAAGAGGAATTTCTTCACTTTTTAAACCAAAATGGAACAAATAAATACATGAATATAAATGTCCTGAATTCTAATCTATTATTAAAATAATAAATGGTGCTCCAGCAACTACGGTTAAACATCTTTGAAATGAACAGGAATTACAATTCAAGTGTAAACTTGCAGCAACAAAGCTGAATTGGTCCAAAACAAAAAGCCTTCCATGTTGTTAAATATGCTGCATGTACATTTCCACACTCCAGGATTAATATAGGATTATCTTATCTTGCAGTATGTTTATCTTGCAAAAATCCTATTTACTTATTTTGGAATACTTGTGTTTTCTGTCAAAAGCATCTGAGTTTTTTATTTTGTTTAATTATGTTATACATTTTTGAGCAGCTACTTCACTCACCACTGATTTGAACATTGTTGCACAGCTGTGCACGTCGGCCTCCAGCAAATCAAGATTATACAGCTGCAAGTACTACAGGATCGCACTAAATTAGACATGAATTATTAATGGTGAGATTAAAGAAGAAAAAAAGTGTTGATCCAGCAAAGGTAGTACAGGGGAGATGGAGAGGGGGTTTAGGGGTTAAATCTCCTGCTCTATAAATCACACTGTAGACCTATGGTTCGGTACATGTGATTTACGTGGCATCGGTTCAACACAAATCCACAGTCTGTCCTGACATGAACACATTACAGGCCTCCTCATACTCATTTACAGCTTGTGTATTGTAGAGGTGATCCCCCCCCCCCCCCTCCATAAACGCCTATTATTCACCAACCTGTCATCTCCAACATTCAACCTGACCATGAGCAGACATGTCCAAGAGCGCCATCGACGTGCATGGTCAGGATGTTTAAATGTGAGTCGATGGTGTGTCCACAATGCTAGCTACTTATATATGATATATATATATATATATATATATATATATATAGATGGCCAGGGAACATAAAGACACAACCCATTCAGAATATGGTTGCACTATTGGAGTCTTATCTCTATTTTCTTCTCAGAGCTTTAAGTGACGAGTTACAACATGTCTCCAATCAGGCAGACAGCAGTGGAGAATGACAAATATATGCAGATATAGCCATAATTTTCTCCAGGGGTTGAGCGTGTCAGTGTAGTCAAGGTAAAAAAAACATTGTCGGTTTGGCTTACAGTTGCTTAATGTTGTGGTTTTAAAGTTCAAATGTACTTTTCCAAGAACATTGACTCCACTGCAAGTCTGATCTGGTTGCAGACCGGAGCAGCTCTTCATGTCTGCAGGGTGAAGCCGAGATGATGTGCTAGCGTACTGTGTCGTCTCTTATTGCAGCTTTAATTTAGCTTCTTATGCTAAAAAGCGTTGCAAATTCTTCTCGCGAGTAGATCTAACGCAACGTCAACGTACAGACGTAAGTGGTTGCGATTGGCGCGAATTTTCGCAGGGCAAAAAAAAATTCTACTCATTTGCCTCAAGTTGAAATATTTTAACTTTGGCGGGCGGAAAATTCGCCCGACGCCGAGTTGCGAAAGCCAATCAGAGTTGAGAAGCTCCGCCGTTGGTGAATCTAACTGGCTGCTGCTACTCTAATGGCGCTGGAAGCGACAGTCATTCAGACGTAGTCGGTGAAAGTCACCGAGCCGTGTGAGCCTAACGGTGATGTAATGTTTTTTTATATATATTTATGATATTTATGTTATACACCCAAACACGAGGCCTTAGATATGCCGACGTTTGTGGGATGTCTTTTAGCAAGTATAAAGCAGAACTAGTCGTTAGTTATTCCATGGTAACTGTTTCCACGGAGTAAAGCCACAGAGATAAGCCCCGCCCCCTCTAAGGCGTGAATAACGTGAACGACGCGAATATTCACAACGCTTTTGGTGTGAGCGCAGCATTATAGAGCTGGAAAAGTAGTTAAAAGGTGCCATGTTGAGAGCAATGTGGAGGCAATCACCGAATCATAGATGTGTTTTGAATGTCCAATTAATCGCTTTAAAAATAACTTTAAAACAAATGATCGAATGTGGTCAGCTAAGACCTGTATTACCTAAACACATCATGGCCGATAGCAAGGTTACTCGATGAAGCAAATGTTCACAAAGGGTTATAATAATGTTGTTACATTTTATACGTGATAAGCATCAGCGGACCGTAGGGGGACCACGGAGGGGTCCTTTGAGGGGTCCTTTGAGGCTCCGATAAGCATTTGCCACCTGTTTCCCAGAGCCACAGATCTTGGCATTTGATAGCAGCTCAATCAACATGGCACCGCTGGTATTTGGTAGCGTTATCGAGTGACAGATAATCACCTCATTGTCCTGCATTCATGTCCTGCCACAGCTCAATAACAGGAGCTGGACCAAAGAAATCTGCAAAGCGGCGACGCCCCTTTAATGAAATACTGTATTCCTGCATCTCTCTCTCTAATAATCCAGCCAGGTATCTCATCAGCTATCTGAGTGGTGTCGTTGGAGCAGGTGGGCAGCCTTGTTTGCGGATGCTGACTGACATCCCCTTTCATCTCCGGCTCCAGACCGGCTCTTCTCTCCTCTTTATTCGGCTCTCAGCCTCACATAATGAGAGCTGCAGAGAAAATAGATGAGGACTCCGTGTTATCTCAGCTGCAATGGTGACACATGTCATCTCTCTGCAGAACAGTGAGATCACCCGATAGACAAGGCTTCTTTTTCTTTCTTTTCATACCGCCACTGTTTGGTTAAGCACATGAGGTATGGTGGACGCCGTGTTTATATATGTGCACTTTGGCTGAGGCAGATTGACTTCAGAAAACGCTTAATGATGTCGGAACCTGGACAAACTTTTTTTTGTAATGATCTAACAATGATTTATGAATGTGCTAAAATGCCCCTTGTCATAGGAGCATTCGCAGTATCTGGGCCAGTCCGAGGTCGTGACCTATCACACATATTCACGCACACAGACAGACTTTCCCACGCGTTGACCTCGTGGTCGGCACACACATGTTACAGTGTTTTATCAGAGCGTCTTTAAGCCGGGAGAGGCAGCTGTGGTCACACAGCGGGACGGCAACATGGACGGCTGACACGACACTCTCCATTAAGTTACCACAGGGCTGCCTTCAGTTGTTGGAAAACTAAGTATGTTCCCCCCCCGCCCCCAAAGGGACATCCATTAGGGTCCTTTTTCTTTATTTTTTCTAATAATCTATGTTGCAATGCTATTATTAAAAAAAATATTTGGTGGACGACACCATTAAGTATATTCTGATTCTGCCTTTTATATATGTATATATATATATATATATATATATATATATATATATATATATATATCAATCTGCAGAAACATAGTCACTACTATTTCAGATTGTGTTTTAATCCACATTTAAAAACATATTTAACCGTCCAACAAATACATGTGGATATTCAGAGACTTTAATGAATCATAATTGTATTATACAATGGCAGCTATCATCTTAATTAAATAATTAATTAATTAACAAATACAATAATTATTGAATAATCTAACAACTGGGCCATCACGACACCATTAACACATCTATCATGTTTTATTGGTCCAACAAGAGGAAAAGATGGTATTTAATTACTTTAAATGATAAATATGGATTTATTATTTAGATTAAATGACTTTAACGGGGTTATAGCAGATGTAGTGTTGTTGATTGGACATCAGCTGAAAATGTTTGGGAGCTCTGCATTTGGAGATCCCAGAAGAAGAAACAACATTTTAACTATGGGCTTATTTACAAGACAATGTGCCTCATATTTATGATCCTTGATTCTGCTACGAGGCCTCACTTCAAAGTGACCACAACAGAAAAACCCAACAAAAAAAAAATCTAAAACATAGCAAGCTCTAGCCAAGTCAATCAACAGACTAAATTCTCCAGATGCATTCTGGGACGATTTTCACTGGCGTGGAATAACTTTAACTTTAATCAGCCACATACGGTCAACAGATCTCATCTTCTGGATAATCTAGATCTTAGATTACACGTGTGAGCGCTGCTTCTTCTGCAGTTTGCTCGAAAACAGTCCTTTACGCGTAAATCAAAATATATTTCCTCGGACATGAAGTCAGAGTGAGGCATAGCCGGGTCTTTACGAGCACATAAAGGTGTTTACAGTATGAACAGTCACCTCTGGAGCAGCTAGTAATCTGAGGCCAGAACAGGCACTCCTCTCTGACCTCGCTGACCTCTCTCTTCAAGCCGCTCTGTAATTACTTTGACCTGCGGAGACTTGATTGGCTCTCTCCCTGCAGCGCACTTCAAAAGAGCGCAACCCTCACGCACATTCAGTCCGAGGATGGATACAGCTGTTACGATATCATCTGAGGTGAACACCTCCCAGGAGGTCAAATTCCTACTTTTCAACTGGCATCGGGCTCTTCGGCCAACACAAAGGGTTTTGTCTTTTTTCTTCCCTTCTAGAGAGAGACAGTGTGCAGAGAGGGAACACTCAACTAGGGATGTACCAAACAGAAATTCATTTTACCAATACTAAAACTAAGAAGCCAGAAAAAAGCCTCATTGAGATTATAAATCTCCTTTACAAGAGGGTCCTGGCCAAGACAAGCAGTAGCACATTAAACAAAGTTTCAGACAGACAATAAAAACAGAAAAAAAATCCATGAGCATGAGAAAATCCAAAATTAAGACTCATGTCATCATATCCCAGTCAAAACAGCAGGGTTCGTTCACACAGCTGGAAAAGTCATGGAATTTTAAAATGGTTATTTTCAGAAAAGTCCTTGAAAAAAATGTAATCTCTAACGTTTTGGAAAAGTTATGGACATTTATTGTATTCATATATTAATTTACGCAGTTTATATAATTTAAAAAAAATCAAACTATTGTCTCTCATTAAGGTAGACTCGTGTTTACACCAAGATTTCACAAAATGTTTGGTCATGGAAATTTGGTTTAAAGTCCTTGAAAAGTCCTTGAAATCCATTGGTCAAAATGTGTATGAACCCTGACCCAGGTGCACATACATACGTAAAATAACAGATCTACAACCAGATGAACCTCCCTCCTAGTTCTTTTAATCTATTTTTAAAAACACCTAAAGAGACTAAAATCAGTCTGCAGCTAATTCCAAGTCGCAGGAGGAGTAAACCTAAAACCTCTTTTTCCCATTTTGTGACACATAGCAAGATTGCACATATGTTACAGAGCAAAGACGGTATACTGTAGCTTCCAGCATTTTTCTGATAAATTAACTTACATAGATAAAATGGAAGTACGTTAAGAAGTGCCTTATAAATAAGGACATGCCAATCATTTTACAAGTCTGCCGATAAAAGGCTAATAAATACTCAAAAGCACTTTCCCATACAGTAACTCATCCACATTAAAGAGGTTCACTCACGTCAGCATAACGCTTAATACAAACAACAAGCTCACACACTTTCAAACACTTTCAGAAACCACTGCCACTAATTTGGCAACGCCGGCATATACAAAAACTAAAATATGTACACTGCACTTAAGCTATACCTCTTATAAAAAATCTATATTTTCCACCACATAGAGACACCGAGCAGAACCAGAGTCTCTGCAGTTCAATTCTTTTGGATGAGCAATGCAGTCCAGCATACAGGGAGCACTGGTGAGTAAGAGCCTTAAGTATTTTTTATTTATTTTTTAAATGGTTTATTAAATAAGGGACAGTGCACATTGATAAAAACATTGCAGTAAATGTGCCAGAGTTAGCCAAGAGGCTATTTTTCATCTGTAGTCCCAGATGAAAAATAAGTTTTTAAAATGTAAATAGTATTCAGGCTAATTAAACAACAGCCCATTCATGGAAAGCTACATCTTAAATCAATGCAGCGACGGTATGGAGCCCGGCGTGCCTTTGGCAGACACTATAACTCCTCTACTTCAATCGTCGCAGAAGCAGCATGGCGTCTGTTTACAAAGCGCCGTATTAAAGTAAAGCGTCCATTATCTATCAAAAGGTATAAGCCGTGTGCAGCAGCAGGCGTCGGGGCTCCTGCCATTTCCATTTTTAATTCCTGTACGCGTCTTTGTACCGCAGCGACAATGGGTAACGCCGTCCGAAGAAACCACACGAGAGCAATTCTTTAAACGTGTTTTTGTATTTAAGACTATACATCGGAGTTTTCTCATGAGACTTGAAGTCTAAATAAACCGCTTCAAGGTGCGGTCACGTCTGCGTAGATGACGATGGCGGCGTATCTGTTGTCAGATACCAGTACACTATACTGTCTCTATTCAATCAAACATTAGCAGTCGAACCTGAATGCATCTTTCTAGTCATGGCGTTTTTAAAAATATATATAGCCATTAAATGTATTTGTCAATGTTTCTTAGATTGGTTATGTCACTTTTATTTTGTTTTAACTCATCTTGTTCTGTGATTTTTTGTTTGTAACTAAGTGTTTTCTTATGTTGACGCCTGTCTCGGCCAGATCGCCCTCGATAAACAGATTTTTAATCTCAATGGGACTCACCAGGTTAAATAAAGGCTTAAAATAAAATTGCACGCATTATTTAGCGCTATATATACTTTGTACTACTCAGTGGCGGAGTCCAAATTCAAGAAACGGCAGTGATGGATAAACGATCAACTGCTCATAGAACTCTGGGACCTGTATTAATAAAACTTCCAAAGCTTTCCAAGTAAACACAGGTTCCACCAAATCCACCAGGTCGCACATTTTAGGGATTGTAATTCAATAGCAAGTAAATTTACGCCCAAACTCAAAAAAAGTTGCAGTATTTTCCTTCAATTAAATAAAAGAATAAGTAGCATTAAAAAAGACGTCATCCACATCAGTAATCAAGGGACTACAGATGCAAATGAGCTGAAGCTACAATCTGGATCAACTGTACATGGTCGCTTTTAAATAAAGATAATAAAAATCCATTGTTGTTCTACTTTGATCCTCCTGCTCATGAACGTTTCTTCCTCGCTCTCCAGATTCGATGCCTCCGTTCCCCTCACAGACGGAGCAAACACATTCAGAACCGCTAAATCCGGAGGCCTCGTGGGACTTGAAAAGAAAAGAAAATGCCCGCTTCTTTCTCCCAGATTCTCTCCGTTCTCCGCGAGCTTAAACCTCGTCGACTCTCGCTTATGGCAGCCGAGGCTTAAGCATGCGCCTTTTGCTCAAAAAGCAGTCGGATTACAGGGTAATTAAATTCAACGCGCTGATGTCATCGAAACTTGTTTTTTGGCGGACCCGACTAACACTGCTCTATTGAATCTCGTCATTCGCCCATATATTTATATTCCTGGGTGCAATTAGAGGCAACACTTGTTTCCACGAGGGAAGTCACACAGGAGGCCGCGGTGACTGGCGAGAGTCCCAAATGTGCCGCCAGGCTTCTTCTGTTGAAAGAATGCGCGAGTGAAATATCTAATGGCTAATACGAGATAATATCTCAGTGCAGGAACACTGGGAGACATGGCAGTAATTCACTTGTCTTCTGGGGGGTACAAAAAAAAATACCTGTTGTCATTCTGCAATGAAAAATGTCGGTGACCTTTTTGGTGTAATTTGCAGTGACCTTTCCTTGAACTCGGTTTGAAAGTATCATCAAATACAGATGTGGCGTGCGGCGGCAACGACTGTTAAAAGTGAAAATGATGAGCGATAGATGATAGCCGGCCCGATATTGTACGTGTCGCACACAAACGGGCGTGTGAAGGTTACGAGGCGTTGCGGCGGACGCCATCCCGAGTTTATAATTCCAGCCCAGTGTCAAGTTAAAGGTCAGCGAGTGAAGACGAGTCGAGTCGGATCAAACCGCCGTGGTGAACGGGGAGGTGCCTTGTTTTTTTTCCTGACACTTTGTGCGACAACATTTCGCCATCAGACGCACAACAAACAGGGTCCGCAGCCGAGCAACCTCATTCTATTCCCGGTCCCCCCCCCTCGCTGCTGATTGCCGTAGCGCCCTTGACCTCCATCGTCTCTCGAGTTAGTGAGTCATTTGAAAAAAGAGAAGTTAAAAAGGACCAGATAAGGGAGCATCTATGGCGCTTACTGGCTCACGCGCGGGAGGCAAAGGTCGCCGTCCGGGAGCGCCGTTGATCGTCTCGTCTACCAACAAGTCCGGTCTGTGTCGCCAAAGGCTTTTTGCATCTCATTCCTCGCTGTGTGCCATTGTTGTCCAAAGAAAATAATAAAAAAACGTTGAAAGCTGCGCGCGTTCTCGTCAGGCGCCTTTAAATAAAAAAATATATATATATGTGATTCATACTATACAATACAATTGAATATTTATATTATATGGTATTTATATATCATATTAAACTGAATATTATTATATGATATATATATATATATATATATATATATATTAATCGACTGAATTGTATGAAAAATATGTCCTTATTATGTCATTGTGTTGGAATAAATGTTAAATATTTAACTACAACTTTTTTTGCATTGAGTCATACTGGGATGTTTGCTGAAATTATTTGGATGGGCCCTACCAACAAAAATAAATCCACCAGCCGCCACTGACAAACACCACACATAAATCAGTACATAAATCTAAATTAGTTGGAAAATTAGTTGAAGCAAGCCATTACTCTTTCTTGAAATAAAGGCTTTTACAGGAGTAATCCGATCCCTAAATCCCCATATCTCAATTACCCTTTCCCTCTAAATCTTTACCGATACTGATGCATTTATTTCCCACTGCTTCCTTCTGAAGAATCGAAACAGATGTCGGGGTGGGAAACGAGCGCCTGCAAAATAAACCACGACACGGCGCGATTGGAAAAAAAGAGGATGGCTGACAACTCCCACCACCACCAACACCTATAAATGGATCCTTTTGGAGGGGACAGGCCACATTGTGTGATCTGGAACATGGGGTCCAATCGCTTCATGCCAGCAGAGGCTCAATGGAGCTTCTTTCTTTTTTTAAAGAAGTGGACTCTGAGAAAGTGCCAGGTCACGACGGGAAGGCCTGAGCGAGCATTTAGATGAGTTAGCCTCCACATCCTGCTTTCATCGGGGAACAAGTATGAAGTCCACACAGAGGGGACTGGAAAGACCAGAGAAAAAAGACTCTGTGTTTTTACATATACAGAAAAAGATCGCCGCATTCTTTCTGGTTCATCGTATTACAGTGTCGCGGATATCGGCCTTTTTCGACATTGACCTTTCCGCAGTGTTGAAGTCAGTCGGGAGCTCGGCTGATTGTTGTGTAAACCTGCGACGGGCCTCGGTCCCTGTTGGCCCGCCCCTCTGTTCCTGCAGTCAGCCTCCAAAGGAGACTCGTCGAACCCAAAGGTCTGGCTAATGCACTTTCATCCACACAAACACAAGCAGACGCACACACACACACACACACGCACACACAGAAAGACCTTTTCACTTTCTCTCAAGAGGAAACTAAATCATTCACCATCTTCGTGCAGCTAAATAAATTGCCGTCCAAGCCACCTTTTGGTAAATGTGTTAAAGCTTACATATTAGGTTTTGTACTAAATAATGCATATTTCAATCATTGGTAACCTGATGACATTCATAAAAACAAACTGGGAGGTTAGTAAAATATGATAGTAAAAAAAGAAGAAAAAAAGGCTCTGCTACGAGTTAAAGGTCTTGCATTGAAATTGTTACATTATTAAAAGTACGCAAGAACAATCATCACAATGACCTTGAAGTATTAAAAGGAAAAGTACTCAATGCAGAATTTTTTTAATTAAGTTTGTTCATCAAAATGATTTTAAAAAATACAAGTAGAGCAGCAAATCCACAGCTGGTGCAATAAAATTCAAATAATATATTTCTTAATCGTTCATATGAGGAGTACATATACGATATGTTCATTTGTTTTGTTTGCAAATGGAGCAATTCAAGTTATCAAATAATACGTGGAGTAAAAAGTACAGTAGAAGTAGAAAATGACACGACAATAACATTCAAGTAAAGTACTTAACTAGTAATTGAGTGGTCTTCGGGTTCTGGTCTTTTCTCAAAGTCAACAAACACTAAATAAACGCGTCAAGTTGCGATTACAACATGAGAAGAAGTCGGGAAATGTCCTTTCTCTGTGGATTTGACCGTTTTAAGAAACAATGTAAGACTCCAGTGACTTGTCAGGTTGTTCGGTGTTCAGGCGTGTACATAATTATATATTATACCCACACCACTGTTTTGTTTCACCATTCATTGCAACATGTGTTTGTTTAATTTAACTTACGGACGCTACAGTTCTCAACTTTATCTTGAAAATGTCCGCTGTGACAGGTAACGGTGTCGTCACCAGTTTGTCAACCGGTGGGAAACTTTCCCCACCAAGACTCCCGAGACTCAAGTTGAAAATGTTCCTTTAGTATCTCGCAACAAAAATGTTCCTGAACCTCATTCCCAGCCGATATGTTTCTGCCCCCTCCCTCTATACATGCTCCCAGGTCCCAGTTGTTGAACTCTAAATTGGGAGTACAGGACTCGGTATCACACCTATCATCTCTCCCTTCTTATCAGGCGTGCTCTGAAAGGCAAAACACAACTCAAGACTGAATCCGAGGCACGCTAGTATATTTACGATGCTCTGCATGCAAAGTTCACTTCCCTCCACTGGCTCGGATACATCCTTTTTTTTAAAGAATGTAGTATTTTTTGTGAGATAAATATCCAATCCCTTCTGACAAAATATGATAAAGCTGGAAAGATTACCAGAAGAGCGAAAAATTCAGCTTTAGTGTGCGAGGCCTGCTGTTATTCCATTATGGCTTTGTTTAGCATCCCCCTTTATGTGTGTGTGTGTGTGTGTGTGTGTGTGTGTGCGTGTGTGTGGCCACTAGGGGAACAAAAGGTCCTCTCACCCTAAATGAAACAGAGAAGGTGTGGAAGGCTGACACTGTCAGTGTTTTACTGTGCGCCGCTGTAATATTCGGGTTTATTTCAAGTGTTCCTTATCGTTGGGAAAAAAAACAGGAGAAAATCAAATACCTTCACCCTCTGTGTTGCAACACATCTGTTTAACAAAAGCGATACACAGATCCAGCTGTGTTTCATCGTCTCCTTTTTGGAATCTGCATTTTTCCATCGGAAAACACTAGAGAATGTGTACAGTGAATAAACTCGCCTGGATTGTTTTCCTGAGCTTCATCGAAGAGACATTAATCATATGGAGTGAGGAAAGCCAGCCCACCAGTATCAGGGGTTCTTGAACTCATCATGAACTTTATTAAAACCAGTTGGTGCTGTAGGATTCCTAATAAGCCCACGACCTAGAATATTGATGTTTGCTCCTGATACAGTTTGAAGAACAAGCCAGTAGAGCGGATGGGTTTCATTTTTGGAGGTAAGTGTCAGAATCAGGGTGTAAAGTTGAGTTAAAATGTAGATTTATAACCCTAACTATATGCCTCAGCTTAACAGCTCGTGGGAAGAGGTCGGCCACCGTGCGGTGAGATCATCAGCGTGTGTGTGGGACGCTATCGGCAGACAAGAACGTCAACATGGATGACACATTTCAAATTCTAAATATACTCTAACATTTGCATATTTGCAACTGCAATAAGGTTGCGATTTGGGCTCATGGCAAATAAAATGGAGGGTCTAGTACACAGTCCCTTTAAAACGATGACGAATGCAGACGTACCACTCATAGATTCAAAGTAGTTTAATTGGTTCTTGATTTTGGATAAAAGACGGTTTCTCATTTCTAGTAGCAAATCTTTGATTTTTCCGCATGAAATGACCATCGCTGGCCAATCTGATCATCTGTAGCTTGATAATCAACTTTGGCTCCAAAATGCTCCGTATCACAGACTTTTTCATATTTCCAACTGACTCGTTTCCCTACTAAATCCTGTCAAGGGGTCTCAAATATTCACGGGATGCTCTATACATGGCATTGTGCGTCACATCAGAACATGATACCGGTCCAGGACATGGAAATAAAGAAGCATTGTGCGGCATTCGATCAGATATCTACATTTTCCAACATCAACCTCTTTGGCCGCTTTATTTTCACTTTTCCTAACATGACAAGAATAAACGCTCTTTGGGGTGAGGACTAACCAATGTGTCTGGCAAACAAGACTTGTCTTGGGTAACACAGCCGGGGGGGGGGGGGGGGGTTTGCTGGATCCAATAAAGAGCAGGACAAAGTTCATGCCATCCGGACCACTCATTATTAGTTATGACTAGTCGTGAAGTCGTCCCCATGAACCAACCTCCACACCCTTAGCCTTCACCTCGCTACACAAAGGGTCCAGAACTCCCTGTATTGGGTGTAAATATATGCTTTTGTTTCACATAAATTGGGAGGTGGGAGTCCGATGTGGCCATGGTTGCATAACACACAACCGTCTGAGGATCCGCATTGGAGAAAGTTTAGAAAACACTTGTGATTGGATTAAGCGTATGT
Source organism: Pseudoliparis swirei (assembly GCF_029220125.1). Lineage (NCBI taxonomy): Eukaryota > Metazoa > Chordata > Actinopteri > Perciformes > Liparidae > Pseudoliparis > Pseudoliparis swirei. Next base: position 25,220,085 of record NC_079405.1, on the reverse strand, counting down.
CTTCCATCGTTTATGACGGGCTAACTTCTACTAGAGATCGCCTGTTGGTGAAACATCTTTTTTTCATCTATAAAAAGTTTTGTTCTTCTCTCAATGAGGAAAATACTCCCCAGTGCTGATCACAGCGATGCTTGGGCAGCATCTGTGCTAACCATCTCGGGGAGCAGATGTTGTTGTTTCGCCTCTCACACCTAAACCACACCCTGAGACCCCGTTTACACGATGGGAAAACGCATATATTTTCATGCGTTTTGGCCTTTCATTTACACAAAAACGGAGGTTTTATCACGGAAAACGATCATTTCTAAAAACTCCGGCCAAAGTGGAGATTTCTGAAAACTCTGTTTTTGTGTTTGCGTGTGAACGAAGTCAAACGGAGTTTTAGGTTGTCAAACGTCACAGTATGCGACTAAAAATGCTTCACGTCATGTGAACGTCCAATGTTTACAGTTAGTTTGCTGAGGTGCGCCCGAGTTATTTCCTCCTTGACATGAGGATACTCCTCTGAGGTCTCGGACGGGGACTGTTCTAAGAACAATGCCAACACATCCCTATATTTAGTTTGGCATGATTCCCAATCCACATTATCGAGTGCTTTATTTGCCTTATAATCTAAGGTGACTCGAAGCAGCAGCTCCACTTCGCTGTCTGTCCATACAAATGAACCTCGCGCCATATTTACTCGCTAAAGGAAAAGGAAGTTGGTCGTGTTTTTCGTTGTTGTTGTTGGTTTTGAGAATTCTGATTGGTTTGCATGTCTTTATCCTTCTCGTTACACTGCCGACTACAGGTTTGGCACAGTTATGACGGCGCCCGGGGGCGTATTTATGCGGGTTCATATAAACAGAAACTTTTTTGAAAACGACCTTGTGTGTACGATGTTATTTTTGAAAACGGAGGGGCAGAAATATTCGTTTCTGTAAATACCCGGCTATGTGTAAATGTGGCCTGAGAGGCGCTACAGGCCCGACGCTGATCGCCTCCTGACAAAGACGGATCTTTGTGTGATCTTGTGATATTGCAAATAAGCAAATAAGCAAATCTACCGCACGCCGTTGGGTCCGCGCCGCGTCATAAACACTGCGGTCTCGGGCGCGTGAGAGTAAATGAGTACAAGACACGGCTCCATCTGAGCGTGACTCCCGCGTGACCGCATTGGTGTTTACACCCATCATGCCGTGTTAATTGCCCCGCGTGTCTCTCCGGAGCCTTCCGTTACATCCATCAGCGATAGCTGGCGCACCAAAAAAATAGACCGTATTCCTTTAAGTTGCTCTTATCTTTGAATCCATTTTAATTGCCCGCATTGCTTTTGAGGATTACCTGCCTGAGTTCTAATCTCGCGACTTCAAAACAAGAGACAGACATGTGTAAAACAATGCACGGTGTATAAGAGAGGGGAGGCCTCACCCCCCGCTGAGGGTCGAGGCATCTTCACGCAAGCTCTCCGCACGGAATACCAAGTGGCTTCTGGGAAAAACCTTTGTTGTGCCACGATGGGGAATAGGGGTATTTGACTTAGATCTCCATGATTGCTTGTGGGCTGTGGCTGCACACTATTTGCTGCAGCTCTCCATACATCTTTTTATTTTACATCGGGGGAATGCACAAACCGGCATTGCTCTCGTCCACAAGCGTGAATAATTTCGTATTACCGTAACTCCAGAAATAAAAATCATATTCCAATATTTATTTTCCAGATTGGTTGCATTGATATTCGTCTTTATTATGCATTAAACTCAGCAACGATATGTCTTCTAACTCTCTCAAATGATCCGGTAATTTATGAATGGTTACTGTTGGACTGCTTGTGGTTCACTTTGTATTCTGCTGTGGCGGACGGGCCCTCGTGTCGCGGCGTTGATCCCAGTCTGCCAGACACACGGGACCGTATCATTATTGTGGGAATGTCACAGATAGAGATTGTATCTCATAAGCCTTTTGTCTGGATGGTTTTCCACTTTTATCACTCGCACATGCAGCCAGTCCGACCGAGCCGCTCACGCACGGGGCATCTGGGCTCCGGTAACCTCTCAGCCTCTCAGTTATCCGCCTCACGAGCCACGACTGTACGTCGGCCCCGCGTGTCGTATGACCACATGGGTTTTTTTGCCACGTAGTACATCATCTTTACAGCTTACTTTCTTTTTGTTTTGTTTCTGTACCATCTGCTTTTCATCAGACAGCTACTCGCTGTGATTTTTCACAGGCCCCTCGTATCGTATCAGGTCTCCGTTCGAAATCCGCGAACGGCTTGTCGCTTAGCAGATTACCACGTGGAAATAGAATTCATATGGGGGCTGAGATGGAGGATGTGTGGTTCACGAGACGTTGCTGATGAGGTGTCGCTTCTGAGCAAAGAAAAAGAAACGTTAAAATGGGACTCCTGAAAAGTCGTAGTGGAAGTTGGGAGGATGGTAGATGTCTGTTTCCTATTTGCTATTAATATAAATACATGAAAACAGTGCTGAGACTTAATGCTATACAGCAATCACGCCATGCGCTGTACATTTAGAGAAAGGGAGGAACATGATGCGATATGCCGATCCAATGATTCACAATGTTGCACTCACTACCGTAGGTATAGACTTGAATCTATCTTTACATTTAATTCGAAATAATATTGTGCAAGCTTTTTTTATGGTGTTTTTATGGTGTCTTTTTGATACATGTCTTATAATTACTGAAAGCTTATCCACAACAAGACTAAAGACGCTCACTGTGCGACATTGTTCTTTCTTTCAATCATTTTATTTTAAGTTTTTACAAGTTGCGCATTACCTCACATTACTAGACAACAAAAAAGAACAACAAATAAATAAAAATTGCATAACAACCAACTATACGAACAATCAGACAAGAACAGAAAAATACGGACATAAATCGAACATAAATCATCCTCCTCCTGATTGAGCGTACTATAACAATTGTATTTCTATCATTGTTCTAATAAAATCTTTGTGGCAATCTGCGTCAATCGATGACAGCGTGTTGAATAGAAGCACTACGATGTCAATATGTGCAATTTTCATGGCGATCCCTCCAACGGTCGTTGAGTTAAATCTTAACGTCATAGCGGTGCTAAATCAAAAGTCCAGGTAGCATCAACGTCATTAAGATGAATCTTCTGGGGACCATGAATACCTGTAGAAAAAGAGCAATCTCACACAGTTGCTGAGATATTTCACGAATAGCTGAGTGTGTCGACCTAATGGTGGCGCTCACGACACAAACCCCACAGAATTCAATGTGAATCCATCAAATCGTTCACTCTGGACTCAAGTGGTGAATAAACCGACATTGCCAACTTCGCAATTTAATTTGTTTAACGGCCGCATCTGTCATCGACACCACGCCTGACAACGGAATTGCAAAGTTATATTTGACATATTATTTATTTTTTAATTTTTGGACCAACACTTTTGACCACACTCAAAACACGGTTTAATACATCGTGAATTATCTATACTCATTACTCTTACATAACTTATCAGGTCACCTAAGTTTCACTCGGGTCATAACATTTCATTCTTAAAGTCCATTTAGACGTCCCGTTACAGCCACATCATTGTTCCTGAGACTTGCAACATGCAGCGGTGATAACGCAGTGCTGATTGAAAACAGTGAACCCTACACCTCTGGTTGTTGTCTGGAAATGGAGAGCCGGGGGGGGGGGGGGGGGGGAGCTTGTTTGAGCGACCTTTCCCATCATAAATCAACTGGGCTCGGAACGACTCTGCGAGCGTCTGACACGCCGCCCCAAACAACACCGTGCTGCACTTGAGCCTTTGAATGCAACGCCGATAACTTCTAATCAATGTTAGCATGCTAATGGGATATGAGTGAGCCCCGAGGTCATGCCTGTCCGACGGCTGGCCTCTGTTTCAAATGCGGATCCGTGTTTTGTCATTGCAAACAATATTTAGAGTTAACAGAGTATTTTATTTAGGTATTTGTACAGTTTGACAATAAATAAATCATTTGAAATTAAGGAGGGAGAAAAGAAATTCAGCATCTGGCCATGAGGGGAAATTAAATATAGAGTAAATAAGTAAAAATATTGCTTCAACAATGTTTGTCAGTCAATTGTGTCAACCATAAATTCGGTCCAACCGTCTGATATGAAAAATATTTAAATAGTTCTCGTCTCAAGGTTTCTTATTGGAGGGACAACTTTTATATGTTTTTCACCAATTCAGTAATTCTACATCAATGTTGGCTATGTGAGCGGTTTTCATACGGCATACACAGCTGAAAAGTTCATCTTCCTCTAAAATAGGACACAGATCATTTGGAATTTACACCACATTTTTATGATCAGTGTGTCAGCCAAAGTTTGATTCTGTGGTCACATGGTCCAGGATCTGGTTACATGATGTTGAAACGGGTCCAGACAGCTCATAGAACAGGAGGGTTCACCAGTGGCTCCCCTTTCTTTGGAGTATTTTCAAAACTGCCATACTTGGAAATTAAACTGATGACCCCCCCCCAACATACACACACACACACACACACTTACAACTTCCCGCAGCGCTTTGCATCTGCCCTTGGGCCATCAGTGACAGACTACCCATCATTCCGCGGTAACACGAGAGGTGGCGATCCGAACCAGCGGTAGAAAAAGCTGGAGTGGCGGATCTATAAGCGGCGTCCCGCGTCACCTCACTAACGGGGGGGACTTCAAGCGAGGGTAAAGACAGACAAGGGGGCGCTGGGACGCCATGAAGATCAGGGCGGCCCTGTCTTGAAGGAGGAGCGGGTCGGCCGGCTGCCGGCAAGGAGATCGGGTTTCCCAACAACTTGTTGCCTGGTGCTAAATAAACGCCGGCATGTTGTGTGGAGACACTCGACACCCCGGCCGGACGGGGTTCGCTCACCTCCAGTTGTTCACAGCACACACTTTCTGACCCGCCATGCGCCCTCTTAACCCCTCCGTTCCCGTTTCTCTTGGCGACCAATCATCTCTCTCTCTGGGCTATTGCTAAATAGCCAACAAGTGGCTTCCTACCCGGTGACCGGTCACTAAGAAGGATGTAGCTTAGTGAGAGAAAGGTTCTGTCCATGCGTTCGTCTCAATGATCAGACGTTGACATCCAACACCTTTCAAGCATTGTGCTGCAAATGTTCTGCATGCTATGCATCAGTAAACTATTCACCCCCCCCCCCCTCCCTTTAATGCTGCTTTGCTTCAAGACCCAGGCCCCGTTCCAGACAGAGAGAGGCGCCTCAGGTCCTCCTGATTCACAACTCCAAATATATACACTACCGTTCAAAAGTTTGGGGTCACTTAGAAATGTCCTTATTTTTCAAAGAAAAGCATTTTTTTTCTAATAAAGATGACATTAAATTAATCAGAAATACACTTTATTGTTAATGTGGAAAATGACTATTCTATGATGTTTAATGAAGTCTCTACATAAGTGTATAGAGGCCCATCTCCAGTGTTCTAGTGGTACATTGTGTTATCGCCTTAGAAGACTAATGGAGGGTTATAAAACCCTCGAAAACCCTTTTTATGTGAGCGCAGCTGAAAACAGTTATGCTGGTGAGAGATGCTATAAAACTGTCTTTCCTTTGAGCTTGAATTTTGAAGAACAAAATTAATATTTCAAATAAAAATCATGATTTATAACCTTGTCAATTTCTTGACTATGTTTTCGATTCATTTTAGCAATTTATTTGATCAATAAAAGTGTGAGTTTTCATGGAAAATACGAAATTGTCTGGATGACCCCAAACTTTTCAACAATATATACCCCGATATTTTTACTTTGTCAAAACCACTTCAGAGAGAAAAGGTCTACTACCCAGCACAGACCTCACTAACTGGCTTCCATATAGCACAAAGGGAATTTATCATTAGAAGAACCACAATCAATATCTCTCACCCCCTGCACGGCGAAAGCGAAGCGAGGGTCTGATATCGAAAGCCCGAGTGCAGAGCTCCGAGAGGGGAAACGCGGGGTACCAGAGGAGCCAATTAGAGAGCGAACGTCGGCTATCTTGTTAGCCCCACATCCAGCTACGGGAATGGCGCTAATGAGGCGTGCTGAACCAACACAGTCGGGCTGTTATTGCAACATGGAAGATCACTGCGCTTCCTAATCTCATATGCTTGTAAAAATCATTCCAATAATGCATAATTTACACTTTTATTCCCTTCTGGAGCCTCGTGTTGGCAAGCAAAGGAATCCTGGCCGCTTCCACGGACACGACATGCGAGATCACGCCCGACACCATGTCGGCACTTCAGAAATGCTCCCGACCTTCCAGAAGCTTGTCGGAAGAAAAAAAAATGCTCTTCTCAGAAACAAGCATTCGTGTCAAGCTGTGTTTTACGCATACAATTACGCTTTTGCTTGTGATAAAATGGAATGTTTGGTTTTTGATTTGCCCGCCAACTCATATTGTTTTCATACTGTGCAGGCATGTTCACGGCGAGGAGGTGTGAGCAACCAACGCACAATCAAGAATCCAGACGCAGCAAGTATTTCATACCAAACTCCCACAAATTGAAAAAACCTGCCTTGGAGTGATTCCTTGAGAGGTACCCGCCCTTTGCTGATTAATCTAGTAATTACCAACTAGCTGTGGTAATGGTTTGCATCCAGGCAAAATGCTGTGCACAGCGGGCCTGTTTCGTCTTCATTAGAAGAAGAAAAGGGGGGGGGTGGGGTGGGCTCATGTTGACCCCTCTCTCCTGGGATACATCACTTGGCAGCAGGTCAGGCTTCATATCAGTCTAAAAGTAATTCCTTTTTTTTCTCCCCTCCTTCCTTTCCTTAAAGTGCACGCTTCTTACATGCTCTCTGGGGGGAGCTTAAGTAAAGGTTCTCCAAAGGTTTTCCCTTCCTTTAAAAAAACGAGAGGTCGTAAACCTACATTAGCTGTTCACATCAGCCTAATCAGTTGTAAGGTTAATACGACAAAGTGTCCATCGGTATATCTCAACCGATGCTCATCAGGGAACTGTCACCTGAAATCATGGCAGAGGCAATATGAAAGTACTTATATGAAGCTTATTGCTCCACTCCAGCCCCCTCCGGCTGCGGGGCTTTCAGCTCCGAGCGTATTACTACCAGCTCTACAGCCAAACCTAATGGCCGTCTCCTATATTTTCCGGAGTATAAACTTCATCCCAGCCCTCTCTGTGTAATTGGAATGTGCCGTATTGCCACGGCGCCTTTTCAACGCGACTTCGGGGGCCAATGATCCGGCGCTCTGTCATCGACTCGTGCGCCTCCCTCCGCGTTTCGGCGGGTTCCTCGCCGGGGTAAATATTTACAAATGTGCACTCAATAACATCTGCTGCGGTCGGTGCTCGGCGGCGCGCTGGAACCCGGGGAGAGCTGAAAAGCACATCGTGAACTCATGGGAACGAAGAGGAGGGTCTCGGGTTCCATCCGCTCATCGCGAGGCTTCAAATGACACAAACAACTGGTCCCAGATGCGTGTAGCGTGATGCAATGCAGATGAATTGAAAGCTCGGGGGAATATGTTTGATTGTTTAGGGTCAGGGAGAGATAAGTGGCAGACGGAGAGATCAGCCGGCGGGTTTTCATGTGAAACATCTGGAGACGTCGGCATTTTCCTACACGCTCACAAATCAACGTGTGGGGCAACTTTGAGCATGAGGACAAATCTTAATAAGATAATATTATACAAATATATATAGAAAGGGGAATTTCAAATGAACAACTGTACTGCTTTTTCCAGCACATATAGAATACAATATGCCACACATTAAATGTGACTGAATGTACACTACCGTTCAAATGTTTGGGATCACTTAGAAATTACTTTATTTTTCAAAGAAAAGCACTGTTTTTTCAATGAAGATAACATTAAATTAATCAGAAATACACTCTCTTCATTGTTAATGTGGTAAATGACTATTCTAGGTGGAAGTGTCTGGTTTCTAATGAAATATCTCCATAGGTGTATAGAGGCCCTTTTACAGGAACTATCACTCCAGTGTTCTGATGGTACATTGTGTTTGCTAATCGCCTTAGAAGACTAATGTCTGATTAGAAAACCCGTGCAATTATGTTAGCACAGCTGAAAACAGTTATGCTGGTGATATAAGCTATACAACTGGCCTTCCTTTGAGCTTGAAGTTTGTAGAACAAAATTAATATTTCAAATATTAATCATTATTTCTAACATTGTCAATGTCTTGACGATATTTTATATTCATTTGATAAATAAAAGTGTGATTTTTCATGGAAGACACGAAATTGTCTGGGTGATCCCAAACTTTTGAACGGTAGTGTACTTACAAACAACACAACTGACAATACATATTAAAATAAGGCATTCAATTCAATTCAACTAGATTTATTTTATATAGCCCAGAATTAAAAATTACAAATCTGCCTCAGAGTGCTTTACACATGTGACATGAGGCTTCAACAGTACACATTCTGAAATCTAAAATATTACAAATCTCTCATCCATGTATTTACGTCTGTGTACGCTGTAAAAACAAGACATTCGTAGTACTTGTGATGCCTAAAGCAGGTGCAAAAACATCTAAATCCTGAAAACGATCGTCCGTCTTCAACCTGTCTGGACCCTGTACATTGAGCACACAAGTGCTCCAGTGTCGCCCCCCCCCCCCCCCTCTCCTCTGACAGGTGCATGAACACACCCTGCTAAAGGCTTTTTCATGCTCTACCCTGGGAACCCGACTGTATCTGTGCACTTCCATGAACACAGGGAAGACCCGTCACTTGTTGTTGTGATGTAGTGAACATATGGGGACTTCCGTGAGGGGAGAGGCACCTGCTAGGATTCAAGCTCCTCCTGAGTACTGTGGAGCACTTTTAAGTGCACTCTTAAGTGCTCCACTTCAAGTACATTCAAGGGTAAAAGATAGGTTGTGCCTTTTGGATTTAGACCCTGATGATGTCAGTAATATCAGGCAACAATACTAAGCAAAGAGATTTGTTTTAACCTTTTGTGAGAAACAAATCTTGAATATTGAGACTGAACTTTCACTCAGTGAACCTCAATAATTTCATGAACTGTGACACTCACTTTCCGAGGAGCGACTGACCGTCGCCTTTTTTCTGGGTTTGAATGCCGCTTATAAACAACCCAGATGTCATTCATTAACGTTGTGTTACACATTCTTGTAAAACTTTATAATATCGGGGTTTGTAAAGAATTTCTTTGAGAAATAATAATAACTCTGTCATGAGTCAATTCAAATAAAAAAACTAGTTTGTGAATTCATTCTTATATTTCCCTATAATGAATATCAAATGATAAAGACCCGTACAGCATCTTACTGAGAAGTAATGGACTTTTTTTTCTTCTAAAACAACGATTTAAACACATGCATGCAGCACCAATACATATAGTATGCATTTTAAAACACTAAATATGCATTTGACTAGGGAAACTGTGGCGGTTTAGAAAGAAAGAAAGGCGAAAAATAAGGTTGAAATGGAGGTAATCCCCAATGTCACATGTTCCAGCCACAGAAAGGGCAGATACTTCTCACAGCAGACCACACAAAAATAAATGTCATTTTTATCTCATTTGGTGTACGGAAAAAGCAAAACAATTTAGCTGAACGTGTTGCTTACAATGCTAAATCACTTTTCATCAGTCGTAGTAAAAATGTGGAAAACCCAAGTTTTGGTCACCGCTGAGTCATCTACTAAGAGAAGGATGAGTCGGCGGCAAATCAACTGCGGCTCTGAGATGAGGATTGGTGGAGCCCACTGGAGCGTTGCTCATACCACAAACACACACACTTACATCCTGGCGGAACACATCAGATCCGGGAGGGAGATGAGCAACAAGAGCTTAAGATCAAGAGGTCCAACGAGCACATCAATTACTGCCAAACAAAGGGAAGGAGTATAGGAAGATTTGAGCTCTTTGGTTATTAGCAATTAGGAGGATGTATTTTTAATGTAATTATATGGAGGTCAAAAAGGTCAGCGGGGGCCCCCACCTCCACTCCCATTCTGGACAATGCACCATTAAAAAAAAGGCTCCACATAACCTTATGGTTAGCCTCCTTTTCCCACGCCAGTGGGAGCCGGGGGCCCCTGGCACCGGAGGCTTATAAAACGAGCCCAGGTCGAACCCCTGGAGCAGCGTGACGGACAGGGCACCAAACTGCCCCCACCCCCATACCCACCCCCAGCATAAATAATGCCTGTGGAAGTGAGCGCCGTCGCCCCCCCCCAGAGCCGCCATGATCATGTTTTGTTTTTTACGAGCAGTGTGGTATGACACCGTGCCCCGCGTGGGCCGTAATGAGCCCCCCTACCACTCGCTTGCTCACCGGATCAGGTAAGGGTGGGGAAACTCGGGTATGCTGTTTCGTGTTAAGTTACTCCATCGTTAAAGTGACGGATGGCAATTAAGGTGTGGACGGTGCAGGCTGTCTGCCACTGTGCACGAGGTATGGGAACGGAAGGGAATGAAAGGCCGCACTGCAAGAGTTAGGGGCTACTTCTTTTTTTTTCATGTTTTTTTTTTGTTGGGAATATCGACAGGTACATAACATGGTAAACATGTACTTTAACTGATATTTCTATTATTTTTCTTTATTTTGGTAACATATATAAACAGATAACAAACCCACCCCTCCTACTGGTACACCCACCTATAGAGGAACAGGAAATAAATACATAAAAATAGATAAAAAGAGGTAACTTCTTAAGATAGGGGCAACTGTGGGTCAGTGTGTAGCAGGTCCGTCTTTTAATCAGGGGGTTGGAGGTTCAATCCCGGCCCTAGTCGATGTGTCCTTGAGCAAGACACTTAACCCTGAATGGCTCCCTGTAGCTGCGTCAATACGGTGTATGAATGTAGCAGGATTGTAAGTCGCTTTGGATAAAAGCGTCAGCTAAATGACATGTAATAATAAAAAGATAACCAAAGGTGAAAGCCTGCCAGTTAGAGGACCAGACTGTAGGATGAAACACACCATTGTGTTGCTGGAATGTCTCTGGACAGACGAGGTGGGGTGGAGGTCAGAGTTAAGCTACATTCAAGTTTCCGAAACGTTACAATCCACCAGAATCACACATAGAGATCAACCAGTAATTAGTAATTCAAATAGCTCTAGTTAGATAAGTACGCCAAACTTCCTAATAGACAAGTTGAGTAGTTAACTGCGGTGTATGGTCCCTGAGATACCTCAGGACCTATGGCACTTATCACTCATCCTCCAACATCGAGTCGACCAAACAAGACTAAATTCATACCAAAACAAGCTGTCACTCATACACAACCGCCCCAGAATCCTTTCTCACATCCTCAGAAAACTAATCATACTTCTCGATTGGCTAAAGCCGACTGAAATGCTCTTAAGATGTTTCCAGTATCTATTCAGCTAAACTACGAGATCCTTAAACTAGCATAACCTTGATCTAAAATACGAATAAGGATAAAAGCTTGTAGATACAAGTGTATTTCATCAAATGTTACGCTATGCACCATCATTAATGACCGAGTAATATATGAAACGTTCATTCGCAGTAATTAACGTTTTGGTCAAATAGCAAATGTCCAATAGTCAATAAAGGCGTACATTGTAATAAAATTCCATAATTCGATGAAATATTTAGTGAGGATACTACAATGCATTTAGTTTGAAGTGCACATAATGATGCGTGTATTAATACAATGTGACTGTAACAAACTTCCTATGAACTCGATGATTATTCAGTAATCATTAATAGTCAGATGACTGCGTAAGAGTACGCGTGATACAGTGCGGCATGGATATCCTAGCTAATGTGATACGCTAGAGAACGGTATGAATGATTGCGTTCGTCAGCCTCAACATGAATCGCATCTGCCTAGTTATCAGCGATGTCAACACAGTAGTGTTCAAATTAATCACGAGCATGTGAGTCACTTTCTGACTCGTATGAATGTCCGTAACGTCGGAGCCACAGTTTCTCTCGTTGGCGCACATCGCCAAGTAGAGTCCAGCGAAACAGTTGCCGATCCTATTGCCTATGCGCTTTGCTCACACGAATGAGTTCGTCACTTGCTCAGTCCGTGCAGACGCTTTCACAAACTCTTATTAACTTGCATCGTCCGTGAATGCAATTAAGGTTCGAACAGCCTATTACGTATCTTCGTATAGCAAAACAATGTACGAAATCTTGTTATATTACACTTGTGTATTCGAATAATGTAATTTAGCTCACTAGTGTCATTATAAATATTATGTTTGGATCAATTATTTTTGTATGTGTGTCTGAAAATATGACCATAGGCAGTCTCCTAATGAAACGTAATATTACACTGTTTCATGTTATGATGTAATTTATGTTGAATTGTTGGGCAAAAAAAAAAACCTTACCATCAGACTAACAATCGTTAAAAGTTACATCATTTTCCTTGATGATTTCATCTGGAGTTCTGAATTCCTGCGTGGACCTAACTAATCAAAACGCTTCGTCAACAGGACTACATGACCAGTCCACATATGATCCTTTAAGAATCCATTGTATCAGGCCAAAGTCGAAGATTCTAAAAGCCATAGCTGATTTGAAGCTGGCTTCTTCTAGATACAAGTCAGAACATAGCTAAATTAGTTCGATCATCTAATTTAACTTAACTATTGAACTACTCATAGCTCTTAAATAGGAAGATCGGATACTCGTGAAATATACAGATAGATGATTGTTCATCAAATGATAATATTAATGATCTTAACATGAGGAGGTTAACATGTTGAATAAAAGTCGAATCGCTACAATGTAGAATGCGAGCGTCTTCGTGTATCGTAGGACGATGAAAGTGCTATGACTTTCATTACTTACACTGACATAGATACCTCACTGGCTTGATTTCGTAAATCAACTTGTCAGCTACATAGCCTCAAATTCTGCAGTTTAAACTCAAGCTATTAGTTGAATGCTTCATCATCATACTGATCTACATACAGTACTATTCGATCTCGAATAAATACAAGCTTCTACGATTTCAAATTGTACCTTTGGCATTTAATAACTGCAATGCCTTTTTACAGTACCTCTGAACATCTTACATAAATGTCGGTGTCAAAGATTCAAAATAAAGTCTGGATCAATGCTTATGAAACTACAATATACCAACACACAATGCCTTATTAATGAAGGAGTCATCTATCTTGGACATTCATTGTTAAAACGTAATTCATGAAATGGCACAATCTGCCATATAGTAATATTAGTCTTCAATGGATTTGGATAAAAGTCAGGTTTACATGAGAGTAAACATGCATGATACATAGGTTGACTCAACTAGTGACAGTAATGAAAATCCTGAAATGAACTCTTCTAGAATAGGCTCTGAATGAGAGATTTAGTTTCGTAAAACTACATAAGTCATAGTGATAACAAATGATTGTTATCGCTTCATTGAACATGGTTTACTTATGACTTCAAAGATGTTGACAGTTTACATTCATGCAAGCGTATTAAGTTTACTGACAGCTAATCTCCACTATGTATTCGGGAACTTTTTGTCTGCGTGCATCATTTCAAATCGAGGAAACTCTCAAAGTCCCAATAGTTCATAATCTTATCTCTAGCTAGTCCGAGTTTACTGCTCCAGACGACTAATGTTCACTCTATGACAGTCAGTTCGTTAATATCAGTACATATTCATCCTTCTCGGTGGATTTCCTAAGACTATCGAAGAGCACTCACAGTCTGACCAGGCTTTTCTGCCGTATCATTTGTTTCAAAAGTGTTTTGTGATAACATTTTGTTCAATTTATGTCAATGTAGTTGAATAATTTCATCACTACAGGTAATTAGATGATGCAGCTACCTGTGAAAGCTATTAGGTTTGTAACCGATGCTTTTTCCCTAGGTTTGTGATTTCGTTATTGCAGAATTGAAAGTACCTCATTGTACAATTATGCCTGAAGCTGAATGTTCTCTAGGATGTATCGCTATCAGCAAGGATCTCCTTTGATCTAGTGTCGAGTCAAATACATTCCATATTTGAAGCATAGAATCAAACCGCACAACGTGTCTGCAGACTATGTTTAAATAACGTATTGAATGCTTCAGATCTCCTACATTGAGATACGTGACGTGTACTCGTTATTGCATCGATTGTGCTCGACATTCTTATTCTTAGTGGAGCAAAACATATGCGTGTGTAAGATGATCGATCTGAACTATTAAGTTGCACTGTAGGTTCAACAGATGATCTATCCTGACTAGACAGAGCAGTAGTGAAGCATCTTAGCAGCAGTAGTGCGATACCATGGGATGAAGTTGTAAATTCAGATTTAATTGGACTTATAGATTACAGATTAACCAGCTTGTATTCAGCTCTGACACGTTTATCTGCGCTGTCCGTGGACTCTTTGAACTCACGTGACACTTCAACATATAAAATCAAATTCTATCCAATTCATCAATTTTGATGTATTGCTTCATGAATAATGAGCATAAGTCTCTTTCAAACTGAGAATAGGTACACATGATTAACGTACTTTATGTCTGATTTTGTAAACGGTCTATGGCCTTGACTTTCCGTGAGATCCAATGTCTCGACTTGAAATCATTGCTTAATGTGTCAAGCCTATCATAGTTCCTGAATCTGATCGTTCCACAGTATTCGATGTCATCACATCAGTCTATACATAGATGCCATAGCATTTCCCGGTCCAGGCTGAATCCAAAGTTATCGGCGCGACAGATACCTCAACTATGCCTTGTTGCGTTCGAGTTATTCATAACTCACAATAAACTCTAATGCTTAATGTTCTAATTTGTCAATCGGAAGCGTTTGCTATGCAGAAAAGCTTCATTCCCTAAGTGACTCGGAACCCCCTTTTTCCTTTTTCCGAAGTGGGGGTTTTTTAAAAAATTTTTTCCAAAACCCCTTTCCCAAAAGAAAAATTTTTTCCAAAACCCCAAAATTTTTTCCTATCCCCCCCTTTTAAAAAAATTTTTTTAACCCTTTTTTCCCCCCTTTTTGGGGGGGGGTGGGGTTTTTTGTTGCCAGTGGAGGCCCCAACAGCTCCAGAGGACGACTCGCCACTTTGTTTGGTCCGCAGCGAGAAAAACGAAACCCGTGTTGCCCGGGCTTCACATGGGAGCGCTGCGAGAGCCCCATGCAATATTGATGAAAGGCTCCACCCGGATGCGTGATGGATTTTTCTTCTTCTCGGCCTCCTTTGAAGACTAACTCGAATCTGTTGTTTTTTCAGAGATTTATCGGGAATGAGAGATGAAAAACTTGTTCTCGGGGGAGTGCCCGTCGAGATCAGAGATGCGCGCGCTCTTTTTTTCTCTCGGACGCGGGCGCACCCACGTGGCGAAGATGTCTTTCCAGGGCGAAAACTGTACGAAATGATCAAACAGAGCTGCAAGCTCTCGACTTCCGACCGGACAGGGGGACCTTTATTATGCTCTCACCCTATAGGCTTTGACTGACAGCTGTACGTTTACTCCGCCGGCTGCATCCTCCATCCAAAGCGTAATGAATGATGTATTACAGTGTGTTAAGACGTCACACTCGCCTCTCAAAAGCGTAAATGTCTTTTCTCTTCGTTAATTATTTGACTCGTCGAGGTCGTTTCCCTATAAAACTTGCGAAGAGCGTGGATGATGGCGACGCTCGGACCCCACTGACCTCCCAAATAAACCTCGACCGCAGGACCACAGGCAGTGCCAACATAGTAGATAGTGTACCAACACATAGACTTACACACACTAATTACCTTCGCATTGAAGATGCGGAAGGTTATGTTTTAATCGCTGTGTATTTATTTATTTATTTATTTGTATGCGTGTTATTCGCATAACAAAAAAAGTTTAAAACCGAATCGCATGAATTTGGTGGGATGATTGGTTATTATCCGGGGACCATTTGATTCGATTTTGGGATCGATCGGGTCAAAGGTCAAGGTCATGAAAAGGTCAACATCTTCTTGAATCGCATGAAATTTGGTGGTATGATTGGTTATTATCCGGGGACCATTTGATTAGATTTTGGGATCAATCGGGTCAAGGTCAAGGTCATGGATAGGTCAAAATCTTCTTTTTACCATAGCACGGTCAATTTGTATCCAATTGGCATGCAACTAATGCCAACATGTTCATAATTCAATGCCCAATCTTGTGATATGCGAAGGTATGCGCTCTGCCGAGTGCCCATTCTAGTTGTGGTCTGTTTTTTATCTTCTTCTCCCCCATAAAGCATGGACAACTATGGATGTTGGTTCAGCTTCTTCTTTTTTGCAGCTACGTTTCACGTTTCATAATGCAACAAGTCATCCTATTAGCTTCTAATAAACATTCAAATGGTGGTTGAGCCTTCTGTGATTTAAACCCAGTCGGTAATTCATGCATGAGCGTAATAATGATCATTTTTTTCCCCATTTCCATAAACTAAAAAGTACTAATATTATATAAACAGTGGAAAGAGTTTGAGACTATTGGACTCAAGTCGCCTGCAAGAACGATACTTGTGTGTGTGTAAAGTAAAGTAGCGCATGAGAGACGGGTTACAGTATCGAGCGTAAGTGTAACCCCCTCCTCCCCCCTCCCACTCCTGCATCAGTAGGTTAGAGGTCTGGGTCAAAAGGTCAGTCGCATACCATAATCCTGCTGTGACAGCACACAGATGGATCATTTCTTTACTCTGGATCCTCGTGACTCACTGACCGTGTTTACATGCATTCGAATAACTGGCTTAGTCGGACTGAAATCGAATTATCCGTTTCATGTAAACACCTTTGTTTGACTATGTGCGGTCTGACTACGATCCGATTAACATCCCTGGATAACTCGATCCGATCCGGTTGATAATTCGACTATCGCGGCATGTAACGGTGAATTGGATTAGGAACTGGACTTTGCGTCTTTGCGCATGCTTGAGATCCCGCCGCCCTCCCCCCTCCCTCCCATGTCGTGACCCGGAAGTCGAAAGAGTCGAAAGAATAGTAGAGGGATGTAGCTTCGCCTTGCTCTCTGTTCGCCATCTTTCTCGAAATGTTGATGTTGTTGTTGTTGGTTGTTGTTGGTAGTGGTGAAGAGGTCAAGCGGAAATGGCTGTATCACCACGAGTTGTAATGAAAACAGCGCCACCTATCGTATCGGATATGACTTGCTTTCGGCCAATGATTCGAATTACTCACTGCCATGTATATTGGGATAACAGCAGATCCCCCAAAAGATACATAGTCCGACTAAAGCGAGATTCGAATTATACCATCATGTAAACGCACTGAGTGTTTGTGTACACATTTAGAGAAGAGCTATGGCCGCAGACTTGCTTGAAGCCATTGAGCCGAGTCATTACAGCACTAATGACTTCATTTAACATGTTGGGCATATAATAGTTTGAGCACATAAAGCACTAATCCCTCATAATTACATTCAAGATGCTCCAGCCAGGGTTGAGTGTCTCATCTGTGTGATTGCATGTTATCAGTGGATTTGTACGGTATAAAGGTCTCCAGTCTGAGATGGATGTGGGACGACAGTCATTTCTCTACTGTCCACATGTCCATCTTTCAGAAAAACCACAGGGTCTCGAGAGCCGGACGGTCCCTTGAGGGACACACATGAGGGATGTGTGACTGCAGTGTTTTAACCGCCACTCCATCGACTCTGCGCGGAGTGCTTCTCTTCATCCGCGTGCCCGATCGCATCCGTCCCAGGAGCCACATCTGGAGGCCACATGTGCTCGCGGGAACCAGGTTGGACCGGAGCCAGGACCACCACCCCCCCCCCGAAAAAAAAGAACGCTCAGGGGGACATTTTATGCAAGGCCGGGATTGCGGGATCAACTGGACTGCTTGTCAATCATTTATAATTACCGGGACTGCTTATTGACGCAAGCTCCTTCCCCACATTGTGAGTGAGCAGAGAGGTGGAGCGTGTCAGGAGCAGCGTACAGTACATTACTTCTGACCTGACTTGATTGAGCTCTACTTTGACAAATTAGGCTTCAATTAAAGTCTTCCAGCAATATAAACCCCCCAAAAAACTCAACACATGCACTGCTATGTTGCAACCTACTACATCCTAGAATTTAAACGGTCCTTTTTTTTAAGCCAGTACAATTTCTATTGGGACAGAGGAAAATAATGTATCGTGTTTTCTTGTATGTTTTTGCAATTTATCATAAATTGCCGATATTCCCAGCAGTCATTTTACAGCCATTGCTTTCCCTTTTTATTTCGGTGCGCTCTACAAATCAACTCGCAGAAGCTAGAAACTGGCCCTGGCCGTAAAAACCGACAGTGAATGTATCATGTTTTATGTTTGTCTGACTTATGGTGCTTCTTTTGTCCTGGAAGAAGCTAAACACCCCCTCCCCCCCACACCCTCCTCCCCCCCCTCCACTTGTGTAAGCGCCAATGTAAACATATACAAAAGGTTGTGTTTAATAATGTTCTGCTTTCAAAAAATGACAGTGTGTTGGTTTTAAAACATTTCATTTCCTGTTGTTTTTTTTAAAGCGACAGGCAGACAAATTGGCAAGTGCATTTCAGCATGAGGTTGCCAAAAGTAAACACATTATTCAAATAGCTATCAAGAAGGAAACACATTCACCTTTTCAAGCCAAAACAGATCAGAACCATGAAACCAAGTTAAAGCGCTTTACCCGACGGCTAATGTTTACCTTTCTGAAAACTCGAGGGACTTTGAATAAGCAACTTAAGGAAATGACGCTATTTCAGAGCTATCGACCTAAAAATAGATGCAACGTGTCTTCATCCGTTTCTGCTATAGTTTGTTACATGAAAAATAAACCAACGAGAAGGCAAGAAATGATGAGTTATGACCTCTTGGCAAACTTTTGCCTCGCAGCAGCCAAAGAACTAAGTGAAAAGGGAACTTTTGGACATCCTGCGACTCAACACCGACTAATGACTGGACCGGCATCATGTTTTTGTTAAATGTTGACTCAACGGCGATCTCAGTGTTGACAAAAATGACTTTCCCGGGCCAACTTTCCTGAAATGCACGATGAGTCGGCGCCGGTTGCGTGCCGCAGTGTTTGTAAACCGAGATTCGCTCGTCCTCGGCCCTTTGATCGACGCCGACTCTTCCTCTGACGCTTGTGAGCGGCTGACACATTTACAACTGTTGTGGAAGTTGTTGAGTGGTTTGGGGAAGTTTAGGGCTTACGGAACTTTCTGGACCAGAAGGGAGTCTCTGTCAGCTGTTCAACACAAATCATGCGTTTCCTCTTTGACCCCCGGTAGTTATGCAACAGCGTTTAACAGAGTTTTGTGTCATGTGGGGCGCTGATATTAACTATAATCAGATTATTAGAACCAATATCCAATGTAAGGACTTTATTGGCTGTATATTGGGTACAGTGTGTTTTTTAGCGCATGCACACAAAGACTCATAACCTCAAATCTTATTGTGTCATTGGTAAATATGTTCATGTAAATTTGAGTTTGAATTCACATGTATTTTGCCGACAGGATGTTTTTACCTTCGCATTGAAAATGCGGAAGGTTATGTTTTGATAGCCGTGTATTTATTTATTTATTTGTATGCGTGTTATTCGCGTAACAAAAAAAGTTGTAAACCGAATCGCATGAAATTTGGTGAGATGATTGGTTATTATCCGGGGACCATTTGATTAGATTTTGGGATAAATCGGGTCCAAGGTCAAGGTCATGAAAAAGGTCAACATCTTCTTGAATCGCATGAAATTTGGTGGGATGATTGGTTATTATCTGGGGACCATTTGATTAGACTTTGGGATCGATCGGGTCAAAGGTCAAGGTCAAGGTCATGAAAAAGTCAAAATCTTCTTTTTACCATAGCACGGTCAATTTTTATCCAATTGGCATGCAACTAATGCCAACATGTTCATAATTCAATGCCAAATATTGTGATATGCGAAGGTATGCGCTCTACCGAGTGCCCATTCTAGTTTAATGATGTATCTGTACTGATGTAGGAAGACCATCCGCAGCTGCACTCATGCACGTAGTGAGAGTTCACCGACATGTAAGCAGAAGACGATAACAGTGGCGTGTAAGCCCACTCAGATGGAAAGAAACGGACATACAGGGGGACCGGAAAAGCTTTTTGCAGCTCTCTGTGGGTCTTGTAGCGGCTGGAGACTTTCAGTGTGGATTAGTGTCAGCAGGTAACAGCGGCGCGGCACCCATAAACCTCCCGGGACTGACATCTGCAGGCGGGACATCAGTAGGCAAAGTATCAGAAGGACAAGTTAGATGGGGAAAAAATGAATAAAAGGGGCTTACAAGTGCTAAACAGGAAGAGATGACGAATCAGATATAAGTGATAAAAGCTGGGAAGACGGTGGGCAAATTAACCCTTTGAGGTATTCGGCGATTCGATCTATTCACGGTAAAATCTAGATTTAGCATTAAAGCGATAGAACGCATCTTCTATTGAGCAATATTTATTGGATAAAGTTTGGTAGCCAAAAGATGAAAATGTAACAGAATCTCTGAATAACTGCTCGCAACAATCCCCGATTTACTGAACTGAATTGTGCAGAAAGCCGTGCATCCTAACAAGGGGGGAGTCTGAGAGGCAGCAGGCGTGAGTCTGTGCTGTCAATCACTCCTAGCCTATTAGCGAGCCAGCAGGGGGCTGGGAGGAGTGAGGAGCGTATCATTTCTTGTGTTGTTTGAATTTCTGGAAATTGAAATTCCGGTTCCTCCCAAGCATTCTTTAAAGAGCTTTGAGGTGAGGAGGGGTGGGATCTATTAAATGATCAAATCCATGGGGTCTTAAATCCTTCCTTTCTCAAAGGAAAGGGCTCTTTTTGTCCTATTATATCAGAGATAATGCCATATAAATTGGAGCTTGTCAGATTTTGTTCCCAAATGGTGCAGGAAAACGCTTGGCGTCCTTTCAAGTGACGGGCGTGGCTGCAACAGCTCGTCAGTTTGACAAAGGTCAAAGTAACTTTTTCTTTTGTATCATGTGGAGTGACGGCAGTTTAGACTCAACCCTCATTAGGTTTTTCAAAGAAAGCGAAATTGCTTTGCAAAGTGTGTGAAAGAAAAAAAAGAATTGCGTTCATGCATTGCAAGTCTGCTTTAATGCAGCACACACCGAGCAAACTTTTAAAAATGACCCGGAGTTATTCATGGCACTGGTCACCCCAATACGAAGCATATACAATCCTTCGTCTTCTCTAACTTTAAGGCTCAATAAAGGAGAATTGCAGCGACCCCTCTGGGAAAAGTCTTTATGAAAACAGGTCCTGTTCGGTGCCTCGCTCTGGAGTGTGTAATCACAGGCTCTAGGGGACAAACAAAATGGCTTTTCACACACCACGCGCTCCAACTCTTGAGATTTCTTCGCTTGATGTGTGTGGCACTTCATGGTGTGTGGAGAGAAATATGACATCCGACACAAGTTTATAGCCGTCATTGCACATTACGGCCGTAATACTTAAAGTAAATGTTAGTGATGTTATAGTTTGACGTAATCTACTTCACTCTTGAAGCGCTCCCGTGTGGCTATTTTTTCAGGGCGTGACGGCTTGCGCCCCAGAGATGGGGAAACAAATGAAAAAAAATTGTTTGGAACTTTTGAACAGATATCTTTTCTTTCTTCTGTAAATATCAGTCCACACACTCAATATTTGGAGAAGTTAATCATTTTAACCCAGGGCAAGAGCTTTACGATCCGTCCCACGGACTCTTTTAATTGCTTCGCCCTTTCCAACGACTTCACGGCATTCGGTTGAAAGGTCAGCAAACGTGGCGCAGACAGGTCGAGCAGTAAAGCCTCCCTGTGGGGGGATTGGCGGTGCTGGGAATCAATTTTTATCTTTTGTTTTGACTTTGTTTATCTAAGTCAGAGGTTTAAATCACTGCACAGTCATCATCATCATCACCGTCATCATCATCGCAGCGTTCATTTTGGTTTCAGAGGTTTCGGGTTTCGGTTGCTCATTAACGGCAGCACGTGAACAGAACAAATACATTTATGACCAAATACCTGTAAAACTAATGACATTCACATTTGCCTGCACTTTAATTTGTGTGTAGTGCTAATGGAAACATGTTTGCCCATTTTCATAGAGAACTAATAGGCGTGTTCCAGTGCATATTCTCTCCAGGCTATCCTTAGTCCTGAGCTAAGAGTTGACATTTACATGGATATTTTAGCCCCTGCACTCTCTCACACACACACACACACACACACACTGTTAACCCAGGATCAACCTAAGCCCGGGGCTACACAAATACCACATCACTTCTACTAACCCTGGGTCACATGTCCGTTGACTTCGCGGACAACAAAAACAGGACGCAAAGTCCATTGTTTTCTTCAGCCCCCGTTTCACATTGGCAACATTTAGCTTTGTGATGCTAGCAACCCTTCAGGCTTAAATTGGGGTTTTGTTCGTTTAGGGATCTGCCAGGATCGCGGCGCTGTGAAAGCTTTCTTGACAGCTCCCTGAGCCGCAGGCTAACAGCTCACTTAGCCTGTAGTGCAGTGTGAAAAGCCCTTGAGGGGGTTTTCACACCTGCTCAGGTCGGTTAAAGCGAACTCAGGTTTTTTTGCAGTTCGCACCGGATCATTTGGGCTGGCGTGAAAGCTGTCAATCGAACAATGGATCAACCGAACTGACACCGCTTGAAGAATGTGGGCCACGGTCTCAGTTTGTTTGTGGTTTTTAAACAAATTTAATTTAAACAGATGTTAGCATGATCTGAAAAAGCTAGACTAGGCTACTATGGTTGGTTCAGATGGTCAATTATTGAATACAATTTACATGGAAATATTTGAATTATAAATGTAATCCATTGGATTACAAAACAATCTGAACTGGTGTATAGGCCTAATTTCCCCCCCGTGGGTCCAGATAATGACAATCGCCCAAACTGTCCAATCAACAAGTTACCTGACAGTCTGTATTACGTGCTGCTGTTGTTGACGTTAAATCATCTTGGTTCACTTGTAAAAAGTAAAAAATGCAATAAAGTATAATTTTTTTAATCTTTACACTTAGCCTACTAGTTATAACTGCTTGGCTAGCTGTACCGAATCTTTTCAAATAAGCCTCTGTGTTCATGTGCATCTAATCGGGGACTTTCAGACATTGCCTACTTTATAATCCTTCTTATTTACTTATTGTGACTTGTATCTGTCTCTACTCTTAAGTGGCGATGCATTCAAACCAGCTGTCTGGAAAGAGCACTAGACATTGTCATGCAACACACTCGACTGAAATGATACGGGGAGTCAGAAAGATAAAGGTTTAGATAAACAGACAAACACAAACACACTCAATCAGACCGCGTGGAGCGGTCATACCACGACAGAGACGCCGCTGATTTTACAGACACCGGCGTCTGCCTCGTATCATTAAAAAAAAGAGATGAAAGTCTGGTTTCTCCCTCTTTGCAATCAAGATGCACACTGAGATTCAAAAATATGTAACCTTTCTGTCTCCCGGGGGGAAATTGAAGAAAGCGGAGAGGCTCAATCAGTTTATAGCGTGTGACGAGATCATGAGAAAATGATACGCATCTTTTGTTTTGTCCTATCGGGGATGAAAAACAAACATTTTGAGCGAATGCATCAGACAAACCCTCAACATAGACGGACGGCTCGAGGCGATGCTGGATCCAATTTACTCAAGGTCGTTTTCTCGATGGCTCAACATCGCCACAGACGCATCACAAACCGCGCCGAAGACGTCATTTCGGGGTTTGAAGTTATGATTATTGTGTTCGCATAATGCAGTGAGAAGACGCCACCGTGTTCGCATTACAATGCGTCGTCGCGGTTGGCTTCCATGTGGTCGGTGACATCATGCGCTCGCGATGTCCCATTGTGGAGGGGACAGAAATCGCAGCTGGAACCACGATCAGATTACACAGACACAGACAATACTGCGTCAGAGTTCAAAAGCTCCTGGAATATAGTCTTTTGAGTGGGTGGTCTTTTGAAACATGACATCTTAATGCCACGTGTGCCTATTTTCTGCTTCAGGCCGCAGGTACAGTAGAGCAGGAATGCTGCCGTTGCACATGGTAGTTGAGAAGTGGCACCAACCCCCCCCCCCCCCCCACGTGACGCCAGCCACAAAGAACAAGTTAATGCAACTCTCAAGTTATAACAAGAGATCCCATGCCAGGTGATGGACGTACAGCAAACAGTCACATGCCAGTAAAAAGGGTGGATTTAGTGCCCCCGAGGGGGGGGGAATCACCCGCTTACTTTCACTATACAGCCACAAATTAAAAAGCTGGAACCGCTTATAATTACCGGCTCGAAATTTCATAGAAGTATACAGGTAAAATATATGAGGCTGTGTGACAGATTAAATGCAGGAGGTTCCTAAAATGCACGTGCCAGCTGTTGAAACATTGCCAACCGCGATCTTTTCCGATGTCATTACCGTCGTTGAAAATGTTCAGGAGATGTAAGTTGCAATAATTTTTGAATAGTAAATATAAGATAAAGATAAAGAGGTTTTTATTCTCTTTGTTGTTATACAACAACATTTCGTTTAATAGATAGACAAGTACAAGATAAGAATACGTAAGGATAAACAATGTACGAGATGAAAATAAAATAAAAATATAAAAAACGTTACCAAGTAAAATGAGGTAGATGTGTGCGTTCTTTTTCATAGTGCAATTGTGTAAAGTGTCAAGTGTCTCAGTAATATTGTTAAATTTTATCAGCTTGATATGAAAGAGGGGCGGGGGGGGGGGTTCTAGCTGCTTATGTTTGAGTATATAATTAATATCTAGCTAACGCAGGGCTAACATCGATGTATACTTCCTTCCGTCTGTTGTCATTTGCTTTTTTTCAATTTGTGCAATGAACTATAACGTGCCTTCTCATGTTGTTTTTTCGCGTGTGGTTTTTTGGTCTGGTATTCTCTTCATTAAGACGTCCCGCCTGCAGGAGACTTAATGTTTGCGCAAGACCAGTCGACAGAAAAATACATCAAAGTAATAAAAAAAAATGTAAAACATGTTAGCGCAATCGTTCGCCGAATGAGGTAGCACAACGGTGATCGAGCACGCGGCCCACCGGTGAAAAGAAAGCCCTTTAGCGTGTGCAGTGTTACATAATCAGAAGTGTTTGAATCTCCGGTGATTGAGATCCAAACCCACATCTGCAATTAGGCTACCGCTCATTGCCATAAACGCCGCCAAATACAATGAAACCTTAATTATAATTCTTTTCTTTTTGCCCATTTCACTGGAAGTCCAGGTCAAATTCGCTCTTCAGTTAAACAGTAAGCAGAATAATGAGAATAAATCTAGATGAAATACAGTTGAAATTTCATCTATTTTGTCTGCTATTTCTCTGTTGTGTCCTGTAATCAATGTTGAATGGCACCAAAACGCACAAAGACGCTTGATTCCTTTGCTGTGGACTTACTTTCATTTTTGTAAATTTTTTTTTTTTTTTCAATATCGTCATCTGATCACGGTACACGTCCATCCTGGGCCATTTTTCAAAAACTGTCGGCACAACTGCCATAGAAGTGAATTTTTAAAGTGTCGGTAACCACACAAACTCACACAAGCCCCCCCCCATTCGCTCTCTCTACCTCTGGACAATCTATTACTCAGCTCTCCACTCCACTCCCACGGCCGACGACCTCCAGGGGCCTCCAGATCACAACCTCTTTCTAATTTATGCTCGGCGGTGCTGCGAGGCCACGTGCCTGTTGGTGTCGTTTATGTGGAAGCTGCCGACAGGGCATCAGAGGTTCCACACGAAAGTCGTAGTTTTGACTTGAGCTCTGAAGAATAAAAAGCAAAAGTTTTGAATGTCTTCCAGGACAGGAAGCAAAGGCCACGTCTATTATTTTCCGAGGTTCGGGGACGGTTTGCGTGCCGCGACACAGATTGAGGCGGATTTTGCTGACATTTATTAAGAAGGGAGGCGAAGATCTGCAGCATTTAAAAAGTCATTTTAAAAGGCGAGTTCCAGGGAGAAGTGTGGCCAATAGGTTTATAGAAGAGTAGCGAGTAGCAGTATAACTAACGGACGCTCGCTCGTCACGAGGCACACGTCGTAAACTGTCTTGCGCATACTCTGTTTTAAATCTGACTCCCGGGCCCTTTTCTTGCTTTTCTCTCCGTTTTTCTTGTCTTTTCAACAGCCGTAATTGCCCACGACAGCTGCTGGAAAACTTGAAAGATAATTTTAGGGGAAGAAAAGAAAAAATCCTCTGTTTTTGACAGAATTACCTCTGTACAAAGAGCAACTCTGACCCCCTTTGAGACTCACTTTATGTACTGTCTGCACGACTAAACTACAGGTTTGGGGAAAGGGCTGCGTGGAACACAGAGGAAGAAAAAATGAGTTTGACGCCACAAGACGGGAACTTGACTTCCTGTGAAATGGCATGAAGCCTGTGAATTGCTTTTGTTTACCTTCACCTTTTTAACCTGAAATAAAAGAAAATAATTCAAATAAAGAGCGCACAAAAGACCCACGTGATCCCTGTGGTTTCATTCCTGTTTCGTTGTTCGCTTTCTGACCCTAAGAAGCGGCACGCTGAGCCCGGCGGTGACCGCGAGGATCCGTCGTTACTCTCAATTTAGCAGCGAGTCAAGCGCCACCCTCGGTCCTTTACGCACACGCATACAGACTGATGGTATTTTCATAACCCGGTTATGGTGAGGTAAGAGGCTATAAAGGAAGGGCTCCACCAACAGCTGCAGTGAGGATGACATTGGCCTTTTGGATCTAAAATGGACTGCAGCCTTCCCCTCACACCTCGGCCCCTGATATCAATCTTATTTACACAGAAACAACAGAACCGGAACAGAATGAAAAGGTTCCACTATGAAGCCAGCACATTCTCAGTATTGTTTTGTTTTTTAAAGGTTGGACTGTCTTCGAATGGTTTGCACAGGCAGTATAAATAGATATCATTCGTCATCAGTCTTTTGGAGTTTCGAGTTCGTACCCGCTCACAAATGAAATGGGTGCAATGTCAAAAAGCTGTCAATTTAAAGAGAAGGAGAGAAGGTGTGTCGGCTCAGAACTTTTGTTTTCATTCCCTCCTTAATAACACTTTCCAGACCGTGACATGGAAAAACAGCAGCGATGACAGAACAATGAAATACAAATTCATTAGTTATTAGACTTATAAATGACTTTTAGCTGGAACAAAAACACCCAGAAACAATTAGCCGATAAATATAGCCGTAATTGAACTCGACAAACAGCGTAATGACACACTTAAGCGACCGGGATAATAAATAAGGAGAACGCTCAGGAAATCCTGCTTTAGTCTCGAGTCAGTCACCCAAATATACATTACTCAGCGGCCACGTTACAATCAGCCGTCATGCATAAAATAAACACGGTTCGCCGTCTTTATTTTGAAAAAGTAAATGGAGACAATTAGCTCGGAGCTTTCGGCGGCCTGAGCCGAGGTCCGGCCGACATCTGTGTGTTGTCGCAGCTGTCCACGTGAAACATGATGAGCACGTTTGTGTATTTATGCGAGTGTGGAGGAGGAAGAGGAGGAGGAGGAGGAAGAGGAGGAAGAGGAGGGGGGTGACAACAGCCATTCAGGTATTCTTTGGCCACAGATAACACAACTATTCCAGACGGTTTCTCGAAATGCTTCTAATCGTTATAGTCGGGGTATGGGTTGAGTGAAAGGTGAATTTGGAATTTGTGATTTCGGGCTGTACAAAATAAACTGAATTGAAATAAAGTTAACCACAGTGAACTTTAAATGCTTCAGGTTTGAATCTACACTACCGTTCAAAAGTTTGGGATCACTTCGAAATGACTTTATTTTTCAAAGAAAAGCACTGTTTTTTCAATAAAGATAACATTAAATTAATCAGAAATACACTCTCTACATTGTTAATGTGGTAAATGACTATTCTAGGTGGAAGTGTCTGGTTTCTAATGAATTATCTCCATAATGGTACATTGTGTTTGCTAATCGCCTTAGAAGACTAATGGATGATTAGAAAACCCTTGAAAACCCTTGTGCAATTATGTTAGCACAGCTGAAAACAGTTATGCTGGTGATATAAGCGATACAACTGGCCTTCCTTTGAGCTTGAAGTTTGTAGAACAAAATGAATACTTCAAATATTAATCATTATTTCTAACCTTGTCAATGTCTTGACTATATTTTATATTCATTTGATGAATAAAAGTGTGATTTTTCATGGAAGACACGAAATTGTCTGGGTGATCCCAAACTTTTGAACGGTAGTGTAAATTGTAGTTGTTACCAAGATAGATTAAGAAAAAGGAGCGACTGCGCTGAAATACTCATTCCGAGTGTCAGTCTACAACCTGCGGTGGACTGCGGACCTCTGTGGTGTCTTTTGCCATTCCTCTCAGTGTGTAACTGGGGTGGTTGTGGCAGGAGGAGGAGGGGAGTGGGGTATCCTTGGGGACAGTCGGGGCAATCATCCCGGACCAGAAAGGAACAGGTGGCTATTCCTGTAACCAGGCCTTCCCATAATACCAGTGTGCAGAGTGAGCATGGTGTTAACACTTTTACTGCCCCCCTGGGCAATGTAAGCCCCCCCCCGGCAGGCCTGCGTAGGAGCCTGTGGTGACAGGTCACCTTGGCAGAAGGTGGCACCATCTGCCCGGGCGCTGCGCCAGGTCACCCGGGGTCGAATCTGCATACAGACACAAATGGTTTCAGCATTAAGATGCGAAGGGTTGCATTTTCTTTCTTCGTGTCAAAATAGTTATATTAATCATTTTCTCATATTAAAGTAGTTGGGAGGTTGGCTGCTGATTCAGTTTACCAATAAAATAAGTATAACATGGACAGGGGGGTTTAGGGTTAATGGGGATTAGTATAATTTTGATTTACTAAAAATGGGCAATGAGTTGTAAAACCCTTGTTGTGGTCGCAAAATAAATTTGGGGAAATGAAAATCTATCAAATAAGTGGAATGTTTCATTCCACCATACAAGCAATTAAGACACATTAAAAGAAAATGAAAGTCACTATAAAGGAAGTCAACCATTTTTCACTGTGACTAACATCTCCAGTCTAACCGTATGAAAGTGAAGACTATCGACATATTGATCTTCCTTTTCTTTTACACTTAAAAGACAACTGGATGCAAACTATAAATGGGATTTTATTTTGGCTCATTGACTCTCACTGAGATCAATATGGCTTCTCTGTATACGATCAATGAAAAGCAAAGAGCCACAAGCCATACCATGACCACCACTAGCCCCCATAGAGATGAACGCTTTGGTCCCTGCACAGCCTGTTATACAACCTTTTCAAAATAAGACACCAAGTGTGTTTCTGCCCAATATAAACGTTACAAGAACTGTCCAGCAGAAAGCTTCTGAAATATAAATGTGACAAGATAACGATGACCTATAAAATACAAAGAAATACACTAAAAGACACAACAATGTGGACTTAATTAGGGGCGCAGACACCCACCAGTAATATACCCAGTCTGGTTTGGATAACAGTGGTCACTTTCCAGATAAAAAGGGAGTACCAGTGACCAGCACCATACCAGTACGGGAATTCCTCTCCAGTTGGAATCATATAAATTAGTCAAAATGATAACGTAGCTTCTTACGTTTATCTTTCGACACCTGCAGCAACTTAAAAGCGTGAGCTTTAACAGAACAAGGGAAGGTCAATTCATTTCCTTTACTATTAAATACTTTCATCGTGTGGCTCCTATAATATTTCAGCCAAATAAAGTCACCACCTCTGGGTGATAGATGCATGTCCTTCATCATGAGGCTTGCGTTAAAGGTGAGACATCAAAGGCATCGCATCCTCACGAATACGGTCGCCTCTATACCATTCATCCAGTAAACCTTTTAGCTCATCTGGGCCGTGCTGCTCTCACGAGATAAAGCCATCTTTGATTTACCGATCAGCTCTAATGAAGAGCGGCTCGGATTTCACAGGGACACACGATTAAGGACAACTTGAGGCGCTGAACATGCGAGTTAATGTTGCAGCTCCAGAAATGTGCCTGCGGTGATGTATGGGAGCTGCCGGCGGCCGTCACGAGTAACAGTCTCCTGGCTCAACAGGCCGCATGGCTTGGATTAGTATGTAAAGCGCTTCATTTGTTCTACTGAGAAAGAACAAATACTCCTGTACCGTCATACGGCGTCACGAAAACCGCCTCGCAAGCCCGTCGACTCTTTGTCTTTGGGGGAAAATTAATTCCATAAATCTCCTATCAATGAATAAGATATTGAAGGTTTTATCCTACTCTTCTCGGCTTACATTTGGTCTTGATTTCCCAGAGCTGATGTTTAGCCGTGCCGCCCCGGGGCGGCGTGCAGCGACACGGCAGCTTATTGAGAAACCAGATAGTCCGTCAAAAATTCGGAGCAATAATCGACCCACCGACGGAGAGATATCCTGCGTCAACAGGGTGTGTTTCTCCTTTCGTAAGTCCAACCAGTTGTATTGTCTCCAAACAAATGCCATCATCCAACTCAATTGGGTTTCACAGAACCATCACAGCAACAATTACAGGGAACTAATTAGTTGGAGAGTGGTTGTATAAGCTGCAGGCTCAAGCTGTCCAACATCTGTTCACCTTTCTTCTTCTTTTTTACCTGCACAGTGATATCTATCATCTGAAGGGCAAATACAAAAAGTGAGAAATTGGTTTGACTAAATACGATGTTTTTTTCTAGTGGTCATGCATGAGTACACAATAAGTGCCTTGTATGGAGTCTTCCTCACACACATGTACAGAAGGTTGATCGTTTTTCTTCCAGCAGAAGCCTGTGCTCACTCTTCCTAAATATCCTTGGCCCCCGACTTTAGACAAGGAAGGGACATAAATCTCACCCCTTAAGAGATTACACACTATTAAAGGCATATGATCCAGGTTGGATGGAAAGCAGAGCTTTGGAGGAGGCGACAGGAAAGACTCCGGCCTGTCTGGAACGACTCTGGCTGACACGCTGGACCAGGTTCTCAGGTTTATTACTGGACTCCTGCAGGTATATGTTCGATTGCTGATGGTCAAAATCCAATCCTGTGCTGTGAATCAAATCAAAAGGATCGGGTTGTGTATCTGTACATGCATCATACTGTGACCCACATAGTCAAACAGAACTGGACATGTGAAAAGAATGTTGGCTTTTGTTATCTCGGATGTCCAAACATGCATTCCGATATATGATACGCGGTTGTGCCGGTTGATGAAGCAGCAACACGTCGTCAGATTAGCAAATTTCATGGAATGGATGGACGGATAGCTGGAATAAACACAACCCAAGGGCACAACCGTTTGTCAGATGTTAACACTGAATATTAAGGAGGACAGAAGTGAGGGGAGATGACTGATCATCAAAAAATAACAGGGGGGGTGTCCATTTTTCATCTACTGGCGGCGGAGGGGAGGTTGGGGGGGACGCGACCTCTCACCCCTTAAGGAGACTACGCACTTGACACACACAAAATAGCTTTGTCTTTGTGATTTCACTCCACCGGGCACAACTTGAAGTCATTTGCAGTCTCAACGCGGAGAGGCCTCTTAGGGAAATGATTCTGAATGCACTCCTTTACGAAATAAAAAATGCTGAGTGGCCTTAAAGAACCCCCGTGGTTTCAGTTTTCACGGTCACAATCAGGATTAATGCCGAGCACCGACCATAGCTGAGTTGCTGTCCCCCAGGAGAACACTGTGAGAGACTAGAGGTGGACGCTCAACCGTTTATTGTGTCAAGATGAAAATGCAAGATTCCTCTCTCATTCACAACTCATTTTGCAAGAGTGACGAGATCCCCCAGGTCTTTGTGGTTCATCCTGCAGAGACAATGACAATCAATATGCCAATCCATTCCAATTGGATACAATAATTCAGTCTGGACCACAGTGGTGTGGATCAGCTGCTAATGTGAGCATAAAACACACATGCACTTGAGCTCCAGTTAAGCTAATTACATGGCTACGCCTGTTCTAGCCCTATGAGGCACACAATAACAAGAATAGATTTATTAGTTTCACATCTTTAAAGTGTAACCCCTTGGGTGGTTTTGTTACCTGAGAGAAGAGACAGAGATCTGGAGACGACAATCTTTATATGATCTGTCTACCTCTGGCATGTAAAAGGATGTTAACCCTTTCAACTTAATGGTGATTATTAGATATAGACTGGCACATACATACTCGTAATCATTTCTTGATCGATGACACCCGTGGGAGCCGGATAAAAAAAACACAGGCCTAACTGTGTCTATTTAACCTCTGTAAAAAGCGAATGAAATAAGAACGAATGAACACATGCCGTGTGTTTGTGGTTACTAAACACACTCCGGCACACTGTGAAGCGCTCCTTTTCTGACAGTTGAACAAAAGCTGCTCTGTTGGAAACAAAGTCAGAATGTGCAAGAGGCCCCAGACTTCACTTGGCTTCCCCCCAAGCTCTCCAATGGCTCATCAAAGTGAGAATGAAGGAAGGAACTCCGCCGCGGTTTCATGGCAAGCTCGAACATGGGCTCGGCCTTTAGAGATGACGTTTTTTGAAACATTGACGTCTTTTTCATTCGGGTGTTTTGTAGTGTGTGAACAGCAGATAAAGAAACATATCAGCGGTGTTATTAAAAGGCGTTTAATAAACCATGTCGAGGGAAGATACTGCAGGAGTGGATAGCTTGTGAAATCGCACATGGAGCTTTCATTTGTTATCCACGCAAATCTAAATCGAAAATAAGAACATCCACGCCTCATCAAGAGGGTAAAAAACACTCAGGTTCTTACGACAGACTACAAACACCCCAGGGTGGAGCTGATGAATCAAGACAAGTTTCTTAATGTATCTGTCCCCGGGTGGTTGAGTGGGAGGCAGGCCAAGGTCCCTGGATGGCAGCATGACAGGCCTGAGGGGGGCTGGACGAGCTGGACGAGGTGCCTGGGAACCTTGCTCTAAGAGGACGACAGCTCAATAAGTCAGGCCCTGATAAAGCAGTCAGGAGTGACAATCTCTGGGCCCCAGCCAACGCAGCGTCCGTCCTGCTCAGATAAAGTCAGACAGGCCATCCATCAGTCCAGAGACAGAGAGCCGGACCCATGCTCTCTCTCTCTCTCGCCTCGATGGAAAACGACCGAATGACCAGCCGCCTGCTGGAATGCGCGGAGCCTCTCGGCGTCGGGAGGAACAGAGATGGCTGCGGAGGCATCGCGCATTAGAGATTAGCGGTGACCCGTAGCCCGCTAAGAGGTAGAGGTGTGCGACGTCTCCGGGGGTGAAAAAGGTGACGCTGCCGCGGTGGTTGACAATGGCGGCAGCACACGCCGAGCCTCCGGCTGAGAGGACCACCGTGACAGCAGGCACAACACCAGCGAACCTTCCGACCATAATGAGAAAGCAATACGCCATGGAAAAGTTGCAAATGTCACACGATACATTCCCCACGAGGGCAAAGGCAGATAAAGCCGGTGTCTAGAGAAAGTACCATCTCCTAGTCCCTTCTAAAAAGGGTGTGTGGATACATGTTACACAGTTCCAGACAGAAAAGGAGATGTAATTTCAGATTTAAAAAAGCCACAGGATTGGATGCATTGAAGAAAAATAAAACTGTTTTCAAATTGCCAAGAATCTTGTGAATACACAGAACTGTAAATGTAATTACCTTTGCATTGAAAATTCGGAAGGTTATGTTTTGATCCCCGTGTATTTATTTATTTATTTATTTGTATGCGTGTTATTCGCATAACAAAAAAAGTTTTAAACCGAATCGCATGAAATTAGGTGGGATGATTGGTTATTATCCAGGGACCATTTGATTCGATTTTGGGATCGATCGGGTCAAAGGTCAAGGTCATGAAAAGGTCAACATCTTCTTGAATCGCATGAAATATGGTGGGATGATTGGTTATTATCCGGGGACCATTTGATTCGATTTTGGGATCAATCGGGTCAAAGGTCAAGGTCATGGATAGGTCAAAATCTTCTTTTTACCATAGCACGGTCAATTTATATCCAATTGGCATGCAACTAATGCCAAAATGATCAGAATTCAATGCCCAATCTTGTGATATGCGAATGTATGCGCTCTACCGAGTGCCCATTCTAGTTATTCAGTGCAAACATCTTCACCTGGCAAAGCCTCTCCACTGCCTCCTCTGTGTGGACGACCTCTCGTGCTTTCGGCTCCGTCTAGACGCACACAGCTTTGTATCGTGGTCTCGAGCCAGGAGCTGTGTGTCTGTGTATCGCACCAAAGAAAATACAATCAATAATTTCCCTCTCGCGTTGACTCAGAATCAGCCTCTTGGAGTTACACCTGACCGGAGTGGAGCAGGGGTCTCCGTTGGTTAAGTACTGAGCAAAGTATGGATTCATTACCTTCGCATTGAAAATGTGGAAGGTTATGTTTTGATCGCCGTGTATTTGTATGCGTGCGTGCGTGTTATTCGCATAAGTCAAAAAGTATTAAACCGAATCTCATGAAATTTGGTGGGATGATTGGTTATTATCCGGGGACCATTTGATTAGATTTTGGGATTGATCGGGTCAAAGGTCAAGGTCATGAAAAGGTCAAAATCTTCTTTTTACCATAGCACGGTCAATTTTGATCCAATTGGCATGCAACTAATGCCAAAATGTTCATAATTCAATGCCCAATCTTATGATAT
This sequence comes from Pseudoliparis swirei, assembly GCF_029220125.1. NCBI lineage: Eukaryota > Metazoa > Chordata > Actinopteri > Perciformes > Liparidae > Pseudoliparis > Pseudoliparis swirei. The sequence goes on along the minus strand of NC_079405.1, from coordinate 25,185,516 downwards.
GCAAAGGTATGCGCTCTACCGAGTGCCCATTCTAGTTCTTAAATGTATTTGCATGCTTTAGCAATTTGTTTTGTGTTTTTAGAAGCCAATCCAATAAATAAGCTCACTGTGTTGGCTTGATAATGTTTCTGATAAGTTATGGAACAGGAGGTTTATATAGGCTATGTCACTTGGACTGTAATTTTAATAATCAATACTACACTTTTTCTGCATAGTTTTTTGCAAGATAGGGGAATGGTTGGACATTTTGGGAATACCTTATCAAATTCTTGATATGACAGTTATATGAGAAGATCCATATCCACTCTCATATCCGCTAGCTAAGAAGGAAGCTACAGCCAGCAGCGTGTTAGCTTAGCATAAATAAACACATTGTTGTTTGTCTAATCTGCACAACAACTAAAGTGTAAAAATAACAAGTTGTGGTTGAATGAGTGCATGGGGGGGGGGGGGGTCACTGACTTCACTTCTTCACTTCAACTACAAATTGTCGTTTTTTTTGCTCTTCCGTCTTTACGAACATCCGAGCGAGCTAAAAGATGTTAATCGGTGAGCTTTAGCCGAGGAAGGTGGACTCTGAATCAAGCTAGCTGTTTACCTGTTTCCAGTCTTTATGCTAAGCTAAGCTAACAAGCTGTGGGTTGTATTATAGCTTCCGCTGGCGGTTGTATCAAGTTTCTCTTCTAACTGCAGTAAAAAAAAAGTCTATTAAACTATGAATGACGATAAAAACAATTTCTTAAACAATGATATTGGACGGAAAAAAGTAATAACTCATGTTGTGAAGCTTCAGCTAGCCGAAACGTCTCTGTTGAACTGGACAACACTTTTTTAATGAGTCTCTGCCACAAACCGCTGCGCCGTGTCACCTTCAGAGCGGATTGTGCTCATTGTCGCCCGGGAAAAAGGACTTGCAGTCGCACGCCACCAGGAATAGCAACTTGTCCTCAATCCGTAGTCAAATGCCGAGAGCAAGGAAACGGCATTCCTGTAAACACAATACAGTCTTGCTTCATCGTGCTTCTTCACAGGAGGACTCTCTGCAACTCAACGGCGTGCATGTGCCGTGCTCAAAAGTTATAAGCAACCTTTAATCAAGCTCTCAAGAGATGCTTTTAACTTGGCAGCAGAGTGAGTGTGAAGGACATGCTATGTCAACTCTTTCTTCAGCTGTGATTGCAACGACTCGTCTCCTTTCCTGTGTATCCAAACACTTTTCTTCATCAAATCGTGTTCAAACACTTCTTTAATTACAGGATCACACGTAGAGGTGGTTGGACAGGCAATCCCTCGAACACACACACACACACACACACACACACTTAATGACTGGAAAGTCTGCCTTGGAAATGTCTCAACGACAACACGCTAAAGCAAAACTGCCACTTGGAAACCGTTGCAAGCGAGTCAATGAAATTAAAATGGACAATCCATTAAACTCTCACACAGGACACCGTGTGGAAAACATGAACGTGTCGTAGGGAGGAAAAAGGACGTCATAGTGAAACGTATATCTATTATGTATTAGTAAGGCTTTGCTGTCATGCGGCACACGTTTCTGTGTTTCGATCTCGTAGCTGGGAGGAACGTCTGCTCGCGGTGGTTGAAAGTTGCCAATGTGCTATTTTTCCTGATCCTGTGACTGAGGCAACAGCTGTTTCTCATCAGGGAAACTTCAGCGTCCTCGCCGTTTATAATGGAGCGCAACCCCAACGGGAAAGACCGTTGCTTCTACCGTATGAGCGAGAGTAAATCATGCCGCCCGAGGGATCGCGCTGCAGATATTTCCCTCATGTAATAAAAGAAAAAAGTGAACGAGGAAGAAATACGAAAAGAGGATTGCGCCAAGAAGAAGAGCGGCAGATCCCCGGCACGTCTCTCAAAATGACATCACGTCATCCAGTGAGGCCTCAACGCAAATCACTTTGCATCCGGAGCTATATGCTATCTGCATCATTGCGAGTATGATCGTCCCGCGTCTGCTCCGACCCTGGGAAAAGCTGCAGGCGGTGTCCCGGTGGGGGAGTCAGATCAGACGAAAGGATGTCCTTCCATCTGATTGGCTTCACGTTGTCTGCCAAGGCCAGCTACCTATAGGGGAAAGGTTCTGCTCCTATAAGGTCATCTGGGCTGTCAACAAGTTTGCTGTACATCTGGCCCGAGGGAACATCTGTCCTTCTCAGTGAACTGAATCCAAAGTCTGATTAAGGGTGGTGGAGATGGTGCTTGACTCATTGACAGTCGGGTAGAAATATTCTCTGAATGTCTCGTGCAAAACAACTACATCTATAGGATTGGGCATAAAACACCGAAACTGTATGCATTAAAAATGTCATTCAAAACTGAGCCTTTCTGTTGTTCGCACTACATTATTAGGCTCCAATTGTGATATATTTTTATTTTTATCCCAGCATTCCAGCCTGCATTTGTCTTGGTATCCTCTCTATTCACAACCGACAGGGTTTTCAGCCCATTGTTAACCTGAAGCCACAGTGACTGGAGGATAAAGGCCCCCACAGAGTCCTCTTTACACACTCATACCTGATGCTGCATGCAAACAAAGAACTGCAGATTCCTCGAGCCTCCAGCCAGGAGGGCTGCGAGCGCACGGTGAGGACATCCTTTGTCAGGATTTCGACAACATTTATCAGAAAAGAGACACATTGTAGTGGGATTTTTTCTCCCTCATTTTACAATTGTTGTTAAAGACCTCCCAGGGTGCATCATATTAATGAATAATCCAGACGGAATTACATTGAGGCTCACACTGATAACTCAAGTCACTTTACACAAAATAAAGGAGACAACAGATTGAATATAACATGGTGGACCCATTTTTTAAATCCTAGTTTATCTGACACTCTCTTGCCGAGCGTTGGATGAGAACATTTAAAATCACTTTCATGTTTGTGTTATATAAATCTACCAGTTAGATTAAGACTCAAAGACTGGAGAGAGTATTTGACAGCTAGCATAAATCTTTAGCTAAAACATTTGCATTCAAGCAAATAAAAATAAAAAACTTATTAACACATGACATCTTGTGTGGTTTAATCCAGACTAAAGTGCTGCAGCTCAAGATGGTGTGACCTCTAGACACAGTCAGGATAGCATTTCCCCAATATCTTGGCTTTAGGCTAAGCTAACTACCACCTGGGGGTAGCTGCATACTTAACCCTTGTGTTGCCTTAGGGTCATTTTGACCCGAATCAATATTACACCCTCCCCCCGCTTTAGGATTAATTTGACCCCATTCAATGTTTAATGTCGGTGTTCTTTCGGTAGTCAACAAACAAACATAAAGTGCCTCACACTTAAACTTGGAAAACAATATTAATTCTAATAATTTTCTGGAGGTTTTAATTGCTGGCGTCAAATTGAACCCAAAGGGTAAAATATGTTAGTAAATATAAAGGTAACAGGAGGGTGAAACATTGAATCGGGTCAAAATGACCCAAAGGCGGGGGGAGGGTGTAATATTGATTCGGGTCAAAATGACCCTAAGGCAACACGAGGGTTAACAGACGGATAAGAGAGTGGTATTGGTCTCTGGGGGTTTTCAGAGGAGGGTCATGTGGAGGTTTCACCCGAACAATGGCGGCGCAGCAGCGGCCGGAAGTTCCTTCACTACATTTGAGTTGTAAATTCAAGGAAGCCGCGGGTATTGGATTGAGTGGCCATTCAGATCAGCCAACCCAAACCAGGTGGAAACATGAAGCCGATGCAGAAGTGTCTTAAACATGCATTCTCTCCACTGGCGAGCGGAGGTGGACTCAAAGTAGAGGGACATTGTGTCTCTGATGGCAAATGTTTGTCGTTTATTGACTTCAACCTTGTTTAGTTGCTGCTTTTTACATGCCTCTTGATGCACATTTGTTTTTTAAATGCACGACAGGAAGGCATTACATGCTTTTGTTTAGTTATGTTTCTCTTTTGTAGCAAATGGGCTACAATTGCATTTTGTAATGCAGCCATGTGTTGCATAATGACAATACAAATCCTTTAATCTAGGAAGGAAATACGCAAATTCCCCCAAAATATCAAACGAATCCCCTCTGTGAAACTGTGCTAATGGTAGTAATTATTTCTCTGGACTATGTGGTTGGCATCCCAGTGGAAGAGAGATGGCACTGAACCTTACTTCATCTTGTATGACTTGTGCTCTGTGGCTAATGACCGATGTCACTTCCATCTGCTTCTTCAGGAGCATAAAGAAACTGAGGGTTGATACTTTACGCGTAATCACATGTTGGTGGAACAATACATCAAACTGAGAGCAGAAGTGCAAAGGACACGATGCTATTGAAAAACTGACCGAACCACAGCAACAATTGAAGATGTACAAGTTCAGTTGTTCACAGCCCGACATTACTATTCAACCCACATCGCCCCACGTGTACTCTCTTGTTCAAAGAATTACACTCCCTACATCAACTGTTCATTAAATATACATAAATCCAACATGGTTTAATAAAGTGGACTACAGTGAATCTGCCTTAAAATGCAGAATGATAAATACTCAATCTATATGTAAATATGAGGTACATAGGAATAAAAAAATAAAAAAATCACAACGCAGGAAAAATGCATTAGCCGCCCTATTTGATCAGAGCCCCGGGAGCCGAAGTTCTGATTTTTAATGGAATCTGAGGAGCGGAGAGAGTCAGAGCCGAGGCTAGGGAGGTGAGCGTATGAAACCGGTCACAGGCTATCAGAGAGGACGCCGGATAACAGAATGGACCTGAAAGATTACTCGCACTGAGTGGAAATGGATTTATTGCATTTGGAGGTCTCGGCAGCTTTTTTGCACTCCCACAATCACACAAAAAAGTCATGGTTTACGTCAAATGAAACAGAACTTTCTCGTTTCACACTCAAGCGGCGGTTGTCCATGAAGCCCAGCCACTCGAACTAATGCCACGCCTATTGAACGTGTCAATCCGGATAGTTGGTTAAGTTTGAGTATTTTTCAACCACTGTTAGACGTTAAGTTTTACTTGATCGATCAAAACACCTCACAAACATATCATTTTCGTCATATTTTCATCTTTTTTACGATCTAACAAGAGCCTATAGTTTGAACTTTTTTGTCTGTCCTAAGCAACATGGTGATATTTTAGAGATAGTTGTACCATGTTCACACCTTAGTTTAGCATGTTTACTATTGTTGGCATGTTTATTAGCGCAAAGGCATTTAGCCATGAAACTTTGCCTTGATGATGGCACCAGATGAAAAGTCAGGTGACCCAACAAACTAATTCCAATGTGTGAATGGAATTTAATGGCAAAACATTTTTCACCGAATACCCCAAAATGTGAATCTCATGGCGACTCTAGTGGAAAAATCATCTTTAAACAATTCTCCTCAATGTCATTGGGATTCATCCTCTGGGCGCCATGAACATTTCAGGATGTGTTGAGAATCACTTCCTATTTCCCCTTGTGACAGGTTTCTAGCCTTCACCAGTAGGTTCTCCTCTAAGCACCAAAGAATGAGCAGCCAGAGTGATGTTCCAGAATAACTTTTATTGTCTTAGGCCCGCAGACTGTGTCTCTGCTCTCCACGCTCCTGATCTTCCGTCTGTCCAGCTCCTTTATGGAGACAGACTCAGATACACAAACACAGATTGTCATCAGCTGGACTGATTACCAATCTGATTACCAATCAGTCCAGCTGATGACAATCAGACACCGTTCCCTGAACCACCCCCCCGCTCCACCCACTCTGCAGCCGAGCCTAAACACCCCCCGCTGCCACACCCCTATACTGTATATCACAGTACAGTCACTGTCTGCCATTTAATTTCAATGTCTAAAGTCGGGAGTGTGAAAATGTATCCACCATAGCGTGCCATGAACAATTACAACAAGGTCCATGGCATGGACTTTCAGCTAAAAATTCCCACAATGCAATGCTCTGCATTTTTATAGATAAGAAGAGGACACCTGTAGACTCAACAGCTTTCGGAGATGACGGAAAAAGTAGGATTTCAATTGAAATGTAGGGTTGGTAATCTTCTTCCGAAACAGATTTAAAAGTTGTCATTACATCCTCAGAGCAATCAAGAAATCAAATGACATTTGCGGAAGTGCAATAAGCATATCCAATCATTTAATTTTGCCCGAATGTAATGATTGAGCTGTGTTTTTCAGTTGGATAATTATCATTATTATATATTTTTTTATTATTCAAGCGTACTCTCACAATTACCTACCCTGGCTTTCATGTCTATCATATAAAAAAGTAGTGAATGAGTGAGAGAGGGAGTGTATTTTAACACGGTCATGCCATCTGGCTGACAGGGCTGCTAATTATCCGCTGCGGCTTCAAGCTACATTTTTATTCTATTATTACTTGTTTTAAAAAGGAAGTCCACGATTGTAAAGCCATTAGCATCAGACTGTGATGGATAAAAAAAACACACAAAAACAGCCGAATTGAAAATCCCCATTGGTTCGTCAAACACGTTAAATGTTCGAGGTTAACCGACTAAATTGAGGAATGTATTTGTCTGTGGAGTCTTATTAAGCTGGGCCGGTCCAGGGTGTGTGTGTGTGTGTCACCATCTGTCTTTTACAGGGTGCAGAGCAGTAAGGGATGGTGATATGTGCCATGCGGCTCTGTATGAATCATGCGACATTCCACACATGGTGATTAGCGCCAAATTATGGTCCACACTGCATGGGACCTGGAGGAAGTGCTTGCAGATGCATGTCAATGCGAAAAAAAGCTTCAACCCTCTAATCCCCAAAACTATACTTTAACAACTTTGGAACAACTTATTTACGTCTCGTAAAAAAAAAACTGAGGCTTTAAGATCCCGGGACATCTCACCAGCGGCGCTGCGACCGCCACGGCCCAATGTGAAATCACGCCTTAAAATATGAAATGCCTGTTTTTATGCCGCACACATGTATATATGTAGCCTATATATATATATGTATATATATTTACATGTGTATATATATATATATATATATTAAAAATTAAAAACACTTCATGGAGCTCCACCCACATGTCCACTTTTGTAATTCTCTGCTGAATATTAGATGTAATATCTCGCCGTTGAAAAACTCTTCCGATAAAGGCGCCGTAAATCAAACCCGACCTTCACCTTGAGAAGCAAACATTGGCAGCTTGATGGGTTAAGCGAGATGCTCCGTGGGTGCCCTGTAAATGCTGTGTATATCATAAACATTATGATCTTTAAATGCTGAGAGGGCTAAATGCCACCACAGGCCTGTCTGGAAGATATATAATAATAAAAAGCTGTTTATAATGGCACGGGGAAGAGGAGGGAAGGAAACGAGGAGGCCTTCGCTCAGCCTTGATGGGGTGAAGCACAGTAGTTACTCATGTGTGTGCTAAACAAACCCACATGCAACATGTATATACGACGTTATAGAATCTGCGATTGGACAGATGGTGAACACTTTAACGTCCCGGTGACTTACGCGGATAACAAGGTGACACATATCTGTGCAGGATGTGCAATGGAAATGATTATGAGGGCCGCACAAACGAGGTGTCGCGTGACCGCCCAGGCTTCCCACACCGACCGCTGAGTGAGCCTGGACAGGGCCGTGGTGCTGGGAAGACAGCAGCTTCCACCACAGAGCGTTTATCTGCATTAAGACAGCCAGGAAAACACAATAAAGGTTGAATATTAATAAGGCAGAGTAAGTTTAGACTTGAAATCGAACTGAGACAAATATTCCGTCATTCAAATTTACGGCAGCCCTTGGATATGTGGTGATGACCCGACGCAGTTGTGACAGGTGGTAGGTGCAAGACATGTTGGATTACCTAATGAGCCCGTTTGGTATGTAATGGAGTGTATAACGACATTAATGGTGTGTCACACGCCTTTGGGTCTTCTCCCTGACCTCCTCACATAAATCCTCGTGGGTCAGGTTTGGAACCGCCACTTAATCCCTGGTGGTCGTTGCAACTGTAAACCACACACACACAGACACCTGACCCATGGAATTCATCAGATAACACCTCGATCTGTCCACACATTCCAACTACTGCCCCGCAGAAGCAGCTGTTCATTAAAAAAAGAACACAAAAAAACTGCGTTTAAGAAATAAGATTAATTAAGGTGTTCTTGCTTGAACAGCTCGGTGCACGCTTCCAGCTGCGAGAACACGGCTCGCTTTATTGCCCCCTAGTCGGTGACACACTCCCCACGCCCGTCTTAACATTCTGCTTAGCAGTGTTACATTTCTATGCATAATAACCCTTCTTTTTTTTTTCCTGGCAAGAAAAACTGAGGCGTTAATCATCCATTATGGGATCTATTACAATAGCCGCTTAATGGATATTACAGAACCACATCCGTCCATGAAAAGAAAAAGGTAGCATTGTGAGCACCTTCTCTCTCTCAACACTTTGTGGATGAAGGCGCTGAGAAGTTTGAAAGGACAGAATCGATGTGACAGAAAGTTAAAACTGAGCTTGAATACTCAGTGCTGCTCTGAAACTCTTCCTGCATCAGAAAACTGCTCTAAAATAATCACTATATATAAAATAAATATTTCAAAAAGGCTGTAAGATGGTTAATGATGCACCAAAAGAGAACTTCAAATTAAAACGCAGACTTCTAAAGCCTTTAACATTATCCTTCCGAAGTCCTCTGCTTCCACCTAGTGGCGACAATATGCATTGACCACTGAATGCGACACTTGGAAAAACCTTAAAAATAAAAAATAAATTTATTAGCAATCATAAAGTGGAAAGAGAGAAGAAAAAAAAAGGAAAATAAAAGGTGACATCTACAGGAGCATTTGTTGGAATAAAAATGCAACATCTTATTTACAAAGTCTGCAATTGAATGTGATTAAAGGTCAGCACATGCACATACAAATTGCAAATAGGCTATATTATATAATATTATGACACAGGTAACAAAAAGCTTTCCCACCAAATCACCCACATTGTCAAGCTCCTCACTGCTGCTGCTGGGCTCCCAACGATGGACATTTAGAATTACTGGGAGGATTTGTAGAAGAAAAACAATTAAAGTGAAATGCAGAAGCCACATAGAGCATTATAGTGGTTATCAGAAACACAAACAATGCTTAAATTGATCAAGACCAAGCACGGGGCAGATTAATACACAGCGATACGATGAGGAAATGACTAAAATCGCCTTTTGAGGAGACTGCGTCGTCCTCGGGCTGCTGAGGCGTCTACGCGAAGACATCAGGAGTCGGGCGAGGGCGCGACAACTCACGGGCATTTATGACATCGAGCATCCGGCAGCCTTGAACGAACGGATCGCCTTCTGTTCTCTCCGATAAGCTCGGTCGTCATGACCCGGCGCTGGCTTTCTGTTATCCAGCCCGAAGAAAGAGGCTAGTACGGCCATCACTCATAATAATCTTCTTAAAAGTCCCGTCGACAACCTGAGAACTGCAAGATAAGAGTTACGAGCTGAATTAACCGACAAAACAAACGTAACATTTTTCTAATTTCCACCTGGCATCGTCCAGCGTTTCCGTTGTTGGTGCCGTGTCGTCGTCCCCCGGCCGCGTGATCGGTGGCAACGGTGGGTTAGAAGTGGCGTTGCGCAATAACCGTCTCATTGGAACGCTCCCTTAGTCGAAGGCACTTTAAGCTCTCGGTCTTACCTTCTATTCATCTTTTACGCTTCGTGTAAACGTTGACTTAAGTCACTTCATAAAAATGGATATTTCCATACGGCAGCATTTTTTTTTATTAAAGACCGGCTACATCGCAAAGATCCTATCGGGAATTTTTTTAACGATAAGAGCGCAAGCTTCCGTCGTCATTTGGCAAATAAAACTACGATCGCAACCTCGTCACGTAAACACCAAAAACGGACGTCTGCATGTAGGTGTAGGAGGAGGTCCGTCCCAGTGTAGCTGGGGGGAGTGGGGCACACCGTAACATTAGATTCTGGTGTCGCAGAAAACCAAAACCATATATATTTTTTTAAGACAAAAAAGGAAAAGTCAGACACAGATCATGTTCGTGATGACCAGCGGTAAGGCATGATGGGTAGGGTCAAGCCACCGTCAACAAATATACTGAAACAACTCTTCAAGACTCCGGGACAGTTGGGTTTGGCGGTCGTGCTGTACAGAGGGGGGGGGCTACATCTATGATGGTTCACTGGGTGGTGAGCAGATAGCTGGAATACTTCACAGAGGCAGTGGAAAGGACGGCTGTCGAGGCGCCGTGACCATTAGCGGGCTGAGGTGGGTGGGTGGGGGGGGGGGGGGGGAGGGGTGGACGACAACGTCATTTTCAGCTTCTCCGTGACTTTGAATGCTGGATGAGCCACTGCAGCGTGATATCTGCAGAGGGAGGGATGGGAAGGCATTTTTAAATTTATTTTAGCGTGAGCTCAACAGGCATACATATAAACACACATCACAAAGACATGTATACATGTATGAATCATGTGGAATCATAGGAACGCTGATCTGCTCCTTGCCTATGTTGTCTTGCTCTTTGCAGGAGACGGAATAGCAGCAGATCTCTCGGTCCTGAATGCCGGACAGATTCCTGGAAAAGAGAAAGCGGGAAACGTGAAACCACTAAGTATACATTAGAGTATTACCTTGAAGTGGATTACATTATGTTTTTCTTGCTTTAAACAGCAAAAAACATTTTAACCGGCGAAAGTGCTGATCGGCACCGTCTTAAAATGACAAGCTGCTCCGTGAATATATTGTGGGAGTGGGGCGATAACAGATTTGTTAGCGTGGTAGAAGCTTAGAGCACCTTTGAACTCTTTGACTAGCAGTGAAACACTTGCACTGAAGGCCGTGTTAAAAAAGGAGGGCCGTCTCGTAATGCGAGCCAGCTGCAGTCGGGCGAACAAAAGACAGGATTAGCGTTGAAGAGGGTTCTTTTCAGCCTGTACTGATCCAATAAATGGCCAAAAAAATAATCACAGCATTGGGATTTGCGCCCAGTTATTCCCCCGATGCGGTCCACGGTCGCCCTTCAGTGGACGGCCAGAAGTCTGCGGTCTCTTTCCGAAACTACGGGCACTAATATGCTGCTTCCAACAGCCTCCATTCTTCTGGGAACGCTCTTCATAATATTAACGACTTAAGTATTTCAGGTTTACCACAGGTCATATAACTTAATAATGTATTGGAGATACGCCTGACACAGATTTATCAATGGAGATGCAGGATTATTAACATAAAAATACTGTCTTCTCGAGTGCCTCACAGTTTTTCAATGAGCTGCTTCTCGTCGAGCGCGTTGGGTAGGTCTCGCTTGTTGCCCAGGACGAGAATCTAGTGTGGGTGGAGAAACGAGAGATCAATAACCAGCACAGCCATGAATCAGCATTAACCCACAGTGTGATCAGACAATGGTGCGTGTGTGTGTGTGTGTGTGTGTGTGTGGCGTCAAGTCACAGCACCCATCGATTTAGCACATCAATCCCAGTCCAATAGATTAGCCCGTCAGTTTAGATATCGAACGCTCATTAAAAAATAAAAATAAAGAGAAATAATCCTGGTTTGGGCTCAAATTACCACTTAGTGTTCCACCAAGTCTGCCATCAGTTACCAATTAGGAGTTTAATCTCCACTTGTGATCAGCCTCATGAGACTTTTCAGAAATCATGAGGGTTTTTTGGGGGGCTAAAGACCACAAGTTCCCTCTAACCGGAATTCCTTGGAGCTGTGGCTTGTCTAAAAGGTTGTGCAGCTCATTTCTGGAAGCTTCCATCTTCTCTCGGTCTGCTGCGTCCACCATGTAACTGCAAAAAGGGGGGGAAAATAAAAAGAATACTTAGTTTGGTACCACTAAAACACCCGTTTCACTGAAAAAAGATTTCAAAATTAAATATTTAGCCTCTTACAATTTTGTAGTGACAAAAAAAACACAACATGTAAACTATTGAATAGGCAGTGTATTGCATGAGTGTGTGTGTGATGTTCGTTCAGGTTTCCTGGATCCCAGCGAACTCAAGAAGCCAAATAGGCAACGTGGGGTCACAAAGGTCACCTGCTGGACATGGCGGTGCCCACAAACTCACACGATAGCGTTGACTCCTCGACAGTAGCGCTCCCACATGCTCCTGAAGCGAGGCTGTCCCCCGATGTCCCATATCTGAGGACAGAGAGCACAGAATCAACAATGCAATAAGGGAGATTTTAAAAAAAAAAGGCACCTGTACTATTTTTGTTCCCTTCATAATCGAATGTTGTCCCATTTCCGCCCCACAGTGCCGAGCAAACAGCTGCAGGTTGGCACCGGGCCAGTTTAAAAAGGAAAACAGTGAAAGCATCCAGTTAGACTTACCTTTATTGTCACATTGCCTTTAGTGACCTTCCGCATGTTGAACCCGACTGTGGGAATCATGTCTTCAGTGAAATGGCCTGACTGCAAGAGACAAAAAAAATAGGCGACATGTTAGGGATTACTACGCTTTTAATTTGTCGCTTTTCTCTCCAGTCTCGGTGCGATCTCATTTCTACCGTTTGTGTACCGACAGTCAGAGCAAAGCCAGTGTCTCTACATCGGCTTTCGCGTGTATTTAGGTTTGTGTAGTTTCTGTTTAGAAATCGCATGAAGAAGCTTAGTTGAAGTGAATCATTTTTTATTAATTAACACTTCTTAACAAGGGTCCTTTTTTCGCCGCTTGTTGTCTTGTTAGCTCCGTGAATCATCGTGAAGACGATGGCATTTACGCACCAGCGTGCCTTTTAGAGCTTTGTAATTTCACATTCCACAGGCTTAACGTGCCATGCCAGGCATTTATCCTAAAAGTGGGGTCACTCCTACGACTTTTAGAAGAAACAGGTTTGAAAGACATTCAAAAATGCCAGATGACTTTCATAACGTTGGTCCTATGGCTCGTACACAAGTGGAGGAGGGGGACGTTTGGTTCCAAAATGAAATCACCACACATAACAGATTCAGAAGGAGCGACATGGTATTCTTGAGATGAACCCAGGAGGAGGGGGAGCCGACAGTAATGTGGCCTCCGACCAGACTTCCTGAGACTAGTGTGTCCTGTCTCCTAGATACACAGACGTAAACAACAGCGGACTACACAATAAACAACAATGGCTAGATGTGGAACAAACTGGTAAAAAAATTGGGAAATTAACATGAAAATATTGCTCCTTAATAACTAAGGATGGGTAAAATGCAGAGAAGAATTTCAATAAAGGATATTTAGGTTTTAAGTACAAATTAGATGTGCTGGTAAACTTAAAGGATGACGTATAAACACGACCCGATGACATTAATATATTTAGTTATACGACATTATAGCACACGCGAACCTAGCTACACGTGTATTCATGTCATATATAATCTATTTATAAAAAGCACAGCTAGCTGGCAGCCTGCAGGTGTCACGGCTCCAAGTCTCGTTCGCTTCCATTTACCCTCGCGAGATGACAAAGGTGACAGCGGGTTTACAACGTTAGCTTGTGGCCCCGTGATGTCAACACATCTCGTCGATGTTGACACAGCAGCAGCAGCAGCAGCAGCACACATTGCAAAGCACTGACAACTCCGTTCACATGACCGGTTTCCTAAGTCAGCGCAGTCATACCTGCGTCACTCTCGTTAGCCACACGGCTACTGCTAGCCACACAGTTAAGCCCCCGCGAATAGTGCAGCCAGAGTACATTTCATTTGAAGCCTCCCCTGCAGGGAGTAACGTCCGCCCGGGGGGCCCACACTGACTCGTCTCGCAAACGTACCGCAATCACATTGACGAATGTGGTTTTCCCGGAGTACTGAAGTCCCACCAGCGTGAGCTCCATCTCCTCCTTCCAGAAGACCGACCGGAACCAGTCCAAAAGCCTGTTGATGAGGGCCAGCATTTTGGGAGTGACGAGGCGGCCGCAGCGCTGTGTGGTCGTCTGGACGCGGACTGTCTCGCGAGCAGCAGCCGACACAGGAAGTAGCGAGCTGCTTTGTCATATCACGTGATCCGCTGGCATGCGGCTGCTGGTCCCGCGCGCGGACGAAAGGGCCCGCGTGCCCGCTGAGAAGTCCCGTGCGCCTCACGGGAGCGCGCGCGCAATGAAAGCGGAAGTTGAGTGACATTCAGGGTCAATTTGCTTCTGAGAAGACGGGTTTGTTGTGCTTTTGGACCGTTTCTGACACTCAGGGTTCTCGGAGCTGAGTCAGGTGTTTGGACAGCACATTTACAAAAGGGGAAACAAATTAAAAAGTAAAGGGAAACACACAAAGGCCTATATAGTCCACCTAGAACAGGTTTATATATTATTATTGGACAATTGAGTGAGCAGGATTTAAAATTGGGTAATGGATTCAAAGGTGGGCGTGGCATAGGCCGGGGGTCAGCAACCTTTATAATCCAAAGAGCCGTTTTGCCCTATTTTCAACCAAATAAAATTAATCTGGAGCCACAAAAGCTATTTGATATCACAGCTTTTAAAGTGTTATAAGTGTTATTGAGGTGCATTACTGTATACATACTGCAATTTTACCAGTAAGATGTGTTATTATGGTTATTGATGTGCATTATATATATATATATACACAATATTACCAGTAAGATGTGTTATTGAGGTTATTGATGTGCATTATATATATATATATACAATATTACCAGTAAGATGTGTTATTATGGTTATTGATGTGCATTATATATATACAATATTACCAGTAAGATGTGTTATTGAGGTTATTGATGTGCATTATATATATACACAATATTACCAGTAAGATGTGTTGAGGTTATTGATGTGCATTATATATATACGACAATATTTCCAGTAAGGTGTTATTGAGGTACATTATAGTATATATGTATATATCTGTATTTATGTATAAAAAAACCTAGACTTTTTATTTATATGTATAAAAAAACCATTTTGAATAATTTTATAAGAGTTTGGAAATTACTGTCCGGAACCCAATTTAGATACTGGAGTAAATAATATGCAGTAAAAAGTACAAAAGAATCTCTGCAACACAATCATTTATTAGAATTGTTGTTATTTTTGTTTTAATTTGACACTGATCGTGGATACTCGTGTGTAATATCGGGTCATGCTTGGAGTGCGACTATGACAATGCATCATACATTGATAGAAAATACAACCATAACATTGTGTATAATTAAAACAAATTTTACTAAAAAAAAAAACAATCTTCAATTGTCAATAACAAAATCAATAAATCATAAATCTGACAACGGTTGTCATATGTTACTGGAGAAACCATGATGTAGTACATCCTTCTTCCTGTCATTAAACAGCAATCATTCACAGTTAGCAACTGTTGATTTTGGAAGTTGTCATATTACTTTGGGAAGTACTTATTATTGTTTTGGAAGACATATTTCTGTGTCTTTCACCTTCCAAAATTACAAAATAAAAAAATGTTGTTTGCAAACTATTGTCTATAAGTGTCATATATTGGAAACATGTTGTGTATATGTTTGTTTTTTTCCATCCTTGTTTACTCCAACAGGGGCCATTTTTTTAGGGTCACTTAGAACTTAGAGTGTGTCTCTCGACACTTCAGCAGACTCCAGATGGCAGCAATCAAGTAAAAAAAGTATTACGCTTTACATACTAATTTCGGCTCTGTAAGGTAAAAAAAGAAAGAAGCTGAATGTAATTTGTATTCGCGGTCGAGAAGCACTGTCGTCCTCACGATGCCTCAGTCCCCTTCCCTCCTAATCGTCGATTATTCAAACATTCAAGTGATCGTGAACCGGCATGTACCCACGCGAGGACACAACAATCTGTGCGGCGGCGTAGCGCTCGAGGCCCGTTCAGTTCGGTGGGCAGCCCTAGAAAGAGATGACAGAGGGCCTCATCATTACATACATCGTTATACATATATATACATTACGCAAACAAAAAGATGCATTTAGGATATAGTCGTGAAAGATGCAATTACCGTCGGCCTGATAGTTGTGTTGTACTTCTCGGGGGCTGCTGCGCTCATCGTTGTTGTGTAAAGAGTCACTCTGGGGATTATCGACACAGAAGACAATCAGATGTCATGAAATATGAAAACAAATATTACAACAACCTACGGAAAGCTTCCTTGAAAATAATACTATTTTTTTTTAAAGGATTAGGGGATATTAAACGGTCAATGTTTTCACATAAACGCGACTATTGTTGTTCTATATCGTACTTGAAATGCGCTGACGACTGGTGTTTAAAAAAAAGGCCTATTGACATCGATGCTGAGGAAAAGAAGCGACATGTTATGTCATGTGACTCCTCGAAACGAAAAACAATAAGAGCACAAAGGACGGATGAAGATCTCCTTACCCATTGCACACCGGATACAGCGACAGAACCTGTAAAGCAAGCACAAGGTTAGAAATGCACCCGACTTTCAAAATGTGCAGGACGTACGCAATATCCCTGAGTTTATCATGAGCGCTTTGTTTCCCCGGAGCGTTGCTTTAGTGGTACGAACTTGCCTGATAAAGGGTCTCCAAGTTGATGTTTTCCTGGCCTGTAGCATTTAGTGCTTTGTTGGCTGCGTCTCTACGAAATGAAAACACAACATGAGCACAATGACCGACGGCAGCGACGGCACCCATCGTGTGAGACGACTCACCTCCGGTGATCCCTGGCTGGAGGCGGCAGCCAGTGGTCAAAGTTTGTCTCCACTCTGAACCATCTGAAACAGGAACACAGGTCTAAAAATAGATTTTGGTTGTGCTGTATGAACTCGTCGCACACTTTGGGACAAGTGACTCTCCCCCGGATCTTTGGCTGTGCCTACCCTCCAGTCAAGAGATCCAGTGGCCAGATATCGGCGGGGCCCATTCGGTCTCTGGTGATGACGACCCCTTCGCCTGCTCGAGCCCCGCCCACAATGTAATACACCCCCGTGATGATGGGAATCTTGGCGAGGCGCATCACGGCGTCCTGAAAGTCCTCCGCCTCCTCCAGTGTCTGCATAGGTTACACAGAAGACTATATTCGGAGAAACGTATATCTGCAAAATTAAATTAAAAAATACTATCACTTAAAGTTTAAGTAATTGTATTTTCATTTTGTTTAACACAAAGTCAAAGTCCTGCACTCACCTCCCTCACCAGCCAGCTGACCGGGAATCTGCGAAAGAAGAGAGCAGACACCACGTTCTTCCACCAGTTCCACCAGCGATCACTGCCTGATGACCACAAACACACACACACCACACACACACACACACACACACACACACACATTTATTACTTACTTTTAATGTTCTGTATTGTAGCTTTGCATTGTATGTTCTTCTTACCACATAAACTGTTGTAGTGTGTCTTATCCTGTACTGTTTTTTATTGTTTTATGTTTGTTACTGATTTATGTTTGTCATTGCTTTATGTTTGTTATTGATTTATGTTTGTTATGGTCTGTCATGGGACTACAGATGCAAATTAACTGAAGCTACACTCTGGTACAGGGCATCAAATGGTGACATTTATGTTTTAACTGTACATGTTCCCTTTTAAATAAAGATAATAATACAGAAACACACACCCACACATATATACAGACATGGAAACTAAACGGAATAATACAATCTGAACATTGCAACAGCTGACAGGAAGTGCGGTCTCACCTCGCTGGTCACCAGACACCGTGAACTTGTTGGGACTCTGACCCGTCCACAGGCCGATGTATCCAGCAAAAGAAGTCCCACGGTACGCCACCTGATCGGCCGTTTCAAATAAACCACATACAGAATCGTATCACCTTGTATCACCATTTCATTTTGCACCTGCTAAAAATGTACTGACCAATTGGGGATTCTGGATATTTTTTTAATGCTGTTAAGTTTAAAATAACTTAAAGATCTTGTTTTTTTAAGTGCTGTGTGTACGTGCTGTACCTCTCCATTCTTGATGAATATTACGTCCATCGTCAGATTCCTCAGAACCGAGTGCGGGTAGTCAAGGTTCCTGCCGTGGTACACGTTCCCCTTCTTGTCCTGAGCGACGATGCTCGTGCAGAATCTGGGAACGCACACAGTTCAGACGCAGCTCACTCCGTAATGTGCACACGTTGCTATTGTAATTGGGTTTCAAATCAGACGTACGCAGATATTTCATAGGCAAAGTTGAGGATGATGACATCTGAAACGTCTCCCAGGTGTGAGGCCAAGCCACGGAGCTCTCCCGCGTACGGCTGAGGAATGTACTTTTCCAGGTCCTTCACCAGCGGCTTCACCGCGCGATAGAGCCATTTGGGCACCGTGGTGCTGACGACAACAAAAAGAAGAAGAAAAAAACAAACAATGGAAGATGCACACAATGAAACATCATTTTAGCATGTTAGCTTTCTACGAGAATTATTTTCTAAACTATGTGTGGGGAAGTCCCTCATTATTACAGTTCACCTTTCTCTTCGTTTAAAAACCCACTGATGATGAAATATAATATGAAAAAATAAACGAAAGCCACGGTAGGGGATATATTCTGAGATAAACTTATATCTATATGATGTCCTCTGATGCTATTCAAGAAAATGTTCACAAATGGGTGAGATTATTAATGGGAATCAGAAATGTGTATTGTACGTTACACGTACGAGGAATGAAAGGAGCTCTCCCCGCAGCAGAGGCAGAGCTGAAGTCTCTGAACTGGATCCTGGTGACGGTTCCTGAGGAGTCCAGATGCTGAATGAAGGGCTGTGTTGACTGCTCCGTCTACACACCTGTTGGCTCTTTAGGGGTACTGCAGGGGGTCCAGGAGTGGGTGGGTGAGGGTTTCAAGGTGGGACAAGATAAAGCGCTCAAAAGACTTCATGAGCACAGAGGTCAGTGCAACAGGCCTGTCGTCATTAAGGGGTTTTTTTCGGGACCGGGGTGATGGTGGAGGCCTTGAAGCAGGCTGGTGAAGTGGCATGTCTCCTGGGAGGTGTTGAAGAACAGAAT
This sequence comes from Pseudoliparis swirei, assembly GCF_029220125.1. NCBI lineage: Eukaryota > Metazoa > Chordata > Actinopteri > Perciformes > Liparidae > Pseudoliparis > Pseudoliparis swirei. The sequence continues at coordinate 25,166,633 of NC_079405.1, read as the reverse complement.
AGAGAGTCGTTGTGGTGGGTGATGGAGAGTCATGGACCCTGCTGAGCTGGGGGAGGGGCACCTGGTGGATGGGGTCAGGACTGTCCCATTGCCTTTCAAAGCGACCGGCAGAACTAGTTGCAGTTCCTCAGAGGAGTCGTTTTGCGCCTCTAACCGCCTCGCTAAACCTGTTTTTGGACTCCTTGTCCCAAACTCCGAAACGCTTGTTCCTCTAATAACCCCAGCTGTCTGAGTTTAGCCGAGAACTCACCCTGGTGCAGGATGGTACACAGCAGCCGTTGAAGCCAACTTCACATGGTTGCCAAATAGTGGAATTAGAATTTTCGGGTCTGACATGTGATGCCATGGGGCCTTAAAAAATATATTCCCAAAGATTTAGATTGGGAAAAGAGACGTCTGTTACTCAGTGGATTAAAAAAAAAGAGATGGAGTGATGTCAAAGATACTGTATTACAAAAGACGTTACGCATTAGAAGCTTCGCGAATGCTTTGAAATCCCTCTTCCTGTTTTGGAAATGTTGTGTGCCTGGGTTTTTGTCTTTATACAATCAATGAAAATGGGTTCATCAGTAATTATAAACATTATTAGTTAACAGACCACTGTGACAAACAGTTAGGGCTAGGTAAACAAACAAGCAATATATATATTTAATATAATATATATATATATATACAAATATTTATATAGATTTGTATGTACATATGTATACATATATATATATATACAAATATGTATATATATATATATATATACAAATATGTATATACAGATAGTTATATACAAATATATATATACATATATATATATATATTAGGGCTGTCAGCGTTAACGCGTTAATCTATCTATGCGATTAATTTGGCCGCGATTAACGCACTAAAATATTTTAACGCAATTAACGCAACTTTGTTTACTTCCGGTGTCGTTGAAGTTGTTGCACTCCTGTGAGTGTCAAACCGCGGCAGTCCGCCTCCTTCCTCCCGTCTGCTCCTCGATATTCACAGAGAAACAGAGGGCGACGTGTCGGTGACGCGGGGCGGAAGGTGCAGGGGACTCTTTTTTTCTCCACCCGATGCGAATAGTTTAATAAAATAACAAAGACGTCTTCAAGGAAAGAACCGTACATTACTTCTGCTCTAATCTGGCGCGATAGAGAACATTGCAGGGGGGCGGGGCCTCACCCTGATAGAATGGTGGGGGAAACACTGGGATGTGTCACATGCAAAAGACTTTAAAAGGTGAATTTACATTTTTTTTGTAAAATCGAGAAAATGAGCCCAGACTCCAGAGGGTTAACGTTGTAACGACTCGTGTGTAGACCCAAATGCACCCTCGACTCCAGGGATCCTTCGAACTTATATTCCACACTCTGGAAACGGCAGGCAGAGTATCAACAGGACGAAGGGCCGGTAGGTTCTCGGGGAGTTGGACTAGCGGGTTAACCAGGGACAGGCAGGGTCGGCGACAGGACAGAGTATCAACAGGACGAAGGGCTGGTAGGTTCACGGGGAGTCAGACTAGCGGGTTAACCAGGGACAGGCAGGGTCGGCAACAGGAAACCCGTCTAGAAACAAGTGCTGGAGAGTCTGGCATAGAAAAGGAAGAACAATCTGGCCAGGTGTGTGTGTGTGTGTGTGTGAGGCAGGAGACTATATAGGGATTTGATTAGTGATCAAAGACGGGTGTGTGAACAGGTGAAGGAAGTCAGACTGACGAGGTGGGAGTGACTGAACCACAGAGTGAGGAGCTGAACTGTGACAACAGGTGTGTGAACAGGTGAAGAGAGTTAGACTGACGACGGGGAGTGAGGAGGGTGTGGAGCTGAAACTGTGACAAACGTGACATATTTGTCAGTTTACCAAGGCCACTGGTTCTGCTGTTCACTGTTCAAGATGACAGGACCAATGGGGTCTCAAATACACCTTTTCTTACTAATCTGGATGTTTCACTGAAGAAACAATTCATCATACACGATATTAAATCCCTCGCTGGCACTTTATAGGTAGAAGCCTCTTTGTCTTTAAAAAAGAATACAATTAAACAAGTGTCTAAAATACACCTGTCTGAAGTGATTACTCGTTCATTTAGAAGATTGTCTTTAGAAGAAGAAAAAAACTTTTAATCGCGATTAATCGCATATTTTCAAAATGTGATTAATTAGTTAATGTTTTTTAATCGATTGACAGCCCTAATATATATATATTTGTATATATACAGATACATATACAAATACAGGCACGTGCACAGACATTTTGGGGGGCAGGTGCTCAAACCAAAAAAAAGGGCACCCATCGCCAAAATGATTTTTCCAAGTTAAGGAGTTGGTTCCTAGCAACACTTGAAACACATTGTGTCGTGAGAAGACATGAGAGTTGAACAAAATGACATGTTTTCTATTAACAATTACAATTTATTTTCATTTACAAAATAATAGGAGCCAAAAATGCCATATAATAAACAACGTACTAACCTCGACCGTTCGGTCATGCCGGGAAATATCAAACTTCTGTAAAAACGTTATAAGGCCTCAATCTGATATTTCCCAGCATGACATCACTCTTGGTTAGTAAGAAGCTATTACAAGTGTTGTTTTTTCTTGCGTTTACTCTTTTCACCCTCTGCAATTACTCATACAAGATTGATCTTTGTAAAACTGGAACAAACAAAACAAAGAGAAACATACCACAGAAAACAATGTGGCACATGGATAGCATGACACCGAGAGCTATTGTTAGCATAGTTTAGCTGCTCTGTTCTAGCTGTGAATTATTGTGACATTTATCAAATGAATTAATAAATTCAACATACTATTGAAATTGTCTAAATGGCATTTATAAAACTCTCTCTCTCTCTCTCTCTCTCTCTCTCTCTCTCTCTCTCTCTCTCTCTCTCTCTCTCTCTCTCTCTCTCTCTCTCTCTCTCTCTCTCTCTCTCTCTCTCTCTCTCTCTCTCTCTCTCTCTCTCTCTCTCTCTCTCTCTCTCTCTCTCTCTCTAACATGACATCAGTAAACAGCTGGACTAGGCTTTGAAATCACGGATTTCGGGAATTTGTGTTCGTTATTTTTTATTTTTAGGAAACGTCGGACCAGTTGTGACGTAATATTTTCAGTTGTGGTTGATTTATCACCAAACAACGTCAGGGGACAAACACCGTCATGACTCATGACCTGTGTGTCTGATGCTGCGGGTCAGAGGAGAAGGAGGTGCACCCGTTTGGTGGCGCGAGGAGCACTGCGCGGAGGAGGAAGAGGAGGAGGAAGAGGGAGGGGCGCGGCGGGGGGGGGGGGGGGGGCTCGTGAGCGCCGCGGAGCATGTCGGGGCGAAATTCTCACAAGAACTCCAATAAATGTCCCGACAGATATCCAAACACATTTGGGAGGACTTGATGACAGAGACTATTTTTTATTCTTAAATACTTATGAATGAAGAAGAAAAGTGGGCTCCAGCAAAAAGGGCACTTTTCTCATCCAGGGCAAAAGGGCTGGTGCTTGAGCACCACTAGGGGTCTATCTGTGCACGTGCCTGTACAAATATATATACACATATTTATACATATATATTTGAATATATATATATATATAGTTTACCTATGGTTGTCGCAGCCTACTCATGTAACGCCCACACACCGTTGTGGTTATAAACTCGTTATATGTACCGAGTTGTTCGTGACAAAGTTTGGCGCTACATCGTCACGAGAAACTAACCTTCTAGAATGAAGCAGAACTTACTCGATGACCTCCGCGGCGGCTTTCCTCAGGTAGTCCACGTCAAAGACTTTGACCAGCGGGTCCCAGCGCACCTCCGGAGCGTCATCCAGACTGATGGTCACTGCGGGGGGCGCGAACTGCGCCCGGCACGAGACCCCGAGTCCGAGCAGCAGCACCGCGGCCCGCATCGACGTCATCGCGACTGGTCCGCTCTGGTCCGTGTAGGTTTTGTTAGTTTGTTTTTTCGTTTCATTCCAAATACGGAATACGGAAATCACGTGGTTTTTTCGTTTCCCGTCTGAAACCAAAAACGGAAAAACGGAATACCACCTCCGTATCTCGTTTCTGCTGTCTGAAACCAAAAACGACAGAACGGAAGTGCTTCAAATTAAAGTCAAAATAAAAGCCAGTGATACATATTCGTATTAACCTTAGAAGAATATTAATTAATCAATATAAAGAATAAATAATTAAACGGGGATATGTTAACGATGCAAACACATAGCAGGGTAACATTAGAAGAATATAATTGAGTCAATATAAATAATAAATAATTAAACCTGGATATGTTAGCGACAGTGGTGAAAGACGGGAAGTTTAATATGCATGTACACAGCAAGAATCACCTTCTCACTTAATCGTTGCATTGTTTAATGCAACACAGTTCCTAATATAGATTAATCAAAGTAATGTTTCTGTGCAGTTGTTGCTGTTATTATATTTATATTTCCACCGCAGAGTAAACGGTTCACCTTTATACCACTAGATGGCAGTATACCTGTTATTGATACATATGTATTTAATGCCGTTTAGTTCCTCTGATATTTAATGTTCATGGTTAATTTCCAGCATAGTTGTATAAATCATGTATTTACTTGTTTTATTTGGGTCATTTTGGAACTAAACATTCCTACATGGAAGAGTGAGGATATGATGACCACGAGGCAATACATATTGACAATTGAAAAATAACGAGACAGTTTATTTTTTCTTATTAATCAGCCTTCAGTTAGCACCCAGTCACAGCACCACCTGTGCTTCACCTGTAACCTTCATTACTACATCAACGGTTAATGGGGACAAGTTTTTTGTTTTGCTTTTTGTTTTATGTTTATATGTATGTGTGTGTATGTATGTGTGTGTGTGTGTGTGTTTATGTGTATGCATGTGTGTGTGTATGTATATATGTGTGTGTATATGTATACGTATGTATGTGTGTATATATATATATATATATAGATATATATGATTCTTTGAAATACGTTTTTTCGAGAAATCATAGGTTAGGGCAGCTGTGGCTACTGATGTAGCTTACCACCACCGGGACGACTGTGTGTGTGTGTGTGTATGACTACTGGACTCTGCACTCTGTAAAGCGACTTTGGGTGACTTGAGAAGCGCTATAAAAAATAAATGATTATTATTATTATTATTATTATAAGCTCGTTAGTTTCAGCCTCGACCCTTTCGGTCAGCCACTTTCTTCTTTTGTTGAATTATGATTGTTGTATACTTTGCTGATTGAAATAAACTAAATCATCATCAACATGTAACCTGTTCTGTTGTGACTGCTGTCTTACTCCTCTGACTACATCACATCATCATCATGTAGTACTTTGGTCTCCAGAAGGATGGAGCTCTGTGTTGTGTGTGAACATGTTTTGAGGAGTTGACTCCATGAGTTATTGTATCAGAGTGAAACATGGAGAGCACAGCTCCTCTCACATCTCTAACATGTCTCACATAGTTTATAGTAGTGATTGTTAGGCGTTGTTGCCTGTGTTTAGCCGTATGGCTATATCTCTGCATGTACATTTAGATAAGCCAAATTCATTGTATTTATTCACACTTAAAGCTGATTCTGGTGGGGGGGCTTTATGAGTCCTTATACGCCGAAGATCGGAAAGCTACAAACAAATACTTGGAGAGTATTATGGTTCACTAGTTTGGGGTCTCCAAACTAGTGAACCATAATATCCTTTTCTCTTCTTTCTTTTGTCTAAGTTGTTATTGTCTGTGCTTTTTAATTGGTTCAACTGACGGGATGTTTTTTTCTTTTCTTCAAATGTTGGGGGTTTAACCCTCCTGTCGCCTTCGGGTCAATTTGACCCGATTCAATGTTTAATGTCGGTGTTCTTTCGGTAGTCAACAAACAAACATAAAGTACCTCACACTTAAACTTGGAAAACAATATTAATTCTAATAATTTTCTGGAGATTTTAATAGCTGGGGTCATATTGACCCAAGGGTAAAATATGTCAGTACATATAAAGGTAACAGGAGGGTTAAACATTGAATCGGGTCAAAATGACCCGAAGGCAACAGGAGGATTAAAAGACATTTAGTTCAACTCCCTCGCTGAACTTTTGCTTTTTTTAGCCAAATACATTCAATGAAGATTATTTTTGCATCAACGCTTATGAAGATTAAAGGCAGCAAACTGACCTCTTTAAAAACAAATATATATGTTATTGGTCATTTGACAGGAAACAGGATGGATGGCTTTGCTTCCACCTCTTCTGCTCACGGGAGGAATTTGAGCGAGCGACCGGTATGATACTTACATTTTCTCCTGTCTAGATTATTGTAACTCCTGAGTTTCTTAAATTATTCCCTCAATAAACATGAGTTCATTATTTTGTACATTATGGTCCATTTAGAGCAGGGGTGTCCAAACTTTTTGTAACTAGGGCCAATTGTGATAAAGTAAAGATGCCCGGGGGCCAATAGTTCCTTGAGACATTTTTTAAACCACAAAAGTTACATGAAAATACACTGTTATAAAACAATTTATTTTTACTGTCACAATTACTTTTATTTTTTAAATGACAATGTAACCACATATAATATAACCAAGTCTGCCTTTCATTCAGTCAGATAACAATGAAAAAGCTGAATATAGAATACCTTACATTTCTATGAGTTACATAACGTTGCAATTAACCTGTTTTGCACTGAATACCTTTTCAAGATAATATCAATAAAGTGCAACCTGTGAAAAATTAAACAAAATAAGATCAAATATTTGGGCATAAAGAGTTTACTGAGTGTTAGTGACACTGCATATCTTTTAAAAATAACAATAACGCGCAGCCTTTGAAAAACAAAACAAGTGCAGATATGTCTGAGTCATTACGTTTTTTTCTATGTGTGATAAAATGGGCTTTCCACTACACCTCTTTTTAAAACGGGGTTGCAGGCTTGATACGGCCACTCTCCATAAAGCTCAATGTTGAGCTCTTGTTTTGAAGGGCAACAGCTGGAACGCTGAGAGGTAACACCTGGCAAGTCTCCAAGAATCTCGTCTGTCGCGCATGCGCAGCGTAACCGGTTAACGCTGTAACGTACACATTTACACGAAAGTCGGCGACAGTCATTTCGCTCTTTATTTATTAATGACTTAGTTTTATGTCCGTGTAGTTTGTAATATGTGAAGTTCTCAAACAAGGTCTTGAAATAAAAGAATCTGCATTTCCCCTCGCGCCCCACCTCGTCTCTGCTCTTGAACCCGGAGCAGAGAGCGACTCTGAGACGACTTGTCTTCACCACCGTGGGAACGCAGAGGTGTCGGTTTGCTGTTCCCGCGACATATTGGACCTCTCTGCCGGCTGGTTGGAGCGTGCTCACCTGTATGTGCGCACCTGTCTGTGCGCATGGGGGCGGAGCTCCGCCACGATACCGAGAGCCAGGAGAAGTGTGAATGCCACCACGTAGAGACAGAAATGACATGCCGCTGTGTCGATACGATCAATAATATACGACCGTTTAGTTGAATAAAACAACCTGACATTACTTATGTTGTAATCTGGCGCTATAGAGAACATGTCAGTGGGGCGGACCCCCACCCTGTTCTCATGGTATGGGAAACACTAGTAATTCCCACCGCTCCTGAAAGCGGCGGCCCTCACTGTCAACGTTTCTCCTTTTTTTTGCCGTCGCCATGGCAAATAGGTTTCGAGAAGGGTTCACGCCACGGATGCAGAGCCAGATACATTAGAAAGGAGGAATTACGTCTTTCAAGTTTTTATGATTTATTTATTCTGACAGATCTGGCGGGCCACAAATAAAACATTATATGACCGATGTCGCGGGCCGTATGAAATCTGGGCCGGACTTTGGACACCCCTGATTTAGAGTCAAACCGACCATAATGCAGGGGATGCTTTAGGGCGGGGCTACCTTGGGAGTGACAGGTCACGACCACGTCATTTTTGTCTTCAGAACTTCACAACGTGTTTATAGTTCATGAAAGTTAAATCGTAAACTAAAACGACACAAAAAATGTCAGAAGGAGTCACGTGACCAGCTGGACGGAGATGGCAGCATAAAGCTCAGCTCCTAGCCCAACCTTGTCAAATAGTTGTTTAATTGGTTCCAACCTCGATATTTTATACTTTTTTGTTTGATAAAGATAGTTAAAGTAGAATGGCAGGCAAAGGCAGATCTCAACGCAACGATACTGATGACATTGCAGAGGCAGTGCTGGAGAAACAGAAAAGCTACTTCGAGCCACGCTTTGCTCGGATCCAACAGGTGGGGATCGACAACGACGAGAAGCTAACTGCTATCCATGCACAGCTAGCATCTCTCACTGCGAGCCTTGGCTCTATCAGGTCTGAGGTGGACAGCCTAAGAACTACGGTGGAAAGTAACTCAAGCGTTCTTGATAGCCATGACCACGGTTTTGAAGAGCTGGAAGTGAAGCTAGCAGATATGGAGGACAGAAACCGAATGTGCAATATTCGTGTCATTGGTTTGAAAGAGGGGCTGGAAGGCTCGAGCGCAACCCAATATCTCTCGCGCTCCCTGACTGAGTGGTTCCCACAACTGGCAGATCTTCAGATCGATATTATGAGAGCTCACCGAATCTACAGTGAACGGAAGAATAATGTCACAACTAATCGCACGTTGATTTTCAACGTGCTTCGCTACACAACCAGGCAGGCGATTCTTCGGGCTGCGCGGAAATCGCCTCCCACCATCGATGGTCGGAAAATTCGCTTCTCCCCGGATTACAGCAACTACACAGTCAAACGCCGCCAAGCTTTTCGTCAAGCTATGGATTCAGCTCGCACCAAGGCTCTTGACTTTTTCCTGCTCTATCCGGCAACCCTGAAGATCAAGGAAGGCGCCCAGTATAGAGCATTCACCTCCGCTGAAGATGCTGAGAAGTACGTGAGTCGAGCTCCCTCTCGCCCGCATACTGCAACGGAGACGACCGACGGACCGGCTGCTAACAGGAACGACGAGAACGCATTGGAAGAAGTGCAGGATTAAACTGTCTGCCTGACGAGAATGGACCCTCGGTTTGTCTCAATATCCCAGTTCTAGTGTTATTACATTGTTGTCTGCTTTATAGAGACGGAATGCCATATTGAACTCAACTGTCTTCCTATAGCCTAGCCTGCTCGCTAGGCTTGTTAGGCTAAAATAAGTTAACTACTAGGCCATTACGCCTTCGTTTTTTCTGCTTTTTACTTTTGACGAGGAATCTGTTTATTTTACGTTAATTTAATGTGGAACCAATTAATGTTGTAAACCAGGTACATATGGGCTATGTGTTCCTTTTTACTGCCCCATATCCACTCTGGATCGCAGACCTATTTTGAGTGTTAGCTTTTTAGCTATGTTTCCCCCACCTCCCCCTTTGTTTCATTGTCATGTCCGTCCGTGTTCCCTGTCTTGCGTGATTTGTGTTGTGAGGGACCCAGCTTTGGATGCAATATTGTTAGGATTTAACGAGGTGAAGGGCAATAGCAATATGCTTCTCCACGTGTGCCTACACTTAGAGCGCAGCCTTTTTGATAATGGGTGATCTTACATTTTTAGTTTGGAATTGTGGTGGACTGAATGCCCCTCATAAACGAACCAGCTCTTTAGGCTTACTAAAAAAGAGAAACGTTGACATTGCATTATTACAGGAGACTCATTTGCTGCAGGCTGATACCGGCCGTTTAGCCAATAGATTCTATCACACAATTGCGTCTTCCTCAGCGGGCACAAAAACGAAAGGAGTAGCCATTGTTGCAAAACGAAATCTCCCACTTAAAGTGCTGTCCTCTTGGTCAGATGATACAGGCAGGATTGTGATCTCCGTGATAGAATTCAATACTCGGAAGATTGCTCTAGTGTCAGCTTATGCGCCGAATGTTTTTGATGGAAACTTCTATAATACGCTCACCAAACAAATGCTGGAGTTAACGGACTGTTCCTTCATTGTTGGTGCGGATTTCACTGCTGTTTGGGACCCAAATATTGATCGATCGAATGCAAAGGCCACAGGGGTGCAGGCTCAGGCCACAAATGCTTTGAAGTCATGGGCCAACAGTTTAGGGCTTATAGATACCTGGCGCGCAGTGAATCCCACCTGTAAGGATTACTCCTTCTTCTCAGGTAGACATAAATCTTTTTCCAGAATAGATTTTCTTTTTGCATCCCCTCATTTATTCAACTCAATTGATAAAGCGGTGTTACTTCCAATGGCACTATCTGACCATAAAGGGGTCTTTTGCTCCACCACCCTAGGCCGACTGTCTCAACGTGCTGCTAGATGGCGTTTCAATACCTCTTTATTAAATAATGAATCCTATGTCACACAATTTATTGCAGAATTCCAGACGTTTGCAGAAATTAATGTTGGCTCTGTAGAAGACCCAAGGATTCTGTGGGACGCAATGAAAGGTTTTATTAGGAGCAATACCATTCTATTCTGCTCTAACGCACGCAAAGCTAGGACACTCCAACTGCAAAACCTTGAATCTGAATTCACCAGATTAGACTCATTGATGCAAACAAACTTTACTGACCAAATAGCTTTAAAACGATCACTAGTTAAGAAGGAAATAAACAACATTCTGAAACGCAAATCTGAATTCCTAATTCATAGAACGCGACAGCGCTATTACTTCCAGGGTGCTAGACCTAGTCATTTACTTGCCATGAGAATCAGGTCAAGTGACCATTTTTCAGATATTCCGGCTGTTAAATCTTCAGATGGCAATATCAGAACTGACCCTGTTGAAATAAATAAATCTTTTCAGACATTTTATTCTAATCTGTATCAATCAGAGGTTACTTTGGATAAAATCCACTGTGACGGATGGTTAAATCAGCTTGACTTGCCGAAGTTATCAGTAGAGGAATCAGCTGACTTAGACAATTTGGTCACTAGAGACGAACTAAGAATGGCAGTACAGAATATGCAAAGGAACAAATCACCAGGTTTTGATGGGATCCCCCCTGAATTTTATGTTACTTTTTGGGAACAGTTGGGTCCATTCCTTCTTGACATGATTAACTTCTCTATTGGAAAGGGTGAATTCTCAAGGGATGTTAACACAGCTCTGATATCCTTACTCTTGAAAAAGGATAAGGATCCTACAGAGTGCTCTAGCTATCGTCCTCTTAGCCTGTTAAATTCTGATTTAAAAGTATTTGCTAAACTCGTAGCCCGTCGTCTGGAGTCTCATGTCAAAATTAATAAACTCTGACCAAACAGGATTTATAAAAACGAGATTGGCAGCAGATAATGTTTGACGCCTTCTCCACATTATTGATGCTGCAGAAGACAGTAAGACACCAATGTCACTTCTCTCTCTTGACGCAATGAAAGCTTTTGATAGACTTGAGTGGCCATTCTTATGGTCAGTCTTAGAGGTGATGGGTTTTGGTAAAACTTTCATTGGCATGATTAAAGTCATGTATTCTAACCCTTCAGCCCAAGTCTTAACAGGACGCACCTTCTCCTCTTTGTTCCCTGTTTCCAGATCTTCACGCCAAGGTTGCCCCCTGAGTCCTGCACTATTTGTCCTCTCTCTTGAGCCTCTGGCTCAAGCCATTCGCCAATCTGCCGTGGTGTCACCAATATGCATTCAAAATACGCAGCATCACCTCTCATTGTTTGCGGATGATGTGATGGTCTTTTTGGAAAACGCCTCTCAGTCTCTTCCACATCTTCTATCCTTATGCGAGGAGTATGGAAGCTTATCAGGCTTCAAAATTAACTGGTCAAAGTCTGCTTTACTCCATCTAAATGACTCTGCATGCAATTCAATCATCTCTGCCAACATCCCCATTGTTAAACAGTTTAAATACTTGGGTGTTGATGTTTTTCCTTGTTTAAACAAGATTATTAAGCATAACTACTCTATTGCTCTGAACAACATATTGAAAGATATGGAAAAATGGATGAGTCTTCCTATGTCTATTCAAGCCCGTATCTCTGTGGTTAAAATGAACATCTTACCCAGGATTAACTTTGTGAGCTCTATGCTACCTCTTTCTCCTCCTTCTGACTACTGGCATAAATTAGAGGCAGCGGTATCGAAATTTATTTGGAAAGGCAAGCGGCCACGACTTAAAAAGTCCTACAGAGGAGAAAGGAGAATGGTGGTCTTTCAGTTCCCAACTTTAAACTTTATTTTTGGTCTTTTGTCTTAAGGCCTCTTCTTACATGGTTTGACCCAGATTCCTCAGTGTGCTGGCGTGCTTTAGAAAGTGCTATAACAGAACCATGGTCACTTCATGACGTTCTTTTTGCCAATATCTCTAACAAACAGTGCCAGCTGCGCTTTGGCCCCATTGTCTCTCATCTTATCAAAACCTGGAGATTGGTTGAAACATATTGCCATGTACCATGCAATTGGCATACACTTTCTCCACTTTTCAACAATAAAGCACTCGTGATTGGTGGGAGGCCTATAACGGCTCCGCATTGGGAACAGAGGGGGGTTCATTATCTAAAAGACATTTTTAATGAGACTGGCTTGTTATCTTTTACTGACTTACAAAATGCATTCAGTCTACCACGTTCCTCGTTTTTCTTTTACCTTCAATTAAGATCAGCACTCAAGACATATGGTGTCCCCTGGCAGGGAGCTTTGCCCATCCATCCTATCCGGAAATTATTTACAATGCAGGCAAAAACCAGCGGTATGGTATCTAGGCTCTATCAGTTTTTGGTGACACCTGGCCGCCTCAGCCTTCCTATTGAGAGGGTCTGGGAACGTGATTGCCCAGACTTGGTCACTGATTTTGACAGGCATGATGTATGGTCTAACATCTCAGAAGTATCACGCAATCCAGACCATCAGCAAATTCACTACAATTTCATTCATAGGACGTATCTCACCCCTGTGAAAATGCATCACATGAAAATAATTACCAGTCCTTTATGCACTTTCTGCCCACTAAACACTCAAGGTACATATCTTCACATGTTCTGGGATTGCTCCCCTGTTTGTCAGTTTTGGAACAATATTGCATCCAAGTTATCTGTCTTGATTAATGTTACTGTGCCTGTCACTCTCAGTGTTTTGATTCTAAATGTTTTTGATTCAGACTTTCAGCTCTCTAAAATCCAAATGCGTGTTGCATTTGCTGGACTTACAGCTGCTAAGAGAATGATTGCAACCCGTTGGAAAGTACCTCATGACTTGTCTATTCGAACATGGATGCTGTCCTTTTTGGATGTTGTATATATGGAGATCTCTACAGCTCGCATAAATGGAGCATCAGAAAAGACTTTGGACACTTGGGGCAACATTGCTGACTCTTTGAAAAATATGATGTAGATGTGTGCTATCGCCCCTTACTTCTAATTGAGCATGTGTCCGGTCCCTATCAATGTTATTTGTCTGTCTGTCTCATGTTGTGTGTATATTTATGTCCCCCCCCCCCCCTCTTTCCTCTCTGCTTTATGGTTCTGAGAGACTCCTTTGGTCTCAGCATATTGTTGTAATTTGAAAGGGCACCATGTGTTGGTGTTCCGCCATCCTGTGTGATTATGCTAAATAAAAACATTTGATCGCAAAAAAAAAGAAAAATGTCAGAAAAAAAGCCTCGACTACAGGTGTTTTCCCAAAGTGACTTAATCAAAGCATTAAAGTTGTGATTTGTCTTCATGTCCCAGGAGTATTTCTTTGATCCTGAAGTCCTCACAGAGGGAGAGGTCGTGCCCAATGACCGCTGCTGCCACATCTGTGGCAAGATTGGCCACTTCATGAAGGTCTGCCCCATGCGTAAGAAGTAGGTACAAAATCCCAGTGCAAGCCCGACTTCGTTGCCGTGTTAATTGCCTACTCTGTGTCGAGCTATGCGTTTGCGTCACGCTTGTGAATGACTTGTGGTCCAGGTACAAACGCAGACGGGACTCTGAGAAAAGGCCGGAGCACATGGTGGAGGAGGGAAGACACCAGAACGAGCCCTGGAGGAAGCGGTACTCGATGGAGGTGCGCTGCTGCTTCCTGTGTGGATCCAGTGCTCACATAAAGAGGGACTGCCCTGTCCACAAGTCACACTGATTTACTGCTTAAACAATGGTGTGATCTCAAATTTAAATTAAATGAAATATCATAAAAAAGCACAGTATGCCCTATTTAGGCTAAAAAGTAATTTCTATGAGAGTGGTGAAAAATCTGGGAAATTATTAGCCAGACAACTCAAACAAAAAGAGGTAAGTTATGCTATACCAGCGGTTAAAAATGAAATGGGGAAACTGATGACAAATACAAAGGAAATCAATAGGATATTTGCAAGTTTTTATAGTGAACTCTATAAATTGGAGGCTGATCCAGAAGTGGATGATTATGAGACATTCTTCTCTAAAATAAACCTCTCAGAGATATCTATGGATCAGAAAAACTGTTTAGACAGCCCCATAACAGTAGAAGAGGTCAAGTCTGCTATCGCTCTCATGAAGCCTGGAAAATCACCTGGGCTAGATGGCTTTCCCGCCGAATATTATAAAAAATATGTCGATAAATTGGCTCCCATCCTGACAACGGTTTATGAGGAATCATTATCATTAGGAGAGCTACCAGGAACATATAACGAAGCCCTGATATCTTTGATTGTTAAAAAAGATAAAGATCCGACCGAACCAGGAAGTTATAGACCTGTGAGCTTAATTAATGTAGACTGCAAAATCCTAACAAAAATGTTAGCAATGAGGCTAGAAAATATCCTACCACGCTTAATACATTCTGATCAAGTAGGATTTATAAAGGGAAGATCATCTGCAGACAACGTCAGACGTCTGCTACATCTTATACAGCTTAATCAGGGGGAAACCACTCCCATAGCTGCATTCTCCTTGGATGGCCAAAAAGCATTTGATAGGGTGGAGTGGAACTTTTTGCGATATACTCTTAAACGATTTGGGTTTGGGGAAACATTTGTAAAATGGGTAAACGTAATTTATTCAAATCCACGAGCAGCAGTGATGACAAATGGAATGATATCCCCCTTTTTTAATTTAGAGCGAGGTACCAAACAGGGAGACCCTCTAAGTCCCCTACTCTTCACACTATTCTTAGAGCCTTTGGCTATTGCAATAAGGACAGATGAGGGTATTAAGGGGGTCGTACAAGGGGAAGAGGAACATAAAATGTTTATGTATGCAGATGACATTTTATTATTGATCAAGGATCCTTTGTTGTCAATCCCTAATGTTTTATCCACAATTGAGTCCTTCTCAAAAATATCAGGTTACAAAATAAATTGGCAAAAGTCTGAATGCATGCCGATATCAAGAGGATGCATTCTATCAACGGTCGATTCATCCCAGTTTAAATGGATCCCAAGGGGACTAAAATATTTGGGTATTAGGCTGTGCTCAGACATAGAAAATATAATCTCTCTTAATATGCTTCCTTTAATTAAAAGAATTAGGACTAACTTTGATGAATGGAAAGTGTTAAATCTTACCTTATGGGGAAAGATTAATATCATTAAGATGGTGGTCGCTCCACAATTTAATTACATCTCTATGATGATACCAGTAACCATCTCCGAGGAGATCTTTAAACAATATAACCAGCTTTGTAAAACATTTTTATGGAATAACAAAACGCCTAGAATTAGTATGAAAAAGCTCTGGGCCTCAAGAGATAATGGGGGATTGGCTCTTCCAAATATGGAATTATATAGCATAGCATTCGAAATAAATAAAATTGCACGGCACTGGGCAAATTATGAATCTAATCCGGCATGGGTAAAGATGGAAGGGGAATTGGCCTTTCCACTCCAGGTTATGGACTTGCTATCTCAGAAACACACAACAGAAACCGACCAAAGAAATCAAGTAGTACAACACTCCAAGTGGGCATGGGCAAGGGCACATAAGATTCTGGGGATTTCTCAATATAAACAAAGCTATTCCTCCACTTGGAATAACCCTCACATCTGCTTAGGGAAAAATGTATTTATATGGGATACATGGCTGGCAAAATGAGTACATGTCATCAAAGATCTCTACAGAGATGGCTCATTTAAATCATTTGAGGACCTTAAAGAAACGTTTAATTTAGATGAGAAGGGGGATTTCTGGAAGTATTTACAGTTGAGGAGTAGCATGGGGGCTGGGTTCGGACTGAAAATAGAAAAGAAAGAAGAGAATAAGATTCAGGAGTTCCTAAATGCTTCCCGTACCCAACAATCTGCCTCAATATTTTATCGAAAATTGTCGAATATTCAAGTTGGAATGTGCGAAGGACTGAGACTAGTATGGCAAAAAGATCTTCGGACTGAGATAAAGGGAGATGTATGGCAAGAAATAATATCAAATGTAGGCTGGGCTACAAGGGATGCAAGAAGCAAGTTTACTCACTATAAAATTGTACACAGATATTATTTTACACCTCTGAAACTGTATAAAATGGGATTGAGGCAAGATCATAATTGTTGGAAATGTAATATAGAAATGGGCACTTTTCTACATGCTATGTGGGAGTGCTCCAATGTGTGGCCTTTATGGAAGGCAGTCCTAAAGACATTAGAAGGGTGGCTCAAGCGGCCTTTACCAGAATCCCCACAACTGTGTTTATTAGGGGACACATCACTGGTGCCACCAGGCCTCACCAAAGCAGAGATCAGACTGTCACTAACAGGCTTCATGGTGGCAGCAAGGCTTATCCTGAGAAACTGGAAGAGCCCACATACGGCCACGCTCACAGATTGGCTGAAACTCATGACGGAGACGGCTGCTTTTGAAAGTATGATTGCCAGGATGAAGAACAGTTCAAGCCAAACTGACTAAGCATGGAAAAGTCTGATGGCTTTCATTACAAATTAGAGGAGGGGTCAAATACTCAGGGGTAAGATTTGGATTTTGAGGGGATTGCAAATGCAGAGGCAGGGTAGTGTATACACACTTACAAGTAAAAGATAATTAAGGGGGTGCCGGGGTTGTTTTTTGTTGTTGTTTTTTTTTCTTTTTTGTGTTTTGGAGGAGGGGAGTGTATGTGTGTGTGTATATATGTGTGTGTATGTATGCGTGTGTATATGTATGTATGTCTGTGTGTGTGTGTATGGGTATGTATATGGGTGTATATATATGTTTATGTCTGACATTTCTGTACTTGTTTTATGTTTATATCATTAAACAAATAAAATATTTAAGTGACAAAAAAAAAGTAGGTACAAAATCCCAGCGCAAGCCCGACTTCGTTGCCGTGTTAATTGCCTACTCTGTGTCGAGCTATGCGTTTGCGTCACGCTTGTGAATGACTTGTGGTCCAGGTACAAACGCAGACGGGACTCTGAGAAAAGGCCGGAGCACATGGTGGAGGAGGGAAGACACCAGAACGAGCCCTGGAGGAAGCGGTACTCGATGGAGGTGCGCTGCTGCTTCCTGTGTGGATCCAGTGCTCACATAAAGAGGGACTGCCCGCAGTACCGAAGCTCAGCACAAAATCCACACAGAAGAGACCCAAGGGTCTGCCGAAACCTCTCGAATGCTCCCCGGCTTCCAAAGTGTCCACCCCTATCATGCGCCACCTCCAAGACAAGACCGCGTACCCCAGTCGGCACCACAAGATAGAAAACCTCATTTCCCCCACAATCCTCACCAATGGGAAGCCATCCTCCGAACATCTCGTTCTGCAAGAAGTAGCCACTAACTGCACCATTCATCTCCGAAACGGGCAAAACTCGCTTAAACATTTCTCTCAAAGACGAATCCCCACCCCGCTGCTCCACGACCTCTCCGCGCGACAGTGACACAGGAAGCCCGGACAGAACCGGGACCTCCGACACCACCTCCACCGTGTCGACCAATGACATGGCAGGGTCTGACCTGCTCATAGCGCGCGTAAATACGCAGGATGGAAAAACCTCAGGCAACACTCTGGAGCTCTTGTCAAATGCAGAATCAATTGGCCCACATGTGACCACCTGTGCGGGAGGAGTGTCAGTCCAAACTCTACTCCCAGCCAAGCCGTTGCCCAAAATAAAATGTATACCCAGCCGTCTGCCCCCTGGGGTCACGAGGCGTACATTTCGGGTGTCCGGGGGTCAAAAACTTCGGGCTGCATTTTGGAGCCTTTTTGAGGGTGCTAAAAATCGAAACACACCTCAGGCTCACAGTGCCCCTTCCCGCGCTTCATCTGGGAAAAAAAGATTTCAATTCTGACCTTCGATCGCCGAGTTATGATTTTTTTTTAAATGGATTAAATGTACTCCAATCCTCCGGTGACGGTTTTTCGCCACCAGGAGGAGCCGGGTCATTCGGAATGCATTCCCGGCCCATAAAAGTGATTCCAAATGACACAATTTGGTTCCCCTGAAAAAGGTCATTTCAAATACATCTGTATGGGCCGGCCGTGTTTGCCAATTTACCCTAACTTTTGCTCTACTAAGGTAGGAAGATGGTCAATTTGCAAGAAAAGTAGCCAGGATCAAGGGCCCATCTCCTAGGGGCACATCAGTCAGGGATGTCTGAACCCATGGTCCTTGACCCTGTATTTTAATTCTCAATATTCACTTCAAAAAATGCTTTAGAAGGCTTGGCTAATGGTTAGCATGTGGCTATAGCGATTTTTCAACATGCTCCAAAATGCTTGAAATTAGAACGCCAGATAGGCCTGGATGGTGTGATGAACATACTAAAAGCACTAAGCTCTAGACCCTTTATAAGAGGTACTTCCGGTATATTTAAAAAAACGTCCAAACTGCTTGAAAATGAAACGCCAGACTCCCATGGATGCCCTGAACTACTGGGAGGACCATGTCTCTAGCCTTAGCTTCCCGTTCAAATAGCAAAAAAAACGTGTCAGGATCCCTCTCATTAAACGGTGGCAACCAGCGCAAATTACTCACATCCACGTGCTTCCCCGCAGGCCTGGGCCCCGGTGGGCCCTGCCCGTCCCAGGACAACTTGCCATCTGCGATCAGAGACAAACGATATCTCTCCAGCTCTTGGCGGCTTCTCTCCATCTCTATCTGCTTACTATTCTCCAATTCCAGTTTACTCCTTTCATGTTTCAGTTTACTCTCCTGTTTATTCCTTTCATGTTCCATCTGCAACAGCAAAATCTCCTTTTGTTGCTCAAACGTTAGTCCATGAGTTCGAAAAGACGCAGCAGTAGAAACGGGGCCAGAATCTTTCCCCTCAGACATAATCCCTCTCTCAATCAATTCTGACACTATAGCATCTTTGATATTCTCTTTGAAACGTTTGTCCCCTTCAACCACCACCTTGTAATGATCTGCGATCCAAAGCAGCTGCTCTCTTGTGCACACATCCAGGGACTCCTGAGATGGAGCATCAACGAACGCCTCAGCCTCCGACATCTCAACTATTTACCAAGACGACCAACAAAAGCCACGTTTACCACCACGGCAGACCCAGACAGACCCCACAAAGTGAACCCCTGCGTGCAATGAGGAATAACCCTCAACTTGGTGTAGAGTCTCCCTACTATCTAAGCTCGTCCCTAGTCTTCATGCAGCTACTTGTGGTGGGTATTTATGCACTGAAGACCGCTGGTTTAGCAGGGCGACTAGCAAGCTAGCAACTCCAGACACCACGGCCATGCTCCCAAGCAAGCTTCAACCACATTCGCCACAGCACAACAACAAACACCGCTCAACGAACCCAACAGGGAACGTCGCTACGCCTACCAGGGGAAACTCCACACCACTTACGCACAGAGCAACCTGCAATCGTGATCCGGACCCGCCGCAGCATAAATGTAACAAACCTCCTCGAATACTGAAGAGCAAAGACTACAATAACTATCGTAATTTACGGAGTAGCTCAAACCCAAAACCTAAAATCCCACGAGCGGCACAAACAACAAATGAATGCCCTGGAAAGTGCTCAACCAAATATTTGCATATATGCGCCACATACAGCTAAGTTACGACGTAAACCCACCTTAAGAACACTTTTTACCGTGTAGTTGCCGCAAATGCTGCAAGCAAACAAATTCAACAGCCCACCGCTACACGTTCCCAAATCACCTACTGCACACGGGAAAAAGCTGGACGAGCCCCCAATTTGTCACAACCCGACTCTTAGGGCATGACAAATATGGCGCGGACACAGCATTAAATTAAGGAAAAAGTGTTTATTTAACGTACTAACGGAACACAACGTAGTGAAGTGTGGCAGTCAGTAACATCAGTAGTGTCCATGTGCATGTGTGTGTGAAGGAGTGCGAGTATTGACAGCCGAACCAAAGGAAACCAACAGCAAAGGAAACCAACAGCAAAGGAACCAGCAGCAAAGTCCCAACCACCACCACGACTCCACCTGTGAGGAGAACAACGCGACCTGCACAGCCTGGATCAAGGCCTTTATGCCCTCCTGCTCTCGGACCAGGTGTGCTGCATCCGGCAATCACTCACCTAAGGACATGATTAGTGATTAGACACGGGGACCGTCACAATGTTATTGGTCATTTGACAGGTAACAGGATGGATGGCTTTGCTTCCACCTCTTCTGCTCACGGGAGGAATTTGAGCGAGCGACCGGTATGATCTTGATATTGCGACAGTAACAAAACATTTTTTTACATACTGTGATGTCATCAGAGGAAGAGTGCTTAATGGGAGGTACATTCCCTCCCGGTGGTTGCAGCAGGGACTACAACCAGCCGGGGTGAAAGACTACAATTCCCACTCAGCAGTGCAGGCGGAAGAAGGCAGCCGCCCAGCTGAAAAGGATGAAGCTGATGAGCCGGGGGGGAACTAAAGAGAGTCCGGGACATTATGTTTGTTGTGTACACCGACGGGTGGTGGAGTTAAGTTTTGCCTTTTGTTTGATTTCAAAGAACCAAATTACAAAGACTTGGATTTAACAAAACCTTCGCCTGGCGTCTTGATTTGTGCACCCACGCCTCACCTCACGATCCCGTCCTCTAAAGACATCACAGTGGTGGAGAATGCCAAACGCAGAGGGGTGGGTGGAAGCGAATGTCCATCAGTGAGTTGACCATTCGCTTTGCACAATTGAGAACCGGTGACAACGCTACGGAGGAAATGCTACAGCTGCTGGCGCAAAGCACTAAGCTCCAGGTGGAGACGAACCGGGCCCTGCTGGAGGAGCAAAGAAGAGCCAACATGTTGAAGGAGGAGGAACTTGAGCTACAGAGAAGTCAGCTTCAAAATGCAAGGTCACCGAACCCCAACCCTGTTATCCGGGCCAGTGATTTTATCCCTAAAATGGGACCCGCCGATGATCCAGAAGCCTATCTGCATGCGTTTGAAAACGCCGCAACCAGAGAAAAATGGCCGGAAGATCAGACCTTGCTCCGTTCCTGTCCGGTGAGTCACAGAAGGCTTTTCAAGATTTGGATAGCTCAGTAGCAAATGACTATGATGCCCTCAAAGAGGAAATATTGAGTAGAATAGGACTTACTAAGTTTGGAATGGCCCAACGGTTCCACAATTGGAGCTTTAGGAATGACCAACCTCCCCGGACACAGATGCATGAGCTAATACGCATCACAAAGAAATGGCTGGATCCAAGTAAAACCTCTGCTGCAGCTATAGCGGAAGCCGTTGTGGTAGATCGGTATTTACGGGCACTGCCCTATGAAGCGAAGAGGGTGGTTGGCCTTAGCGCTACGGCCGTTGCCTTAGTGGAGGCAGTGGAACAGTACCAGGCCACTAATGAAATGCTCCGCATGGGAAAAAAGGAGCCACCCATGGGGCAAGCAAGACCCGCTAATCCATATCCCCAGCCCGTAAGACTCGCACAAAGTAACACCAGCCAGCAAATACAGGGACGTTATCAGGCTGAGCGAGAGCAAAACAAAAGTATGCTAGAGAGGGGTACGCGGATATGCTACAGATGCGGGGAGCCCGGACATATTTCACGGCAATGCAATAAAGGAGATGAACTAATGCCGACAGCAGAGTCCGCTAGTAGCCAGCCTACACACCTCTACGCCTCCTTGATGGAGGGTACAGAGCACAAAGCTTTTACTTGCCCTGTGAAGCTTAATAATCAGGATGTGGAAGCTTTACTGGATTCCGGAAGTAATTATACACTAGTCCACAAACCGTTAGTAGAGGGAATGGACTGGCTTCAGGAAGGGACACGGCCAGTGTCGTGTGTCCATGGTGATACACGCCAGTATCCTACTTGTACGCTGAAGCTAATCACAACGCAAGGCATGTGTGAAGTCAAAGCGGGGGTGATAGATTCCCTGCCTGTCCCTCTTTTAATCGGAAGAGATTGTCCCCTGTTCCTCCGGCTCTGGAGAGAGGTACAGGAGAGACGGTCGAGGGAGACAGGACAACCCCGAGGTAAAGTTAAACTGAAATGTAGATCAAAGAGTGTGTCCAAGACTGGTTTAACACTTACCTCTGCTCCAGTGAATGCTTTTCTCGGTGCTGCAGAATCAGCCAGCGAGGTGGACCCAGCCTCAGAAGACCAAGAGGAGCCCCAAGGAAGCCACCAGCCGTCATCAAGCGAGGAAGGAAGACCAACAGCTGAGGCCCCACTCACAGGCCAGTATGGTACTGCTCAACTCAATGACCCCACATTAAGAAATGCGTTACAAAGTGTGAGAGTAATTGAAGGGGTGGACCAAGACCAGGGAGACAGGTTAACTTACCCTCATTTTGCTGTGAAGAATGGCCTACTGTACCGAGTAGTCGAAGTGCGAGAGGAAGTAACAGAGCAGCTGTTAGTGCCGAAATCCTTTCGCTCTACTGTGTTACAATTGGCCCATACACACCTGCTTGGTGCCCATCTAGGAATGGAAAAGACCAAAGATAGGATTCTTCAGCGGTTCTTCTGGCCAGGCATTCACAAGGAAGTGGAAAACTATTGCAGAAGTTGTCCAGAATGTCAGCTTGTGGACCCTCATTTAGAAATCCCCTGATTCCCCTCCCCATCATTGAGGTCCCCTTTGAAAGGATTGGGTTAGATATTGTGGGTCCCCTACCCAAAAGTGCTCGGGGTTATCAGTATATTCTGGTCCTAGTGGACTATGCTACCAGGTACCCCGAGGCTATACCCCTCAGAAAGGCTACAGCCCAGCAGATCTCAAAAGAACTGTTCCTCCTAAGCAGTAGAGTGGGACTTCCAAAAGAGATACTGACAGATCAGGGAACCCCTTTTATGTCGCGTGTCACCAAAGGCCTGTGCTCCCTCCTAAAGATCAAGCACCTCAGAACGTCAGTATACCATCCACAAACGGACGGACTGGTAGAGAGGTTCAACAAGACTCTTAAAATGATGCTGAGGAAGACAATTGAAAAAGATGGCCGTAATTGGGATCAACTCCTCCCCTACCTGATGTTTGCCGTGAGGGAGGTTCCCCAAGCCTCTACAGGCTTCTCACCTTTTGAGCTCTTGTACTCTTACAAACCCAGGGGGATCCTGGACCTGGCGAAAGAATCCTGGGAAAAACAGCCTTGTCCTCACCGCACAGTTATCGAGCATGTGGAGGCCATGAAAGACAGAATGAGTGCCATTTATCCTATTGTCAGAGAGCACATGGAAAAAGCTCAGAAAGAACAGCAAGCGTCGTACAACCGCCCTGCGCAGCCCAGAGAGTTCAGGCCAGGAGACCGGGTCCTGGTACTGGTACCCACCGCTGAATGTAAATTTTTAGCAACATGGAAGGGACCTTATGAAATCATTGAAAGAGTAGGAGAAGTGAACTACAGAGTAAAGCAGCCAGGGAGTAGGAAACCAGAACAGCTGTACCACGTAAACCTGTTGAAGAAATGGCACGCTGCAGACGTCCTATTAAGCTGTTTACCCCCAAAAGACACAGGAGCTGCACCGAGGGAGGTCATAATGATGGGCCCGGACCTGTCCCCCCAGCAACGACAGGGGTGCATGGAGCTAGTGGATCGTAACAGAGAGGTGTTCTCAGCTAAGCCCGGCACAACGCACCTCGCTGTACATGAAATCCGCACCAAGCCGGGTAAAGTAGTGAATCAGCGTCCCTACAGAGTGCCAGAGGCACATAAGGTAACAATTCAGGAGGAGGTTAAAAAGATGCTGCAGCTGGGGGTTATTGAAGAGTCAGATAGTGCCTGGGCTAGCCCCATCGTACTGGTCCCCAAACCTGATATGTCACCTCGGTTCTGCAATGACTTTCGAAAGCTAAATGAGATATCAGAGTTTGATGCTTACCCCATGCCCCTAGTGGACGAATTGATAGATCGTCTGGGAATGGCTCGCTTTATCACAACGCTGGATCTCACAAAGGGATACTGGCAAGTCCTGCTTTCCCCAGCCTCCAAGGAGAAAACTGCCTTTGCAACAAGTGAGGGGCTCTTTCAGTACACCAAATTACCATTTGGGCTGCACGGAGCCCCTGCCACCTTCCAACGGCTCATGGACAGGGTCCTGCGGCCCCACACGAAGTATGCAGCAGCCTACTTAGATGACATCGTGATACATAGCAGAGATTGGGAAAGTCATTTGCCCCAAGTACAGAAGGTGCTGGAAGCCCTTCGTGAAGCAGGTCTCACAGCTAACCCCAGCAAGTGTAGGTTAGCCTATAGCGAGACCAAGTACCTCGGATACACAATAGGGCGGGGACTAGTCAAACCTCAAGAGGCCAAATTGAGGGCCATCCAAGACTGGCCGCGCCCTGTCACAAAAAGACAAGTGATGTCTTTTATAGGGCTGGCCAACTACTACAGGCGCTTTGTTCCTAATTTTTCTGATCTTGTTGCCCCTCTAACAGACCTAACGGCTAAGAAACAGCCCCGAATGATGAAGTGGTCCCATGAAGCAGAGGATGCCTTCATGAACCTCAAGAAGGCCTTGTGTTCCCACCCCGTGCTCGCCGTTCCAGACTTTAACAGCGAGTTTGTGGTACAGACAGATGCTTCAGAAGTAGGTCTGGGCGCAGTACTCTCCCAGGTACAGCAGGGGGAGGAGCACCCCATCCTGTACAGTAGCAGAAAGCTATTGTCCCATGAGAAGAGATACTCTACACTGGAGAAAGAATGTCTGGCAGTTAAGTGGGCCCTCGAAACCCTGCGCTATTACCTCAGGGGGCGGAAATTCACACTTGTCACGGACCATGCACCTTTGCAGTGGATGGCAAGAAATAAGGAAACCAACAGTCGGGTAACAAGATGGTTTCTCAGCCTTCAAGCTTTTAACTTCTGTGTTGTGCACAGGGCAGGCCGGAACCACGGGAATGCAGATGCCCTCTCACGACGAGATGTCCTGTGGGCCTTGTCTGGTCCTGCGGAGGCCTCAAGCCAGTGGAGGGGGAAATGTGATGTCATCAGAGGAAGAGTGCTTAATGGGAGGTACATTCCCTCCCGGTGGTTGCAGCAGGGACTACAACCAGCCGGGGTGAAAGACTACAATTCCCACTCAGCAGTGCAGGCGGAAGAAGGCAGCCGCCCAGCTGAAAAGGATGAAGCTGATGAGCCGGGGGGGAACTAAAGAGAGTCCGGGACATTATGTTTGTTGTGTACACCGACGGGTGGTGGAGTTAAGTTTTGCCTTTTGTTTGATTTCAAAGAACCAAATTACAAAGACTTGGATTTAACAAAACCTTCGCCTGGCGTCTTGATTTGTGCACCCACGCCTCACCTCACGATCCCGTCCTCTAAAGACATCACAATACGCACACCTATACTCTTCCTTTTTTTTTTCCAGGGTTCACCGATGCGAAGAAAGAGAAGGCAAACAAATGTGATACGAAGCCCACAGTCAGGTATTTAAAGTTCCAGTTGACGTTCCTGAGCGCAGTACCTATTCGGCAGTTGTATCGCTTATTTAACACTGAATTTGTATTTAAAATGTATTTATTTCAAATGACTTTGTGGGTGTGAGAGCGAGAGCATGCTTGCTGATGTTTGTGCTAAAGTTGATCATTTGCCTCTTGTTTTCTATTTAATCCACGAACACGCATTCTGCGTGATCGTACTTGTAGCTTGAAATGTGTAGAACAGCGGTTCCCAAACTCAAGAATGCTGCGGCCCAATTTGAAATCTGAAAATCTTCTGCGGCCCACCCGAGACTTAAATCCCAATCAGCGTTGACGACGCGTTGTCGACGGGGGGTGCTAGTGAGAGGGTGTTTACCTGTGCAGGGTTTTTCCTGCATAGAGAAAATGTGGGCGCGCGCCTAAGCCGTAATTTAACACTGAGGTGTGCTCACCTGTGCGCGCCTCCCGGCTGAGGGAGGCGCGCGCCGACATCGGAGCTCTGGTGCGCGCGAGCCGAGAAGAGTTGACGGGGGGTAGACGAAATTTACTGGAGTTGATAAGTGTGTCTTCTTGTCTGATCAATACGCAACTGTAGGTTGCGCGACTTGTCTGAGCGGCCAGTTGCTGATCACTCACTCAGCAGCCTGATGTGCATGAATAGATGGTGCGTGCGCAGCGCGCAACATTTTTTTTGGGGAGCACCGAAGACCCATTTTGACCCAGGAAAGACCCTCCTGTGTGAGCGGATGTGTCGGCGCGCATCACGGCAGACAGAGCGATGCGACCCGAGATGTGTTAACGGGGGGGGGGTGCTGAGCGATTAAATATATCTCTTGTTCTGCCTGTTTTGTGATATACATGCCTAAAAGGCGCCTAATATTTCTAGACTGAAATAATATCGGCATTATAATTATTAGTTGCCTATTTTGTGGAGCCCCCTCAGGACGTGGTGCCCTACGCGCAGCGCGTAGTGCGCTATGGGAGCAGCGGCGCTGATCACAACTCTGATCAAAACATAAACTAATACTACAAGAGGGCGCCCCATTTGACATCGTTTTGTTTGGCGGTCAGAAAAATAGGTCAGATAAAAAAATAACACGTAATTTAAATCATAAATATTTTTATATTAATTTTAAACTTTTCAAAATTGAAAATTAAAAACATGTTATTCATTTATTGTAAATGACCTCTCGCGGCCCACCTGCAGTACCTTCGCGGCCCACCAGTTTGGGAATCGCTGGTGTAGAATAAAGCAATCTGTCCTTTTTTTCTTTTCTTTTTCCTTTCATTGTCATTTAGCGGGATGGGTAGTTTTTTCTTTAACAGTGTGGTGGTTTCGAGTGATGGTTGACATTTGCATTCTGGTTGCAGGTAGTTCAGCCTGCAGAAACGTGGGTCACTCTGGTCACAGGAAGAGCCCGGTGGAATGAGCAGACGTGACCACGTGGTTCTACTCTATAATCGCTTTTTCTATTTTCTAATCTAATCGATTCTATTATCTATTCTAATGTTAACCCGAACCAATCGATGGATAAACGTATCAGTGCAACTCTACAACGTGCTTTCACTACACACTGTGTAGGTTCAGCAAGACGACATTGTTAAACCACATGAGGGTTGTAACTGTATGACAATAACATGATTATGAACCAACGACACAGACTGCAAAGCTTATCGAATGAGATAACAGAAATAGGTAGAATAATTCATAATAAATATGTATTTAACCCTCCTGTTACCTTCACATTTACTAACATATTTTACCCTTGGGGTCAATTTGACCCCAGCAATTAAAACCTCCAGAAAATTATTAGAATTAATATGGTTTCCCAAGTTTAAGTGTCAGGTACTTTATGTTTGTTTGTTGACTACCTAAATAGCGCTTTAAATATATAAAAAAGTTGATATTTCCTATATGTTTGACACAGTGAAAAACAGCCTGGGGTCAAATTGACCCCAAAGAACACCGACATTAAACATTGAATGGGGTCAAATTGACCCTAAAGTTAACAGGAGGGTTAATTAAGGAGAGCTCTGCAACTTTTCCCTCCCATTAATCAGTCTTTCCCTTTTTGTCCTGCAGGCACAGCCAACTGGCTCTCTCTCCTCTTGCCCTCTTCGCCGCCCGCCCCCCGCCACCGCTTCCCGTCCCGTCGGTGTTCCCCGGCCCGCTGCTCGGCAACCTGGTGAACTTCGACATTCTGCAAGACTTTCATCTCCCCGACGACCAGTTCGCCTCCCTGAAGCTGCACAAGCTCCGCCAAGTCGCCGTGGATTCGGGAGTCGAACGTTTTACGTCGCCGCCTTACAACACGCGCTTTTTTTCTTCTTTTTTCATCGCACTTTTTTTTGCCTTAGGCGTTCGGGATTTGTCATAGGCGCTCGGGAAAACGGCGTAGGCGCACGCCCAAATTTTCTCTATGCAGGAAAAACCCTGCGCACAGTATAAATCGACTTGCAAAGTTTTCCCATCATTTCTACTGTATTACTGATAAATAATTTGACAATATACAATCTTATGCCTTTTTGCCTTCATGAACTGCAAAACATTCACAACAGAGAACTCTTCAGAAGTTACTGTATTGAGTTTAAACATTTTAAGAGAAAACATACCTTGAGCATGTGCATGTTGCACTTCGATGTGGCCAATCAAAACATTTGTTGGTTTCTAGAGATGCACCGATCAGGTTTTTGGTACCGATCACCGATCACTGAAATCAGTATCTGCCGATCACCGATAATACCGATCACGGTGTCGATTGAAGCATTCTATTTATTGTGTAGCGTTATTGCTATGAGGACTATGAGGAAATACATATATAAAGCAACTCAAACATTAAAGAAATTACAGATTTCTTTAAACATTTTGGACTTTTACTTTGAAAAATGTCCAAATTGATACATTACAATTGTTTGATTGCTGTTGTAGGGGATTTCAGATATGTATGGAACACATCTGCATCATTCATTTCCTGGAACTCTTGGGGAAATCTATATACAGGACTTTTCTTAACATACACAAGTCTGACAAATTTTTATAAACTCTTCCTTGGTCCAGTAAAAATGTTCTAATGTTAGCATATTTTAAGCTAAATCTCAGAAACGATCTCTAAAGATACAAAATCAGTTCATTGTTTACTTTACTTTTATATGTTCGTGTATGATTTGTCGACATCTTATTTTGAAAAACGGATGTTTCACGTGGTTCTTAACGCTAACTTTGCAAAACCGGATGTTGTCACTTAAATCCTTCCGCTAACTTTCTCAAAACCCTCGCGCGCTCCCGATCGAATGTGTTTACCGTGAGCATCAGTCTATAGGGGCAGACATGTGAGAGTCGGCTGAGTTGACCCAGAGATTCAACTCGGGGGACGGGGACGCCGCTCGGTGGTGAGGATCCCCTCTGACCTCTCACTCTGCGGTCAACGCCGGTCGCATTGTCTCCGTTTGCGGTGCGCCTCTTTTCACACATTAGCCTGCTATAACCGTGGTCCCCCCCCCCCCCCGCTCTCACACACAGGCCAGCCTTCTTCTTCGGTTTTCGTCTCCTTTCTTCTTCTTCTGGAGTTAATGTCGGTTAGCAAACCAGTCATTCAGGCATTACCGCTAACTATAGTGGGCTGAAGTGTCGAACAAGTTTGTCAGCAACAAAAATATTTTATAACAAAAACAAACAAAAATCTGCTAATTTACTGGTCGCGCATGCGCGAGTTGATGAAAAATTTACTCGCACTGTGTCTAATTTTAGGCGCAAAATGCGACCATTTGGTCGCAGTCTGGAGCCCTGGGCCCGCGGGCCGGATGCGGCCCGTTGGAGTTTAACTCTGGCCCGCCCCCTGTCACTTTCTCTATAGCGCCACATTACAGCAGCAGCATTTCATTTCAGAATCAGAATCAGAATCAGAAACAGGTTTATTGCCAAAGAATGTTTTCACAAACAAACGAGGAATTTTTTTTGGTGGAAGGTGCAACATTTGGACATGACAAACAAACAACAATCAACGCGACGGAAAGACAACAAATAATGTGAGAGTGTTTGGGTGTGTGCTTCAAGTGGTGTGTTTTAGTTAAAGTGCATGTTAAAGTGACGTGTGTGGAGGAGGGAAGAAGAAGGAGGAGGGAGGAGGAGTGGGAGGAAGAGGGAGGAGGAGGAAGAGGAAGGAGCGGGAAGAAGGAGGAGAGAGGAAGGTGGAAGAAGAGGTGGTAGTCCTGGGGGTGACAGTCAGTCAGTCCCGGGGTCCATTCATGAGCCCGACCCGACGGGAAAAAGCTTTTGTTGTGGCGGGTGGACTTAGTCATGATGGACCGCAGCCTCCTCCCCGAGGGGAGGGACTCGAACAGGGAGTGTCCAGGGTGGGAGGGGTCGGCGACAATCTTTCTGGCCCGCTTCAGTGACCTGGAAGTGAACAGGACCTGGAAGGAAGGCAGATTGCAGCCGATAACCCTCTCGGCCGAGCGGATGATGCTCTGCAGCCTGCGCTTGTCTTTGGCTGTGGCTGCAGGGTGCCAGACGGTGATGGAGGAGCAGATGATGGACTCAACGATGGCCGTGTAGAACTGTACCATCATCTTCCCAGGCAGGTTGAATTTCCTCAGCTGCCTCAGGAAGAACATCCTCTGCTGGGCCTTCTTGGAGATGGAGCCGATGTTCAGCTCCCACTTGAGGTCCTGGGAGATGATGGAGCCCAGGAAGCGGTAGGACTCCACAGCCGACGGGGAGTCACACAGGATGAGAGGGCGGGTGGGGCTGCATTCCTCCTGAAATCCACAACCATCTCCACTGTCTTCAGAGCGTTGAGCTCCAGGTTGTTCTGGCTGCACCAGGTCACCAGGTGGTCAGTCTCCCACCTGTAGGCGGTCTCGTCCCCACCAGAGATGAGTCCAATGAGGGTGGTGTCATCCCTGAACTTTAGGAGCTTTACGGACTGGTGACTGGAGGTGCAGCTGTTGGTGTACAGGGAGAACAGCAGAGGGAGAGAACACAGCCTTGGGGGAACCCGTGCTGGTGGTCCGGGAGCCTGAGACGTGTTTCCCCAGCCTCACGTGCTGCTTCCTGTCGGTCAGGAAGTCTGTGATCCACCTGCAGGTGGAGTCGGGCACGTGCAGCTGGGAGAGCTTGTCCTGCAGCAGGGACGGGATGATTGTATTGAAGGCAGAGCTGAAGTCCACAAACAGGATCCTGGCGAGGTTCCTCGGGAGTCCAGATGCTGGAGGATGTAGTGAAGGGCCATGTTGACTGCATCGTCTGCAGACCTGTTGGCTCTGTAGGCGAACTGCAGGGGGTCCAGGAGTGGGACGGTGATGGTCTTGAGGTGTGACAGGACCAAGCGTTCAAAGGACTTCATGACCACAGAGGTCAGGGCGATGGGCCTGTAGTCATTGAGTCCTGTGATCTTGGGTTTTTTGGGACGGGGATGATGGTGGAGGCCTTGAAGCAGGCTGGAACGTGGCATGTCTCCAGGGAGGTGTTGAAGATGTCGGTGAACACCGGAGACAGCTGGTCAGCACAGTGCTTCAGGGTGGAGGGGGAGACGGAGTCCGGGCCCGCTGCTTTGCGGGGTTCTGCTTTTAAACAGCCTGTTGACGGCTCTCCAGGATGACGAGGCGTCGCTGAGTTGATGGAGGGTGCTCCAGAGGTGTGAGCCCCTGATGGGCTGGGGAGGGTGGGCTGATGGTCTGTGGCTTGTTGGTGGGGCTGTGGGGATTGTCTCAGGACTGCTCCATTGTCTTTCAAAGCGGCAGTAGAACTCATTTAGCCTGTCTGCCAGAAGCACATTGTTCATGGAGTGGGGTGATTTGGGCTTGTAGTTGGTGATCTGCCTGAGCCCTCTCCAGACAGAAGCAGAGTCGTTTGCTGAGAGCTGCTGTTGCAGTTTCTCAGAGTACAGTCGCTTAGCATCTCTCACCGCCTTGCTAAACCTGTATTTGGACTCTGTGTACAGGTCCTTGTCCCCACTCCTGAATGCCTGGTCCTTCTGCAGTCTTAGCTTCCTGAGCTCCGCTGTGAACCAGGGTTTGTCGTTGTTATAACTCACCCTGGAGCTGGATGGAATACAGCTGTCCTCACAGAAGCTGATGTAGGAAGTTACAGCCTCTGTGTACTCATCCAGGCTGTTGGTAGCAGTCCTGAAGACATCCCAGTCAGTACAGTCCAAGCACGCCCGTAGATCCTCCAGAGCCTCACTGGTCCACTTCTTGAACTTCCTCACCACAGGTTTGCAGAGCTTTAGTCTCTGCCTGTATGAGGGAATCAGATGAACCATGACGTGGTCAGAGTTTCCCAGTGCAGCTCGAGGGACGGCGTGATAGGCCCTGCTGATTGTTGTGTAGCAGTGGTCCAGAATGCTCTTCTCTGGTAGGGCATTTAATTAACTGTCTATATTTAGGGAGTTCGTGGCTGAGGTTTCCTTTGTTAAAATCCCCGAGTACAATAACTAAAGAGTCCGGGAAGGTCCGCTCCACACACCGTATCTGTTCGGCGAGGGTCTGTTGTGCCTCGTTCACGTTCCCCTGCGGCGGCATGTAAACTCCGGCCAGGATGAATGAAGCGAACTCACGTGGGGAGTAGAAGGGTTTGCAGTGAATGATAAAAGATTCCAGGTCCGGCGAACAGTGCTGTAGAATCACCGTTACGTCGTTGCACCAGCCGTTGTTGAGGTAAAAGCAGATTCCTCCACCCTTTTTTTTTCCGGAGAGCTCCGTGACCCGGTCCGCTCGGAACAGCTGGAAGCCAGCGAGCTGGAGCGCAGAGTCTGGTATCGAGCCACTAAGCCATGATTCCGTGAAGCACAGAACGGAGGATGAGGAGAAGTCTCTGTCTCTCCCCACCAGCAGCTGGAGTTCGTCCAGTTTGTTGCACAGTGAGCGGACGTTGAGAGAAATATGCCCGCAGCGCTGTACGAGATCCCGTTTCCGTAGCCGCATAAGCGCCCTGAGCGCTTCCCTCTCCGCCGCGTCTCACCGCGTGGGCGAAGGTGAGCACACCTTTTACAAAAATGTCCAGTAACTCCACAGAAGTTAAAAACGTTGGAAGTAAATCCGCTGGAGTTGTTCCCCTGATGTTCAAGAGCTCTTCTCTGGTGAAAGAGCTCTGGGAATCCCAGCAGAAAACAGTATTTAAGACGAACACAACAAAAAACATCGCGCACCAACACACCGAGGCGACCGTCCGCGGCGCCATCAGGATATCCGGACTCTGTCTCTACGTGTCGCGTTAAAGGGTACCTGTAGTCAAAAACAACAACGTGCTACATCCATTAGGCGCATCAAATAAATCATATTTTCCCTGCCGCTATTGTCAACAAGTCATGCATAGCCCGAGGCTTTACATTTCTTTGTCAACATTCCGAGTCCGTGAACGCTTCAGGGCGCAGACATCTTGCCAGTTATTTACTCATGTCAGAGGTCACTATGACGTAGAGTCGTTGAAAGGAATTCAGCCAATCCGGATCCACTTCTACACGCGTTGCTTCTTGGGATAGATCGGTGGCCTCAAGAATTACACAATCTATATCAGGGGTGCTCAATACGTCGATCGCGGCGACCTGCCAGTCGATCGCGGCGTAGTATTGGTAGATCGCATGACATTAAAAAAAATTGGCCCGCCCCCCTGTCACATTCTCTATAGCGCCACATTACAGCAGAAGCATGTCATTTCTGTCTCTACGTGTTGCGTTAACAGTCCAAAGCCCGCCGTCTCGTGCGCCGCAGAGCTCCGACACCGGTTTGCGGGCATCAGGACGAAGCAAAGAAAAAGTCACTAGCGCCCCCCCCCCCCCCCCCCCGTCAGGTGAGCATCGGGTGCTGATTTGATCAATATTCTGTGCGGCCCTCACACCCCCCGTGATTTTCTTATTCGGCCCACTTGCTACTGAAGTTGAATAGCCCTGCTGTAAACTGAGCAGATTCAAAAAGCCACATGTAACAGAACATCATCTCAACGGCCTGTAAAAATGTTCACACTGTTTTTAGAGCACCATGATTACTTGAATACATTGTTTTACGTCTTATATTTCAGGAAAAGGAAAGTTTGCATTAAACATTTGTGTATTCTGTTTTCTTTCTTGTCTACTTTTATATTGTTAAAAATGTTAGTCTGATTTAATTTCAAGACGACTTGCAGAAAATGCTTTTTCATTGTGGGAGATGTTAATGTAAACAGTTAAAACACAGTTCACTTTTCAAAGCGTGGAACTTTACGTCAGACCCCTCGTGGAAGGACAGGATGGGCACAAGACTGGATGGAGCTTCCCTCACAGTGGCACTGGTCTCCTGAAATGAAGCGTCACACGGAGAGGACAATAAGTATTCACAATCTGATCATCATTATTGATAATTGACGGGTCATTTATCTGGATTACCTGACGGTCTGTGGCCTCTACAGCTGCAGGATGCTCCGTCTCCTTGGCGACCGCAGCGGCCATGCTTGGCTGTGTCTTGTGCTTGTCCCAGTTGACAGGAACAGGACGACAGCCGGGCTCCACATAGTCCAGACCGAATCTCTCTCCTGTGTCTCCGTTGGTGACCTGCAGCGCTGGATATTTTGCCTTTGCAGACAAATTGTTCAGCTCTGCTATCAACACGGGGTCGAACACGGCTGGCAGCTCCACACCGGGCAGCTTCAGGTCAACCAGTCTCCGGAAGTTCCAGCGCACCACCCCTGTCATGGCCTGCGCCTGGAATAGTTCACAGGAAACCCGGTTCCCTGTGACCCACTGGGCTTGGTGAAAGTGGAAGCCCTCCTGCTGAGAGGGGCCTCTCTCAGGGATCAGAATCAGAAACAGTTTTATTGCCAGGAATGTTTCCACAAACGAGGAATTTTTTTTGGCGGAAGGTGCAACATTTGGACATGACAAACAAACAACAATCAACACGACAGAAAGACAACAAATAATGTGAAAGTGTTTGGGTGTGTGCTTCAAGTGGTGTGTTTTAGTTAAAAGTGTATGTTACACGTGGCGTGTGTTTAAGTGTTTAATTAAAGTGCATGTAAATAAAGTGGCATGTGTGTGGAGGAGGCCTCAAGTTAAAGTGCATGTTAAAGTGACGTGTGGAGGAGGCCTCCAGGAGGGAAGAAGAAGGAGGAGGGAGGAGGAGTGGGAGGAAGAAGGAGGAGGAGGAAGAGGAAGGAGCGGGAAGAAGGAGGAGAGAGGAAGGTGGAAGAAGAGGTGGTAGTCCTGGGGGTGACAGTCAGTCAGTCCCGGGCTCCATTGATGAGCCCGACTGCCGACGGGAAAAAACTTTTGGTGTGGCGGGAGGTCTTTGTCATGATGGACCGCAGCCTTCTCCCCGAGGGGAGGGACTCGAACAGGGAGTGTCCAGGGTGGGAGGGGTCAGCGACAATCTTTCTGGCCCGCTTCAGTGACCTGGAAGTGAACAGGACCTGGAGGGAAGGCAGATTGCAGCCGATAACCCTCTCGGCCGAGCGGATGATGCTCTGCAGCCTGCACTTGTCTTTGGCTGTGGCTGCAGGGTGCCAGACGGTGATGGAGGAGCAGATGATGGACTCAACGATGGCCGTGTAGAATTGTACCATCATTCTCCCTGGCAGGTTGAATTTCCTCAGCTGCCTCAGGAAGAACATCCTCTGCTGGGCCTTCTTGGTGATGGAGCCGATGTTCAGCTCCCACTTGAGGTCCTGGGAGATGATGGAGCCCAGGAAGCGGTAGGACTCCACAGCCGACGGGGAGTCACACAGGATGAGAGGGCGGGTGGGGCTGTATTCTCCTGAAATCCACAACCATCTCCACTGTCTTTAGAGCGTTGAGCTCCAGGTTGTTCTGGCTGCACCAGGTCACCAGGTGGTCAGTCTCCCACCTGTAGGCGGTCTCGTCCCCACCAGAGATGAGCCCAATGAGGGTGGTGTCATCCGCAAACTTTAGGAGCTTGACGGACTGGTGACTGGAGGTGCAGCTGTTGGTGTACAGGGAGAACAGCAGAGGGGAAAGAACACAGCCTTGGGGGGAACCGGTGCTGGTGGTCCGGGAGCCTGAGACGTGTTTCCCCAGCCTCACGTGCTGCTTCCTGTCGGTCAGGAAGTCTGTGATCCACCTGCAGGTGGAGTCGGGCACGTGCAGCTCCAGATGGGCACAGCAGCTCCCTCTCCCTCGGTGTAGTTCAGCTGCAAGGTGCCACCAAATCCCACTAGCTGCACATGAGGCGCTGCAGGTGAAGGAGCCACAGCCCCGAGAACTACTGCAGAAGGTGGAAGACGTCCTGCTTCACTCCTACCTGGTAACAGATGCCAATGTCCTGCTCCTCTTCTAATCCTCCATGTTAAAGATATGAAAGATTCAGCGGGTGCACATTTTGAGAGGCTGCCTGAGCGACCCTGAGGTGGGGAGACCCTGTACAGGTTTGGTGGCACCTTGCAGCTGAACTACACCGAGGGAGAGGGAGCTGCTGCGCCCACCTGGATCCTGCGTGAGAGAGGCCCTTCTCAGCAGGAGGGCTTCCACCACCAAGCCCAGTGGGTCACAGGGAACCGCTTCAGACCTATTCCAGGCGAGGCCATGACAGGTGGTGCGCGCTGGAACTTCCGGAGACTGGTTGACCTGAAGCGTTCGGTGTGTGGAGCTGCCAGTCGTGTTCTAATCTCGCGGTTGATAGCAGAGCTGAACAATTTGTCTGCAAAGGTGGACGGCAAAGGCAAATATCCAGCGCTGCAGGTCAACGGAGACACAGGAGAGAGATTCGGTCTGACTATGGAGCCCGGAGCTGCCCTGTTCCTGGGCCAATTGAGACAAGCACGCAAGACACAGCCAAGATGTATTGGCTATGCAGCGCTAAGGAGACGGAGCACTTGCAGTAGCTGTAGAGGCCACACAGACCGGCCAGGAAGTAAACACAGATCCAGGCTGTTGCTTATAGCTTAATAATTATATTGAAACGGAGAAAGCCCAACAAGGCGACGACAGGAAAATTCAAACAGACACAGAATGAGAGAACAAATTGACTATTTGAACATTAAAGCATGTAAACATGTTAAGACGAATATATTAGAATATAAATGTCAGCCCAAAGTTGGTTTGAGTTTGTGTCAACCATGTCGAAACGAGAAATCAGGTTCCGATTAAACTTAGGTGAATTTGTGGTGACCGAAAGCCCCATTTGTGTTGTAGGTGAGATCGCCAAAGCTTGAGCGACATGCTGCTTAGGCTGCTCGCAGCTCCAATGGCATCTCTCCAGCCGGCTAGCAGGAAGAGATCGACTCCTCCCAGGAGCCAGGAACCTTTCCTGAGGTAGCTGACAGTCACAAGAAAGCACCTGGCCTCGGGTCCCGAGGTGAGTACGAGACGCCACGAACGCTGCAGGCCGCCCACGAATCGTGAACCACCACCAGAAGCTGATGATGGACCCGAGGGGTTGCTGAGGCGAGGGAGCCGCGACACTCTGGGGCTAATTTAGAAAGCCAACACATCCTGAGTCCTGAAAAGACATAAGTGTTTATTCAAAAAGAACATATTTCCTTTAAACCCCTCAAATTTGAAGAAAAGAAAATATCCTGAAGGAAGGAACTGACTAAAAGCACAGACAATAACAATCTCTAGGACAACAATAATAATAAAAACATCGCTGCTGACAATTTCTCCTCAACCGGCAGTGTTATTGAACGTATTGACTAACATCAGGTATGGGTGATGGTGGTTGTTTGAAGAACATGTGTTTGCAGTGCATGCTACACTACCAAACTTAGCTTTTCCATTACTACTTGACTGGACGGAAGTCAGTCACACCACATCAAATTCCACCCACCGGAGGCAGTGCAGGCGTTAAGGAAGGGGCGTGCTGGGGCCTGGGACTGCTCTGGAGAAATATTACATGTTAGAAAAAAGAAAGAAGGATATTATGGTCAGTAGCTTCGAGACCCCAAACTAGAGGAACCATAATACCTTCCAAGCATTTGTTTGCAGCTTTCCCATCTTCGGGCAGAGTACAGACCTGATAAAGCCCCCACCAGAATCAGCTTTAAGTGTGAATACCACAATGAATTTGGCTTATCTAAATGTACATGGCAGAGATATAGCCATAGGGCTAAACACAGGCAACAACGCCAATGAATCACTACTGAGTAACTATGTGAGACATGTTAGGGAGATGAGAGGAGCTAGAAGCCTCCATGTTTACCTGATGTCAACTCGACAGGAGTCAACTCCTCAAAACATGGTTCTCATCAACAACACAGAGCGCCTCCATCCTTCTGGAGACCATCAAAGTACTGTTAACATGATACGGATAAAGATGAAGTCAACAGAGTGATCTGGAAGACAGTGTATGTCACAACAGAACAGGTTGGCATGTTGATGGCGATGATTTAGTATTATTTCAACTAGGTATAAAAGCATACACCAAATCATAATTCAACAGTTAGAAGAAAGAGCTTGACCCTAAAAAGTTGGTCGAGGCTGGAAACTAAATGAGCTTATAAGTGTTTCAACTCTATGATTTCGAAAAAACGTATTTAAAGAATCATATATATCATATATATATATATATACACATATTATGACGTATACATATATGCCACATACAATAGAATAGAATATACTTTATTAATCCTTTATAAATAATATTATTATACATATATACACACACATACACCATAAACACACACACACACACACACACACACACACACACACACAAACACACACACATATAAACATAAAACAAAAAGCAAAGCAAAAAACTTGTCCCCATTAACCAAGTTATTGATGAATGATGTATTAATGAAGGTGTTACAGGTGAAGCACAGGTAGGGTAAGCTAGTGACTGGGTGCTAACTTGAAGGCTGCTTAATAAGAAAAAATAAACTGTCGCTTCGTTATTTTTCAATTGTCAATATGTATTGCCTCGTGATGTCATCATATTCCTCACTCTTCCATGTAGGTAAATGTGTTTAGTTCCAAAGACCCAAATAAAACATGAAGTAACATGCATGATTTATACAACTAGCGCTGGAAATTAAATCATGAACATTGGGAATATCAGAGGAACTAAACGCGGCATTAAATACATATGTATCAATAACAGGTAGGTTAATTTGCCATCATCCAGTGGCATAAAGTGTGAACCGTTTCATCACTCAAGTGTGGAAAATATAAATATAATAACAGGTAACAACTCTGCACAGAAACATTACTTGATTAATCTATATTAGGGGAACTGTGTTGCAAATTACACAATGCAACGATTATCAAGTGAGAAGGTGATTCTTGCTGTGTAGCATGAATGGTTAAACTTCCCGTCGCCACCACTGTCGCTAACATATCCAGAAGTTTAATTATTTATTATTTATATTGACCTCAATTAATATTCTCTTTCTTCTAACGTTGGCCTCATGCCGTATGTGCGTAGGCGCGCAAATCGTTAAAATATCCCTGCGCTTTATTCTTTCTTCTTTATATTGATTAATTAATCTTCCCCAAGGTCAATACGAATGTAATGTATCAATGGGTTTTTTATTTTGACTTTGACTTGAAGCATCTTCCTGGTTTCGTCGTTTTTGTCGACAGCAGAAACTAGACACGAGGTGGTATCTCCGTCGCCCGTTTTTGAGCCAAACGGAAAACCAAAACCACGTGATTTCCGTATTCCGTATTTGGAATGGTGGTAAAAACTAAATAACAACACGTACACGGACCAACAAGACGGAGACTTCCGATCGGAGTTTTTCAGAATAAGAGCTGGGTCAATAGATGGCTCATAACACCGAGCTTCCGCAAACCAATGGCTTTTTGGCTTTATAACGATGATAATCATTATAAAAAATTATGAAAAAGATTAAAAGAAACACGTGAGAACCACAGGGGGAAAAAGCAACACGTTGTTGCCAACGTATCAAAAGTAGGCTACTTTTAATGTCGAGTGTTATTGCATCTTTGTTATTAATGCCTTATGTAATTCTGGTCGAGGTAAACGCTGAGTGTACTGCCTGATTTCATGTCGGGTAGAGTTAATTAAGTCAAATATAAATGTAAATATATAGCTGTCAAATAAATGCCCTCGTGGAGTATAAAGTACAATATTTTCCTTTATAATGCAGAAGAGTAGAATTCTAAAGTTGAGTACAAGTAACTCAAACCTGGACTTAATATTGAATAAAATATGGTTGGAAAAAAAGTTCAAAGTAGTACATTTAAGTAATTACACAGAATTTTTCTTATATATTTCTTGAAAGTATACTATAGTACAATTATTTGAAAGTGTTTAAAGTTTTATTTTTTAAATAGGTGAAAGTGTGGCTTTTGTATACTTTGCAGAAAGTACAATTCTTTGATTAGTATATACATTGTAGGATTGAAAATATCAGTACATATTTTAAATACAATAAAGTATATATATTTTCCTCCTTCCTCTAAGCAGCATTGTTGAGAGAAAGAGAGAGAGAGAGAAAGAGAGAGAGAGAGAGAGCGAGAGAGAGAGAATATAGCAGCAGGTGTTCACTCACCACGTGCTTGTTGGAAACCTACGGGATACAGTTAGCACTGCCTGACCATATTGTGTGTGTGTGTGTGTGTGCATGTGTGTGTGTGTGTGTGTTATCTGATTTGCGGTAGCCAGCAAACACAGATCCACATCCTCTTTCACCGAGGATTCCATGGAACAGACAGAACCAATATTTGTTTGTAACAACTGTTCTATTACATTACCTACGTTCTACTATGAATCCCTCCAATGTTATACCGGCAGCAGAGTCTTCGCTGTGGGATCGAAAGAAAAACAACGAAACGACACGTTGTGAGAACGACGTTCAGGATGGTGGAACGTGAGGAGCAAAACTAAATAATAACCTTTTACTGAAGCTTTAGCCACAAGGGGCTCATCTGGCTGAGCAGGTCTCTCCTCTTCTTCGACCGTTTTCATCAGGTAGATGGCGTAGCCAATGTCATTTTCTAGGAGCCACCTGAATAATTTCCCCTTGTATTTACCAAACTGCAGGACGTACTCCCCCATCGCCTCCTGTCGGTCGGACACATCTCCTCCCCGCTGAAGGAGCGTGGTGTGAGCATTGGTGCTCACGCGATGCTGGAGCTGAGCAGGAGACTTGTCCTGAAGCAAGGGGTCTGTTTTAATCCTCATGGCCTCATCGGAGGCCCGATGGGAACGACACCGCCTTCCTGCCTGGTAAGAAGTTGGTGGTCTTCTTCATCATCTCCTGTGCACAGCAAAACACAACACAGAGCATTGACAGAGTCCCTCACGTTAACGGTGATGAGCATTTGTAATAACTAGGTAACAGCTTCATTTATTACACAGATATAGGCAGACAGACAAGAAAACTAAGTGTTTTCCACCTTAATTATTCTATATTCTGCTTGTCAAAGAACTTGAACCCATCTTAAACGTGGGGAACTGTAGTAATTACCCATTAAAACTAATATTATTCATAAAGACAAGTCAATGAGTTCCTGTTGATGCTGACCACGTTACACACACAACAATATACATTAAATACGTCCCATTAATTACATTATACTGTGCTAGTGAGGTTGCTAACAACACACAGTGTTACAATGCTAACCAACACAAGTGAAGTAAACTATAGAAACAGTTGACCAACATATACAACTGAGAACCGTTCATTAAGTAACTTAATTGACAAAATGCGGCGTACTTACGTGTAACCGTTGGTCCGAAAAAGAGCCGCGAAAAGACGCTGCGCGAGGCTCAGGTGTGTATGCTGCTGCGGGTCGTCTCTCACTCAGGGTTGCCAGGTCTGTGTGACAAAACCAGCCCAATGGCCAATAAAACCAGCCCAATATCAGAACTCAAAATATGCCCGTGCCAAACCATATACACTGCTTTTAAAGTGCAACAGCATTGCTATCATTGTCAAATGTATTGTAATATCTACAAAGTAACACCAAATGTTTAGTATGCCAGCATTAAAAGCAGTTTTCCCGAAACAGTTATTTCCCTAGGTCCTAAAATGGCCTTGTGTAACATACAATACAGTATATTATCATAAATAAAATATAGCTCTGTGAACGTGTACTGTAGACCAATTCACTGACGGACAAACTAACCTGTTGCTTTGTCTTTCGGCTTTCTCTTCCCTTTTCTCTCTTCCTCCCTGCCTGGACAACATGAATGTACTGTTTTTAGGTGCGCGTGTGTATGTGGGCTTGTCCCATGTCCATGTGTGTACGTGCTGATCTGGAGTCAGTTTGGTAGGATTTGGGTATAAATAAATTATTTCATTTAAAATATGGATTTTTATTTCAAGATATTCATGTAATTTGAATACAAAATAGGTCTACCCGAACCAGCGGACAAAAAATTCAACCCGCGGCAACACTTCAAAAGTAGCCCAATTCCGCGGGAAAACCACGGACCTGGCAACACTGCATCCGGAGCACCGCGCTCTTGATATCCGGTGTTGCGGATGAAGAAGCGACCGTGTTAACTGGCGACTTTGAACCAACGTCCGTTGAAAATATGAACAAAACACGTAGCCGAAACACTCGTGAATGCCTCATTGTTTCATTTGTATAATACATATATTAGTATGTATATGGGAAGGGTTGACACTTTATTATAAAAATAAACCAAGCGACATTCACGGGCCAGCTCGACAGGAAGTCGGCAGTTAACACGGTCGCATGTTAAACTGTAACACCGGTAACTACCCGGACCTGACACCGGGGCTCTGCCTGCGGCTCTGCTCGGTGTTCCCGTCCTATTCTAAGAGGTATGTGACTTTTTTTATTTTTTATCTCTTCGGGGTGTTCCGTAAATCCTTACTACGTCAATCCTTACGGTGTTCCCCGGCGTTAAGGCGCTCGGCCCGGCCTCCACATTAGCTCGGCGGCGCTGCGTTAGCCGCTAACGTAGTCGTTGGTGTTGCTCGGTCTCGGTCTCGTCTCTTCTCCCCTCCCCCCGCCTCACCCAGTCCGCCGCGTGCTCGCTTCAGTTGTTGTTGTTGAAGTCCCGCGCGGGGACCGGGGATTCTTTAGCTAAACGGCCCTAAACAGCTTCCCATTCATTCTCTATGGCGGTGTCGAAAATCGCCGATGTAATATATCTCTGGCCACTCGCAGCTCAGTGGCGCTGTTTTCAGAGTGAAGCTCCTCCCGCTCCTCCCGCTCCTCCGTCTCATTCAGTCTCTCCTGTGAGAAGGACCGACTGCACGTACGGATCTCTGGAGCTCTCCACCGTTACATCAAACAGTAAGTCGTTCTAACTTATTACAATGAACTAACATGTAATGATAATTAGTCTTGACAGTCTCTTGTTCGCGCTGTAAAGTTGGTTGTGTTTTTTCAGTTTGGTTTCTCCGTGGATGTGACTTTCTTGCGCTGTTGAAACGGGAAGTTAACGCGACATCATTTAAATAAATAATGCTGTCGGAATGACCATATCAATACCGTGGATATGACGTTACATGACCATATCAATACTGTGGATATTACGTTACATACACGCTGTGAAGGAAGGGAGTCACGGAGTTTCTCTTTTTATTGTCTCCCGTAACTTCACTAAACGCGCACTTCCCATCGGTTAACGTTACTGATGAAGCTTTACTTTAACATATCACGTATATTAACTGCTCCACATGTATTACACTCAACTAATAAAGGTGTAATTATAGATTAAACGACCAGCAGCATATTAAAACAGTAGTGAGTAATTGTAACTTTTACTTTTATTTATTTTTTAATGCAGGACCACCATGTGGTGGTATTAATATTTCTATTTTTACTGAAGTAGAAGTTCTGTATACTTTCTCCACCACTGTTAAAACAGAGAACAGCAGAATGTGATACAGTGTTTATATAAAAGTATACTCATAGTCTGATGCAGGTATTTTTGGGATGGTCACAAGGGAATGGAGATCCTTTCTTGATAAGACCCTTCACACTTCATTGTTACTTGAGTCACATGACTGTGGGGGGGGGGGAGTTCACCTCCATGTACTTTTCCACTATATGTTCAGGGCACAGGAGATGGGGGGTGGGTAGCCTGCCTGCCTGCCACTGACATGTAAATAGTGTGCCTCAA
Source organism: Pseudoliparis swirei (assembly GCF_029220125.1). Lineage (NCBI taxonomy): Eukaryota > Metazoa > Chordata > Actinopteri > Perciformes > Liparidae > Pseudoliparis > Pseudoliparis swirei. The sequence continues at coordinate 25,123,002 of NC_079405.1, read as the reverse complement.
CAAAGGACTTAAGGTTCAGAAACTATATTGTTTGGAAACAATGCCTGTCTATAGCGTATTAATATACTTACTAATATACTCTACTCTTTTTCATAACAGGAGAGATGAGCAGACATGTGTTTTACCCTGGGAGAATGGCTGTTTCATTCCGTAAGGGACCACGGGGATTTCTCCGCCAGGATGCAGCCAAAGTCCTGAATGACAATCCGTCTCTGCAGGACAAGTCTGCAGCTGTCAGGGAGGAGCTGGTCAGGCAGAACGCACTGACTGTGGTCCGCCAGAGAGGAGGAGACCCTTCAGATACAACCGAGGTGTCTGGAGATTACATCCTGCAGTTCGGGAAGTACAAGGGGAAGTCCTTCCGCTAGCTTCTGGAGAATGACATTGGATACACCATCTACCTCATCAGGAACCAGCAAAGAGAGGAAGCTGCAGGAGTGTTCATGGCAGCGGGGCACAACAAGGACAGCCTCCTGTCCTTTGTGAACTATTCCCTCATGTTTCGATAAATCCAGTCTCTCCTCAACTATGAGGAACACAAGCCAGTTGTGACAGCAGCAGCATCGGAGGATGACCAGCTGGTGGGTTTTGGGACTCGTGCCTACAGCACCTGGCGAGAGGTCTGGGAGAGCAGGGAGGACGGCTATGCATCCTTCATCCTGAAGAAGAAGAACTGCACTGCAGGCACAAAGATGCATTAGCTTCAACTCTACCTGAAGAAGAAGCTGCAGCCACCCACTGTCTCCCCTCTGATGTCACACGCCTCACCTGTGATGTCACACGCCTCACATGCTCCTGCTGAAGCCATTGGTGGGTCTGGTGTCTTGTCAGGGATCTACATGCAAGTCATACAAGCGCAAATGCAAGAAGATATTTCTTTCTTTCTTTCTAACTTGTTTGTTTGCATCACAGTGATGGATGAAGATGAAGAGCTGGAGAGGATGATGCTGAGCATCTCTCCTTCAAAGCAACATGTGCAGAGCTGTGAGTATACATGTGTTCTCTTTTATTTATTTGTTTCCCCTCCCTGAAGATTCACAATCGTTTACAGTTCAGACGATTTGCTATTAATCCTGTATTCTATTCAGCATATTTGATATTGTTTTGTGTGTGTTTTATAGCTGTTTCTGCATCTTCGTCATCCTCCTCATCTGCCAGACGACGAGAAAGAGGTCTTTAACCCAGAGCACCGTGCTGCCGACCGACACAACTGGGACCATGAGTTCCTCTCCCACATGCAGCAGGACTTCCTGGTGGTGTCGACCGTGTTCTGGTCCTGTTTGTCTTTTGGTGTTCCACCTGTTGTCCTCGTGACGATGAATGGACTCCGGTCCTGATGAGGGTATCCATCTTTGTTTTCTGATGTGCATGACAAGAAACTGCTGTGCTCCTAACACCTATTTGCATGTGTTTGCTGTGTGTTTGAAGTCAAGGTGCTTCCCTGCCCAGGTGACATAGTGATGACTGGCTCCTGAATATTAACCCATTGCAACATGAACACATGTTTATGAATGAAATATACTTGCGTAATAATGTTAGAAACAGTCTGATTGGATTTGGCTGAACAAAGCAGGTGAAGTAAAGATACATTCTGCCTTTACTAACAGCAGTTTTTGTGTACTGTCAAAGTATAAATAACAAACAAAGGTTTTTCCGTTGCAGTACCATCTGCTGCACAGGCAGCACCAGCCAAGGCTCAGGGTTCACCAGGAGATGCTAAATGGATCAACATTGTGCACATTCACTGAAACATGATCTGTCCTGAGTCCACTGTGCAAGAAGTGATTCTTGTTGTTTGATCCTTCTCTCTCGCAGCTCCTGCATCTCCATCTGTGAAGAGACCTGAGCCCGTTCCCCAGGAGCTCGTGTGTCTGATGCCAGAAGCAGCTCGTCACCCGTCAGCAGAGCCGACTGTCACACTTGCTGGTGTGTAGTACTTTACCTTTAGTTGCATCCTACACAGATACACATGTAGTGCACATCAAAGCCGTTGTTTATTCTTTAAAAACGTTATGGTTGTATTCTAGATACTGGTGCAGCTCGCTGAGTTTCACCAACTACATCGTAGATGTCATGTTACATTCTGGCTTCATCTTGTCAACAATAATAATAATAACAACATGTTCAATGTTCTCTACAGTGTCACAGGCGCTCCTGATTTCTCCTGAGACGTCTGCAGAGCCCGGTCAACTGCCAACTCCACAGAGAGGGCAAAGTCAGTATTTTAATGCTTTTATTTTATTTGTTTGTGTACATTTTAAAAAGATGAAATAAAGTCACACCTAAAATCATACTCATTTCATCTTTATTCTCATCTGACCAGGTGAGCCATTCCCCAGGCCAATAGCCGTCCCCACCGGTCCTCCTCCACAGCTTCCTGGCTGCCACCATGACGTCAGCCAGTGGACCTGTTCACAGCAGCAGAGGATCTGATGAAGACGAGCTGGAAGCTATGGGTTGCTTCTGTGGGATGGGACTGAAGCAGGGCCCAAACAGCCCTCACATTCACACCGGGTTCCCTGGGGTAGCAGGGAAGTACGTTTATTGTCCTGCCAAAGTACTTTCCCTGTACAGAGACCAAGGCATGGAGAAGGAGATGACGTGGAGAGAGTTCCAGGCGTCTGCCTTCTATGAGACGGGAAAAACAGATGGGCCGTTTACAAGAGCAAATAAGAGAGATGAGCAGTGTTGTGTCATGTATATATCTTTTCTTATTTTAATAATTACATTCTTTTATTATATAAATTACATTTGTTTTACTGTTTGTGTGACCTTGCACTATGGGCTGTGTGTTCAATATTTACTGTCCCTGTTGTGAATAAATATATTTCATGGACTAATGTCTCCATGTGTCATTAATATATGAATCATTATAGTGAACAGTAAAGACATATTTAATTTAAGTAATTGCAATTCAAATGTTTATGAGAAGAAAAATGTAATATGTTACATATAGGTTATAAATAAGTCAAGTACTGATATAATCTGTCTGCCACTGGGATAAAGTGACACTCCAAAAATAGCAAAGTAGGAAACACTTTTCTTGATAAACAGCGTCCAAACGTGGCTTTTCAGGACATTGGACAGCGTAGATAATACTGCAATTTCATTGGCTGTCAGTGAATTCCCACTATCCACGTCTTGCCCCCGCCAAGTGCCGAGTGTTTTATTCCACTACACTAGTGTGTCGGGACAATTAAAGATGGCACAAAAGGTTAATTTATCCTTCTATTTCTTCTTTCCTTGACGCCCAGCGACAGTTTGCATGAAAACAATTGACATATACGTAATAATACAAATATAATAATAACGAATTAAGAGTGTATATATATATATAAATAAGAATAAATCAGAGTTAATAATAATTAATTCAAAGAGTTGACCAATAAATAATCATAAATCAAGAGTTGACAATTGACAAATACATAATATTAGTCATAATAATGTTGGATCACATGTTAATAAGGTCAAGATTCCAGGTTTCTTTAAACGCACAACCTGCCTGCACTTCAGCCTCTGACGCAACAGTTAATTAAACTACCGAATCACACCATGGGTGGTAAAATACCAGCCATTTTCTCTTTCGGGGAAATGACTTAAACACAAATGGCACAATGACATGCTTGAGATGAGACTGGCCTTCTGATCTCAGGGAGCCATTAACACTCGGCTGTACATTGGAGTATTTTGTGCTGCTCATTTACCAAAAGTACAGCAGTCAGATATTACACAGTAAGCCGCTTCATTGATTCCTTTGCACTTGTTTTAATTTGAAAAGCCAGGATCCAGTCGACCGATTGAACGTAGAGGACAACGACGACAGGCGGCGCCCGCCGGTGTGGCCCGAAGCATCCGGCGTGAACCGTCCGTGGACAAAGTCCCGCCGCCCACCTGCCTCTGGTCTCCTGAAGCGAGACGGAGAAAATGATCATCCGTCTCCACAGTGACTGAGTCAAGAACGTATCTGAAAACATCTTTTGAAGCGAATTAATGAAAATGAAATAAATTGTTCACCTTACGCTAAACTGTCAGTATTTAATTTATAGTCCCTGAAATGATGGAAACCATAGGAACAATGTCTATTCCTTTTGTAGGGTGATTTAAAATTAAAACAAAAACTTTTAGAAATAAAAAGGACAGTAAAAAAGACAATTTGTATTACATTTGACTTAATAAACATCTTAAATGAGGACATATTTCAATTCATTAAATTATTTCCTTTTAGATGTACCATGCGTCCGTGTTTATCCTAATTTTTATTTTTATTAGACCCTGCTCCCATTGTTAAATGACATAAATGAATGAGAGACAATAGTTTGATTAAAAGGATAAACATTGATATCAATGTTTATTCTTTTCAATCAAACTGCGTTAATTAACATATCTCCACCCCAAAGAGTGTCCCTTACCCAGGTGAGAAGGGAACTGAGGAGGATCAAAGTGAGGAAGGCCACGGGTCCAGACGGCATCAGCTCAAGGCTCCTCAAATCCTGTGCAGACCAGCTGTGCGGGAAAGTGGAGCACGTCTTCAACTGGAGCTTGAGGCTGGGGAAAGTACCACAGCTGTGGAAGACCTCCTGTGTGGTACCAGTACCGAAGACCCCGCGGCCCAAGGACCTCAACAGCTTCAGGCCGGTGGCATTAACATCACACCTGATGAAGACCCTGGAGAGGTTGGTCCTTGTCCAGCTTCGCCCCCTGGTGAGCTCATCGCTGGACCCACTTCAGTTCGCCTACCAACCTGGCATCGGGGTGGATGACGCCGTCATCTTCCTGCTGCAGCGATGCCTCTCTCACCTGGAAAAGGCTGGAAACACTGAGAGTCATGTTCTTCGACTTCTCCAGTGCCTTCAACACCATCCAGCCTTTGCTTCTGAGGGACAAGCTGGAGCAGTCCGGGGTGGACCACCACCTCACCACATGGATCCTGGACTACCTCACCAACCGTCCACAGGATGTGAGGATAGGGGGATGTGAGTCAGACCGGGTCTCCTGCAGCACAGGGGCTCCACAAGGAACCGTTCTGGCTCCATTCCTCTTCACCATCTACACCTCGGACTTCAATCACAACTCCGATCACGTCTACCTGCAAAAGTTCTCTGATGACTCTGCAATCGTTGGCCTCACCTCTGCCGACGATGACAGGGAATACAGAGAACTGAACCAGGACTTTTTTTTGCCTTAGGCGCTCGGGATTTGTCATAGGCGTTCGGGAAAACGGCTTAGGCGCGCGCCCAAATTTTCTCTATGCAGGAAAAACCCTGACCACTGAGACCACATAGACCCTGAGACCACATAGACCACATAGACCACATAGACCCTGAGACCACATAGACCACAGACACCCTGAGACCACATAGACCCTGAGACCACATAGACCACATAGACCACATACACCCTGAGACCACATAGACCACATAGACCCTGAGACCACATAGACCACATAGACCACAGACACCCTGAGACCACATAGACCCTGAGACCACTGAGACCACATAGACCCTGAGACCACATAGACCCTGAGACCACATAGACCCTGAGACCACATAGACCACATAGACCACAGACACCCTGAGACCACATAGACCACATAGACCACATAGACCACAGACACCCTGAGACCACATAGACCCTGAGACCACATAGACCACATAGACCACATACACCCTGAGACCACATAGACCACATAGACCCTGAGACCACATAGACCACATAGACCACATAGACCCTGAGACCACATAGACCCTGAGACCACATAGACCCTGAGACCACATAGACCACAGACACCCTGAGACCACATAGACCCTGAGACCACATAGACCACAGACACCCTGAGACCACATAGACCACATAGACCACAGACACCCTGAGACCACATAGACCCTGAGACCACATGGACCACTGAGACCACATAGACCCTGAGACCACATAGACCACGAAGACCACATAGACCCTGAGACCACATAGACCACATAGACCCTGAGACCACATAGACCACATACACCCTGAGACCACATACACCCTGAGACCACATAGACCCTGAGACCACATGGACCACATAGACCACATGGACCCTGAGACCACATAGACCACATAGACCCTGAGACCACATAGACCCTGAGACCACATAGACCCTGAGACCACATAGACCACATAGACCCTGAGACCACATAGACCACTGAGACCACATGGACCCTGAGACCACATAGACCCTGAGACCACATAGACCCTGAGACCACATAGACCACATAGACCCTGAGACCACATAGACCACTGAGACCACATGGACCCTGAGACCACATAGACCCTGAGACCACATGGACCCTGAGACCACATAGACCACATAGACCCTGAGACCACATAGACCCTGAGACCACATAGACCACATAGACCACATAGACCACAGAGACCACAGAGACCACATACACCCTGAGACCACATACACCCTGAGACCACATGGACCACATAGACCCTGAGACCACATAGACCCTGAGACCACATAGACCACTGAGACCACATGGACCCTGAGACCACATAGACCCTGAGACCACATGGACCACATAGACCACATGGACCCTGAGACCACATGGACCCTGAGACCACATAGACCCTGAGACCACATAGACCCTGAGACCACATACCCACATAGACCACATAGATCCTGAGACCACATAGACCACATAGACCCTGAGACCACATAGACCACATGGACCCTGAGCCCCCCAGACCGTCCTCACCTTGGTGATGTCTCCCTGGATCTGAGTGACTCCTGCTAGAGGAGCCATGGCCTGCAGGTCCACCGCCATGATCTTCACCTCCTCCTCCTCCTCCTCAGCCCCGCCGGCCTTCTGCTCCGGACCTCTGAGAGGAGACTGGAGGTAAGTCTGGGCTTTACGGAGGTCCATGAACGCCACATCTGTCCAGGTGAGGAGAACTCACCTGAGCTTCCGACTGAGGACCTGACTCCAGCTGCCAGGAGCTGCACACAGATCCACAGCTCTGTGGACACCTGGAGGAGGAGGAGGAGGAGGAGGAGGAGGAGGAGGAGGAGGAGGAGGAGGAGGAGAATCCACTTCAATACGAATCAGACATGTATTAAAACACAGAAGAAGAGCCGTGTCTCTGTGTGTCTCTCTGTGTGTCTCTGTGTGTGTGTGTGCAGGGCTCCAGACTGCGACCAAATGGTCGCATTTTGCGCCTAAAATTAGACACAGTGCGAGTAAATTTTTCATCAACTCGATATGCGCGACCAGTAAATTAGCAGATTTCTTTTTTTTGTTATGAAATATTTTTGTTGCTGACAAACTTGTTCTACACTTCAGCCCACTATAGTTAGCGGTAATGCCTGAATGACTGGTTTGCTAACCGACATTAACTCCAGAAGAAGAAGAAAGGAGACGAAAACCGAAGCAGAAGGCTGGCCTGTGTGTGAGAGCGGGGGGGGTGGCTAATGTGTGAAAAGAGGCGCACCGCAGCGGAGACGCAACGAGGGCGAGGGCCGCAGAGTGAGAGGTCAGAGGGGATCCTCACCGAGCGGCGTCCCCGTCCCCGAGTAGAATCTCTGGTGCAATTCAGCCGACACACACATGTCTGAGACCCTATACACTGTCGCGCACGGTAAACTCATTCGATCGGGAGCGCGCGAGGATTTGATAAAGTTAGCGGAAGGATCTAAGTGACAACATCCGGTTTTAAAGTTAGGAAAGAACCACGTGAAACAACATCCGTTTATCAAAATAAGATGTCGACAAATCATACACGAACATATAAAAGTAAACAATGAACTGATGTATCTTTATAGATCATTTCTGAGATTTAGCTTAAATTATGCTAACATTAAAACATTTTACTGGACCAAGGAAGAGTTTATAAAAATTAGTCAGACTTTTGTATGTTAAGAAAAGTCCTGTATATAGATTTCCCCAAGAGTTCCAGGAAATGAATAATGCAGATGTGTTCCATACATATCTGAAATCCTAATCAATAGCAATCAAACAATTTTAATGTATCAATTAGGACATTTTTCAAAGTAAAAGTCCTAAATGTTTAAAGAAATCTGTAATTTCTTTAATGTTTGAGTTGCTTTATATATGTATTCCTCATAGTCCTAGGCAATAATGCTACACAATAAATAGAATGCTACAATCGACTCGGTGCTCGGTATTATTGGTGATCGGCAGATACTGATTTCAGTGATCGGTGATCGGCACCAAAAACCTGATCGGTGCATCTCTAATCATAACATCATCAAACCCTAGATGGTATTGAAAAGAGAACGTGCTGCATAGTAATATTTATTTTTGATTCCGTTTCCTAAAAGAAACTGCTTTCTATGAATGCATTCAATCAATGGGTGGGGGTGAGAGTGTGCTCACCCGTGTGCGCGCATCACGGCAGAAGGCAGAACTTCGATGTCGGTGCGCGCATCGCTCTGTCACGCGAGCCGAGAATTGTTGACGGGGGTAGGCGAAAATTACAGAGTGGCGGGTGGAGATTTTACCCTGTTATAATGGTAGGGGAAACACTGGAGTTGATAAGCGTGTCTTCTTGTCTGATCAATACACAACAGTGAGGTGCGTGAATGGACAGAGCGGCCAGCTGCTGATCACTCACTCAATAGCTCGACCTGCACGAATAGGCTGCCTTGCTGGCCAGCTAAACATTTTTTTGGGGAGCACCGAAGACCCATTTTGACCCAGGAAAAACCCTGTGTGCGCCCCTAAAATTTCTGCTTGCGCCCCTAAAATTTTAAGTTAGGGGCCACTGTGCTCCTAGTAAAAAAAGTTAGTCTGGAGCCCTGCTGTGTGTGTGTGTCTCTGTGTGTCTCTGTGTGTGTCTCTGTGTGTCTCTGTGTGTGTGTGTCTCTCTGTGTGTGTGTCTGTCTCACCTGTCTCGCCCTCCAGCCTTCTTCTTTGGCCAGACGGTAGTAGATGTCCCGCTTGTCTTTGGAGGACCGACCCATGCTGACCTCTGACCTCCACACACACACACACACACACACACACACACGTGAATTTGTGTCGCTTTCTTTGTGTGACGGTTTTATGAAGTCAGTGTGTAAGAGATGAAACACATTCTCTCCATCATTCACACACACACAATAATAACACACACACAACTAGAACGGGCACTCGGTAGAGCGCATACCTTCGCATATCACAAGATTGGGCATTGAATTATGAACATTTTGGCATTAGTTTCATGCCAATTGGATACAAATTGACCGCGCTATAGTAAAAAGAAGATGTTGACCTGTCCTTGACCTTTGACCCGATTGATCCCAAAATCTAATCATCTCTCTCTCTCTCTCTGATGAAGTCCAGATTACTGTCGTTTGGTTTATTTGGCTCGAGCTAAATTCCGCAGCCGCCTCACTGACCCCAACATGTCATGAAGCACACATCCTTGTTGTTGTTGTTGTGTAACATGATTTAAACCACGTTCAACGCGTATGGCGGCGCGTGGACAACAGACGGCGCGTGGCCGCTGCGCGTGTTGCGCAACGTTAGATATGTTCACGTCTCCAGGTTGAATATAAACATCTTCGTATGAATCACAAAATGTAATAAAATAGCGAATAAGACATAAAACCGGCAACGAGCCGCTGCTTACCGCTCACGTGCAGTTCCGGTGTTGACGGCGGAAGGACCAGCGCGTGTAGCTGTCCCCGGAAGCGCCTGTTCAAAATGATCAGCGCCTAACGTCAATGATAAAAGATAATATAAATACTTTTAGTGTTTAATTTAAAGTTACAATTAAGTTATGACCAACTTTATGAAAGTGGGGTTTATTCTTGATATGTATTCATGTAATGAGTTTCCGTCGTTCTCGCGCGCGGCCACAAGGGGTCGCTGCAGGCGGAGCGGCTTTCGATTAAACCAGAAAGCGATCACAGACGAAGATCCAAGGAAAGGACATTTAGATTGTTAAATAAAACATTTAAAACGTAATGTCTGTCCCCTAAGAAGTGGAAGACTAACGTGTTATATCAAGATTAACTCGTTTAATATTAAAGCAGTTGATTTGCCCATTTTGTGTAGTTTGAAGGATTTATTTTAATGGTATTAAATGTTAAAGGTTAATAAGTGTTAGAAGAACAGACCATAAATCAGCACATGATATTATTTATGAATTATAAAGTCCTAAATAAAATGTTCAATAATGTTCTATTAATCAATAGAAGTGAGGTTTGGAGAACATTTAAATCCGACAATTATTTTTTAGATAGGAAACAAAATCAGACAGAAAAACCACTTGTATAGAAATAAATTTAATTCATGTGTGTCAATCATGTGAGAATCATTTTGTATTTGACGTGGACGTTATATAGTTTAGTTGTCTTGTCTTTTTCTGAATGAAAAGATACAATTAGTTGGAACACTTCAGGTTGATTTATTTTATATTGTAAAATATATTGAGGCTCAATTTGTACTCAATAAATTGAGATGTTTTCAGCTGTGATTTTATTTCCCGTGTTTTAGGGACTGCTGTGCCTTCAGGGTCCTGCAGGCTGGAGCTCAGGAGCAGCTCTTGTGGGACTGCTGGAGGACCTCAGAGGCATCGTCTGGGAACCTGGAGAACACCAGCGCCTCAAGGACCAAGTTCAACAACGATATAACCATCAAGTTGGACTTGTTCCACTGCATGCGGCGCTCAGTCTTGAGCATCACTCTCTCTCCACCTTTCTGCCAGTTCCTCTCTGCAGCCTTCCTCGTTGTGGACCAGGGAGATCTCCAGAGGCTCAAGGAGGCGAACACCTTCTGTGGGATCTCTCCTCCAAATCCCACTCAGCTGCACATGAGAGCGCTGCAGGTGAAGGTGCCACAGCCCCGAGAGCTGCTGCAGAGGGTGGAAGACGTCCTGCTTCACTTCTACCTGGTAAAAGATGCCAATGACCTGCTCCTCTTCAAATCCTCCATGTTAAAGATATGAAAGATTCAGCGGGTGCACATTTTGAGAGGCTGCCTGAGCGACCCTGAGGTGGGGGAGGGAACCCTGTACAGGTTTGGTGGCACCTTGCAGCTGAACTACACCGAGGGAGAGGGAGCTGCTGCGCCCACCTGGATCCCTGAGAGAGGCCCCTCTCAGCAGGAGGGCTTCCACTTTCACCAAGCCCAGTGGGTCACAGGGAACCGGGTTTCCTGTGACCTATTCCAGGCGCAGGCCATGACAGGGGTGGTGCGCTGGAACTTCCGGAGACTGGTTGACCTGAAGCTGCCCGGTGTGGAGCTGCCAGCCGTGTTCGACCCCGTGTTGATAGCAGAGCTGAACAATTTGTCTGCAAAGGTGACGGCAAAGGCAAAATATCCAGCGCTGCAGGTCACCAACGGAGACACAGGAGAGAGATTCGGTCTGGACTATGTGGAGCCCGGCTGTCGTCCTGTTCCTGTCAACTGGGACAAGCACAAGACACAGCCAAGCATGGCCGCTGCGGTCGCCAAGGAGACGGAGCATCCTGCAGCTGTAGAGGCCACAGACCGTCAGGAAGTAAACACAGATCCAGGCTGTTGCCTATAGCGACACAATTATATTGAAACGGAGAGTTTCCGAACAAGGGCGACGACAGGAAAATTCAAACAGACAGAATGAGAGAACAAATTAATTATTTGAACATTAAAGCATGTAAACATGTTAAGACGCCAACAGCATTGGGGAATATGTCGTCTTCAGCCCAGTTGGGCTTGAGTTTGTGTCAACCATGCCTTTAAACCCCCAACATTTGAAGAAAAGAAAAAAACATCCCGTCAGTTGAACCAATTAAAAAGCACAGACAATAACAACTTAGACACACACAAAAACATCAGCGTTGACAATTTCTCCTCAACTGCAGTGTTATTGAATGTATTGATCAATCACATCAGGTATGGGTGATTTGTGGTTACTCTTATGAACATGTGTTTGCAGTGCATGTGCTACACTACCAAACTTAGCTTTTCCATTACTACTTAATTGACTTGGAAGCTAAATAAGCACCACATCAAATTCCACTCCACTGAGGTGTGAAAGAGCAAGGGGCGTTGGCCCAACTGCTCTGGAGAAATATTACATGTTAGGGGGAAAAAAAAGAGAAAAGGATATTATGGTTCACTAGTTTGGAGACCCCAAACTAGTGAACCATAATACTCTCCAAGTATTTGTTTGTAGCTTTCCGATCTTCGGCGTATAAGGACTCATAAAGCCCCCCCACCAGAATCAGCTTTAAGTGTGAATAAATACAATGAATTTGGCTTATCTAAATGTACATGCAGAGATATAGCCATACGGCTAAACACAGGCAACAACGCCTAACAATCACTACTATAAACTATGTGAGACATGTTAGAGATGTGAGGAGCTGTGCTCTCCATGTTTCACTCTGATACAATAACTCATGGAGTCAACTCCTCAAAACATGTTCACACACAACACAGAGCTCCATCCTTCTGGAGACCAAAGTACTACATGATGATGATGTGATGTAGTCAGAGGAGTAAGACAGCAGTCACAACAGAACAGGTTACATGTTGATGATGATTTAGTTTATTTCAATCAGCAAAGTATACAACAATCATAATTCAACAAAAGAAGAAAGTGGCTGACCGAAAGGGTCGAGGCTGAAACTAACGAGCTTATAAGTGCCCTAACCTATGATTTCTCGAAAAAACGTATTTCAAAGAATCATATATATCTATATATATATATATACACACATACATACGTATACATATACACACACATGTATACATATACACACACATGCATACACATAAACACACACACACACACACACACACACACACACACACACACACACACACACATATAAACATAAAACAAAAAGCAAAGCAAAAAACTTGTCCCCATTAACCGTTGATGTAATGATGATGTATTAATGAAGGTTACAGGTGAAGCACAGGTGGTGCTGTGACTGGGTGCTAACTGAAGGCTGCTTAATAAGAAAAAATAAACTGTCTCGTTATTTTTCAATTGTCAATATGTATTGCCTCGTGGTCATCATATCCTCACTCTTCCATGTAGGAATGTTTAGTTCCAAAATGACCCAAATAAAACAAGTAAATACATGATTTATACAACTATGCTGGAAATTAACCATGAACATTAAATATCAGAGGAACTAAACGGCATTAAATACATATGTATCAATAACAGGTATACTGCCATCTAGTGGTATAAAGGTGAACCGTTTACTCTGCGGTGGAAATATAAATATAATAACAGCAACAACTCTGCACAGAAACATTACTTTGATTAATCTATATTAGGAACTGTGTTGCATTAAACAATGCAACGATTAAGTGAGAAGGTGATTCTTGCTGTGTACATGCATATTAAACTTCCCGTCTTTCACCACTGTCGCTAACATATCCAGGTTTAATTATTTATTCTTTATATTGACTAATTAATATTCTTCTTACGTTACCCTGCTATGTGTTTGCATCGTTAAAATATCCCTGTTTTATTCTTTCTTCTTTATATTGATTAATTAATATTCTTCTAAGGTTAATACGAATATGTATCACTGGCTTTTATTTTGACTTTAATTTGAAGCACTTCCGTTCTGTCGTTTTTGGTTTCAGACAGCAGAAACGAGATACGGAGGTGGTATTCCGTTTTTCCGTTTTTGGTTTTCAAACGGAAAACGAAAAAACCACGTGATTTCCGTATTCCGTATTTGGAATGAAACGAAAAAACTAAATAACATTACGTACACGGACCAACAAGACGGAGACTTCCGATCGGAGTTTTTCAGAATAAGAGCTGGGTCAATAGATGGCTCATAACACCGAGCTTCCTCAAACCAATGGCTTTTTGGCTTTATAACGATGATAATCATTATAAAAAATTATGAAAAAGATTAAAAGAAACACGTGAGAATCACAGGGGGAAAAAGCAACACGTTGTTGCCAACGTATCAAAAGTAGGCTACTTTTAATGTCGAGTGTTATTGCATCTTTGTTATTAATGCCTTATGTAATTCTGGTCGAGGTAAACGCTGAGTGTACTGCCTGATTTCATGTCGGGTAGAGTTAATTAAGTCAAATATAAATGTAAATATATAGCTGTCAAATAAATGCCCTCGTGGAGTATAAAGTACAATATTTTCCTTTATAATGCAGAAGAGTAGAATTCTAAAGTTGAGTACAAGTAACTCAAACCTGGACTTAATATTGAATAAAATATGGTTGGAAAAAAAGTTCAAAGTAGTACATTTAAGTAATTACACAGAATTTTTCTTATATATTTCTTGAAAGTATACTATAGTACAATTATTTGAAAGTGTTTAAAGTTTTATTTTTTAAATAGGTGAAAGTGTGGCTTTTGTATACTTTGCAGAAAGTACAATTCTTTGATTAGTATATACATTGTAGGATTGAAAATATCAGTACATATTTTAAATACAATAAAGTATATATATTTTCCTCCTTCCTCTAAGCAGCATTGTTGAGAGAAAGAGAGAAAGAGAGAGAGAGAGAAAGAGAGAGAGAGAGAGAGCGAGAGAGAGAGAATACAGCAGCAGGTGTTCACTCACCACGTGCTTGTTGGAAACCTACGGGATACAGTTAGCACTGCCTGACCATATTGTGTGTGTGTGTGTGTGTGCGTGTGTGTGTGTGTGTGTGTGTTATCTGATTTGCGGTAGCCAGCAAACACAGATCCACATCCTCTTTCACCGAGGATTCCATGGAACAGACAGAACCAATATTTGTTTGTAACAACTGTTCTATTACATTACCTACGTTCTACTATGAATCCCTCCAATGTTATACTTACGCTCTTCTTCACTCCACTCTTTTGCCAGCTCCAACAGCGAGCATGACTTGTTGTTCTCTCCCTCCCGCTCTCTCTTGCTCAGTGTGTCTCATGTATAGTTATAGCTCTCCTTTTAATATGACCCTCCCGGCTCCATCTAACAAGTGTAGTTTATGTGCTGTGTGTTAGGTTCTCTATAAGGATGTACGTTCGCGCATCGAAGCCAGCTTTGTTAAGTAGTTAGCCCGCCTCCGTGAGCCGGGGAGATACGTCAGCTTGCGCTTCAGACCCCGCGGCAAATCGGCGCCTGGGTGGGTTGCCGGACTGTTCGCAGTAGTAGTGTTACACAGAACCGTGCAGCCGGTGGTTGGGCAACCGTTCGAACCAGAGTTCCGGCTCAATATTACACCATTGGAGGAACACACCCTGCTCGAACCAGTTTATAGTCGAACGGTGGAAATAGCGAGGGCATGGACCAGAGTCGTCGGCCCCGGGGCCAGGGCGGGCGACGGGAGTCTTGTTTGAAGCTGCTTGAGGTAAGCGGGGGAGATACAGTGACATTGTAATACACGCCAGTAATGCGCCCCGAGCCCCGATAGAGGAAGTCACTAATACACGCGAATCGTGTGTGTATGCCGAGCACGGTCGTTACCGGAATTAAAATTGGCCCTCTCCCAAATTTGGTAGACAGCCGACCAGCAGCCGGAATGTCTTTTCAACTGGCCTTTATTGTCGAGGTGGTGCCCAGCTATCGTGGCCACGAGACAACTGGAAGACTTCTGGGGAAAAACCTGATTGATGAGGTGAGAGAGACAATTGGATCCCACTGGGGAAACCGCGTCTTCAGAGGAGCAGATATGACATCCCACTTTGACCGGACTTAATCTATGACAACATGACCGTCAGAGATCGAACCCCGAGAGTTGTAGTTTCAGGGTTCTCTCTTCTCTTCCATGAGAGTTGTAGACCCACACTTCTACCACGAGGAGAGTGGATGTCTGTCCCATTTACTACTCAATTAAATAAATCAAAAAGTAGCAGAAGAGAGTCGTATACAATAACCTTATACAAGCACACCATTATTTCACATAAGCACCAACATCACAGCAGTGCAACAGTCTCTAAAATGTAAATCTCTGTCACATAAAGCTGTGTTACTAAATGATTTAATATCAGATATAATTTAATATTATGTAATCACCTAACTGAAACTTGCCTAGCCATGAAGAATATGTTCGCCTGAAGAAATGAACTCCTCCAAGTCATATTAATACTCACATTCCTGAGGCACCGCGAGGGAGGTGAGAGTGCAGCCAGAAGAAATCGATGAAATTAATTTCATCAATCCTCAACCAACATACCACCCTCATTTTGAAAGCCTTGTTCTCACATCCAACCCAAAAAACACTACAGCCAATTCGATTTGTGATTCTGTACCGTACCGGCCAATATATTCAGAGCTTATATCCAAATTCAGAATTATATCAAGTTTGGTTCTTAAAAACCTAAAGTTATTATTGTTGGAATTTTAATATCCATGAGTTAATAATATAACTTTTGAATATATACCCTCATTGTCCTCTGTTAGTCAAGTTTCTACACCAGATGTCTAACTGACAGGTAGTTTCATGCGTCCTGTTTTGATTCGATACCACGCCTCAATATAACAGAGACTCCTGGTCTAACTTTAGTCTGTCCCAGATTGATCATCTTGACGGTGTGCTAGGCTCTCTGAGAATGACACTGGACTCGATAGCCCTCTGAAGCTGAAGCACGTCATAAAGCTTGAAACGAGATGCATGCTCAACTAATACTCATCAGTAAAAAAAAAATAAAACAACCCCAGGTAATGACTTTATGAACTTCTTTAATGAAAAGATTTTAACTATTAGGGACAAGATTAATATTCTCTTGCCCATAACCAGTGCCAATCTGTCCTCAAGTGGAATGGCCTTGGAAACCGCTGTATGCCCTGGTGTATATTTGAGGCTTTTCTCCCATCAACCGTGACCAATTATCTTCAACGTTTTGCCTTTAATTGGCGGCTCTCTATTAGATATTATCAATGTGTCTCTGCTAACAGGCCATGACCACACTCCTTCAAAGTGGCTGTTATTAAACCTCTCCTGAAGTCTGGATCCAGAGGTGTTGGCTATGAACCCCGACTCTAACCTCCCTTCCTCTCCAAGATCCTTGAGAAAGTGGTCGCAAATCAGTTGTGCGACTTTCTACATCATAATAGTTTATTTGAGAAATTTCAATCAGGATTTAGAAAACACCACAGCACCGAGACAGCACTGGTGAAAATTACAAATGACCTCTTAATGGCAGCAGATAAAGGACTCCTCTGTGCTGGTCTTGTTAGACCTTAGTGCTGCATTCGACACCATTGACCATGACATCCTGTTACAGAGACTGGAGCAGTCGATTGGCATTTCAGGCACGGCACTAATTTGGTTTAAATCCTATTTATCAGATCGATCTCAGTTTGTATTTGTAAACGATGACGCCGATAACCACTAACGTTAATCACGGAGTTCCACAAGGTTCTGTGCTTGGACCAATTTTATTTACCTTATACATGCTTCCTTTGGGCAATATTATCAGGAAACACTCCATAAACTTTCATTGTTATGCAGATGATACTCAACTATATTTATCGATAAAACCAGAGGAGAGCAACCAACTCGGTAAAATTCAAGCATGTCTTAAAGACATAAAACATGGATGACCTGCAATTTCTTGATGTTAAACTCAGACAAAAAAGTAATTTGAATCGCCCTGAGCACCTCAGAGATCAATTATCTGGTGATGTGGATTCTGTAGACGGCATTGCCCTGGCATCCAACACCACTGTAAAGAATCTTGGCGTTATCTTTGATCGGACTTGTCCTTTAACTCCCACGTAGCAAATCTCAAGGACTGCATTCTTTCATCTACGTAATATTTCAAAAATCAGGCACATCTTGTCTCAAAAGAGGCAGAAAAATTGGTTCACGCTCGTTACTTGAGACTGGATTACTGCAACTCCTTATTATCAGGCTGCTCTAATAAGTCTCTTAGGTCCCTCCAGTTGATCCAGAATGCTGCAGCTCGTGTTCTCACTAAAACTAAGAAAAGAGATCACATCACTCCTGCACTAGCTGCTCTGCACTGGCTCCCAGTAAAATCAAGAATCACTTTTAAAATTCTTCTTAACCTACAAAGCCTTGATTGGTGATGCTCCATCATATCTTAAGCTTTGTCGTACCATATTGAAATGCGGGACTACTTGTAGTTCCTAGAGTCTTAAAAGTAGAATGGGAGCCAGAGCCTTTAGTTATCAAGCTCCTCTTTATGGAACCAGCTTCCAATTTCAGTCCGGGAGGCAGACACAGTCACCTCGTTTAAGAGTAGACTTAAGACCTTCCTCTTGACAGAGTTTATAGTTAGGGCTGAATCAGGTTTGCCCTGGTCCAGCCCTTGATATGCTGCTATAGGCTTATAAGGATGAATTCATCTCTCAATCACACGTTACTAACTCTGCTTTCTCCCGGAGTCCTTGACTTCATCGCCTCATGGGGTCATCGGACCCTATGAGACGACATAGATCCTATCTGCCTGATGGATCATTGAGGTCTGGGTCGTGGAATTCCTGCTGATACGCCACTGTCCTGTTGAGACTCGCCTACTGTTGCCGCCATCTGCCTGATGGATCGTGGAGGTCTCCATCGTGGAATATGCCTACTATGAACTATTCATACACTCTGTCATATTCATTGAATGTATTTTAACTCTAAATCTGTCCTTCTGTACACATTACATCTATTGGATCTGTCCATCCTGGAGAGGGATCCTCCTCTGTTGCTCTCTGAAGGGTTATTTGGGAGTTTTTCCTGGTCCGATGTGAGGTTTTGGGGCAGGGATGTCTATGTGTACAGATTGTAAAGCACTCCGAGACAAATTTGTAATTTGTGAAATTGGGCTATACAAATAAACTGAATTGAATTGAATTGAATTGAACCCCTCATTGTCCTCTGTGGCGTCTATCATGCAGGTAGTTTCATGCGTCCTGTTTTTGATTCGTGTGTCTCCAGCCCAATGCAAGATTAAGTTTATTTAGTTTGTGTTGATCACAGCATTGAAACATTACACAGAAACATTTATTTACAAAAACATACTGGGGATAATCTACAAGCCAGCAGAATAGAATTCAACCATATAAAATAATATCGTAGGCCGAAACCAACAGTAATATATTCGGCTACCTGGGGGCAGCAGAGACAAGTTGTTTACCACATTGCACTGGAAGAGTATATATTTATAGTTCTTGTATCTCCTTATACAAGAAACATTAGCTTTGATTTGGAGTCGGGTCTCTCTTCTAGTTGCTAACTGTAAATCCAGTCTTCCATGATCAGGTTTCATCAACTCATGATAATATATATATATAAATAAATATATTTATATATATATGCAGCTTTATATATATATATTTATATACATATATAGAAACGTATATACATATATAAACATACATATGTATATATATATACATATATATAAAGCGGAATATACATACATATATAAATATATAGATTTATATTTATTTTACTTATTTATACTGTATATATATACAGTATAAATAAATATAAATAAATCTATATATTTATATATGTATGTATATATATTTTTTTGTTTTTTTTGTTTACCTACTTATTTATTACTCTCTTTAGCTGCTAAAGGCTCGTGTTGGATGTGGTCATGTTGCTGCTTGCTACTGAGCAATGATGTGAAAGAAGCTGTTATTATTATAGTCATGTTTACGAGAAGACTTGTTAAGATTAATTGTCTTCTCTGTTAAACTCCACTGACGTCATCGCAGTCGTGGTTCCTAAAGGCAGCACGTGAGGAGGCGTGAGCATGGCGTGACGCACTAATTCCACAAGATGGCGCTGTGACTGTATTCTTTATTTTTTGGACAGTGGACGATGTTGGAATCACTTCACCGATCTGCAACTTACTAAACAAATACTGTTGTGATTACAAAAAGAAGAAAAAAGAAAAAGAAGAAAGTACATGAAAGACATGAAGCCCTTTCTCCCATAACCTCAAATACCATTTCAGCACACTTTCAGAATTGTTACACAGACACACACACATATATATATATATACATATGTATATATATACATATATATAGACACGTATAAATATACATATATATTCCATATATATTAAAGAACTATGAATATATATAACATATAAATATATATTTATATACATATAAATATATTTATGTAAATACATATATATGTATTATGTAAATATATATACTGTGTGAGAAAATACATTAAACCACAAACTCAGATTATTCAGTGAAACTTTGAGTTTGTGGCTATATTTCAAATAAAATAAAAACCTTATCATCTCTCGTTTAGAAATCAATAACAGATTGCATTGTACGTCTTTATTGGTGTATAATATTCACGACTAACGCCCCGTGGTTCAAACTGTGTGTACGGTTAAAGACAGCAGGCGGGACAGATTAAAAAATGTAAACTTAAAAAGATCAACTTCCCACCGTTCATTTCTAGGAAACGCGTTCAAATGTGAGATATTTACGACCCGTAATCTACGACACGCTATTGATTTACAGAGGCAGCGCCGCTTAACGTGTTATGTCAGCGTTATGTAAGCATGTGTGTTGTTATGAGGAGCTGTCAGGTTGTCTGACTGCAACACGTGTAAGTCGCCGAGGACTGAAACCCAAATTCCACCAAGGAGGGGGGGGGAGGAGAAAAAAAAAGAAGCTTTATTAATATTTTAATATATATCAATAATACTTTATATACAAAATATGTACAACAAACAACCTTTTTGTTACATTTCAAAATAAAAATCCCAAGTACCTCTCTTTCTCTCTCGCTATACAAAACTATTATTTTTCTTTGAACTTTACATTCACTCTGCCACAGACACGACAATTAAAGCAAAAAATACATTGAAACACCTGCTAATCGCCGCGTGTGTGTCTGTGTGTGTGTGTGTGTGTGTGTCTGTGTGTGTATTGTGCGTCCGTCCGAGTAAAGGCAACAGCATGAGTTAAAGTTCAGGCCTTAACTTGACTGGGAATTTTGTGGGCGAGATGCAAATCTGGTTGAGCGCGCCACGCCACCGCACACCTTTCATCTTGTCACGCGGCACGGGGGGGGGGGGGGGCTCAACCTTCATCTGGCCGTCACGCCAATACACTCGGAGGGTCATGTATCAAAAATAGAGATGTGCGATAAGCAGAAGCAACAACAAAAAATAATTATTATAGTGATTACAAGACGTGATGACTTCACGGGGGAGGGGGGAGGGACTCCATCCAGATGCACAAACAGTCGTGAGTCACAAATAAAAAAAATCGTTGAAAAAGCACGGCCAAATCACTGTCATTTTTTTTCGTTTTTTCAAATAGACGACGAGCGGCACACCCGGTGCCGTGACACAACGCCGGGAACACAGTTCACCTCTCGGCCGCGAGGTCGTCGTGGCCTCGAGCGTCCTTTGTGACGTCTCTCATCAACATTGTTGTTTTTTGTTGTGTTTTTTTTTTTGTGGAACATTCTTGCCTCAATGAGCCACAAACACTTAAAAGTGGATCCTCCGTTCACGGATTCCACCGCAGGTCGAAAAAAAAATCATTCGAGCAGCATCTACGAGGGACTTTTGTTCAATCTTTACATTCAATACAGTGTGTGTGTGTGTGTGTGTGTGCAAAACTAAGTAGGTCCAAATAATTATTTTGGGGGGATGGGAAAGGGAGGAGCTTACATTCTGTGTTTACCTCGGGCAGTCGACACAGAGCTCACTGGAAAACAAAATAAAAACACTCGCGACCGTCTCGCTTCCTCATCGTCTTTTCAACGGATTTTCTTCACAGTGTTTCAGAGCTGTGTGACAAGGGGGGGGGGGGGCTCAAGGACACCCCTAAAAGTCTGGTTTCAGTGTGCGAGGGGCCGATGACAGGCGACAGTGACTCTCTTGGGGTCGTTGACTTGTGTGTGGGGGGGGGCAATGTTCTGATGGGCCGTGGTTTTAAGGGATACCAGAGCTTGTTTTGGGGTTTTTTGTTTTGTTGGGGGGGGGGAGACCCTTTTTTTTTCTTCTTCAACCACATCAACATTCAGAGGGCAAGACTCCAACGGAAACACGTCTGCTCAGTCTTTGGTTTCCGGGTTCACCGGGGGGGGGAGCTGCTTCAGAGCTCTGTGCAGGGCGGGGGAGTCCGCGGGGTTCTGGTAGGACGCCGGAGACCCCGCCCCCGGGGACATGGCCGTCGTCTCCGGGGTCACGCCCGCTGCGGAGCATCCCATGCCCGGGTACATGAGCGGCAGGCCCCCGTGGTACCAGTGCTTCTCCAGCATGGGCAGGTAGGCCGCCGCCGCCGCGGGGGGGAGGAGGTAGAAGGGGAGGCAGAACGGCGGCTGGTTGGGGCCGAAGCTCATGTAGCCGCCGGGGCCTCCCGCCACGCGGCCGGAGAGAACCTCGTCCGAGGAGGAGGAGGCGTCGGCCCTCGACTTCTTGGCCCGCGGCTCGTCGCCCTCCAGCTTGATGGCGGCGGCCGCCTCGGACGCGGCGGCGCGCCTGCGCTCCCCCTCCTTGGCGTGGCTCTCTGACCACTGGGCTTTGGCGTCGTGCTCGCCGCCGCCGTAGCCGCTGTCGGTGTCCGTGTCGCTGCCGCTCAGCTCCCCCCCCGCCGCGTGGGGGCAAGTCCTTTGAATGACGGGGACGCAGTTCTTGGCGGTGCCGTCGGACGCCGCCCGCTTGGGCTCGCCGGCGTGCTGCTTCTTGGCGATCTCCGACGCTTGAGGGGCGGAGTCGTCCGGCCCGCTCTGGTGGTGCAGGACCTCCGCCGCGACCTTTTGGATGTGGCCGATGACGTGGGAGGGGGTCAGGTCCCTGCTGCTCTCTTGGCTGGTCAGGTAGCGGAGGACCTCCTTCGCACACAGGTGGAAGCCGGAGCGGAACATCTCCTCGCTGCTCTCCGCGTCGCCGCCGCGATCGCCTGGTCCATCGAGAAAAACACGAGGTCAGATTTTCCCTGCGCTGTTTTTCACCGCGCCGTTTTTATTTTTTAGACCCAAAACTCACCGATCTGCGGGTCGTTCTGCAGCGCCATGAGCTTCTGCTGCTGCTGCTCCAGGACGCCGCTCAGGGCCTTCACGTGCTTCAGCGTGAGCTCCAGCACCACGGCTTTCTCCAAATGACCCAGCGTCTAAAAACAGGAAGACCTTCGATCAGCATGTTGATCTTTCTTATGTAACACATTCTGCCGCCAAACAGAGGACAAGCGCCGAAAACCCCCCCCGGTGGAAGTCATGCGATACAGATACACACACACACACACGGAGAGAGAGAGAGAGAGAGAGACACACACAGAGAGAGAGAGAGAGACAGAGAGACACACACAGAGAGAGACACACAGACACACACAGAGAGAGAGAGATGCACACACACACACACACACACACAAAGAGAGAGAGAGACACACACACAAACACAGGAAAAACCCTTGACAAATGAAAATCAAAAACTTTGTTTGAATTTTAACACAATTTGACTTTTATTTATAAATATATATATATAAATATATACATATATATATAAATATATACATATAATATATATAATACATTTTAAAAAGGACAAGATGACAAATTTTAAAAAACGAAACAAAAAGTTGTTTATTCATAACTTCTCTGCTTTCGAAATGCAAAAGTGTTTTTTGTCTTATTTTTTTACATTAATTGTTTTAGTAATTCTTTTGAGAGACTCCCAAAACTGAATCACCGGCAGCCTCGCGCGGACACGGCCGAGTGGCGGGTTCGATTCTCCGGCTGCGAGGAGCGGACGTGCGCACGCACCGAGCCGGAACCACTCACCGTGAGCTTGAGGTGCTCCGGCAACAGATCCTTCAGCTGGGCGATGCACTCGTTGATCCTGTCGCGCCTTTTCTTTTCGATCAGCCGGTGGGGCAACTTGTAAGTCTCCTGGAGAGGAAGGAGGAAGAGGAGGGAGGATATGAAGATATATACATGAATGTCTGTGTGAGTCCAGGAGACTCGGTGGAAACTGACGGATGGCGGGGAATATTCTTCGCATTTTTTCGACTTTTTAAATATATTTTTTAATGAGTATTATTGTGTGTTACCTTGCTGTCATCCCCGCGCTTCACGCCCCTCCTGGGTTTATACATGGAGAAATCGATTCTTCGGAGACAAGATAACATTAGTTAGAACCTCAGTTGGGAAAATGGGCTAAGCTTTAAAAAAAAAAAACGCGTCACGTATAGTTGAATATTATAGGACGGAAACAAATAGAAATAGAAAAAAATATATTTATATATATATTTTTACCCTTGCATGTCGGCTATATCCAGTGACGGCGGTGGTTGCGCGCTGGTAATCCTCTCCATGTTGCTCAACCGTGAAGAATTTTCGGGGGGTTTGGGGAAGGGGGGGGGGGGGGAGAAGAAGAAACAAGAAAAAAAGCCTCCAAAAAATGTTCCAAATGTATATCTCTTCGAAACGCACTTCCAAACTGAGGAAGAAAGATTTTTTTTTTTTAAATTAAAAAAATCACACAAAAAATAAAAATAGTATCTCCTGTTATCCGGCGCGCGTGTGCGTTTTCTTGTGTTGTTGTTCCCCCCGCTGTGCGCTGCGAGTCTTTTTGGGGCAGTGCGCAGTTGTTGCCGCCCGAAAGGTCCGGGCTCGCTGGTCGGTGTGGGGAGGATCCGCGCGCGGCTGAGCGTGTGAGGGAGCGGGGTGGGTTCTGACTACGTGTTAAATAAACCCTGTGACTGCAGGCACGTCTCTCTCCGGCTGGAGACACCAGACTCGACACCGTCACATGAGCCTCACGTGTTGGACGGCGCTTTCAACTCCTCACCCTCCCCGTGCAACACACGCACACGCGGACGCGCACACACGCACGCACGCGCGCACGCCTCCCTCCCTCCTCCCCGTGTGCCCTGCTGCTGGAGTACACAACCCATTTTCTGTAGTACTCCTCCACCGGGAGCCGAGTCCCGTGTACCGCCGCAATGCTCCTCGGGTCCACAGGACCGGACCGTGTTCACAAGGAGAGAAAGTAGAGCAGCGGAATGTTACCAAACCTTTCTATAAGCACTATACCACCAATAACCCAAAACACAGACGTCTAGTGACGTAGCCTATTTTAATATTTCAGAAAGAAAAATAAAATCTGCATAGCTTATTAGGTAAAGGCCTGTATGTATACGAGGGTAAGTTCACAGTAAAGTAAAATGTGAGACAAAAGTACTAATGATGATTATTATCATTATTGTTGGCTATAAGTGTGTTGTTATCTTAATAAAACAATAGTCTAACTTTCCCTAATTATTACTAAGTTCTGACACTTTTTTTTCTTTTAATTTATATAATTGTATTATATATATTAAATATAATATAAAAGATATAGCACGCGGTGTTTAATAATAAATGCCAGTGTTTCAAAAGGGCCAACAAGGTCATCTTTCCACATTTTTTAGCCTGGCATGAGTCACGCGCGAGGGAAGGACACCGTGTAATTTTACCCCGTGTACCCACCCCGCGGTGTGGCACGTGCACTGCGGCGGGTTACGGTCGCCGTGGCGGAGCGTTTTGTTTTCCCTCTCGTGCCGCTTGCTGTACCGGTAGTATTAAACCTGCCTCTACCCACCAACCAGGCTGTCACGTGGAGCTCCTCATGGGCGCGAGAGAGCCGAGGAGCCGCTCTCGGCCGGTGACGTCAGGCGCGCAGACAGCCGAGGGTTCCCGATTGGTCGCTCGGCTCCTCCCACCGACGACCCGAAGCAGCCACGGAGACTAAAGATAGAAGCGGCTCCACGACAGCGGCGCGCCGGGCAGGAAGCGAGGGGCGCGGGAGAGGAGGCCTCTGTCAGCGTGTGCTTTAAACACCGATAAGAACAGAATGAAATCACGATGGCGACTCTCCGCTGTTGTTGTTGTTGTTCATAGCGCTGTTGTCAGGGGTTTGCTCTTTCCACGTTTCTTTTTTCATAGACTATGGATCACTACAAGTTTATTTTTTACATATATAATGAGACACTATTCCATGTCTTCCTTCATCAGGCCACACCGCATCTAAAACTATGTTTTCCCCAATATATTTTTATATTGTAAGTAATAATTCCACACACACACGTGTATATATATATATACACATACATACACATATATATATAAATACATTTCAATAAAAGTCCTTTAAAAGTACAAAATGTAGCATAGGCATTCCTAAAAACTAAAAGTGCAACATGGCTTCCGTCTATATAATATATATAATTTGATTAATAATATGATTCTTCTTAATTGGTCATGATTGAGCTAATGTTAACTACTTCATATGCTGTTGGGTAGTTTTTTTATTATTATTATTTTTGCATTATATTATACTGTGTATATAAAATCTTAATCTAAAAAGTAAATCAATGTACTGGAGGAACACGGATAATATTTTCCTCTGAAATGTACACGTCATACGAGCAGAAATATGAAGTCGCATGAGGATTTCCCTGACAATGGAAATACTCAAGTGAAGTAAAAGGCCTACTTAAGTACTATATAGTAAATAGTTACTTTTTGAATATACTACATACCCCGCGGAGGATATACACAAGTTTGAAGAGAGTCAATAAGTGATGAAGGGATTCTTCGGTGGCGCCCTGATTAGCAGCGTACTACTTCAATTTAACTCTGACTCGACACAAAACCAGAGCCTCGACTCCGGCTTTACGGGCAGATCAGCATCAGCCCTTTAAAGACGAGCTAAGCTTGATAAACACTTGGCATAACTAATGAGGCTAAATCCACCTGCTTACACACATTCCACCTGCAGTGCTGACATTAGCTGGTTTCCAGGTTGACAAGTAGTTTCTCTGAGTCAAGATTAATTTTTTAGTCCATGGTCTACTTTTATTTCAGAAAATTCATCCATTTGACTCGCAGAGCGTGTTGTATATTCTTTGTAATATATATGAGTGTCTGGAAACTGACTGATGGTGTGGTATATTTTTCGAATTTTTTAAATATATATATATGTATATATATGTTTTACCTGTTATATTTTCAACAGGTGGCATTTAAAGTTTTGTGTAAAAATGTACTGAAAAAATCCGATAAAAATCCGAAAAACACAGCATGAATTATAGGTTAATTACATCAATTTTAATAAATAATCCTACTTTAATATACAAATTGACAGTGCTTAGATTGTTTTTGTTAATCTTAACATTCATGGGTAACAGTTGTTTTCCCATCATCTCATTTTTCTATACAAAAGCAAAGATATGCAACAAACTTTGTGTAAACAATAGTAGTCCAAAAAAACCAAAAAGGAGATGATTCTAACAGTACCATGAAAACCAAATAATACGTTTCAGGGGAAAGGGAACATGAAAGTTATTGACTGCAAAGCAGCAAACAGGTAAACAAAGACAAAAACAAACAAAAAAACAGGCACAATTGGAAGATGTTTGCTGCTAAATAGGAAATTATGCGCATGACGTTTATAACAATAACAGACTGCTGATCAAATTGTAATAGCGAGAGTGATACTGAATAAATTACACAGTATTTAGAACCCAATTAAATAAGAAAGCAGATGATAATAAAACAAGAGACATGATGCCATTGGATTTACACAGGTGAAAGAAAACTATCTGTATATATATATATATATATTTCCCTCACACAATATACTATGTCTATTGAGAAAAAGAAAGAAAGAAAAAAGTAAAATTGAGAAGGCCAGCTTATTAAATATTATCTCTATATTTGCATAAGTAAAGACAACCAACTACTCCCTATTTGTATCCAGAGACAATAAAGAACAAACACGAAGAATTGGCCCACGCTATTTCAGTAAGACGTGGTGGAATGGAACTCAAATCCACACACGGCGATGAGGTTGCATCTTTAAGTTAATATATTGCACGACAACACACAAAAAAAGAATAAAGACATTTAATACTGCTCTTTATGCCAGAAATATAAATAGAAAACAATTCAATAAAACAAACGAGACTAAATCCTCCTAAAGTCCAGTCAGCTTCGTCGAGTTTCAAGTTCAACCAGTGAAGTCCATGTGTTAACAAATCCAATTCATGTGTTATTATTATTATGCCTTTTTTTTGTTAAGTAGAAAAACATTTGGCACCAATTCCCAAGCGGACTGAACAGAACGAGACGCGTGGGTGCCGAGCTACACGTCGCCTTACGGCTACCTATCGTTTCCCTATGAACCGCTTATGAATTACACTCAGGGCAGTGAACATGATGTGCAACCTCTGAGGGACACACACACACAGACACAGACACACACACACACACAGTCCACACGCCGATGCCGTCACCGGCCCCTATGCGGGCTGCTGGGGGTTGACGTTCATGTGCTGCGGGTGTCCCAGCAGGCCAATCCGCTGCTTCTGCTTCCTCTGTTCGGTCATCTGGAGAAATGAATACATTAAATAAATAAGTCCATCTCATCTTCCTCCTCTCCTCTTCATTGATTCATTCTCTCACAACAGAAACTAACAAACCCTGCACAGACGGCTCATACTGAAACCAAGTCGAAAAAAGAAAAAAAAAGTCAGACATCAAGCGAAAGCCCGTGAGTCAGAAACAAAAACGCCGGCGCCGACCTTCGTGGCGGCAGCGGGAGCGAGGACGGGCTTTTCTGCACTGCCAATAAATGACTTGATTTATAAACAATTAATATAAAAAGACACAAGGGAGCGATTTGCACCTCGACACCGGAACACAACAAGTGAGAAGGCAAAGCGGCGTTGTGATGAGTGTTCCAGGAGAAAGTACAAATACCAAGGAGACGCATCAAGTGGACGCTCTGAACTCGGCTAGCAGCAGAACGTTGCCCCCCCCCCCCCCCCACACACGCCCGCCCCTCCTCACCCCTCACACTCACACTTAAATAATGCCAATTTCACAGAGAATGCTCGCGGGGCGATTTTCCCGTTTGCGCTCCACTCTAGTCGGACGCCAATTTCTTCCCCCGAGGAGGATGGGAGTGTATGAACGGTCGCTTTACGTAACGTTTCTTTATATGAAAACAATTTAAGAGTCACAACAAGGACACACACACACACACAATGTCGAGATTGGACTGAAAATGTGACCGATGCTCCTCCTGTGCCCTTCACAGCTTGCAGCAACACAACAATCATCCCCCCCCCCCCCCCACCGTCTGGGTCAGAATGTCTCGGCAGCATTCACTTCCCCACAGATAGTTCTCATTTTAAGGGTAAAGACATTTTTTTTACAATTGGGTTCACCTCGAAAGGGGGTGGGATTGCGGCGATTGCGCAATCCTTGCCTCAATTTGACCACAACAGCCGCCGATTGTATTCTAACGCAGCGAAGAAGTGTTTGTTTGTTTTATTGAAAACAATATGACGAAAAAGGCTTCACCCAGTGCCTCAATGCAAAGAGCCGTGCGCGGCGTGTTTCCGACCCACCTGCTCCTTGAGCTCGGTCAGCTGGCCCGACAGGTTGGACACCAGCTTCATGGTGGACTCCAGCTTCTCCTGCAGGTTTCTGATCTCGTTCTGCTCGCCGTCCGCGTCGCTGCTGACCAGAGACATGGCCCGCATCCGGGGGAACCAGTCCAAGTTGTGCTCCTGGAGGGAAACGACAAGAGCCGAGGAGGTGAGGGGACCGATCGTCACCGTCATGGCGCTTCTTCATCAAATCTGCTGCGAGTTCGGCCATTTTCTTTGGAACATACACTACCGTTCAAAAGTTTGGGGTCATCCAGACAATTTCGTGTCTTCCATGAAAACTCACACATTTATTTATCAAATGAATTGAACATTTCATAGAACATATAGTCAAGACATTGACAAGGTTAGAAATAATGATTAATATTTGAAGTATTAATTTTGTTCTACAAACTTCAAGCTCAAAGGAAGGCCAGTTGTATAGCTTATATCACCAGCATAACTGTTTTCAGCTGTGCTGACATAATTGCACAAGGGTTTTCTAATCAGACATTAGTCTTCTAAGGCGATTCGCAAACACAATGTACCATGAGAACACTGGAGTGATAGTTGATGGAAATGGGCCTCTATACACCTCTGGAGATATTTCATTACAAACCAGACGTTTCACCGAGAATAGTCATTTACCACATTAACAATGTATAGTGTGTATTTTTGATTAATGTTATCTTTATCGAAAAAACAGTGCCTTTCTTTGAAAAATAAAGACATTTCTAAGTGACCCCAAACTTTTGAACGGTAGTGTATTAGTGCCCTTTCTAAATGTTTTTTGTTTTAGAAATAAACCTATTTTTGATTTTCTTTTTCCGATTTTCCATCTTTTAGGGTAGTTAGAAATGAGTCACAACACACACACACAACAACACATCATGTGTGAGCAACCGCTGAGCCCTATTTGATTAGTGTGTTTCACCGTAGGCCCCGTTCAGAGAGTTCAAGCTAACTCGAACGAATCTTGAGGGACTTTCCAGATCACAAGGGATATGTGAGGGCATTCTTGGAACAGGCGCTCGGTTCCCTCATCGGTGACACGTTGCTGGCAACGTCTAGTCTCACACACACACACACACATAGCGAAATGCAAAAATAATAATAAATAAAATCTACTAGAACTGGAGGATGAAGAAAGAGGCTTCCTGGTTGGATGATGCACTCGCTGAGAAGAAGTCGCAGCGCGAGGAAGACGAGAACCGTGTTCAGCGCCGACACCAGGTACACGAGCGGCGGCAGCTGGAGGCGAGGAACCGAGCTCCTTCGGTCGGCGTGTGTGCGTCACGAGGTTTATTTCAATGCCGGTCGGAGAGAGAGCGCAGCTTTGAAATATTAGCCGTTGCGGTGATTTCTACGGAGAATGAATGACACCATTGATAATCACTCGCGGCACGCATCGGCGTGAGCCGACAAGAAACGTCTAGGTTCGATGTGGAGATTTCTTTCATCGGTTCTTTCATAACTCTATTAAAAGTCCGAATGGAAAGATCTGCCGCAAGGGTCGAGGTGTAGAGTTTGGCATTCTTTGGGCACAGAGCGGCTCAGTGTGCCCGGGGGCTGTAATCTGATTGCAACGGTTAAGAACAACAACAACAAGGCAGTTTTCACATAGTTGGAGGAGTGGGATTATTTCTAAAAGATTGAATTATTGCGCGAGTGTCTAGATGAAAAAGTACTGAAGCAAAAACCACAACTCTGTGAAAGTTATAATTCGGGTTTTTGATACGCTACACGGTAAATGAGTAATTTAATTTCTCTATATAGTAGTTTCCATTGTTTGTGGCGGGGTCCGCCGTCCCTGCACACGGTGACGCACGATTTCATCTTCAGAGAGGTGATAAGATAAGAAAAATAGATTTATTGCGACTTGAATGTACTTCTGTTTGCATACATGACATGCAAACATGGCAGAGGCATGACACGCAGCAACAAACTCATGGTGGTGGTGTGTGTGTGTGTGTGTGTGTGTGTGGGGGGGGGTGGGTGGGGGTGTTGACGAGTTCAAACAAGGCTCCGGGGGCCACGCGGCTGCATTCTTTCACGCTTCCACCTCCTCCGGCACTTGACCGCCACATGCCATTGTTATTGTGTGTCGACCGAAACCCCGCTTCCAAAAATAAGCCCCCAGTCA
This sequence comes from Pseudoliparis swirei, assembly GCF_029220125.1. NCBI lineage: Eukaryota > Metazoa > Chordata > Actinopteri > Perciformes > Liparidae > Pseudoliparis > Pseudoliparis swirei. Next base: position 25,091,560 of record NC_079405.1, on the reverse strand, counting down.
CGGGAACACAGTCATATTTCATTCAACCCCCTCCCTTCCCCCCGTCTCGCCCTCATGTGCCCTGCTCCGTAAGCGTGACCGGCGGTCCTGATGTGGCAGGACTGAAGAGGCAGAAGGATGGAAACGTCCTATATGTTTTGTCTGTGGCTGTGTGTGTGTGTGTGTGTGTGTGTGGGAGAATCACGCACCACTGAGAGGAGGAGCAAGTTCCACTTCCTGAGAGCGAAGAGGCGCCTGTGTCGAGTTCAACTGCCCCTCGAATAGAATCCGGCTCATGTTCGTCGCATGGTGAATGAAGTGAGAAGGTGTTTAATTTTTTTTTTTTAATTAGTGCTTTAATTTCTGCTCACAAGGCGGTCTGTTTGAGAAAAAAAATAAAAAAAAGGGTTCCGGCTTTTGAAAAGACATTTTTCTGTCACCGCCACCTCCCACACGGCGTTCTGCTCGTACCGCTGTCGACACGCTGGAGGTCGCTTCCCCATTTTGGCTGTCACGTGCGCTTGTGTTTGACGACCTCGCGCGACCTCTTCCCCCGCCCCCCCCCTTTCCGTCCCCCACTGTTTACAATTCGTGAGCGCTTCCAGTAAGCGGGCCTCGAGACCCGAGGCTCCGCATCAAGCCGGGGTTTGCTGGAAAAAAAAATGAAATGACGGAAGTGGAGTTTTCATTAGTATTAAAACCGCGCGGGCCGTGAGAGGGGAACAGGATGCCGCGTGGTTAAAAACAAGCAGCCGCGAGCAAAAAGAAAAAGAAAAAGATCCCCGCAAAAAAGGAATCTCACACATCACAACAGACGCGGACGGATACGGCTTCAGCATATCTCGCTACACTCGCTTGTCTTGTACTGATGTTCCAAATGAGCCCGAGGAGGAGGAGGAGGAGGGGGGGGGGGGAGAATCCTGCGCTGCTGAATGCTTTACAAACTAGGCCAATGAGTGTGAGCCGAGCATCATCATCATCTTCATCATCTTCTTTTGTGTTTGTTTTTTACACCTTACATTGACACCTTCACATTGACGTCAGTCCTAGTCATTGTCAGAGAGTTCTCTTCTCCCCCCCCCCGCCCCCCCGTTACGCGGAAAAAGAAAAAGATCCCCGCAAAAAAGGAATCTCACACATCAAAAACGGAGCGGAACAACCGCGGGCAAGACGCGGCGGCGTAGATTGAAGGAATGTGGCGGCCCACGCACAGCGCGTTCTATAAATAGCGTGGGGGGTGAATCTGCAGTAGACTGCAGCCACGAGATCAGCAGCCACATTCACAGGATAGTCTTCTTCTTTATTATTATTTATATTATTATTTACATATTCTGCGGTATGGTTTTCTACTCGCAGCTCAACACAAATAGTGAGGGTCAAACAACACGCTTTCAATTAGTAAAACACAACAACAACTTGAAATGAGGCAGATGATAGAGAGCGGGTACGGCCAGCTAGAACAAACAGGACGAATATGTGCGTCACACATGCTGCTGTTTAATAATGGAATATTATGTACTTTAAAAATCTATTTTATTGATTGTGTAATTGCTCATGCATGGTGTATCGCTCTTTCTTCTTCTTTTTTTTGATGAACCACAGCTGCCATCATAGAGCTGGCATGATAGCGTGCACGAAGCATGAATTCGGGTGTGGTTTCCATTTTTTACATTCTGCCCTGAGGAAGATTCGAAGAAGCAGCGTGGTAAATACGTAGAAACGTAAAGATGAATACATTTTTTGTAGTGTGCAGGTGTTACCTTTTTTAAAATTTGGCTTGTACTTCTTCACGAAAAGAGCATTTCAGCCAATTCTGCATCAGACCTCATTAATGTTAAATGTTATTATTTAGACATAGGCTCAAGATGTGCATTTCATTTATATGTAATCTCATGTTTTTAGGTTTATTTTGTAACATCTGCCTCTCGGGACTACAGATAAAAAATAGCCTCTTGGCTAACATGGCACATTTACAGATTTTTTTCTTCTTCTAATGTGCCGCTTATCAAATAAACCAAAGTAAAAGAAAAACGTTTAGTTACGAAAGCAAAAGGAACAACCTCTGACACAAAGATCTTAGTCGACTGCTCAGACAACAAGGCATCAAACGGTTGCATGTGAGGCTCAGGAGTTAATATGAAGGATGACTGGGTCAGCTGATGGGTCATCGGGGTCTTTTCGCACCATGTGTGTGCCCTCGCCGCTCTGCCTGCCCCTTAAGCCCGATCTCATTTGGGCTCAGTGGGGTGGAAGGTTAATGGCCGGGAGGATGGGGGTTAATCCCAAACCACGTGGCTCCTCACAAGACCCGAGTGCAGCGGATCGAGGCGAAAGGCGAGCGGTGCGTGGTACCGAGCGAGAAACCGACAGGCAGCACAAAGTGCGTCAGGAGAGAAACCACATCAGAAGAAAGGGGCTTTCCTGTGTGCAGCTTATGAAAAAAACACTTTCTAATTGCTCACAGGCGACGAGTGTGACGCAACCAGAACAGTAATTGATTGCCTTTCTGGTTTTTATTTAATTCTTTTCAAATGAACAAACATTTCCACAATTTATCTGGTTGAGTCGGTGGTGACATGAAAAGCAGAGTTCTACGCGGTGTGTGTGTGTGTCGGGACATGAAAGCAAATGCATCTACATTAAACTGGACACACTCTTTTTGGTATTCTTTAGCTTCACTTGGACCATGTGTTTTCATACACAACCTGTGTGTGTGTGTGTGTGTGCGCGTTCATATCCGTGGCTCTCGTTTCATAACGCAAATAGTCATTGGTTGAAAGAAATGTGTAGACAATATAAACTTTGCTTGTACTCGCAGCTGTTTTTTTATTTTTATTTGTTTTTTAATCTGACATTTCTGTTTTAGTGTTCAACATGGACAAATTCCAATAAAAAACAGAAAATAAAGAAAACGCAGCTCTCGGAAGAGTTTTTTTTGATAACTACACTTTTTTGATATTTAATAAAAGGAGACATCACACTGCAGCTTGACGAAAAACACGAGTGCATGCGCCCGTCCTGCCCATCATGAGGTTATATGCAGGGTGAGACCTGAGTGCGTTTCATGATTAAAGCAAGGCAAGGCTGCTTTGGGGGGATTAACACATTTTATGCTAATGGGGGACTTCGCCTGAATGTTAATTCTCCGCTCAAAGCCGACTGATGCGATAATACTTTGGAAGGATTCAAGGTCACGGAGGCAGGGATTACATAATGCAGTCCTGGGACTCGGGGACAGACGAGGTACGAATGCCGCCCATTGTTGGTGGCGAGGGACAGAAGGACTGCGGCAATGTCCAAAACCCGATCGCCTACAGGGATACTTCAGAGGGAGGTTCAGCCAATAGCGGCGTCGCACGGTACTTTTGCATCCGAGGTGCATGAACCGTTACCTGCAGGAGTAAACACGATGTATTTTGAAAGGAGGGGAGCTTGAAGAATCAATTTGTTCACAGCAAGCGTGTCTTATTTATTCCAAGTGGGCCTCGCAGTGTAGGTTTCGTAACGCATGTGCACGATGACATCCTCACCCTCATCATTTCGGCCACGTAGCTCTCCGGGCCGGTGTACTCCGTGGAGTCCTTCACCTTCACCAGGACGATGAAGAACAGGTAGTGCCACATGTTGTGCTCCACTTTGATGTGCTCTTCGAAGGTGACCGTCTTATTGTCGAACTTGTCCCTCTCCAAACCTGGAAATTAAAAAGGACACAACCCCAAATATACCACGCGCACACACACACACGCAGACACACACAGGCAACCACATCCACCCTCCGAATAAACAGGGCGCTTTCATTTCTTTGCAAGAGTGAAGAAATACGCTTTGTGTGGAAACATGACTTAATCATTCTTGTGACCTAAATGCGGCAGAAAAAAAAAAAGAGAAGAAAATACTAAAGAGGAAACGGGGTCACGAGGGATTGGGCAGACAAAACAGGTCAGGTGAGATCTGCTAAAACTCTTCATGGACTCGTTTGCTGCACCGAATCCCTCATACATTCTTGCAGTTGCATTTGCACAAAAAAACAGGCGCAACCAGTTCAGAAAAAGGAGTGAGAATGACCGCGGTTTGACCGGTGATCGCTCGTGACGAACGTCTGACTGAGTCGGGGTGAGTGTGCGGTCTAACGCGGTCAAGGCAACAGGAAGATACCCTCCCCCTCCCCCTCCCCCTCCACAGCAGCAGCACCTGCCATGACTAACCGTTCATTCTGGGAAGAGGAGGCGTTTGGTTGTTTACACTCCCCAGAAAAGCAGCCCCCGTTCTGCACAGAGGCAGCAGAGGCAGCAGTCACACGCTCACGCACGCCGGAGCGGGCTGGGTGCAGTCCAGACCGCTCGTTACGATTGGTCTGGATTTCGTCACGGGCGACGCCTCTGCGTTCACACCTGCCGAGTGGCGCGTCAAGTATTGCTTGCAGCCTCGAGTCGAATGGAACTGCGAGACATTTCCGCTTCGACTGAGCCAAACGCCTTTAAATGTCAAGACGATGTTTAATTTTTTATTGATTTTTTTTTTAACCCGTACAATAAAAAAATAAAAACCCGCAACTTCATTTCATTATTTTCCTCACCGCAAATGAAACACGTCGTCTTCAGGATTTCCTCTTTCTTCTGCTTCTCGCTCCTCAGGTCGGCGAACGTGTCGATGATGACACCGAAGATGAGGTTGAGGACGATGATGATGACCATGAAGAAGAAGAGCATGTCGTAGATCACCCTGGCTGCGAACAGGGGCTCCTGTTGAAGCCGGAACGGGGGGGGGGGGGGGGGGAAAGTGGCGAGGAAAGTCACGCTGAGAACAAGGGGCCCGGTTTAGAAAGTCGGTGTACGGTGGGGTTGCACGGAGCTTGAGCTGCCACCCTATTCAACCGTTTCTCAAATATTCAGAATCGTGGGGAAGCGTTGCCCGTCTGATTTGACTGAGAACAACTTTTAGGATTCATTTTCTCATTAAAGACTCAGAGTAAAGTGGATTTAAATAATGTCCCACAGAATTATCAGTGAGGCTTCCTTCTCTTTCCATGTAAACAAATAAAGTTGACCTTTTTATGTCAAATGTCACTTGGATAACAGCTCGGAGTGACTCACACAAGACCATGTACACGACCCGTGCCCGTGTGTGTCGAACGCCCACGAGCGTTAAGCTAACGGAGGTTTATAAAAGTATGAGTCATGCCCTCATTCTAGGGGACTCGCTGCAGATCCAACACATGTTGTGGTACAGCACAAGCTTGTCTTTATCCTGGATTAGTACCATTAATGCTTTTTTCTGGCTCGTTTGAAGTTATGAAAGGCCTCCACGCAACCTCTCTGACCTGCCAGCGGAGCAACGTCTCAAGTCCAGAGACACACTGGAGCTTTTTAAGAAACACCACCTCATCCTTTGGTTAGCCAACCACTCAATGTTGATATTATTCTGTCAAAATCGTAATGTTTATATGTGGAGTACGTCACCTTTCAGTTTCCTCCATCCACTTTAATTGCCTTCAATTTTAGGTAATCTGTGTGTGTGGGAAGGGATTGCGCAAGCACGAGGGTGAAGCGTGTTGGTGAACGGTAGATTGTAGACGACTATTTAAAGGCGGGGGAATTTAATGCAATTTAATGACACCGTTGTAAAGTTGTAATCTAAACTCAGCTCGGGTGTGACGTCTTCATCGGTTGTTTTCTGCACCTCTTTGGATGGCTTCCGCAGGACGTCTCCAACACCTCCTCCGCTCCGGAGGCCGTGACTCAGCACCGTGACGATGCACATGAGCAGCGAGTCGCACGACCGCTCCTTTCCCTCGATGACCACCGCCGACGGCCGGGCGGTGAGCGGCGCTGCAGGGAGACGCACAGACACCGCCAGACAGTCATTCTCTGTCAGCTGCATTGCTACGACCGGGCAACACCTAGATCCATAAAGAAGAGAGGCCAGATAGATACACAAAAAATACTTTATATATCCTTCTATATATTTCCTCTCAGCCTCAGCGAAGGGGGTGTGAGGATATAAGAAGTCTGGGAATGTCACCAGCCTATCCTAATGAGGCGGCGTGGTGATGACGGATCGGTTGAGGCCTCGGCAAAGTCGCACCAGCGTGAGGATTCGACGTGGCCGGCTGATCGATGTCGAGGTGGTGCGTGTGTTCCTCTGTGACTGGAGGCTTTTCACATCAAGGTCAGTAGGTTTGCTGTGAAAAGCTCCCTGCGCCATCACCGGGTGCACCCGTCGACCTGCGTTTGTACCCAGTGGTAATTAATCCCTGACCTCTTGACATCAGGTCTCAGGCGAGCCTAGAGCCCTGCACCCTGCTCCCCGAAAGCCCCCACCGGGTTTAAACCCGTGACCACCCGGCCGCCGGCGTCGTCTCGCATCGCGGGCGGAACGAATCTCCTCCGGCTGAGTCGCGGCGTCGCCCGTGAGGACATAAAGACCGTCGCATATTCACACATACGGGCTCCAGCCGAAGCACACGCTTGGGAATCTCTGGAGAGACACGCATGCTGAAACACATGGCTTCACATTTAAAAAGAACCCTTTGGCCCCGGCGGCCAGTCTCACACACACACACACACACACACACACACTCACACAGCTTCCGTTCACTTTTGGTCAACCTACCAGCCGCTACGGCTTCTGTGGAACAGTTCTCTCCGTTTTCCTTCTGGCACACTCCGCCAGAGAAGAACTCTCCCACCATGCTGGCCCCGTGCTCTTTTCAATTGGTGGAGACAAGACAATGTTATTCCCACCATGCGTATTAATGGTGAAATCCTTTATGCTTGTATGGTTATGCTAAAAGTAACATAAATAGGGACATGAAAGTAAATGCATCTACATTAAACTGGACACACACTTTTTGGTATTTTCTAGCTCTCCAGTGTGTGTGTGTGTGTGTGGGTTTCAGTCTCTTGACCGTTTAATTGAATTAATCTGCACTTCAACGTACCCAGAGTTTTGTTGGGTATCCTGTCGACAGCCAAAATGAAATCGTCTTTGAAGAAGATGTAGCCCACGATGGAGAAGAGGTAGACGAGGATGAGAGCCAGCACGGCCGTCAGAACAATGGAGCGGCCGTTGCGAGTCACACTCTTTATCACGTTGAGCAAGGTCTCTTCTCGGTAAACCAGATCAAAGAGCTGGAAAGAGGAAAGGGGTGTGGATCACAGCCTTTACATGAATCTCCATACAAACATGTCATTGTTAAATGATTGGTGGAGAATAGTGAACATTTTGACCAATCAAAAGGCATCTAAATCCAATTTGTACACCATCACCATGTGTGTGTGTTTGTAAACATGTACACTACCGTTCAAAAGTTTGGGGTCATCCAGACAATTTCATGTCTTCCATGAAAACTCACTTTTATTTATCAAATGAATTGAAAATTGAATAGAAAATATAGTCAAGACATTGACAAGGTTAGAAATAATGATTAATATTTGAAGTATTAATTTTGTTCTTCAAACTTCAAGCTCAAAGGAAGGCCAGTTGTATAGCTTATATCACCAGCATAACTGTTTTCAGCTGTGCTAACATAATTGCACAAGGGTTTTCTAATCAGACATTAGTCTTCTAAGGCGATTAGCAAACACAATGTACCATTAAAACACTGGAGTGACAGTTGATGGAAATGGGCCTCTATACACCTATGGAGATATTTCATTAGAAACCAGACGTTTCCACCTTGAATATTAATTTACCACATTAACAATGTATAGAGGGTATTTATGATTAATGTTATCTTTATTGAAAAAACAGTGCTTTTCTTTGAAAAATAAAGTCATTTCTAAGTGACCCCAAACTCTTGAACGGTAGTGTACATGTGGAGACACATTTTCGATGATGCGTCTCGTGTGAGCTCACGTACCAGCAGGCTGTAAAAGAAGACGTGGACGAAGACCCCCAGGCTGCAGATGATCAGGTACAGCAGGTGGTACAGGAACTCCACGTCCATGATCATGGCGATGTAGCCGCGCGTGAAGGTTCCGCGGTTCCCGACGAAGCTCGTCAGGAAGATCACCTTGTTGCACAACTGGAGAGAACGAGGGACGGTTTACAGCAGCTTCGGGGAAGGACTTTTAAAAAAAAAGACGTATTGCTCGGGGCTAATGCGTCAACACGCCCGACAACCACAAGTGACATTTCTATTAGCGGCCGTAATGCTCCCCCAACTGTGAAGCCCGCGGGTCCGATAGTGGAATCCATGCGTGATGCTGTGCTATTAGCACACACACACACACACACACACACACACACACACACACACACACACACACACACACACACACACACACACACACACACACACACACACACACACACACACACACACACACACACACACACACACACACACACACACACACACACACACACACACACACACACACACACACACACACACACACACACACACACACACACACACACACAATCTAAAATGGTACGCTGGCCACGTGCGAGCGAGGCCTGAACAATTAATTGATCATCGCTTCCCGAGCGCACACACACACACACACACACACACACACACACACTTACGTTGAAACCCCCCAGCAGAAGCAACGTGGGCTCCAGGCCGACAGAGAAGATCAGACGCAGGATGGTGGAAGCGATGAGCACCCGGATGCCGTGAGGCTGAGGAAAGACGATAACGATCGCCAGGGAAACCAGCATGGCCATCCACAGCAGGGCGGACAGATGGGGCTCCAGCGTCCCTGAGGGGGAAGGAGGTCACATTTTGGGGAGAGAGGTGTGAAATGAGCGCATCGTTCTTCTTTTGACCTCCGTGACTCGGGCACGGGGCACGCCGTTCCTCGGCGTGCGTACGACACACGTGACTGAAAATGTGACCGGGAATCTCGAGCGCTTCCCTCCAACTCGTCCTCCCCGCATACTTCGCATTGTGACATCAACGTGTGCATAGCTGCAGTGAGGCGATGCGCGTCGGTTTCCAGCTCGGCCTTTGTTCAGATTCACTTCACGTACTTCCTTTTCCGGGACAACAAAGTTTACCAGAGAAGAGGCGCGATCGGTTTGTTTGTTTAGTTTTTAGTACTCGTGCTTTTCTCCTCACCCGCCTTCTTTTTTTTCTTTTCCGTCACCACGACTACAAAAACACAACTTTTAACAACACATTTGTGTCAATTACAGAATATGCCATTGTGAAGAAGAAGAAAAAGACGACAAATAAGAAGACAAATAAGAAGACAAAGAAGAAAATGAAAACAAATATGAAAAAAACAAAAAAAAGAAGAAGTCAAAGAAGAAGACAAATAAAAAGACACGAGAGCCGCGAGCTCACGCGCACAAGCTACGTCAACACAGAAGCTCGGATGACAAACACGCGGCGACTTCATTCTCTGCCCAGGTAAGACAATATGCCACTGTGTCTTCACAAAGCAAAAAGAGGGTTGGACTGGTAAACACAGCTGCTTTGAAGAGACCCGTAAAGAAATAAGTGTGTCAAGCTTTTTACCAAATGAAGTTCACACTGGTTTATTACAAGGAGGAAAACAGGAGGACCATCTGAGCTCATATTAAAGCTTCGCGTAGACACTTCACAGTTAACTCAACAGTGGCTGAAACTTTTCTTTTTCCCCCCCCACTTGATACCAGACCTCAGGTTGAAACAAACATTGGTCTGTCCTGGAATGAACCATTAAGCTCCCAGAGGACCTTTGACACTGAAAAAACAACAACCGTGGAGTTTTCGAAAAAAAGCTAAGCTAACAACGTCTTTTTTTGTCTCTTCTCCACCAGTGCGAGGAAGTTCAAACAAAAGGGAGCTCGCCGTTTGACCCCAGAACAGAACAATTGAAAGTGTAATGCGAATCACAATGCGAGTCTTCTCTCTCTCTCCGCTCCGCTGCACTGGAACAATGCCGGCCTTAACGCCCGCGGCTTTTAACATCGACCACAAACGCTGCCCTCGAGGAGATCGGAGGAAAAGGAAAAAGGAATAAGAGACAGCGAAACAGACAAAAAAAATTAAACTGCACGTTTTTTTTTTGTTAAACTCAAGATTGACACTCAAATAATCCTTCTTGAATTTCTATTTTAGAAGTCTGTCCCACCTTGTGACCCAACAGCAGACCCGATTTTTTTCCTCAACCTAAATCTTGACATTCAGGCCGCATGATCAGGAGTTAAATGGTGTGAGCAATAAGGTCAACTATGTGGCTCCCACAAAGGAACGGAATTACCTCCAGTTTGTTTGTTTTTTGTAATTCCCGGTGAAATAGCTCATTCAAAACAAAGATGTTGCTCTATGTTCTTTACGCAAACTCATTCAGGTTGTTTCGTACATGTTTGTCGTGTGAGTTTTGGTTCTCTCTTTTCCCTCAGAGGCGACCGTGTGTGTCTGGTAGCCGTCGCCTGGTGTCGTTTCCCCAGTGGCCACCTTGAAATGCTTCCGTCATAACCTTCTTCAACACCGACGCAACGGGCGGAAAAAACTTGCATCCGTAAAGAAAATTCCATTTTGAATCGGTGACGTGATTTTCGGCAGCTTTGACGCAGATTATCAGATCAATCAAAAAGGATTCAGTTTTGCAGATTAAGTACGAAATCAGACTTTTTTTGTCGCTGTATGTGTGCGTGTGTGTGTGTGTACACCTATCTGTTAGGTGTCACTCTCAGTGGTATATTCCACACTGTCAGTAGCACGGTATTGTGTTTCCTGCTCGAGTTTCTGACCTCACGGCGAGACCACAGTATTTACGCATGTTTGCACACACAAACGCACACAGCTGGTTACCAGAAGTGACACATGGAGAAAAAGAGTGAGAATGAGGCCAGAAGTCTGAACAAAATCACGTGTCGCGTGTAGTCACCTGTAGCCTGGAGCCCAGAAAACACACAATCAATCAACGGGACATGCCGTAATCAAGAAACAAAGCTTCCGTGACGGCAAAACAATTCAAGATGCAAATCTTGTGACGGGATTACATTCTCATCACACCTCCCATTTGTGTTCAAACTCACTTTTGGTAGGTGTGAGGCTACACCCAAATTACAGGCACGAGAGCACACGGTGTTCGGTTGAGCATACCGAGCACTAATAGTGCATCTTACGTGTGAGATCTGACCACGTGACTGTAGCTGCTGTAATCACATGTCGGGCAGGGTTTATGCATACGCCACATCAGGAAGTGTTTGAGGGTTTTTGTGTCCAGGGGGGGGGAGAACATGTTCTCATGACTGCGTTCAATCTTCTGTGGTCAGAAAGATGGTGTTGTTCACGATTATGTTGGACTCAGTACTTTGAAGCTCAGAACACTTTAATCAGTTTTTCGCAGATTTAGCATCGTGTGCTCACGACACTGAATAATAATAATTCAAAAACGTGGCACCTGCGTCACCCAACATGCAACCCGTGCTGCAGGTATTGCCTTACGTCTAATTTAACTACCGAATCACGCCCATTAATTAAAGGACAGAAACATCAGAAATAAATGACACACTCAGCGCAATCCCTCGCAATACTATATGTGGTGGCTGGGTGTAGTTGGGCTCAGCTGTGGAGGTGTGTCCCGGGAATAGAACTAATTGGTTCGGGGAGCACCTTTTATCTCTCCGGATATCAAGAACGCTGGGAATGCTGGGAACTCCTGCCAGAGCGCACAATGGCCCGACCTCGCCCGTCACCGAGGTCGTCGAGGACACGCCGAGCCAGATGTTTTGTTCCCTAGCTGCACGGCGTTCCAGCCCGTAAAACAAAACAAAAAAAGAAACCGCTCGGCAAGTCGTGACCCAAATTCTTTTCTCGTCAGATTTTAGCCATACAGGTTTCTCAACGAGCACGACATGTACTGCATGTCACCCGCCACACCCCTGGCCTGTGCTTAACAGTCACACTCGTTCTGTTGTTCTAACAGACAAAAGATCGTTCTCCGAGAGTTTCACGAGCTCAAGGACGGACGGAATTTTGTAAATCGCATCGGCAGACTCAATTCAGTGCATTTTTTTTTTTTACCAAATCAAAGCAATTATGGAATGCCGTGAACTTATGACACGCATATAAATAATTAAAAGTTGGAGACATTGTCAAGAAGAACACACAAATGTTCAATTTCATCAGCATAGAACAGTCAACCACAACCCCAAAAAAAAAAGGCACCAATTGCATCCACATGTGAGGACGTGAGCACACTGACCTCCGCGGCGTCCCTCCAGAGGGTAGAAGAAGGCCACCAGCAGGTTCATGAGCACGGCCAGGTTGAAGGAGATGCTGCTCCAGAAGGACATGTTCCGGGAGCACCAGTACAGGATGGGCTGAGCTGCGGGGCGGGGCATTCGACAATTCAACACGGGTCATCGCACTGCAGCGAAGAGCCTACAGGTCATCAAGCGCAATGTGGCCGACGATGGCGACGAACACTCAGGTTTACAGTAGAACACACGTGGATCATCAGCGTTTCACACCAAGGAGAAGCAAAGCGTGTCAAATGTGTGCTATTGGTTTATTTCCTAAACTAAAGCTGAAATAAAGATGGGATTATTTCCTACATTATGGAGTTTTACCCTTTGGTCATCAGGTTCCTCCACTGCAAAACAACTTTTTTTGGCCACGCTTTTATCAGTTTGACTACCAAAGTTGAGCGGAGTCATTTCACTCTTTTTTTTGTTGAAACTTGTCAAATTTGGGGTGAAACACATTCATCAAACCAAATCCGATGGGGCCCGTTTAGTGACATGGTCAGCACCACAATGGCTACCAAAGGATTCACTTTGAAGGGTCAAAACGGGAACAACTGAAAGCCATGAGCACACAACACCAATCGTCATGCGCAACACACACACACACGCGCGGTCAGGAGATCAGCATGGTGCTGTTGCTATTTTGAGCCCGTTTAGTTGAAAAGAAGAACTGCGGGTGGGGACTTTAAGGCCCAGAAGTGGCTCTATTCATCATGGCAAGTGGTTCGCACCCCGCGGGAACAACATGGTCTCTCCGCGCGGCGCGGATTCATTCGTCGTCACGTGTCGTCGCGTCGTAGACGAGCCGTCCCCTCAGGCCACCACGCGGCCGACAGTCACCCCTGCCCAGGACCTGCCTTGCTCAAAGGGGACCTCAACGTAGCGCTCGACGGTATTTAAGGTGAGTGAAAATAATTGCGTACTGTTAAAAAGAAAGAGGACTTAAGCTTCACACACACACACACTCTCTCTCTATCTCATTTCAGCTTCTCCCGTCTCGGCTTGCAGTTCCTGATCTGCTGGTTGCCGATCGAGAGGAATATCCCGCGTTTACTACCGTGCCTTCATTTTTCTCGCTGAGGGTCGTCAGAGGTAAAGAATGTCTGAACGAGCGTGACCTCAAACTGGCAGGTAGATGAAACGGGCCGAAGCCATTAATCCCATTAAGATGGGACGGGTTTAAAGCATCCTGCTAACTCAGGATCTTTTCAGCCGACTGGGCTTCGATCTTGACTGGTATTCTTCTCGTCCGTGTCTCCCGTCCTAATGAAGCAGGAATCACAAAAAATAACTCTGGATTAGAACCTGGCGACAGGTTTCATGCTCCAGCCGTAGTTTTTTCTTCTTTTTTATTTTTTTACCCCAGACTAAAGTCGACACTCTTGTGACCACTTAAACTCAAGGTCACAGTTTAAGCTCTAAATTCACTCGACTAAAAAGGAGGGACATTCGAAAGGTTAATCTGTAAACGTCAATTTTTTAATCTTGCATTCACCTCTCCGTTTGCAGCTAAAATAAATCCAGGAACCAGACACCCTAATCTCCTCACAACATGCAATGTTTTCTGTGAATGGACTCGCAATGCGCAAAACAATTTGGGTAATGACCAGAACATTTGCGTTAACCATGCGCCACATCACACTTACACAGCTGACATCACTCACTCACAGCTGGAAAACACATCTTAGTCTTTAATTCACTCGTACAGTTACTATTGTAACTTATATCATACATATTCTTATCAAGGTGTACATGCTCTCCACCTCCATTCCTCCAGGCCTCAGAGGGAAGGGGGGCAGAGTGAAGCCCCCCTTTTTACACTTGAAACCTGCAACATCGCTGGGTTCAGTTATCAGTCGGTTTGTGGTCTTTGTTTGCAGCTCATTATGATATAGAAACAGAATGTGTGTCGAGTCTGTTTGCAGACATGACGTGACCATTACGGATATGGATTAGGATTTGCAAAGGACATAAATATTTGGAGCACCATAGGTGTGTGAACCTCGAGGCAAGTTTGACAGAGCCGGGCTTTCTTTGCCTTCGCTGGCTCAACAAAGCCTAAAACCCCCAGTCACAGATAACGAGTAGCACGAGAGACCGTGCGTAGAATCAGAAGTGGATTCAGTAAGGAGCAATAACAACCCTGCTAATAAAGTAAAACGGTATTCATGCTCAGATTTTCTGCACCACCAACTGAACGCAGGTAAGTTCCTGTGGCGGCGCAACACGTTTGTGTATAAAGCGTAGTCTCTCAGTGAGAATCTGCATTTATAGATTTAGTTTATCGACAATTTCAATCAGAGAATCGTCCAAACCAAGTCCGAGTGTACGGCATAGGTTGCCATGGCGATCTAGCCAGGTTTAAAAAAAGAAAAAAGAGCAACCGTTGTGACATTGAAAACTCTGACTTTAGGCTCAACAAACCCCGCTAACCCAGTACGCTCCTCTGGGTTCTCAGCTGGTTATCCATAATACTTTTAGTGTTGCCAACATGTTAAGACGCCACATAATTAGAAGTATATATGCAACGCTCTATATTTCCTGTCCTCGCATTTTCTTTTTTTAAAGGGTTCCCATTTTCAAATTGTACACATGTTATTTCTCAGGTCTTAACACTCCAAGAAATATTAGTAAACATGAGCAACTCCCTCCCAAATCTAAAAACCGAGGTGCTAAAACTCCCAAATTTATGATGTCATCAAGTATAAAGGTTTGAGCTTCTCCATAGACAGTGACTTGAAAGGATGTTATGTGTACACGGGTACTTTTATCCAAAAACACCACAAAAGAATAAAACTCTTTTGGGTGTAAAAGAGAAACAAAATCCCCTAAACCACCAAATCAATCTCCCGTTCACGTACGGATGAAAAATACTTGATGACATCACATCTTTGGTACTTGCTGCTCTGGTTTCTGGCTTTGAAAGAGGAGCCATTGGCTGTTGATTTTGCAGAAGGTGTGGTGGAAGAGTTCGGCAAATCCTTCGTGATCTCCAGTTGACGAATTGCCAAAGGGAAGTACAGTGGAATCTGGTCTCTAGTTACTTCTCACACATCGTGCCAACAAGTTGAATTAACCTAACATTTATGGAGTGCGTCTGGTGGGGCGTGGAGGCCTGGAGGGATGCAGGAGGACATGGCGTGAACCAGGAACTAGGAGATAAAAAGAGTTGAGGAAAAAGGACGCACAGGGAACCGTGTTGGTGTTACCGGGATCCTCTTGAGTACCTCGCAGCTTCTTCTGCCAATTCATCTCATTGAAAAGGTCCTCAGCGCTCAGGAAGAAGTCATTGATCTTACTGCCTTGCTCATCCCGCTCGGTGCTGTAGTAGACGCGCAGCTTGGACTCCTGGGTGAGGAACTCGCAGATGTTGGGCACGGGGAAGACGATCTGCTCCATGGTGCGATCCAGACGTACGATCTGGACACAACAACAGAGGCGGTCACTAATCACACACACACACACGCGCACACGCACACACATGTCGCCCGACGCATCACGTTCCTTCTTGCTTCATTGAGTAATATAAATAAATAAGATAACAAGATGGTAGTTATAGGGATTAGCAGGCTAGATCTTTGAGTATAAAGGCAATCAAATCGAATGAGCAGTTTAAGGACACACACACACACACACACTGCCTGGTTATTGTCACTAACTGTACTTTGCAAAACAAATAACATTGAACCAACACCTTCAGTTCAGGAGTCAACGATCAGCATTCCTTCTCCTGAGAGAAACGTGTTGACATGCCAAACGGTGTTTGCAGGTCGCTTTAGGTACACAATGTGATGGCCAAGAAATTCATCAATCACACGCCTCGAGGTAATTGTGAGGCCCGTAAAAAAAAAATGAGTCACATAACTGCCTGCAGCTCACGCAGACGGCTTAAAAAAAAAAAATACAGGGCAGACTTTTTGGGGATGATTTCTCAGTAAAACTTCACGGTGGCAGATTCAGTACGGCCCCGTTTAGTCCGGGGACCGCGACCCCGACCACTGACCTCGATCTGAGCCGTGTGCTTGGCGTAGAACTCCAGGGCCTCGTCCCCCTCTCCGTACGTCCCCCCCGGCTTCAACATAGCCTGTAGTTCCTTGTTGTGCCGGGCCAACTGAAAAGACAAACGCCATCCGATCAACGGATTAACAGATTAATGAATCATTAAAGAGACATTTCTTTGTTCCATGTGTTAATTCGGCATGCGCTTTGGGGATTTCTGAAGCCAACATTGTTGGTACTTAAACGCCTGGGTAATGAACATAGACGCTATTTATTCTCTCCTGCGAATGCACGATGTTCCGGTCGTAATGAGTCTGCGGGGTGTGGATTGACAGTGGGTGTTCCCCGGAACTGTAATTGAAGTCGTTAATCAATTACTTTTTGTACAGACGCTCGAGCTATTGAGCGGCGCGTCGCCCGAGGGCCGCAAAAGAGGACACGAGTCCAGAACGGCAGGTAGAACACGTCTTCAGCTCAGACCCCGACAGACCCACCCGTGGGTCCCACAGACAGTCGGGCCGCTTACTTGATGTGCCAAGATGTAGATGTTGTGACCGACGTTGAGCGGCGACGCAGAGTGCGCCTCCTTGTCACCTTCGCCCTCCTGCGGCGGCTCCTCCACCTCGATCTCGCCCTGCATGTAGGCCTTTTTGATCACTTCCACCTGCGGGAGCACAGGCCCCCGTCACACATCACGTCCACTCGTATGCCGCGAGATGATGCGCATGACGTGTGACGGCGCACCAGCTCCTTGGGCCTCATGTTGTACAGTATCCTCTCGGCGTTCTCGCCGTCATGGCGACTCTCCATGATGGCGAGAAGAAGCTTGGAGGCGTTATTCTACGGAGAGATGAGAGCACGGATGACAGGGCAAACGGGAATTATTTGGGCATTCAAAACTGTAAATACTCGTATTATGTAATTTGTGTTGAGGGTACTTAATGATGATGGTTTGTAATAACATATTGTGGAACATCTAATTAAAATGTGAGGATATTCTTCGGTCTGTGGTTTCCTGGAATGACTTGATTACCTCAAGAGAACAAGGGGAGCCGAGTTGCTCATAACACCGGAATGTGACTGTGATTACGGCAAAAAGGAGGACGAACATGCGACACTAAAAGTGTTTTGAAGTGTTTCTTCCTCTCCCTTTGCATCGATAATCACTCACTTTGAGTTCCAGCACCAGGTCCATCCTCTTCTTGCCGAGCGGGTTGATGTCATTGAGGATGAGAGCGATGATGATGTCAATCCCGTTGCACTCGTGAGTGGCGATGCAGTTCTGATGGACCAAAGACGTGAACGTTTATGACAGTGGAGGCAGGAAGAGTTACCGGTATTAAGTAGTCGGAAAGCTAATATTATAATGTGTATATATTTCCTCTGTATATTTAGTATTTTAGTATAGTTATTGGTTTTTATCTTTTATTAATGCTCTAATGTGCACCTGCTGCTGTGGTCCTGAATGTTCCCCCACTGTGGGACTAATAAAGGAATATCTAATACTAACTAGAATATATAGTAAAAAGCAACAACAATTACATATGATTGAATGTTTTCAAATGCTGCCGTCTTGTTGTCCCGTTATGATCAGATAACACAACGCAATCTGCCCTCCATCCATCTAGAGCTCTTAAATTATGTATATGTTTCAACCCCCCTCCACCTCGCCGCCCTGGCAGTCGAGTGTTGATGAGACGGGTCGAAGTCCCGAACTATTGAGATTCACCAAAGTAATTCAATTACACAACGTAACCGATCGAGGCAGGAGACGAGCAACTTGTGTTCTGCAAGGTAAGATTATTGTTTTGTTTTTCCCGACTGGATCCGGTGGCTTTGAAGAGAGCAAAGATGGATATAACTTCAGTTCACCAAAGCGAGGGCTGTCTGACGATACAAGCGGTGAACAGATTGTAAAGAGAGAGACATTTCTTGACGGTGGGTAAAGTGAGTTTTGCTGGTGCCCCCCCCCCGTCCACCGTGGTACATTGCTTTTGCTCCGACCACCAACTACGGTGAAGTACCTCGTACAACCCCTCTGCACAACATCCAACCTCCCCCTATCATACCACGCACACTAAAATAGTTCCAGCACTTGTGTGTGTCTCTTTCAGTCTCCCTCGCTCTCTTTTCCCTCTCAGTAGCAAATGAACAAAGAGCTTTGTTTAGTCTGGCGCCGTTTGAGGGAACCGGAATCGGCGGAACCGGAGACTGCATTTAGCCGCTTCGTTTTACTCGTGCCCGTTTCACACACGCCGTGAACCGATGCTGCGGCGGCTTGAAGAGGGGATGCCGCCATCAAGCAATGCCGATCCATAGCAGAGGACTAACACAGGCACGCTGCCCAGTCTGCTGCTGTTGTTGTTGTTGAGGAAAGACCTGGCAGCTGAGTGCTGAGCATGAGAAGATGCTCAAGACTAACTATAATACAACCAGTGTGGTTACTACACATGAAAAAGACCGTTTTGATCAAGTATTTGATAAGAAAACAACATTTAAACATCGAAATAAAACAAATGAAAAGACGATATAGTGATAGAACAACTGCAGTGTGCCTTTGCATGCGTCCCTGTGTGCGTGCATTACCTGGTTCTCGTGACAGGGGCCTTGGCAGTACTCAGTCAGGCTCTCCACGGTCTGATTGATGAGTCCTACGTTCTTCTCATTGATGTAGAGTCCCAGCAGCCCCAGTCCGCCGGTGGTGCTGCCGCAGATGCAGTCGAGGAACTGAAGAGTCTCGCACACCAGATTGTAGTTGTTCTTGTTGTTCTGGTTGCGCAGAAAGTTCTGGAGATGGAAGGAGATTTTTTTTAAAAGCACGTCAGGACCCATGTTATTCCCCCAAATACGAAAGCCCAAACTGTGGCATTTAATGTTGAGCATCGTGGTCTCAGGTCGCGAAAATATATTTTTTTAACCAACATTTTCTGTCTCTCGCTGAAGCGAGAAATACAAAAAATCGCCTGTTAAGAGCAACGAGGCTCATTCTCCTCTTCTCGCCGTGTTATTGTAAGCACGTTAGCCCGTACAGCCGTCACACAATTACTCCATCTCTTTGTCGGGAACAGAAACATCTCGATGAATTGATCATGTGCGCGGTAAATCAATATCTTGCACCCACGCCGGGTCACGATGGACGAGACGAGAATGATTCAACGCCGAGCCGACTACCATTTAACGAAAGGCCAGCGAAAGGTCTCGGGGCGCAAACAAGAATCCGCGCGAGGAGGAAGTCGTCTGTCTGGGCTTGCGGGGGCTAGCGCATTACCGAACATCAACACACACCACTCATAGCGAAACCAGACCAAGCCGCACCAGATATGGAAACGGCTGCATCAGAAAGTTCTGCAAATGCCTATTTTGGGTGCGGTTTCGCTTCTGTATAACCGAGTGTGGTGATAGAAATTGGGAACAAAGGGCAGGGGAGGGGGGGGTTCGGCGACGGCTCACCTGCAGCTCTCTGTTGTGGTTCTCGCAGAGCAGCTGCATGAGGCGCAGGATGGGCTGCATGATGGTGATGATGACGCTCATCTGGCCTTCCTCCAGGCCCTTGTCGGGAGTCGGTGCGGGGGCGCCGTCGGCGGCCGCCTGGTGCTCTTCGGCTTCGGCCTCGCGGCGGTAGGTCGTGAAGGCCTTCTTGGTGACGACGGAGGCCTCCGCGAGTTGCTCCTTCACCTCCTCGGTCGCCACCGCCGACACCACGTCTTTCAGAATTCAGGAAAAAATAAGGTTTGGTTACTTGGATCTGGATGAAATTCCTAAAACAAAAAAAAGGTTGGAATAAAACAAATAAATGATGAGGCATTTAGGGACTGGGTATTAGTCTCCGGGCCCCGTCACCTTTCTTGCGTGCTGGCGTGTCTTTGTCGGGTGGCTCCTCGTCCTTCTTGCTTCCTAGGTCACTGGTGTTGACCGACACGGTGGCTTTGATCTCCTGCTGGGCCAGCTTCATGCGCTCATAAAACACCTTGAAGAACTTTTCCGACTTGTCCCCAGTCAAACGCTGGAAGAACGACCGCTGGAGGAAAAGGAACGCAAAAAACGATGCATGTTATTTGTACTCGCACGTTTTATGATTTCCACTAAAGAACGGTTACTTGTCGGAGTTTAGCCACTTTTTTTATATGATTTAAAAAGATGTTTGTAAGTTTACTGTACAAAAAAACTAAAAGATTAAAAGGAGATGAATTTTATCAACGGTCAACTCATTTTTGGTTTTCAAAACGATTATTTATAAAACATTTTTTAAAGGTGTGAAACCTATGTCTATGGAAGATGTGTATGTGTATATATATATATCATTTTTCTTTATTTTGTTCTTATTATTCTTTATTTCATATTAGTTATCGGATTTATTTGATAATAATAATTTAGGACAGAAATATATAAGCATTTTTTGCTTCTCCCTATTCATTCTTTCTATTTTGTATATAATATAGAATAATCTTGTATTATATTGCAATGATTGACTGAATAAAAAGACATAAAACAAAATAAACTGCTCTTTTATTTGTTTAACTAATGTTGGTGGCCGGCTTTCAACATTGAAATGTCGCCGGCGGTGTGAGAACAGGGTCTTCAAGGTCAGAGGACATTTTCTATTTAAAAACCTCCACTTCTTATCATTGTCTCTCCGTTATACGAAACACAGGCGGCCAGAGGCTCCGTTGCATAAGCCCCCTTCCACAGTGCAAGGCCTCACCTTGATTTCACACCATCGGCCCCCTACAGAGTAGCGTGGCTCTGGCAGCCGTAGGACGGCAACACAAACAGGCAGGCCAGGGCAAAAAATAAATAAGAAAATAACAATATTTGGAATAGTCATATTCATATAGGGGGAGGGGGGGGGTGTCCAGTGTGCAAACACAAACAAAGGTGTGCCAGCACGGCACATGCAGGTAAGGGAACACAGCTGTGGAAACACGAATAGAATTTGGCCTCATTTGATTGCGCAATACCACACAATTATTTTTTGGCTTTCCCCGAGCTCAAAAGTGAGATTCAGTGTGAGTGAGAGTTCTGCCGAACTACACAGGGAGGGCAATCCTGAATGCATGGGGCTATTGTTTTTTTCTGCTACGGGCTCATATGTTATGTGCCATTTTTTTTCCTCTCCACAATCCCTCCTTACATAAGACCTGTAATCAGCCGAGTGGTTACAGTGAGGGCACACAGCGCCTCAGCTCTAACGGCGTTACATCAGCCCACAGACGGCGAGCGGCGGAGAGAGGAAAGCCCTGCCCTATTTTTAGGCGCCAGAACGGCACGAAGTGAGCGCGTGGTGGGAGAGAGAGCGAGGAGGGCGGGTGTTGGTCGGTTATCGCATACATGGATTCTGGGGGAAGTTGTGAAAAAGCCTATTACATAAGACTCTTTCCAGGTTTAGCTTAACCCAGCTAGCTTTACAAAAGACGGGAGGGGGCATCCATGGAAATGTAAAGTGACTTTCACCTGCATGGAAAAATCTCAGAAAAATAATAATAATAAAATATGAAACCCCGGCCGATAATCTGTGAGATAACGTCTGCAGAACCACCCGAGTCCAGTCCTAAAAAGAGGATGCAGAACACCTCATGTTGTGAAGCGGTTGTCCTCTTTTTCTCGCAACAGTTTGTCCTCGCTTGTTTTTCGAGCCTCAACATCGTGTTGTTTACGAGAAGAGGTCATCCACCCATAGTGATCCGATTAGTAGTCAGCCGAAGACAGAAACAACAGCTCCAGGGGCAGCATCTTTACCAGATTACCATATTAAAATGGACCTCATGACTGTGGCCATAAAAACTCAATTTCCTCACCGATGTGAAGGGAATCTGTTCGTCGGCCACTCGTGCCGTGGGCAACGGGACCAGCGTTGCGACCGCTGCTGCCCCGTGCTCTCGGTTAAAGAAGGGCGGGGTATCAAATATTTTTGGGGAGTCTGAATAACGGTCAAATGCTAAAAAGTTGGCGTCAGAGATCGGTGGTCCTCGTGCACAGGTTACGCAGGTCGTAGATCATTCAGAGTTATTGAATGGCATCGGATGGACGCTTGTGTGGAATGAGACTCGAGACATATGAAAACTGGTTCCGATTTTCCAAAATTTATCCCGCCCACTTCATCCCTGCGAACTGCTGAGTCATTAAAGAAAATAGTCAGCAACGCCCTTTCTCCCGGAGGGGGCTTTGCCTTTTTCCTTTTTCACGCGTCCCGCTGCAGAGCCATAAGGCCTCCTGGGAGTCCTGCTGAGCTTGCGGCTGTCACTCATGTTCAGGGCAGCAGACTCGGGGTCGGTGTGTGTGTGTGTGCACACACATGGAATTTGGCTGAGTTCAAACGTACGCCCTCGTCGTATATGCATGTAACTTACAATGTTTTGCTTTTTATGATGTTTTTTTAAATGATTTTATGATGAGGCCAGAATCTGATCATAACCTGTATGTTTATTGCTTTCTTATTATGTTACTGTGAGAACCGTTCTCTCCATTAGTGAAGGCGTTAAGATCTGGCCACAGGGACTACAGTTGAAATTGAGCCTTCGCTGACATTGACACACTTACCCCTGGGTTTATTCATTTGTTCAAATAAATAAATAAATGAAATGAAATAGGAGGAAGAAAAAAAAAGTCACTCCCCAATTCTACAGATCCTACAGCGTGGCACAGCGTTGGCCTCCCGATGATTACGCCCGCCCACCTACTTCTCCCCCTGTCAGCTGACCCCCCCCCCCCCCCCCTCCTGCTCCTGGCATCAACACGGGCCAGTTACGCAAGACCTGTTTATACCACCAGCCCTTTCTTCCCCCCTTCTTTTCATTTTTTAAATGCCGTCTCCCCGCCTGACACCTTTTGGCGAGCGACAAAGCCATCCCCTGTGCTCATGGGAGGGATCTTCGGTGGCATACTCCGCCGCCGCCGCCCAGCTGGTAACCACGGAGATCTGCTCTTTGAAGCCGCGACGAAAGAAAGAGCTCCAGACGGGAGGTTGAAATGAAAGTGAAATGCAGGTGTGAGCTTGTTGCTCTCACGATTCTGCGCAGGCAACAAGCCAAGCAAAGTAAACAACATTCATCCAGTGATTTAACCAACAAACAAGAATGTGTGACGGACTAATCTCACAAAAAAAAAAAAATAGGCATACTTGAACTTCGATCGAGTATAAACTGAATTTTAAGAGGAGAACCCCTTGCCCAAAGTTAGAAGAGAGCTGGTATGTTATTGACACTGATCCCTTGAAACTCACTGTGCGAAAGCTTTTTAAAGCTTTCCAAGAGCTGGCTGTCATGTGAACCTGAACCGTGCAGAGGTGGTGGTGGTGTGCGGGAGGGGGGGGGGTGTCTGCGTGCCACAACAAGCCTATTGTGTAAGAGTGGTGGCACCTGTTGGGTCCTGTAACAGTTACGGATCTGAGGTCACAAAGGCAGCGTTGAGTCGACGGATGGTCACACACACACACACACACACACACACACACACACACACACACACACACACACACACACACACACACACACACACACACACACACACACACACACACACACACACACACACACACACACACACACACACACACACACACACACACACACACACACACACACACACACACACACACACACACACACACACACACACACACACACACACCTAATGGGGTGCACAGATGAGTATGCAGGAGTGGCGTTTGACGCATTTGATACAGCCCGTGTGCACCATGTCGGCTTGAGTTTCACTACTAGTCTATTTGCTGCTCGTCACTGAACAACAACCTGGAGGGCGTGAGCATACGTGGCATTCAAACATGTTTAGGCTATTCATGGGAAGTCACATCAGGTCAATAATTCATGCATTGGCAGATTTCTTCAAAGCCAAAATGTGCCAATAAGTCAGTACATTGTTGTTAAAACACCATCACCAATTGCTCACTTCTCTTATGTGTATGCTGCTTCTTTATTTGCTCTAAAAAGGCGCTGAATACACGATTGGGAGCATTTCACTTCACTGTACTGAGCTCTCAACATGACGACGGACGAATCGGCCAGTGAGAATTTACCAAAAGCCTGGAGTACCGAGACTGTACCAAGCCATGGTTTTGGTGAATGTGTGAGCCCAAGCTGTCGTGTGCCGTCGCAGCCCGATGGAGGTCACCAAGCAACATGTTTGTGGCTGTAAAGGATGCCACCCGACAACCCAACACAGTCAATTACAAGGATTAAAGAATGAAAGAATAGATAATAAAGGTGTCTAATTGCTGGTAAGCTGATGAAGCAGCGGTGTTACTCTTCAGGGGTCATAAACATTCTGACCAAGGGATTTCCAGGACTTTAAACCAAATTTCCATAACCAAACATTTTCAATATATGAGAGCGTGTGCCTGCTTATATTAAGAGCGTCTTTCTTTTAAAAACATATTAATTATTTCAAACTCAGCGTCAATGAACATGTGAGTATAACACATCTCCAGGACTTTTCCTAAACTTTTGGGATTTCATTTTTTTCCACGGACTTTTCCAGGCCTGGAAATAACCATTTTAAAATTTCCATGACTTTTCCAGGTTTTCCATGACCGTATGAACCCTGTGTCTTGTGTAAGGGGGGGGGGGGCTGTGTCATGGCCCATTTCCTTGTTGCAGTCACTGGGACACTTAGCCTGTCTCTCACAGCTGCCTGCATGTCACAGCTCTGGGCTCCTGGATGAATTCCCTCTGAAGCGAACTAACATCTTTCCATCTTCCTCTCTCGTGCTCCTCCCTCCCTCCACCCCTCCACCCCGCCCGTGCCAGGAAGTTTGTTGGCTAGGCTACGTCCCCGGTTTACCTCGCTGAAAAACAAACAAACAGACTGCTCGGAGCAATCAGCGGGCATGTTTTTGTCCTGCTTTCCATTTTGGAATACAAGAACCCGTCTGTCCTGAAGAGAGGCAGCCGACCCGTCGTTACATTACACGGGGGGGAAATGCGGTGCGTCTGCTGATATGTCGTAAAGTCACTCTGGACCAAACATGATCGCTCAACAAAGCTCTCTTGTCCCCCGGACCATGGCAAACAACGATTAAAAAAAAAACACACACAACTAAAGAGTCCAACTCGAATTCTGAAACAAGCTGCTTCTTTATAATTGTGTCTCCTCCTTCTTTAAGCCATTAAACTGCGACGCGTATCAAGTTCACCTCGGGGTTATTTTCTATCGGCAAAAGTAGGAAAAGTGCCTCGTCACAGCTGGGAGGTTCAAATCTAGACATTTACTGGAGATTCTATGCAGTTTATGCAAATATATTGGTGCTCAAAAATCGGGTTCCACACCCTGTTCAATATGCATGCCACAGGCTACTTTCAGCAGTGGACACAGAGCTTCTTCTTTATGCCCCGGCCTCGGAGAAAAAAAGGCAAGCGAGCACACGAAATGACAGCAAAGTGGACGAGCCAGCTGAGTCGATGTGCCTGCAGGGGGCGGCTTCTCCTGGAGGTAGCACCAAAAAAAAAAAAAAAAAAAGAGCCATGTGAAATCCATGTGATCTCTCCGGAGGCCTCTCCTGAGGGTTTGAGCCTTTTTTCCTGCCACCTTTCCACCGGCGATGCACGGCTCGTCTGCGAGCGCAGTCGGAAAGTGAGGAGGCCCGTTGTTCTGGCCGTCGTTCACCCGGGGCGAGAGAGGCAGGCGGCGGCGGCGGGCTGGAGTAACGGGAGCCTTTGTGTGCGCAGAGACGTTCAACCGGAGAAGTTGTTCGGTGAAGCGCCGACTGTGACCCTCCTGCCAAATTAAAGCGGTTCACCTTGTGAAGTTAAAAATGCTGCAGGTTTTTCTTCGTGTGTCGTCGTCCCCCCCCTCCCTCCCTCCCCCCGCCATCCTGACCTGATCACGATTACGTTTCAGCAGAGTGAAAGAGCCCAAAAAGAGTGCACCCGTTTCTATTTATACAAAAATCGGGATAATAACAATGGTTGACGGCGATAATGGAAAAACAAATCGCAAAAACAAAAAAAATGGGTTTCTATTTTGCAACAGGCCTGGTTGTGCAAGAGAACACAAAAAGGAGCACACACACACAAAAAACAACACAAAACAAGAAGACACTGAAGGACGACCTTCTAGCGGCGGCACGCACACCGGGTCACAAACACACGTGCGAGCGTCCTCTACTCTCTACGTGCACTACATCAAGACACGTGCACACGCTGCAACGATGCAGTTGCAAACACTGCATCCGTCTCTCTCTCTCTATATCCTCTGTCTAAACCTGCTTGCCGTGAGGTTTGCAAAGAGTTAGCGTTGCCATAGCAACCGTCGGCTGGTCGTGTGTGGGGGGGGGGGATGACGTGTTTGACCTCTCCAAGCAGACGAATGTTTCTCTTCCCTTCAGACTTCCCTTTGTCCTCAACATGGCTCTTTCCCTTTTTTTCCTTTTTCTTCTTCCCTTTTCTCAAAAAAAAAAAAAAAACGTTCACTCAAAATGTCAGTAAGCTCAAACGTGTCCGGATGCTTCCTGCACACCACTCCGAATTCAAGTTTCCCGAGGTCGATTGACTTGAAATCTTCCCGCCACGGCTTTGAGCTCTTCCAGACGACATCCCCCCGTTGGGATTCTGCTCACGGCTCTCTGGAGGCGAACGCTCCTCGCGCTCCCGTGTGTTTGCAGGAGACATGTGCGTCGGCCCTTATTAACCCCTTCCTCTTACCTGGATGACCGTGTTTCCACCCTCCAGCAAAGCGATGGCCAACAGGATGCTCTCCTGGAAGATGCGGTCGCTGGTGGCGTTCATGATGAGGTCGATGACCAGGTCGGAAGCCCCTTCTTTGTCCAGATGGCACTGGACCGCCGCCAAACTCAGCTCCCCGCGACCTCCGACCCCGGAGCTGACGACTGTGGACGCGGAGGGGAAACTGATTATCACCTGTGTTAATGCTGAGGCATTCTGATTTCAGACATAATAGAGCACGGGTCACAATCTATGACCATAATTTGAATTTAATGAATGCAATTTAAGAGTTTGACCGTTTCCATTATATTGCCTTCTTATCCACCTTGTGAATTGAATTTAACTAAGTTAATTAATTAAGCGTTATTGCTAGTTATAACTTACCAACATCAATAAATAAATGTAATGCATATTGTTGTTACATTTCAGGAGCATGCTGAACTAGTGCAGCGAACAAAAGAGATTCCATCTCCAAACTCCCCTCAGGGAGTTTTGGAGAACGAATGTTTAAAACATTTTAAAATGAAGAGCACGTCTCACGGAAACGCATGCAATTATTATTTTTTGGTCTCTCTTGCGGCCAGACTTTACGTGCGCACACACACACGCCGCCCGACGTATCACGTTCCTTCTTGCTTCACTGAATAAAATGAATAAATAAGATAACAATATTGTAGTTATAGGGATTACCAGGCTAGATCTTTGAGTTAAGGGCAATCTATTCAAAGGAGCAGTTTAACCCTCTTGTTACCTTCAAATTGACTAACATATTTTACCCGTGGGGTCAATTTGAACCCAGCAATTAAAACCTCCAGAAAATTATTAGAATTATTATTGTTTGCCAAGTTTAAGAATCAGTTACTTTATGTTTGTTTGTTGACTACTTATATAGCCCTTTAAATAAATAAAAAAAGTTGTGTACAGGACATTGAAAACATATCATGTAAATGTTATGTTTTCCCAGTTGTCCCCAATAAATTAGGAAAAGTCATGAAATATGAAGCAATATGATGTAAATAAAAAAAAAGTCATTTTTTTAAAGAGCCGTTAAACATTAAATGGGGTGAAATTGACCCCAACAGTAATAGGAGAGTTAAGGAATAAAAAAGGCATTTCAAAGTCCGCCATGTACAGAATCTTAACATTTCTAATTTGTGAATTCCATCTTAAATCAAAACAACCGTAGCAGACCGCAGTGAAATTGAGATGACCGCCTCGTAGACTATTTCATTCACATCGCAAAAAAACGTTTCATAATTCATAATTCGGTTCCGTGTAAAGTGGCTTTAATTAAAAGCGTCCAGAGGAAGTTTAAAATCGGGTTCATAGAGGATGCCATTTGGTAAAGAGAGTTTGAACCCACAGGTTTTCGTTTCCATCCATAGTGCACGAATAAGATCAGATGTGTGTGTCATCCGTGGAGATCCTTTAACTCCCACTGCTGCTGGCTCCCGCCGCCAGCCAGCAGCAGCCAGGGGAGCAGTGGTGAGATAACAGCACCCATCAGAGCCATCTCTGGCGGGGCGAGCCACTGAATCAACAACACATCCCATTCTAGACGGCGCTTGGCTCGCCGGTCGCCTAGCAACAACACGGCCCGCGTTACGCCGAGGAGAGAGCCAGTATGCTCAGTGGCAGAGCCGAGGTCCAAGGGCTTAAAGGGAGTACAAGGCCATGGCTGTGAATACCAGCTTCTTTTCTTCCCCCCCCACCTCCACCCGTAAAGCATTAGAGATGAACGATGAGTCACAGCTGCAATGCCGGACACGGAGCGACGTGCTGGATTGAAAACACGTCAGTTTACAGACAATCTATTACACCTGGGAATGTCATACCGAGCAAAGATTCAGGGACAAATAGATAAAGGGACTGATTTATATTTTTATGATAACAACCGTTTCCTTTGAACTCAATGCACATATGACCAAATATGGATCTGCATCCTCGCGGTCCAGGTGGGCGTCCACATTGGAAACGGTCAGCGGCGCCCGTCACGATGACTATTCTTTGTTATCGGTGTAAGAAACATTTACGACGCAAGAGGAACTTCCACATCATCCGTTGAGACGTTCGTGTGAAATTCATTCGACTAAAATTATTCTGAAGGTTAAACTTTTGACCGAATGATGTTACGCAACATCTGCTCACATCACTTTATTTTCTTCACTCAGATATACAGATATTTTGGATAACAGGTTTTATTCATGCTTTAATCATCCGATTGATAAAAAAAACTAGATATTTAACAAAACAATATCCCCCCAGTATTGTTACAAACATTTGCATTGTTAGCCCTGTTAGCCGTTGAGCTGAATTTTGCTCTTTTGAAAGCATCTTAATTAGATTATCATGAAGATAATCCTATCATTACATGTTCTGCTGACTGAGCAGATTCCACATGAGCAATGGCCAAAAGATTTTCGTACGACAACAATGATTTATAAAACTACCCTTTGTGAAGATTATTTCCTGGTTGTAATACAACCATGCGGTAGTTCTGTTTTTATTTTTTAGTTTAAATTGTGCGACGGAAGCTCAACGGTTTCATGCTTTTATTCTTCATTAATAGCTAAAATGATCCATTTGTAACATATTCCAGCTGTGAAGAGAACCATTTAAATCGTTGATTAAACGTGTTTGTGCTACGTGTTGAGCTTGTCGCAGCCTCCCAAAGTAGATAATGTCATCTTATCTCTATGAGCATAACCATACAGACACACACAGATAGGGTATTGTTACAAATAAACACACACACCTGTAGGTGCTTTCCCCTGCGCTCCAGGAGAGAGGGGCCCGGTGCTGAAGGCCGTGATGCTCTCTCTCCTCAGGCCAGGTTTGACGTTCCCGTAGTATCGATTGACGAGGATCTGCCGCAGAGCTTCGGCCTGTCGTCACAAAGTGAATGTTAGGAGATGAGTTCCAACCAAGGCATTCAGATCACACAAGGAGAGCCGACACCTAAAGTCAGTGTTACCGTGCCAATGTCGCAGGACCAGAACATTAATGCGAATAACTTCATCACAGAAAAGCCAGAGATATAAAACTGTGAAAAGTTAGAAGGTCACATGGCCACCTCTTGGTAAAAGACAGTTATAAAATTGATTCTCAATTCCTTTTAAAGATGAAAAATTGTAAAATAAATTAAATAAAGATTTTTTTACAATTTTTTTTTTAAAGGAGTAAGAATGCAAAAGCATTGAAGGCTAAACCATAATAACCTATCCCTGAGAAGAACTCCACACACAGCATCTTTACCCTCCGACCTCAGTCGATGACGCCGTGTCCTCTCCCATCTCAACATATGCTGACACTCGGGCGGTTTGACCTGCGCGACCCCTCTGGGCCAAACATGTCACAGAAGAGAGGAAGACCCCAAAAAGGTAATAATGTCCATCTGTTGGTGCATATCGCATAACTCTGACAGGGGGGCCGAGTGAGCGAGTGCCATGCAGTGGAAGCGGTGCGAGTGTGAGGGCATCCCAACGGCCATCGCTACGACGGAGGAGGGAACCAAACGCGGTACCTACCCTCCTCTGATCCTCCAGTTGCTTCTGCGGCTCGTTGGGATCAAGCTCCTTAAAAAGGTGAGGCGAGTTAGCGGAAAGCCATAAAATAGAAAAAGGAACAAATAAAAGTTTGGAAAGGAAATTAGAAAAACAAAATATGTTCAGTGCAAATTAGTTACTTTACTCGCATGCAGGGAACAGGGGTGCCAATAATATAAGGTCATGCAGTTAAGAGGGAAGTGGTTGTGTCAGGGGTGAAGACGTGAGGTCGAGGAAGGTCATGCGAGGCTTTGTGCGAGGAGGAACGACGTAAGAGTTAATCATGAGAGGAAAGAATAAAATCAAATTCAAAGCGTATTCATGCCCGTAGGCTGGTGGGGGATTCTCTCAAACTGTTTACCTTTGGCCTCCGGTGCCTTACATATTATGTTACAGTCACAGAGGTCAATTATTTACATCAGAGAATGACAAGCCGCAAGCCATGACAACAAGAAGAAGAAAAAAAAATTAGGGCTGTGAAACGATTACAAATTGTAATCAAATTAATCACAGGTTTCTGTGGATTAATCATGATTAATCACATATTACCGATATTCTCGGTATATTTTTGTGAGAACATGAAGATTTATGACAAAAGACGGATATATACATTTATACACAGGGGTGCACATAACTTGCTCACCAGTGTGTGAGTCGTGTTAACGCGACACGTAGAGACAGAAATGACACGCTGCTGTAGAGACGACCGACAACAGACGGATTGGAAGTTCATTCTGCGCATGCGTTAAAAAAAATTATCTAATTAATCCTGTAATTTAATCATAACGCGTTAACGATTTATTTTTCACAGCACTAAAAAAAAATACAAAGCTGTCTGGGTTACATAATTGAGCCGTGAGCTACTGACACACTGTAAAGCACCAATCTAGCATGGGAAAACACCTCACCCATGACTTTAACCACCACCCTCCCACTGAGGGAAGATCAGGAGACTGGACTTTGCTCAAACACCAAGAGGTGGACGTAAAGATGAATGAAAGGCGGGAAGGAGAGAGGGTGGGGGGAATGGATGAGCAGTGACGGCGCTCACACATACTGTACACACGGGCGGATATGTAGCACGTTACAACGTTGTGGTTGTGTGTGTGTGTGTGTGGGGGGGGACGACAATATACAGGAGTGGATTTAACAGAAGGGATGGGATGTGTCCCGTATCTATTTCCAGAACGAGATGCTTAAGACTGAGGACAACTGCAATGGGTTGAAGTAGTTGACACATAAATATGACAGCGTGACCCATATGAGCAGGCAGCGAGCCAATAGGGGTCTCAAACACACCTCTGCAGGGACTTCCGGCTCGGGTGGAGGTGCCAGCTGATTGGAAATAAAAGGATGATGTTAGTCAGAAGATGTTGAATCAGTTCCGTCGCCCACAATGAGTAGCACTCGCGCATAAAGACTCCTCGTCCGTATTGTTTGGGACTTTTTGGGCTTCTACTGCTTCACTAAGATTGCCGGTCACACGCACAACCGCGCGTCATACATGTGCGTGACTTAAAGAGCCCGGGGCAGAGAGAGCGTGGACCTTGGTGTTCATGGATCGCTCACACTACCGTGGGAAATGGTTTGATTTCAGTGCGTCTGGTGGAGCGGGGGCAACGTGGGCGGCGAGGACGGCGAGCAGCGTCGGCCTCTCGCAGCGAGGGAAGCAGGAACTCTCGTGTTGCGACCTTCACCGCGGCGGAGAGCTCATGCGACGCGACGCTGCGGTGCGTTTTAGTATTCTGTGGTTCGCCGTGAACCTCCTGTTGCAAAGTGTTGCCGCCTGTCACTCCGCAAGACAAGAAATGTCGGCGCGAAGAGAGATGCATAAATATGCACGCGCATCTCAGTGTGTGTATTGGTTGCTATAAAAAGTAATTATATGTGGTGCCGAATATTTCTACTGACACTTTTGAGAACGTTTGTCTTTGATTAAGTGATACGACAGTGGTGAAGATTAAAAAATTATACCGAATGTCCCTTTTCCCCCAAATTCTTATTAAGAAGCTCAACTAACCCTTTCAATGTAAAAAAAAAAAAAAAATGGCAATGGGTTTTAAGAAAAACTACATTTTCAGTGCGGTTGACAAATCACTGGAGCCAATTAAAATAGGTCCAACAATACAATAAAATAGGTACAAATAAGTAAAAGCAATAACATTTATTGTTGGGGGTTGGATGTCAGTTATATAGTCTGAAAAGTCAAATAAAAATGATTAAATACAATAAAATTGGTGACCAAATAATAAAGAATATTTAAAAAAGACTTTAACAGTCACATGACATTAGTCCCTAAAATAAAAACATTATATTTAAAATAAATAAAATAGTACAAAGTTAAATTTGATGATAGCCTTGGGCATCCGCATTCCAATTGTTCAAGAAACTACTTATTTTAACCGACTTACTGACTGAAATACACACACACTAAACCACAAACATGCAACCTGACGTGTGCATACATTATGGCACCCTATGCAACCGAGTCATGCTGGTTTTTGCCGATTCATTGCGCAACTGCACAGGAATTCCCCTCCATCGAGCCTCCTCGGTACGTCAACGCACTGATTTACACAGAAATACGGTGAGGCGTCACAAAGGAGGCCGAAGGGACACAACCGCTGCCGACTTCTTCTCATTCAGTTACAAATCAAACCGCTGGCGGGACATGATCACCGCCGTTTGTGTAATCTGATCTCATTCGCTCATATCGCTCACGTGTGATTTTCTGGGTTCTAAAATAGGCATCAGCTGGTCACTCCAAGAAGGTGTGATAAAAAAAAACTCCAGACAAATAAAAAACGAGATTCGGAGCGTGTTTCGGGGGAAACGGAGGCGGGTAAAGTCCGACGATCTTCACTCCTCCGGTGGTCAAAGCCATCCCTCGGTTTATAATAGCGGAACAAGAGAGGCCCAAAACTGGGATACCCAGTGAGCATTACTCTACCTCACCTCAATGGCAAGGGAAGAAGGAAATTGTCTGTTCATAATAATAATAATAATAATAATAATAAAACAGGCCAGAATGACGGCTTCTTACAGCCCCGGCTTAAGTGCCTCAAGTCAATCCCCTCCCCTCCCCTCCCCGCCCCTGCACCGATGCTACCGTCTCCTTGACGACATCTCTGGTGAACTTTTAATGCCAATTAACCAGCAAAGGTTGCACCCTCAGTGGAGGGTTAATATATTCCAGGGAAAAAGGAGGAAAAGTAAAGAGGAAAAAAAAGGGAAAAAGAAAATTGTTGGCCCTTATGTAACCGCTTCCTGAGCGCTGGCTGGATCCCAAGAATCGTGCAGCATTAAGTTCAGGAAACTGGGACAGCAGCTGCGTGCTGCTGCTGCTGCGGCGGCGGCACGTCTGCAGCTCCCCCTGTTGACCGATTAAAAATGTAAAAAACAACAGCCCAGAGTCTCCTGACTTCACCCACAGGCGCAGGCGGCAGGACAAACCAGGACAAGCTGGGAGTTTATCTGAGGGCAGAGTCGCAGGGAGGGAGGGAAGTAAAGAGGGAAAAAACTATATTTGTCACGGATGCGGTCTAAAATAAATAAATAAATGCAAATAAAAAAAGGTGACGAGAGGACAGCGTTAAGAGAAATCTGGAGATAAAACAGACGGTAACGGGCCAGAATAACGGGGATGAACATGGATGGATGAGAGCTTGAGAAACACACGCGTAGAGAGAGAGTTAGTAGAGCCAGATTAATGAGTTAGAGCTCCGTCACAAGTGTGCACATGTAGAGCTCGTCTCTCACGCACACACGTATAAATAGTCCCTTATATAACCCTCTCTTCATGAGACGGGGAGGCATCGTCTCCATCTGACCTCCCACAGCCTCGACAAACAAAAGACGCTCACGTGCACACGGAGGGAAAGACAAACACGCGCGGTAAAGTGATACGATGGGGGGGGGGGGGGGGGGGGATGGCGACAAGGGCTGCAGGTCGATCATGTCTTGTTGCTGCCCCCTCCCCCCCCTCTCTCCCTTCCGAGGGGGGGGGGGGCTCTCATTTGGTCACGTTTCTATTCCTGAAGAATAAGATCACCTCTGCTAATGGGCAAAACCCGTCACTCTGCTTTATCCTGATCTCTCTAATCACTCTCCCTGCACGCACACACACACTCTGAGCATGCAACAGCTAGGTATGATGGGAGTCTGTAGAACAGTAGTGAAACTGACAGCTGCACTCATTCCTAGAGACCTCGGGGTTGGGAGTCGGGTGTGTTGGGGTAGGTCAGAGAGCTAAACGCTGAGGTTACATAACATCCATCACGGCAGTCCATCTCACTGAGGTGTCTTTGGCCTGCCTGTCTCCCTTATGATTGATATCTGCACACATGCTGCCGGCCGTCAGGGCGCCGTGCGCTGTTGACACGAGTGTGCGCGTGAATGAGTGACATGGCACATGTGCTGGGGGGTTAAAGGCGTGTGTGTGTGCGCGTGTGTGTGTACACATTCTTGAGGAGCAGACGAGACCAAAAGGGCCGGCGTCTGAGAGCAGCCTTGTTTGTTTTTGTTTTTCGTGGAAGCCGGGGATTTCCAGCGCGACAGCACCGGGGCGGCACGCACGAGGAGAGGGAGGGAAGGCGGGAACATGAGACGTGGAGACACATAACAGGGAAACCGAGAGCGTATCGCTTCCTGGCAACTCTGGAAAGACCCTTTCCGACAATTTCGCCATTTCCCCTGCTGACATTATGTTGACTTCCCTCGCACTCACCGCCTCTTGATTGAGTGACTAGTCTAACGTCTCCAGTGTTATTTTTTCCGGCGGCCACGGATTCCTCCCATTGGGACAACGTGTTTCAGTGCACATTAATATATATATATATATAAGCTCCCCCCCCCCCCCCCCAGAGAATTCAGTGTATAATAGACAGTAGTCATCAGTGGACGGAATTTGCTCGGTCGTCATGGGAATGAGCTGACAGCAGCACTTTGACTCATCGAGAAAGAAAAAAAGAAAAGAAAAAGGACTTAAAAATAGTTTCACAGAACAGTCACAATTAAAAAAGGTCAAGAAAGGATGCGATGTGGACAAGTGAACAAGTGTTAATTGTAAATAGGTTAGGAGGCGAGTGGATTGACCTCTGGTCTGAATAAAGAGAGCCGTCGCAGTAAAGACGAGAGGAAACTGAAGCACTACAAGCTACTTATTCCAAGATCTGAGTGATAATAATGAAAAAAATGTTTTAAATGATCTGGTCCTACGGTAATTTCTTTGCCCTAAAACTTTGACCTTATAGTCCTTGTGAAAATATTATTCCAAACAGGATAAATCTAAAACAAAAACAACAAAAATTGCTTCCCTAAATGACAAACCACCTCCAGCTATGAATAGATGTGTGTGGGAGCGGTCCTGTCCTGTGATACTCGTCTCCAGTCCCATATCAGACATAGTTCCTGGGTAGTGACACCCATAATCCCCGTGACATCCACTCACCATCACAAACAGAAAGAAGAAACCCGTTTTATCCACTTCCTTAAGGTCACAACCACACACGCATGACATGCACACCGCCCCCCCCCCCCCATGTGTCATGAACTATCTGTGAGATGAAGTATCTCCAGCTATATATACATATATATAGAGAGATACACTCACACCTGCTCTTGTAATGGTGCCAAAGGGCTTCGAACTTGATCCCTCACCACCATCCATCATAAAGGGGGCTGTGCGGCATGTAGTGGCCAAAAAAATACAAACCCTGCATTGATGTTGATTAATACTGAGAATCATCACAGAAGCATCTGTGTCCGATGCCCCCTGCCCGGCGGGCCGGCCTCCTGTCATGGCCCTGCTGATGCGCCCCGCCCCCTGGATCATATTCATGTTCATTTTGTACACATGACATCTCTTGCTTCTGTCCATCCTGGAGAGGGAGCCTCCTCTTCTGCTCTCATCAAGGTTTCTTCACCATTTCCCCTGTGAAAGGGTTTTTTTCTATGATTTGGGGGTTTTAGGTATCCGATGTGAGGTCAAAGGTCAGGGATGTCATACGTGTACAGATTGTAAAACGCACTGAGGCAAATTCAGAATTTGTGATATTGGGCTATATAAAATAAACTGAATTGAAATTATTGAGATTGTTAGGTTGTAGTGGATTTTATGTACACTTGCACATGTAAATAAGGAAGTCTTATGTTTTAAATAATGCATATAGAAAGATAATTTACATAGTGGATATTAGGGAGGAATAATCCGATTAATGTATTAAGAAGCATAGACAAGTATGATCACTGTATTATATGTGTAACTGTAATGTTTTTATGAGGTTTATTGTTATCACAACTGTAGGATGTGGATAGTATGAATGAGATTGGTTTTATTATGGTAGAGGTGCATTTCCCTTGAGATCCTAGCTGGTTTCCTGTTTAGGCTCTTATTCTGAAGTCTAAAACCGGGGGTAGGGCTCTAAACCGGAAGCAGTTGTTACCTCTCTTGGCGCGAAGCTCAGTCTCTCTTGAAATGCTGAGCAGGAGAGAGCACGCCATCGGGGTGGTGAGTGAGAACAACACACAAACTGGGAGCTTTAAGCTCACTAAATGGAGACTGTAAGTACTAATCTGATTTGCGAGACATTAGATTGGCTGTCTGATTATTGGAGGTCGACAGAAACTTTAAAGCAACCAGAAATGACTGTCAAATAAATACTCTTAAATGCATCCCTGGTGTTGAGACTTCTTCCACAAAACACATCGCTCCATCCAGACTCTTTTGAACGCCTTTACTCTTTTAAGATTATCAACTAAATTAAAAAAGGGACAATTTTCCCGAAAATCTAAAATACATAATCTTCTATTTTACACGGAGTGCTATTTAATCAATTTAGAGTTGCCTAGTTTTGGAGATATCTGTCTACTCTCAGCTTGTGGTTTGAAACACTCATCGGCAGAGACTCTTTCCAGAAGTCACGACCTGGTTAGTCAAGATAATCCACAGACCTCGTTATGAGGAGTTTTGTGGAGGAACTATTTTCTTTCTACGGAACTACCTTCGTCTACCGTATCACCGCGCAGGAGGAACTGTACTCGCGAGCACA
Source organism: Pseudoliparis swirei (assembly GCF_029220125.1). Classification (NCBI taxonomy): domain Eukaryota; kingdom Metazoa; phylum Chordata; class Actinopteri; order Perciformes; family Liparidae; genus Pseudoliparis; species Pseudoliparis swirei. The sequence continues at coordinate 25,054,117 of NC_079405.1, read as the reverse complement.
AGCCTCATGTCGACGAGTAGATGAACACTTCCGAGGCAGTTCGGTTCCCAGAACTTCCAGAGAGTCAATCGTGAAAAATCAGATGGCGTGATTGAGATGGTTTACGTCTAATAATGGGACACGAGTATGAAGAGAAAAGACTCCAACTGGTTGTTACGGCATGAGCAAAGTTTGGGAAATTAATGAAATCGCTATGTCCCTTCGAATGGAAATTCCAGGGCCCAAAAGTCCCACACAATTTGTGACCGAGCAATCTTAGCCGCACATATGGCCACGCTGTAGAACTGTTCTGTTCCAACAGACTTAATATAGACTTAAAAAATGGATAAACAAGAATAAAATCCGTTGGGAATAAGCTGTATCTCTGCATCATCCAGAATGTATTCAGTAAAATAGAAATCCTCAATTAATTTCTCCCCTAAAGAGTGCACTCCAGTACAGAATATCAGTACATGACCATATACAGGCAGAACACGCAAGCACATTGCATAATGTGAGCTAGACATGCTAGCAGTATGCTACGCTACACGGTGGAGACGACAGACACACACCGGGGGGGGGGGGGATGACTGAGCTACTGACAGACTAAGAGCAGCACGAGCACATCTACATTGTGAGAGGGAGACAAATCAGGTGTAACATCAGACAGTAGGAAATAAAATGATTAACCTCAGCCACATCCATTTCATCATCAAAGGCAATCAGCTGCAAGAGAAAAGAGTGTAGGGGGGGGGGGTTAGTAGAGCCAGATTAATGAGTTAGAGCTCCGTCACAAGTGGGCACATGGAAAGCTTGTGTCTCTCACACACACACTTAAGTTTCTAAAATAAAAATACAAAAACAGTAAACCAATAGCGTGTTAATAAGTTAAAAACCCCACTACTATCTTTATGTTTGTCATTGTTCTAACGATATCAAAATAGCAGATGACCTGTTGATTCCATCTTTGTGTCTTTTCTAAATAGAGCTTTCTCGTTTGAGCCGGTTTAGAGGACAGCATGTTCTAAATGGAAGTTTACATTGGAGTCCCATCAAGAAAAAACACATTTCATTTTAATCAAGATTAGATTGATATATGTTGTAGAGGAGTTACACTACCGTTCAAAAGTTTGGGGTCATCCAGACAATTTCGTGTCTTCCATGAAAACTCACTTTTATTTATCAAATGAATTGAAAATTGAATAGAAAATATAGTCAAGACATTGACAAGGTTAGAAATAATGATTAATATTTGAAGTATTAATTTTGTTCTTCAAACTTCAAGCTCAAAGAAAGGCCAGTTGTATCGCTTATATCACCAGCATAACTGTTTTCAGCTGTGCTAACATAATTGCACAAGGGTTTTCTAATCAGACATTAGTCTTCTAAGGCGATTAGCAAACACAATGTACCATTAGAACACTGGAGTGATAGTTGATGGAAATGGGCCTCTATACACCTATGGAGATATTTCATTAGAAACCAGACGTTTCCACCTAGAATAGTCATTTACCACATTAACAATGTATAGTGTGTATTTTTGATTAATGTTATCTTTATTGAAAAAACAGTGCCTTTCTTTGAAAAATAAAGACATTTCTAAGTGACCCCAAACTTTTGAACGATTGTGTATATTGATTGGATTAATACATACTATTGGTCCATGGATCCAAATTGAGAATATAACTCTTGAGGGAATTGTGTGCATTCAGCTTATTGATGGGTTGCATATTTCTTTTTGCTGTAGATGCGTTTGCCACAGACGACATGTATTTTGGAAATCCAATAGATCAATGAAATAGATAAATGGTGCGCCAATTCAAATTGATGCTTTTTAGCAATTTTCCTCAAACACCAGACAGTACTTTTTAAATATGGGGTAAAAATGTAAATATTTATTTTTCATTTCATTATTTTTTTGCACTTCTTTTCAAATGTTGTATTTTCAGTGGGATTTATTTTCCCTTTTTTAATGTTTTCTATTTAATCTAATTTCTATCTTATTTTAACATCCATGTTTACTTTAGCAGTTTCCTTCTTCTAGCCTCTGTTTTGACTTTTAACCATCACCAAATTCCAGTAGTGCCCGCATCTTCTTCTGCGTGCGTCCTATTACACGTGCATAAGATACACAAAAACAACACCTATTGCAACAAAATAGGAAGATAATGCCTTAAATTGCATGAATTAAAATCCTAATTCCAGGTGACTTTGTTTCTACAGTGAACTATAACACACTGCTCGAGTTGAAGCAATAACTAAAGATTAGTGTCATTAGTAGCCAATGAGGTCATTGGTAAGCGATGAATGTTGTGTAAAATGGTTGTGGGTGATAGTCGAAGCACGTGTGATGTTAAAAGTGTTGTCTTATTTTTTTATCCTTGTTTTCATCTTATGTAAAAAAAATAACCAGCATCCTTGTGTGGTGTTTTCTACAAGGTTATACATTTGTGTATTTTCTTTTTGTAAAATAATCTTTTCAGCATAACAAACTGTAAATACTGGCTATTTCACAACAAATATCCTGTAAAAAAAATGGTGTTAATAAAAAATAAATGTAAAAAAAAAGTAGTGTTAATAATGTTGATTAAAATTATTCTTTATAAGGTTCTATTGTAAACAATAAAATAAGTATCATAATTTGCCGAAGAATTCATAAACTACCCTGGATGCAGTGATTTCAAGTGTATATGGGTCTTTTTTGTTAATCGTGCTACGCGTACAGGCTCCAGTGGCTCCGCCTCTCCGTTTTCCGATCTCATGTCTTCTCGTTGGTTCGGTGCAGTGGGACACAGGGACACTGTATCCCGAGATATCAGTGACGTGTTTCATCTGGTGTGTGGCTGATTCTCGTGTGCGAACAACAAGCAGATGATGGAAAAACAGGAGCGCAGAGGGTATTGTACCTTCTCCCCATAGCCCCGGTCCTTTGTCATCATTTCCCTGAGCGTCTGCAGCACTTTGATGCAGAGACGCTCCTCGTTCTCTTCCAGCAGCTGCTTGGTGTGTTTGATCAGCCTGGTCAGGAAAAGAGAAAGAAAAGTGAGAAAGAAAAGTGAGTGCATACAAATGGATCGATTAAAGCCGAATGTTCTCCAACCATCCAGCTCCACCGCTGAACACACCTCAACAATCACAACATATTATTTTGGCTAATTTCCATCACACAATGGTTCTCTTTAAGGACAATAACTACAGGTTTCGGACGACCAGGGCTCGGCCGCACACTAAAATGAGTGAAAATGACAGTAAACTACAAAGCAATTATTTATTCAGAGTGCATTCAGGAAAAAAGGGCTTTAAAGGGCTCTCAGAGATCCTATGGTGGGCCCATTGAACACCATAGCTGGTGAGAGTTGACACACTTCTCCACAAACTACTGTACTTCACAATAGCACCCATAAGTGGGATAATCCCTGCAGCAACAACAGCTCTTTGTATCCGCAGAGGTTCCTTTAATTCATCAGCTTTTATTAAGCACAAAAAAGCACACCATAAAATACATTGTTCATTAATTAATAATTGTTTTATTCATGCGTAAGAATATGTATATCATTAGATGTTTCTTAACAGCATCTCGCTTGAATAGTTTGTTATTAATTGTCATTATTAATGAGGATTTTCAAACAAATCCATATAAAACTAGATTGATAGCAAATATATAACTAGATTGACCTGTTATGTTCCTTTACTTCATTTGGATCACTGTCTCTATGACTCCATGCCGTTTGAAAATGACTTCACGAGCTAACGTTACAAAGCAACCTACATCAGATCCGAGCCACGTAGCTAGGTCACAGCTAACCGGCTAACCGTAGCTACGCTTAAGTTACATTTCGGCAGCTGGCCGCCAAATTTAACAGCGAGATCTCCCCGAGAGGCTGGATGAATGTTATTTAGCCGCTTTATCACACACTTTGGGCCAAAGAGAGGCAAGGCCCTCGGGAGCAGGAATTAACGTCCTATCCTTTTAACTTTCTCGAGTCCTTTCCATAGAAACCAGCCCACAAGGCAACCAAAAAAGTTGGGGAAAGGTCCCATTTTGTAAGTTACAATCCATTCCCAAAATTGCAAGAGTACCTTTTAATTTTTACAGTACAAAACCTAATTAAAATGTTGACGGGAAGTCTATGAATCTATGAATCCATTACGGTCTCAAATCCTGAAAACATCCCACATTAACCGGCAGAATGAAAACTTCAGTGGGCCAAGTTCTGACCTTTAGACTTACTTCGATATGAATCCTCCACTTTCACATTTCTTGCGCGCTTCTGTGTTCTCGGGGAAGAGCAGCTCTGGACGATGCAGGACGTCCACCAGCACCGAGAGCTCGGCCTGGACCAGCGGCCTCAGCCGATCCTCCAGCGCCGACACGATGTCCTACAGGAAATAGAGAGGTACAAACAGAGCCGGGACGTGAACAGAAACCTGCAGCTTGACCACCAAATGTAATCCTGACTGTAGACACAACACGGCTTTTAGGAATGATTCATGCCATTATATCTATGTATTACAAGTGGAGTCGTCACTGAATTAAATAAAAAGTGATAAAAGGACATAATATTCTCTCACATATATTAAAGTGTATCGTTAAGAGAATCAGATTAGATAGTCTGTTGTCCAGAGTTATAGCATTACTGATTCATCTCTTTACATCTCCTCTACATGCATCCGCATCACATATTTCATGAAAGAAATCCAGCTGTCACAAAGCTAAACATATCTGTGACATCGCTTGAGGAACTATTGTAAGAGAAACTGAAAGCACCACGACACGACGCACTGGACTTAATTAAATAAAGCAATCCGTACGTCCCACTTCTCTGTGCACTTCCCGTCACATCTGGTGATGATTAGTGTGAAAATATGCAAATAAGTGACGGTGCATCGCGAATACTGCCGGTCTGGTGTGGATTAGTACTGTGTGGGCTGTCAAGTGAGTGGCAGAACAAAAAGGGTGAATAGGAGGTGAAAAAACACAACGTACAAAGAACAGCATTGAAACACGCACTTCTCAGAAATACCATTCCCCTAAATAAAAGCAACATTTTATTTATAAGCTAGGCCTGTGACACCCCACACACACACACGATGACGCATTATATATATACACACATATATAATATATATATACATACATATATACACACACATATATATAAATATACTCACACACACATATATATATACACATTTATATATAAATATATATAATTTTAATATATATTACATCTAATATATTATAATATCATAAAACAGAAATTCTAATGTCTTATATTATTCATTTGTAAAAATTATATATTTTATAGTTTTATTGGATTGAGATGAAAGATTATTAATTATTGGTGTCTTAAAAAGAAAAGTGGCTGCTTGCTGGTTAGCTATCTAATCAAAACTACAACAACAGCTCCATGTGCACGCTGTGCAGGTGGCCGTTTGAAAGTACCTGCACCTTCTTTATTGCCATTCAAGCTCATCTCTGCCAGACTGACGAATGGCGCACATGACCACCTCACCACGACAAAGAACTCAATGTCCTGTACCACTCGGCCGCTAATGCACCTCATGGAAGCCGGAGCCGCTTTCTGTTCCCCTCAATAAACTCTGGCCTGCTTTAAAAACACACACGGCTGACGGGGATATATCACAAAAACACAGAGAACAGTTGCTCTCAAAGTAGCTACATTATGCTGCAAATGTTTTATTGAAAACATTTCTTTTGCCTTTTTTCCTAAAAAAAACAAACGGCAAATACGATAATATAATATAAGTTTGACTGAAATTGTAACTCCTTGAAGTAGCTTGTAAGGATGCCAATGCGAATACTTTTGAAGAGACTGTGGTGGAATAGTGCCAGTTAAATGTTTGTGGCTGCAGGGGTTAATACTTTCAAAGCTGTTTTAAGAAATCGTATGTAGAAATGTATCTGCAGGGTTGATGACTCCATCATGGTTTGATCAAACATAAAGTTCAGTACTACACGCTACCAGTCTCAGCTGTGGACACGTTGGTACAGCTGTCTATTTATAAAGCATTTGTAGTTCTATGTATTTTACTCGTGATTTTGTGTGAATTTTATTCTATTTTAATGTTTTGTACTATCTGGATTCTGAGCCTGAAATAAAAGTTTGATTGTAAGAAAACGATTCAGCATGTTGTGCCACCAACCTGTAGCCTCTCGATGATGTTCCTGTAGTCTTTGGAGGAGGTGAGGCTGGATTCTCGTTTGAAAGTGTTCTTCGCGGACAGCCTCCAGCTGAGGATGCTCTTCTGCACGACATTATTGGACTTGACAAACAAGTTGTTCACCTGACTGTCCAAGTCCACTGGAATGGCTATGGTTCTGCTTTTAGCTGGTTAGAGGGGAAAAAGTTTGGATATTTATCTTAAATCGCCTTTATCGTGTGCCGCAATGCCATTTTCAAAAATGACAACAACAGAGATGGTTGGTCGGGTGTTCTTAGCCCGGTATCTTACCCACGTCTGAGAGCACTTTAATGCAAGCCTCCACTGAGGCCTTCTGAACCGGGTTCAGCCAGTTGCAGTGGAACACCCTGAACACTCCCTGGAGCAGTTGGACAAAAACTGGCTGACGAGTCTGGAAGAGAGAGCGAGCGAGAGAGAGAGAGAGCACGTTAAAAGGACACAAATAAACACAATGAGAGAGAGTAAAGCAGAGCACATACTGCATAGGATATATGGAGGAGAAACACTGTAAATAATGATTTAATAACCAATAAAGTGACTATTGTGATCCCTGATTAGGTTGAACCCACAATCCAACGTGTGCTTGAGATGCGAGTGTGAGGATACTAGAGCACCTATTGTGGGAGGGTGGTACAGCTTTGGGGTCAGCTGGCCAGCTGATTAGGATCACCAGATCAGTTTAGCTGTGTTCATCTATCAGCTGGCCACAGCCCTAAAGTACAATAAATACCTCAGTTATCTTTCCAAAAATGGCAGCCTGTTGCGAGAGAAAGAGGGTCGTGATGTCATTAGATATATATAAACCTCAGAAAGCAGAATTCTCAGACTGTGCAACAAAAGTAAATGAATCATTTCTACTGCGGCCAACAAAACAATTCCACATGAAAATAACCCGGGGTGTCAAGAGGGCAACTGTAACATAACACCACGACGTTACTGCACAGGGGATTGGCTCTATTGAGGTAATGGTCGTGATTTACTAGGAGTTGAAACACCAAAACATCAAGGTCTAAAGAAACGGCGTGTATCCGCGTTGCATTAATGCATCATCTGCACCTCGTCCCGGCAAAATCTTGTGAAACACACCCACAGATCCGGGAACAGCGGAGTGTGTGTGCCGCTGACTCAGCTACGAGAACGTGAACACCCACACAGTGGAGATACTCCTTCAAATTCAGAGCCCGTTTCCCAACGCCCAAAAGGGGTTGAGAAACAACACGTGTGGGGGGAGGGTGTACCATTACTTACATACATACGGCGAGCCATCAATGCAGGAGGGAAGAATGGTGTCAGACAACTACGCTTTGGCACGTACATGATTTATGAGGAACATGGCGATTGCAGGACTGCTTGTAAACATGCACTTCAAATGCCCCGCTCCGGATTACCTGCAGGCTCGTGCTCTGGTCGGAGAAAGGGGAGCTAAAGAAACACGTGACGATGCTCATGACCGTCTCGGTGACGTAACACTCCAGGATGGTATCCGCGTGCTTCCGGTCGCTGGTGTTGTTGCACACCTAGGCAAAGGACAGAAAAGATATGAGCATGTAATGCAGAGCCACTGGATCACACTTCCTACATGTGGGCAACATGTAGCGACTGCATGCCGTGTTGACTTGCATCACCGAGACACCACGGCAGAACATAAAGCAGAGAAGCACTCTATTGATCGCATTGTCTGGTAACAGTTGGCCGTCGTGCCTTTGATGCCGAATACATTGGGTGGCTTACCCGACAGATGTCCACCAGGAAGTTCTCAAACAGCTTCCACATATGGTTGGAGGTGTAGATCTCCTTCATCTCCACCTCTGTGTCGACGTAGCAGTGGTTGAGGAAGTTGATGTAGGCAACCTTCACCTATAGGGGCCCAAACAAACAAACGTATTAAGGACTGGATGTAGCCCTTAACCCTGCTGGTACCATAGGGTCAATTTGACCCCATTCAATGTTTAATGTCGGTGTTCTTTCGGGTCAATTTGACCCCAGGCTGTTTTTCACTGTGTCAAACATATAAGAAATATCAACTTTTTTATATATTTAAAGGGCTATTTAGGTAGTCAACCAACAAACATAAAGTACCTCACACTTAAACTTGGGAAACAATATTAATTCTAATAATTTTCTGGAGGTTTTAATTGCTGGGGTCAAATTGACCCCGAGGGTAAAATATGTCAGTAAATATAAAGGTAACAGGAGGGTTAAACATTGAATGGGGTCAAATTGACCCTAAGGCAACAGGAGGGTTAAACACCGACTGTAAGCACGTCCGGCGCGTGTGCAGCAACATGTGTTCCCCAGGATTTTAATAACGGGGTCAGAACCTTGTATGTGCCATTATCTCCATGTATTGCACATCTGGATCCCCTATTTTATTACCAGCTGCGACTTGTTTTCACCCACAGTAACAGGAACTACCACAGAAGCGGATTTGAGTCCGTTGCCGTGTGTTCATAGAGGACGTCCGTCTGTGGACGGATGTCGTCACCGCAGTAGCATCGCAACGTGAAGGTCGTGGAACTTAAACAGGTATGCAGTTGAGATCGATGTGAAGATGTAGGAAGCGGGAGCCATTTCCACCCAACTCTAGTAAGCTAAAGTACATAAACGCACATTAACCTCGCCTCTCGTCGGGGGCTTCATCTTTGTCTCAGTGATGGTGTCCAAATGAGCATAAAATATCACTATGACCCTGAAATTCGGTGTTTTCATATACTGAATGCAAGCAAAAACTACATTTTTCCCCCCAGAAACAATAGATATACGGGCCCCCCCCACCCCCAAAAATGGCGCCGTGCTGTGCGCACAAACATACCCTAACTTGCCACTACCCTTTGCACCTAACCCCCCCCCTTCTTCGAATCCTACAAACGCCACCTGTGTGTGTGCGTGCATGGTGCGGGTGGGGGCTTGTGTGTGTGTGTGTGTGTGTGTGTAGACTGGCTTCAAATTCCAGCCCCCTTACTCTGACCACACCCATCTTAAAACAGACTTCATTTTTATCTCAGTTACACACCTGCAGAGGCATATTGCACGGTTGAGATGCTAGCGCGTCGACAACGTCTTTACACACAAACACACACAGATTCACAAAGTGAAAACAAAGCCGACGACACGATGTTTCCGTCTGATAAGGATCCACGACTCTTACCTCGGGGATGCAGTCTTCGTGGGTGACGACCCGTACGATGTCGTCCAGGGGCAGCAGGGAGTTGCACTTGATCTCCGTGTAGACGTTCTTGCCCTCGGTGCAGACGGCCAGCAGCTCCACCAGGTGGATGTGGTACATCAGGGGGCTGTTCTCATCCATGCGGTCCCGCTCTGAACGCATCATCTGGACCAGGGTCTGGAAGGAGGAGCGGTCGTTGTAGAAGACCAGGATGTCCTCGCCCGAGTTCACCATCTGAGTGGGGAAGACGACGCGACAAAAAAAACAAAAAACCCAATCGTACCATTAATGTCACCGCTCTTTTCATTCATATAGTTATTTCGTCTGGTATAAAGATCAGAGAGCGGACCTCGGCCATGACGACGTCCTGACACTTCTTGATGAACTTGCTCTCGGCCTTCACGATGGTCTGCAGGAACTTGAGGTATTGGACGTGTCGGCCGTGAGTCTCGGTGCAGTGGACAAAGTGCTGAATCACTCGCTCGTTGATGTCACTGCACAGCTGGAAGTTGTTCATGAAGATGTGCTGCATGGTGACTGCCTCTAGAATCTGAACGAGTTGGGAGGAAAAAAAAAGGGGAACAAGAATGGGGAGTCGGTGAAAATATGATTTGAGAGATGTTTGTAAGTTCACGGTACAAAAGGTTAAAAAAAGTTGTATTTCTGTTGTAGGAGTCCAATTATGGAATAATGTTGAAATGGATGTAAGAATGGTGAACTCCTTTTTGGTTTTCAAGGGAATTATTTATAAAACAATTCTTGAGTTATAAATGTAATTAAAAACGTATTAATATGGAAGATGTATGTGGTAGCATATATAAATATATTTGGTTTTTTATTTTGTTTATTGTTGTTTTTGTTGTTTTATTTTATATTAATTTTCTGATTTATTTTGATTTCAATTTAGGATAGGAATTTATAAGCATTTTTTGCTTCTACCTATACCTTTTCAGTCTCTCTTTTGTATATTGTATTGTATTTGATTTGATTGACTGAATAAAATACACAAACAAACAAACAAAATGAATAAAGTCACGTGTGAACTTTTGAATGAACGTCAACTGTAGAACTCATTCCCCTGTGAGTGAACGCGAGGTGCCTGTACTACTCACCCCTGGGTTGAGGAACAAGTTGATATGCTTGTGAAGAAGAACCTGATTCTGCTGATTCCCCGCGCAGAAGTTCTGCAGGAACTCGTGAGCCAGTTTCATGATCTCCTGCATTCGGACATCCTCTCCCTAATGCAGATCACATACAATCAGACGTAATATTTTATTTACGTTACATTTAAGGGATAGCTTGTTTCTTGTTTTAAAGTGGGATTGTGCGAGATACGCATCCATTATCGGTGTATCTCCCACTCCTAATGTGAGCTATATTTATTTTCTACATTCTCCCTCAAAAAAGGAGTCTGGTGGTTTTGAAGTGAGCTCAGATGGAGATATCAGCTTCAGTTCCCCCATCGGGAACCACCATCTGTTGGCAAGGAATTTATTCTCAATACAGCGTACACTTTTCTTGAGGCTAAAATAAGTTTAGCCGCTTCCCCCGACCACAGCGGCACATTGCTTTTCTCCTGTCGACGATACACCGAATATGGATAAGTACCTCATGCAACTCTACTTCAAACCATCCAGATTATTCCTTTAATGGGGAACTGCAGTGCAACGCGTGTCCGCTGTGGACGGCTTTAAATAGCCCTAATTAGTCGACAGTTATACAATATTCATTTGCAGTGCTGCACCTTCTCATAGGGGATCTGCAGGAGCTCCAGCACCACACTGTGAGCTCCCATGTTCCTCAGCAGCCTCTGCTGCTGCTTCCTACTCTTCTTCCCTGAGCTCCCCTCCTGGACACAAAGCTTACTGAGACGCAGAAGAATCTGAAAGAAAAAAAAACAAACACACGTAGCAGGATTTGAATTGCAGGCAACAAATCACAAACATGAAAACACAAGATTATTTTTCATAGAAACGGGCATACCTCTTCTACAACCCTGTAGTTGTAACTGCTGGTGCTTTCGGACTTCTTCTTGTCTGAAGCAGGAGAGTCTCCCTGTTAGGCAATGAAGGAGAACATGTCCATTAAGTTGTGTAGCATAACTCTAATGTAATCTATATTTTGGCATTTATTGAATTCTCAGTCTTCGTCAGTTCCAGGGGTGCTTCACGTGTTCATCGTCTCCTACCTTGTTTTTGTTCTCAGACTCTGACTGTCCATCTCCATCCATCCCATCTTCCTCTTGCCTCTTATAAACCCACAGTTCAGACTTCTCCACAATGGAACGCAGCCGATCCAAATCGGACTTGATCTGCTTGTAGCTGTCCACATCCTGACTGGTCACCAGCAGCTGGACCTGAATTTTTGGTGAAGAGAAGTGTAGATTTGCATCATTGGTGCATCGTCATATTGCTACTACAACAATATCACAACGCCTACTTGTTTGAAGGCCATGAGGACCTCCTGCCTCTGGCTGAAGTGTCTGAAGAGCAGGTGCAGCGCTCCAGACACGAGAGGAGGGTAATCGTGCATGGTCAGGTGCAGCAGGACCCTCAGGAATGTACGACCGCCGTGGTCATCCAGGTCCAGCGGAGTGTTCTCCTCACTACAAAGTCATTGGAGCAGAAACGTCATCAACTTCAGTCTCGCTTCCTCTTAAAAAGCTTTTACCTTTAAAATAGCTCAGTAGAGTCCTGCAAGCTACGAATTACCTTCCTCCAAAAATCCCCTCTGCCTGCTCCTCGATATTCTCAAAGTCGAGATTTCCTAGATTTATTAATAGACACATTGCAAGATTTGTATGAGGCAACATTTTAAATAACGATAAAGGTGAAAGTCATTTAAAATACGGTGGCTCTGTTCCACTCAGTGATGAGTCAGCATGCACAATATCACCGTGCCTGCTATAAATAATAAACAAGTGCATTAAATCAAGTGGCATCCTACCTGGCATCTGACTAGCAGCGTTGTCCGCTTGTGGGTTGTTCTCATCAAACTCGCGTTTGAAAATACAAAGCAGGCAGGAGATCCTGTAGTCCAGCCGCACATTCAAAATGAACTGAAGGAATATATTTGTTTTAAATAAGTCACGGGACAGATATAAAAAAAAAAACCAGAAGTGTTTTTTGACAACGAAGGACCTGATGTCCTACCTGCAGGATCTCGATGACCTTGAGCTTCGTGTCCATGACCATGATGTCTTCTCTCTCCGGTTCAATCTGGGCCTTCGCCACATCGCCCTCTGGCTCGTGAGTCGGCGTGGCGGGCAACAAGCCGCCTCCTCGCAGCACCACCTGGGTCATCAACTCCCCGACCCCGTGGATGGACTTCATCACGTTGCTGCCAGCTGCGGTGCGTGCACAAACAGAGCGACGATGACATTCAGACCCGCACAAAATATGACCATATGTGTGAATTGGTCTTACGTTCGGAGACACGGTGAAATAGCGGTTATAAAAAGAAAGATTATATAGCTGCTCACCTTTGTTTTCCTCTCCCTTCTCTATCTTGTTGATTGGGTAAATGGTGTTGACATGGCCGCAGTCTAAAATGTTCAGCAGGATCTTCGTCAGTCGAAGCAGGTCGCTGAAGTTGTAGAAGCCAAAGTATATGAGGTTCCGTGCCAGGTTCACCACCTGCGGACAAGAACATTTAGAACCACGATTTACAGCTGAATGAAACCAAAGTGACCACTCATCTGATCACACCATCCACATGGAGGCAGTACCTCAAAGGTAAGCTTGTTTTTCTCCCCGTCAGTGAAGGGGATGTTCTGTGACACCACCTCCCTCAGGTAGTTCTCCACAAAGTCCATCGTGAGGCAGAACCGCTCTTTGATCTCATCTCTGGTGGTTCCATCGTTGTCGTAGCTGGATAATCAAAAGGAGAAATAAGCAAGGGGACGTCGTTGGAAATAAGGCTGCTACAACGAATCGATAACAATTATTAAAAGAGTGGGCGATGAATTTCATTATCGATTGGTTGCGCCGCGCGATTATGACGTAAATTCTACCGAGCTGTGTGAGCCCGACGGTGATGTTACGAACCCAAACACGAGCGCGGTAGATGTTACGACGTTTGTGGGATTTCCTCAACAGGTATAACGCAGAAATAGTGGTTAATTCTTCCGTGATGGATGGCGGGAATGATAACCGCTTCCACGGAGCAAAACAACGGAGGTAAGCCACGCCCCCTCTCCGAAGCGAATGAACCACAAATAGTCGGGCGAGGAAAACACCGTCATTTCTGTTTTTGAATAAAGGGTTGGAAATTAATGCTTTTTTAAATTTTTTATATCAGATTCATTAATTAAGTAACAAAATAATGGACAGATGAATCGATTATTGATATGATATGAATGATATGAATGATATATGGGTTTTATTGTCATTGCATAGAGTACAGGTACAGAAGCAACGAAATTGAAAAGAAAGGGGATGGAAGATTACAGCATAACATGAGGGAAGAGAGGCGAGAAAAAAACAACCCCCCGACTATGCCCCTAGGGGTACAGTGTGGGAGCAGGAAAAAAACACCTTAGCACATAAGCACATACATCTTAAACATAAATTGCAACGAGTAGGAAGGGGGGAGGGGAGGTAAGCCAAAGACTGGGTGATCTAAGCCCAGCCATTGGGGGCAGGAGGTGACCAGCACCGACAAGCAGCCAGCCCGGTCCTTCAGCCATTACAGCGCCGATCACAGGCCCGTCCTGTCACACTGGGGGACGAAGCAGGCGAAGGCGTGGGATGGGGAGGGGTAGTGAATGCATTTCAGTGTATGTTAAGTTCGTGTGAGCGTGGCCTGTTATGTCGTCCTCCCCCAGGCCACAACAGACAAAGTTCTCAGTCCGCAAGATGGTCGTTGCCATGGAGATAGCCTTGAAGGGTCCTGGGGAGAAAACAACCACAGGTGTCTGTGGATAGGGGAAGGAATGAGAGAGATTCTCGTTTCAGTGATCTTCGGGAGTTGTTGTTCCAGTAACGGCCTTGGCCAACGCCCGTCCTGGAAAGGGAGCCAAAGCAGATAAGATTGGGATTGTTTGGTCTTCCAGTAGCTGCATTTCAATTTTGCGCAACCACTATTCCTCCATCTTCCTCCCGTTTGCCAATAGGATTTCAAATCGATCCACTTTCATTTGCAGAGCCGTCAGCTTCTCCACGATGTTATCATTCTGGCGGTTTAATGCCACAGTCTGAGTGCCAACAACTCTACCCAACGTCAATCATGTCGGGCAGCCTTAGGGGCTTTTACAGCTGTCACCGTTTCCTTAATTTTCCGATAAGCCAGGGCAGCGCCAAATCCAAACAGCAGAAATCCTGTAATCATAGTTCCGAATAGGTAGATGTCTTCTCGTCCTCCACGGAGAGTGGTGCTAGGCACAAGACCCGCCACTTCCCACGCGTCCATCGTGTATCCAGCAACATTCGTCCCAGCAGGACAGGCAGGTTCCCCCGAACCCGAGCTTCTCGTCGAGAAGATGGTGTCAATTGCGTTTAAGGACCAGTTGATTACGTCCATGGTTTTTAGTTCGAAGAGCGATGCGTAGAGAGTCTCTCCAGTATAGAGACAGACAAGACATGACGAGAGAAGCCAAGCAGGGAAGGGAAGGTCATGGGAAGGGGGGGGGAGAGAAAAAATGCGACCGCCTTCGGAGAGAGCCAGAGAGAATAATTATTAGAATAATGGTTAGTGACAGCCCTGGTTGGAATGGTAGCAAAAGTCAAACCGAAAGATGGGCCGAACTCACTCGTCAATAGCAATCTTGGAGGGAATCTCGGACCAAAGGCGGGCGTATTTGACAGGCGTGACCTGCTCCTGAGGGTCACGGTCCACGTGCATGTGCAGCATCAGGCGGCAGAAGGACGCCCGCAGGTCAAAGGGCAGGTCCTCATCGGACATACAGCGCAGGATCAAATCCACGTCCAGCTGACACGAGATCTTGTTGATGGCCAGGTACTGGCGGTCCAGACACATCCGGGCAAAGAGGTTCAGCTGGCACCTGTGAGGCAAAATAGTTTTTGTCGTATTCCATATCTGTTCAACAGAATCGTAAATACGGTTTCTCATGTTTAAAACCTAGGAACTCACCTGTAGTAGCTGACCACCTCCTGGTCCTCCTTCTGGCCCTCCTTGGCGTCCTGAGCCAACTCCCTGACGCTCTTACTCCGGATCTCCTTAGAATTGTCTTTCCAGAACAGCCAGACCTCCTCTTCGTCCTCGGGCTCCGCTGGACTCTCTCCATCATTCGTCGTCGTCTCAATTTCAAACCTCGACAGAACCAGTCTGGTGGAAAGGCACAGCTGTCATTTATAAAAAGCTCATTTCAGTTAATTAAAAAAACAAATTAAATTAAAATGAGCGGCTAACTTGGTTTCGATGAGGATGTCGGCATTGGAAGGGTCCAGCACGGAGTTGCAGATGAGCTCCTGTGTCACAGGGATGGACTTGTGCATGGACACACACAGATCTGAGAGGTAGTCCAGAAACCTGCACACAGAACACAATCAAGTACGTTCGCTTGTCGGCACTTGGGGATTTAAGTAAAAATAATTAAAAAAAGACACAAAAAACAATGACATCGTATCTCAAATATTGAGAAGCGTTTTAAAATAATGACTTGCTTAACAATAAAGATACTTATTTTGAGATATTAAGTCATTCTTTTTGTGATAATAAGCAGAAATGGGCTTCCATCTTCAATGAGGTATGCGTGGTCAATTCAGATTATATTACAGGAAGTACAGGAAATATCATATCAATGCCTATTCGCCCTCTTTCCGCCCACTTTTCAAGCTCTATAACATTTCAAACTGTGAGGCCGTCCTTCATCCAAACTTCTGGATCGGCCTGATTCAGATATCCTTTTACAGAACTTGAGGACTTTTAAACCCAACGCATGCACACACACACACTAACTGTCAGCAAATTACTCGCTGTGCCAAGGTCATGCACAAGCACTTCCACTCATACTCCTCTGCACACATTTACATAGATTTACATTCCTCGGGTGTCGTTACACAAACACGTCCGACCAAAAATGTGGCCGCAGACACGCCGATGCCAGTTTATGATACCAGCCGGGGCCCCGCCCCCTTCCTGTGAGCCTCACCTCGGCTCCCGGTTCTTCCTCACGAGAGTCACGAATGTGTCTATCTCAGCAGCGGTGATGTGTTTCTCCAGCAGCTTGCGGTTGTTGTGGAGCAGAGCCGTTATTGTGTCTTCTGCCAGCACATCGTACCCGATCTGCTTTTGCATGAAGCGGAATTGCTTGGCTATGTATTCCTGTGGCGACGAGGGAAAAGGGGGATGATTACTGGCCAAGAGAAGGCCGGAGTGTATGAAAAGGGGTCCGTGGAGTGGAGTTGTTGAGTAAACCTACCTGGTTCTTCCTGTAATCCTGCTGGGAATGACGCAACACCCTGTAACACAGCCTGCAGATATGCCTAAAGGGAGCGTGGCGCTGGTCTCCGAGCTCCTCCAGTCGCAGCATGGGGCCGTCGCCGCTGTCTGTGAACGGGGCTTGGAGAAGTTTGAAAATCTGAAATGGAGAATGGAGAATTTGAATACCAGAAAATAACAGAGTTAAATAATATGGGGTCAGATCAGTCTCGATAAGAGAGATGAGATTCACAAATGCCAACACAAAGATTCACAAATGCGCACAGAACAATTCACAAATATATTCGATTTACAATGCAGTGCGATCGACAAAGATTAGATTAGATATTCCTTTATTAGTCCCACAGTGGGGATATTTCAGGGTCACAGCAGCGGGTGCACATTAGAGCATTAATAAAAGATCAAAATAAAACACAAAAACCACACTAAATAATAAATACTAAATATACAGAGGAAACAAAATAAAATAAAATATATACACTAGGCAATGAGCAAAGTGAATTTCAATCAGGTTAAAGTGAAACAAACAAATCATAATTTATTCATGGAATGGATTTGTGAGTCTCTCTGTGTGCATTTGCAATTATCGAGACCGATCTGACCCCATCAAATCATACGCTCTAACAAAAATCAGTGCAGTTACAGTGTCGGAGGTTTTTAAGGCCAAACCTGCTTCAGGATATTCTGCTCTCTCATGAGTTTCTGTCTCTCTCTGTTGGGTTTGTTCACCATGATCTCCAGAACATCCTGCCCACTGTTGGGGATGTCCACCACGAAGAAAACTAGATCCTCCAGCAGCTTGGTCACAAACCTGCGAGTCAGAGTGTAGAAGTCAAACACTTTGACGGACCACTTTGAAAACTCTTTTTGGAGAATTTCAGCGGTCGCTCGCAGGTGGTCGTCCTGTCATCAAATATTTACGGACATAGGCGTACTGTACCTTCTTTCATTTTGGGTAATGGTGCCCCTTTCAAGCTTGCCAGCGATGGACGCCAACACTTTACTCGCATCGTTGGCAAAGTCTAAATCACGCACTTCTGCTGGTGGCACCGGAACGATGGCAAACGCTTCCTTGTCCTCTTTTACCGCCGATGTTCCAATCTGGAAAAATTCCGTCGTTTATAAACATATCTGTTCAGTCAAAACGTCTTCACCTCGGGCCCGAGCTGCTCTCACCCGGAGCATCACCGGCTTCTCCTCCTCTTGGTCGATGGGGTTGTTGGTGCTGTGGACCCACGTGTTGGTGCACAAGTGCCTGAGCCTCACGTAGGAGCTCCTACAACACAGTGAGAGGAGAAGGTCAGAGATGATTAACAAAAATAAATCAACCTGCAGGTTGGTCTTGGTTTTAGGAACCACCGTGTGCGTGCGCTACTTTTCAGAAGACACATTTAGACCGACTGGTGAAGAAGGGTACCTCCATTGCAGGGTGGATATTGTTTTTGAGGGACACCATCTACCTCAGGGAATGGATGTGAACAAATATTAGGTCCTACCTAATTAGCTTTGAAAATAAGATCATATAGAAGAGCCTAAATGTTTGGGATCTGGGTAAAGAGATCAAATACTTTTGCGAAATGTTACAGTTATTCCAAGATTCTCAAAGGCAGAAACAACTGATACCTGTCTTCGGACAGTGGTTCTCAAGCTTTTTTCAGTGATTTACCCATTGTGAATATTTATTTAATAACCATTTCTAAAGGATTTTTTAACAGATGCTCACTTAAAATATACCCCCATTTGAGAACCACTGCCTTAGGATATGTATTTTTTTTTTTTTACGCATTTGGTGTAGTCTGAATTATGTCAAACAGCTGAGGATTCAAAAAACATAATCATGATCCCATTAGCGTACAGGGCAAAACTAAGAAACGTGGTCTTTTTTTTCCCAAAGCTTTGTCTGAGGCAAGGCACTCAGTCACAGACTCTGAATACTCCCAGTTTAGAGTCCAGGCCCACTAAACCATCTGATGGTCTTCAAACGGTAATGAAACACTAATATCTAGATACAGCATCTGTGGACCAAAGGTCAGCAGCTATAAGTCTCGACAGGATTGATTGTATTCATGGAGTACAACAAGGACGAGCAGCCGGCACCTGTAGTCTCCACTTGGTTTGAACGGTGTCGCGAGTAACGGACCTGATTCGACAGAATTGGCTAGAACATTCATGAATGAAACAGAAAAGTGTGCTCTAGCGTGTTGGACTGTGTCCAATAGGGGTACCATGTTTTTGCGTTTGTCAAATTTCCACATTGACAAAACCACGACGACCATATTTTATTATACTTTTATTGAATCAATTTTGTATCTTTTTCTTTGGTGTCGTGGTTTGGAGGCCCGTCTTCAAAAGAACAAAAATGTATGATTGGCGAGTCCCGGCTGAGCCCCGAGTCCCCGCACAGTTACAACGGGTAACCGGCTCCATCTTTAAAAGGACGACTCAGTTTCAGCTTCTTCCCTGGAGACGGAGGTATTTAGAACCACGGTGCAGATCAAAGCGGTATAAAAAAAAACAGCTTTGTTCCATCAGCCATCTTTCAGGTGAAGGAATTAAATTAGAACACCGATTTGTGGCTTTACTCTTATCATGTCCGTCTCGTTTTTTGTGTTACAAATAAAGTAACCTGCACCTGAATATTCTAAAGTGTCTGAAACCATGATAGTAAGCAAGCAACACCTCTGAGAAACGGTGGCTATAAAAAAAAAAAAAGACGCTTATTTAATGGGATGTGTATATTGGTATATAAGTTCCTATCTTTGATACTCAGAGGTAGCCGGTATACAAAAAGACTTCCATGGTAGCGGCTGCTTACAAAGGCTTCCTCAAGTGTGCGGCATGACAGATTAGCCGGCGTTGACCCGTACAGTATCATCTCCATTAAGCACTAAACCTTAACATAGTAAAGTCTGAGCCAGCGACGTCATTCATACCTCCTGCACATGTGGAAAAGTAAAGTAAGAGAGAGAGAGAGAGACTAACAGGCTTACAGTTTGATTAGCCCCCTGGCTAAAAAAGGTAGGAATGGGCGGAGCCAGCAGTCGTAGCCTGCAGCTCGGAGCACGCAGGCACGCACCTGACCGTGTGACACAAAGGAGGCTTTGACACGAGGCGGAGAGCCTCCGCTTTCATCCAATGAGCGGTGACAGGGACAAGTGCCCCATTGTAATGCCGACGAGAACATTCAAGGGAACAGACAGAGGGCTTTGTTTCACCGACGTCGAGGAGTCGGCCGCATCAAATATATCACCAAGTGTGAGTCAACGCTGGGGATTTTCTGCGGCTGGTATCACAACATCCCAGAAAAAGGTGATCAGGACATACTCGCACGCACACACACGCACACACAGGAAAGCCCGAGCCCACAGGCTTTCCACTTCAGTGACTTTATATCTTAAGCAACTCTAATCTGACTATACAGTGGGCAAAGTCTACATAAAAGCCAAGCAATACACACAATAAAGACACAACAGTAAATCACTTTTGATCCCTGTAAACAAATAAACATATGTATGGCCACTAACAGTGTATTTGACTGTCGTCTGTGATTCAACCAAACAAAGAGGAACGATCTTAAATGTCAATAAATGACAACAAAAAACAGTTGGTAACCCAGACCACCCACACACAACAAAAGGTTTGCTTGTCCGTAGTTGCAAAAGCAAACAGAAACTGCCTAGTGATGTTCAGAATTCCCCCTTCGTCAAATCATGACCACCGCCACTCTGATTCAGTGTAGTTTTGACATCACTGTGGTCTTGTGTTTGTCATTCCACCCGTCAACCCCCCCCCCCCCTCTATATGTTCCAGCACCCCTGATATTATTTTCTTTCCACTAAAGGGCAGAAACAACATGGTTTCCCTTGATGAGCTTCTCTGACTTGGTCTCTGATATTAAGCATCACTTCCTGGGCATGTTTGCACACTGGTGCGGGTATTAAAGAGCCTCGGGTGAAACCCTATACACAGCAATACAAGTCCACCGTGGTGTGTGGGTGTACTCTGCATTGCACCTGGGCACCATGGAGTCTCCGCCTCTCAGAGTGGTGGGGTCCAGCTCAAAGATGGAGGAGATGTCCATGCCGTCGGGAACCGGCACCAAAGTGTACATGATCTTCTCCTGCGGTGCCCGCAGACGGGCTCGTAAAGCTTCATTATCAGCATCCAGCTACGGAGAGAAAAACACGCGGTGAGAGAGGAAAAAGAGAGAGAGAGCAAAGCACTTCATACAAAGAGTGATGTTCACACGTGTACATATAAAGCCACGCTATCAATCCTGAACCACGATGAGGCCAAGAGGGGTGCATGTTTTCACTTTGAGCGACAAGTCAAACCCTAACCCCCGGAGCTGATTTCACACTCGTGACTGAAGGAGAAGTCAGGAAGCTGAACTCGCCCCCCCACTCTCCCACTCCTCCGCTTTTAGACTCATATGTCAAATGCTGCTAAAAAAAACTCCATGTCTGACTGCTGCTACAATACAGATGCAAAGTTGTTTTTAGAGTTCTTCATTTATGAATTATATGTTGTCTCAATGTTCTTTGTTTTTAACTGTTTGCACTTTATCACTTGTATTACTATTATTAGTACTCTCTTTATGTTGACAAGAGACAAACATACTTTCGATCTTTGGTATGTTCCACAAATGGGAAATTGACAATAAAGATGACTTTGACTTCAGTCCTCAATGAAGACTGCTGGGCCTTGTTGGCACGTGTGGTGGAGAGCTAAAGGCGGACACCACGTCCCCGTTTGGAGTGGTTTGTACAACGCTGCCGCCTAACGGTGAAATGGCGACAGACATCAGCTGAGGGATGGGGATGACGCCTCGGTGACACCCAGTGGTTATCTACTGCCACTAAACTGAAGGCGCACGCAGCCAAGATGAAAAGCGGCTTTTTTGATGACTGGAGAGCGGCGAGAGAGAAGCTGGACGGCGGGACACGGCGTGTGCAGACATGACGGTTACTTTTATTTGTGCAGCAGTTAAGAAATATATTTTTTTGTCACAGTACCTGTAAATTAAAGGGTGTAAAGTCCACCACCTGGAGCAGAGAGCAAAGGATTCAGAACGGAATTGAATCAGGGTTGGATCAATAGAAGCGGGGGGGGGGGGAAGGGTTGAACGAGTCTTACCGAGGACCGCAGCTCGGCGCTCTCCTCCTCAAAGTCTGCATTCACCTGGGAAACACACACACACTCGGGCTTCAGTCATTTAAAAAAAAAAATTGTAGTCACTGCAGCTGGGCGTCCGATTCACCCGTCAAACGCCACGCGGCTCTCGACGACGTCAACAGTACTTTGCGGTTTATAACTGGCCTTTATGCTGCCACGATAGAAACACAGTGTATGAAAGGCCATTCCTTGTATGCATAAGAGAGATAGAAAGGTGGAGAAGTTGACACGCACCTCACCCATCTCAGCCGCTATGTAACACCCTGTGGCCAAGTGCTTGAACCTGAACAGGCTGTTCCAGTAGCCTGCACCCCCCCTACATGGGTCATGGTGGACCACCTGGCAAATTGGAAAAGAAGCCATGAATAAGTCGCCTGCTAATTCCTAGAACGCTGCATTACGAGCGTCATCTTGTTTCTACAAACATCAACAACTGTTTGTTTTGTTACATTAGGTTATGGAATGTAAGGGCACTGTGCTTCATCAAAAATAGAAATGTAAATGTTCTAGTTCATAAAAAGGACAATGGCAGACACCAAAGAGTGAAGTAGTAGTTTTATCCCGGAGAACGTGTCGCGCTAACCTCGACTTCCCAGAGTGCTTTGCTGCTGGTGGCGGAAGTGGCCGACTGGCGGCCGGTTGTGCGAAGGAAAACGTACTGCTTCTTCCTGTGGTCGTCACAAGTGAGGAACTTCTCCTGCTCCGCATGGAACAAGCGGACGACATCACCCTGCCGTTACAAAGACACACACACACACACGCAAAGTGTATGAAGGATTAAAGTTACATTTTTCTCACGTATGTCATTGTGTTTTTTTTTTTACAATGTTTAATGTGTTTTAACATGTTGGCTTTGATTATTCAGGGTTCATACACATTTTGACAAATGGGTTTCCAGGACTTTAAACCAAAATCACCAAACTGTTTGTGAAATCTCGGTGTATACATGAAAAAGTGAGAAAATATAGTATTTAAACAAACAATGAGAATTCCAAAGCATACAGCATACCTTAAAGGACAGACATGAATGAGAGACAATAGTTTGTTTAAAAGAATACACATTTATATATTTTTTTAAACGCGAGTATGAGTGTATGCCGGCTTATATTTTGAGCGTCTTTCTTTTAAAAACATATTAATTATTTCAAACTCAGGGTTAATGAACATGTGAATATAACAAATGTCCATGACTTTTCCAAAACTTTTGGGATTACATTTTTTCAAGATCTTTTCCAGGTCTGGAAATAAGCATTTTTAAAATTCCATGACTTTTCCAGGTTTTCCACGACCGTACGAACCCTGATTATTGTAATTTAATGTTTCACAAAAACCTGAGGTACCTACCCCTTTGAGTATCGTTTCCTTGTTGTCGCTCCATTTCATGAACAGAACAACTTTCCAACTCGTGTTGCAATTAACGGAATTAACCTGCCAGGCAGAGGAGAGAGGAGTGTGTGAATGTCTCATTAGACACAGGTTTTACAAAGCCATTGTTATTATTCTGAGCTTCTGTTTTCCACTTTAATGACTCGTCTTATTGACCTCGTTGCATCCGGGGTTGTCGACTAGCTGGTGGCTGCTGGCGTGCAGAGGCTGGCCCGCGTTCACAGGGTTAAGAACCACTTTATCTCCAATCACCACCTGCAGGAGCAGAACTAAAATAAATACACAGAACACGCTGCATGTGCAGTTTAAATGCATTGGACAAAAAATATGGACTGGATTGTAAGTGACAATTAACTTCCTTAAATACACACTCGATCTCTAAAAAAGCAAAAGCAAATCTTTGAAGAAGATTAAACTGCAGCTCTAAGAGCTTCAGCACTCGATTTATTTTTACAGACCACAAGTGTGTCATGTCCCACGATATCAGCCATCATTGCTCAATTCCTTTTCATCACGAGGTGAACACCTATGGGAGGTCATGCACGCCTCCAGATAACCACTAGGGGGAGTCATGGACCATATTGTGAGTGAAATGACCCCGGGGTCAAGGTGAGCGTCACTGAGGTGCAGGACGACCACAGCAAGCATCGAGAAACTAGAAGTTTGGTTCTGAATCTAAATTAGCAATTCGAATTGTTTTTTGAAGACTTAAAATCCCAAATTAGCCTCAGAGGGCGTCAGTGTGACTTTCCTTTGAGAGTGCACGCTTTATGATCAACTCTATAAAAGAGATCCAGTGTGCGGGCGAGACAACTGAGGGTTTCAGTCCAGTGACCTCATCCATCAATGTGCATGTGAGGCGATTGTCCCTCTCTCTCTCTCTCCCTCTCTCTCTCTCTCTCCATTGTCCTTGTCTAAGCCACTGGCCTCAAAACTTGAAGTGGCCCGTGGTCATTGGCCTGCCCTTGTAATTAAAAGGTTAAGATGTGTGAAACGCAGATGACACATTTCCCCCCCGAGGGGACTAATAAAGTGGGACTAAATTGCCAAATTAGCCGCTAGCAGAAAGTGAAGCAAACGTTAGCTCAACGTGCTACGTCCCGACCTGGTGCTCATATTGGGCCAATTATCCTCCTTGAATTAATTTGGCCTCCTAAAAACAAGCTTGACGTGAGCTCACCGATTTACTTTTTTTTTTTTTTTTTTTAACCCTATAAAAAAAGCCTTAAAATGCGTCCTTAGATTTCCCGCCCCCCGCTCTCTACCCACACTGTCGCCGAGGGATCGCAGCTTGTAGAAGGGCTGGATGTAGAACCAGGAGCCCTCGTTTCCCGCCGAGTCCAGAGTCACCCTCATGGCGTTCTTCTCCAACAGTGCGGGTAGCCGCTTGTTCACCGTCAGGTATTTATTGCTTTTCAAGTGCAGCAACTGTTGGCAAAAACAAAAAACAGGATTAAGACCCAAAGCGGCTACCTTCAAAAACACAGAAAGAGCTCAGTCTGGTCCAGCTGGTGTCAAGGGAATGACGAAAACGGTTTGGTTTCTACATTCCTTGCGACGGCACTTGAACCCTCTTCTCCTTGAATGTTTCTCATGACCTCGGTTGGGTCGCCCATTTCAACCCAACAGTTCCCACCCTGTCAAAAATAATCTATTAGCGACAGTGCGGCCCACAGCAGACTTAGCTAAAAGCCCAACTTAATCCTACAGCGTGATGCATTGTGTTGGGACCGGTGAGTCGGGACCGGTGAGTCGGCACCTAGGCGTCGACGCCAAATGCCTGCTGCGCCTCTCTGTGTTAGATAATTATTTTTTTAAATTATTTTCAATGACAAGACGAGGAAGCAATTAGTGGTCATTATTACTAGAACTAGGACATCCTACAGTGTACAGAATGTCCCGTCTCCCTCTGCGCGTGTCACTGGAATGCACGACATTGTATTCTTGGTTTCAGATGAGCTCATACCTGTGAGCGACCCGCGATAAGACGGTGCAAACAGACGGCGGTGAAGCGGCCCTTTGTGCCGCGGCAATTAATTAAAACTCGTCCCCGATTGCAACGGACTTGCAGTCAGTATCGCCGAGCGCACGGCGTCGTATCTCGTGGGGAATGTTGCTGTGCGCATCGGTTTAACCAAAGCGGCCTCGTCTCGTAGGTCCCCCGAAAGGAAACACACCTGAATGACATTTCCATACTGGATGACGGATCCCAGCAGCTTGCGGTTTTCAGAATCATTCTGCTTCTTCTCTAGGTCAGCGGCATGCTAGAACACAGGAGGAGGGACGACAAGAGGGAAACTCTGCGTTTTATGGGGGGGAGAAGTGATGTTGCGTTGACATTTCAAGGCTGGAGCTGCGCATCACAAATACACAAGTCTGTCGTTTTTCACCACGACGAAAGCCACACTGGAGGTGAGGAGGACACTCACGTGAAGTTTGGTGAGGAGGAGTGTGTCGGTGGTGCTGTTGCCGCCTGGTTTTGCCGCCTTCCAGAACTGTTTCTGTGCGGAGTATCTGTTCATGGGGCACAGCTTGAAAAGGCAGTCTAGGGGGAAAAGAAAAGACAGGAAGTGAGGGCAACAACCAAACGTCATCATTTAGAATGAGTTCTTTTTTTGACGAAAGACGAGGCTGCCGGACCTCATCATAAAAATAAAAGAATACATTATTCTGGGGAATTGGTCCCCTGGTAATATTATGCATGTACCAACGAGAAAATAGTGTCTTTACGGTAGTTTAGCGCTCCACATTAACACTTTGGCAGGCACTATGTCCATCTGTATTAGCTGGCCACACTGTCAATGTAACGTGTGATTCAGTTGGCAACAGAGAGCAGTCCATCCTGCACAAAATCAACAACAGGGCTGGAAAAATTGGAAGCAGTCAGTCCCCATTTATCCTTGGACCTGGCTGTAGAGTAATAATAAATAGTATTGGCTCATGGCTATCTGGACTAAAGGTACTGCCTCATATTCTTCTACAATATTTACTTTATACAATAGCATATTGTTGTTGTTGTGTATTTTATTCAGTCAATCATTGTAATAAAATACAATATTATTCTATATAATATACAAAACAGAAAGACTGAAAAGGTATAGAAGCAAAAATGCGTATATATTCCGATTCTAAATTATTATTATCAAATAAATCAGATAATTAATATAAAGAAAAAAGAAAATATTATATATATATTTTCTTTTTTATATATATATATATATGTACATACATCTTCAATAAACATACGTTTCAATCACACTTATAACCATCAAAAATTGTTTTTATAAATAATCCTTTTGAAAACCAAAAAATGTAATATATGGGGAAGTAATTCTAAAAATGTTGTCCCTCTTCCTCATGTATTGTTCTACTCTACTCTATGAAAATGTAATTAGAATTATATGTATTCCTGAATACATCAAAAATGTTCCTTCTCAATGATTTGTTCCCTACTGAATGGAGAGACACTATAGAAGATGGCAACATCTTTAATGACATTTATTAATAATAAAAACAATCTACACTTTATTGATTGATTTAGTTATTGAGGAGCAGTGGGCTGCAGTGAAGCGCCCGGGGAGCAGCTGGGGGGGTTCAGTGACACTTCGACATACACACTATGGCGAGAGCGGGATTCGAACCGGGTACCTTGTGAGCCATAAACTACAGCCGACCCCAATTCTGATGGACCAAAACTTTGTGGATTAAGCTATTGGGTCACCCAATTATCACTGTCGGTGCTTTAATGAGCTAGTATTGCTAGGGGAGGGTGGAGGAGGGGGAGGGGCATAACCAGGGGAAAAAGGGGGTTAGCCTCCTTTCAAATTGCGGCCAACACAAGTGTCTCCAGTGGTTAGTCAACATGGTGGAGGACAGGCAGAGAAGAGGCCAAGGAGCGACGGAGACCATCTGTCTGACCGGGATGAGCAATTGGACGTGATGACGCGAAGAGAATAATAAACCATGTTTGATGTCAATTTCATGCACAGGGAGGTGTTTGGCGGATATCGGTGAAAAATGTAGCTCTATTGTTAAATATAGCCGATCTGCCCAAACACACTTTAAAAGGGAGTACATGGCTTTCTGCTGACAATCCCAGAACACATTGCGTTGCATTTGCACAAACCCCATATTCCTGACCCGACCTGCACATCTGACCCATCGATTATTCGCTCTTTCTATGCACATAGTTAGAATTTAAGGGCTTAACATATTGAAGTAACTGTTATTCGGCGTCATTGGGACTAATGCAAACTGAGGAACGCACTGGGGGATTAACCCTCCTGTTACCTTTAGGGTCAATTTGACCCCATTCAATGTTTAATGTCAGGGTTCTTTGGGGTCAATTTGACCACAGGCTGTTTTTCAATGTGTCAAACATATAAGAAATATCAACTTTTTTATAAATTTAAAGGGCTATTCAGGTAGTCAACAAACAAACATAAAGTACCTCACACTTAAACTTGGGAAACAATATTAATTCTAATAATTTTCTGGAGGTTTTAATTGCTGGGGTCAAATTGACCCCGAGGGTAAAATATGTTAGTAAATGTGAAGTTAACAGGAGGGTTAATAACATCCACGATGGCCACATTCCACTAAAGAGCCAGTAAGCAACACCAGTGTGTCAGCGGCACCAACTCTTGTGGAACTGATCTCTAAAAATCCATCAAGTGCAGAGATTAAGCCGGTATTCTGAAACGATATGCATTTAGTCCGTTGTCTGCTCATTTAGTTTTTCTCATTGAAGAGTAGATTTTCCTTTCTGTTGATACACGACTGGGATGAGCTATTTATTTGTTGATTTATTTTCTCAGTGCCCTGCTCTATTCAGTAATTTGTGTCCTCCAGAAGAACCCCCTGTGAATTATTAATACGTTTTACCCTGTGAATTCTGTTTATCCATTATCATTCAATAATGAGCGGATGCTGGAGCGGTATTTCTGAGTGATGCCACAATCGTGTTTTGTTCAAACGATGATAAATGTCATTAAATTGTATTGATTTGCATCTACAGATCGGGTAGTTCAAACATCTAATAAATAAAGTGTTGCTTCACTAAACAGAATAATGTATGTAGCCATGACGCTAATTTTGCGTTCGTTTCTTCCACATTTTTTAGAGCTACGTTGGAGTTTTCTGCCACCACAAAGTAGAGTTCAACTCAGCAACCATGTCTTTGACAAGAAACGACGCCTTTGTTACGTCGACAAAGTATTGGACGCCCATTGTTATCGTCCAGGAGCTGCACGTGTGGTCGATCGGGCGTGCGACACCGAAACAAAAACACGGCGGCGCGCAGCACACAGTTCCGCTCGGCTAAATAACGGAGCTAACGGCGAGCGTTCACAGAAGTTGCATCGAGTGACATCAGGATTCCTTCAAGGGCGCCATTCAGCGGAATGAGTATTGGGCTCAAGATGTGTTCAAATCTTAGCTTTTAAAATATATTTTTGGGTGAGAAACTTGAATAAGTTCAGCTGTTTGAAGGAGATGTTTTGACAGCAATGTAAAATGGATGGTGAGAGAAGGAATTGGCAATAGGCAATGAGTATCAACAAAAATAAAAGTGCAGTCAGCTGTTTTTATTGAATCTAAAGAAAGCTAAAGAAAATAGTCCTTTTCACTCAGCATTGCAGCAAACGTCCCAAAATGCAGTGCAACACACACACATGTTTAAAAATAAAATTCCTGGGCTAACGGGGCACTTTCTATAACAGCTACTGATTTTTGGATGAGTTTAACACTTTATTTTGAGCACAGAGACGTGCAACTGACTCCTGCATGTTCAGTCTCACTTGATCTCTCAGAGCTTTGAGTGCAGTCGACGTGCAATCAACCTGTATTAGAACACACACACACACACACATACACACTCACACAGACACACACACTCAAACACACACAGTGCAATATGCTCCTGGTGATGCAGACTTTCTAGCTTAAGTGTGCTATTAATAATCAACAAGGCTGTTAGGATTTAGTCCTTGCTCACTTAGCTTCTGTTTAACACACTGAACATGTCCTCACATTAAATATAAAAACTCTCCTTTAGATATAGATTTAACTGTAAAATTGTCTGTTTAATTGTCTAAATGTGGCATAATGCTCTTGAATAAAAGTGTCTATCATAATAAACACAAGCAATAATAACAAAAACGGTGCAACATGTGGGCGCCACGATTTTATTATTACTTTCATATCTGACATGTTCTACTTCTGCAGTTACTCTGCTTTGAATACGATTTGAATAGCTCAGTTAGAAACGGACAAGTGAAGTCATTTCTTTGCATCCCAGAGTAGAAAGGCGGCGTTTTCTTTCAACCCGTGCAGAAGTAGAATCTATATACTGTTCATCCGATATGTGGAACTGGCCTTGGTAGGGAGAACCGGTGCGGAGGCCTCCGCATGAACAACGAGCAGCAGACGACAGCGAGGAAGAGTTTGCATGTGTACCAAGTGCATCAACTTTAGATAAAGAATATTAGATGGATGGGTAAAAAAAAAAAAAACTGAATTAATGAATTATCTTGGATGTCTTTAGGGGTCAGTCTTAAAATGTATTCAATAAAATTCAATATTTCACAACGATCAGGCCTGAAGTCATGAAGGAGTCTCAGTGTTGAATCCACATCTCAATGTCATCACTCATTCCCATCGCAATCAAATTAATTGTCCGATAAGAAGATAATGATTTGTATCATAGCCATCGATCCCCTTTCTGAAAAGGTGTTGGACCAGGATGTCGTGTTTATCGTATGTGTATTAAAGAACAATCCCCTCTTAACGGAGTGTGCTTCAAATGATCAGTTGATCTGCACTTACACATTTCATTTTCATTTACACTACACACATACACACACTTTGCACACTGTCTATATTTAATATTTGTATATTTCATTTAATTTTACACTGCAGTCATTAGTATTGTATTGTATTTGTGTATGCATATATGTTGTATATATATATACATATATTTTACTTTGTATACTTTGCACAGTCATTGTATTATATTTGTTTGTGTGTGTGTATATATATACATATATGTTTCATTTTATATACATATATACTTCATTTTGTATTTTACTTGTATACATCTATATCTTTCATCCCTGTTTTTTATATTTTATATTTTATTCTCGTGTGTTTAGTTTATTGGTGCTGCTACTCTGACGACAAATTTCCCCTTGGGGATTAATAAAGTATATATCTATGATCTTTCTTTTGCTCTTGATTTAATTCGTTGACTTAGTAAAAAAGAAAATGTAATAAAAAGGCTACTTATGGTTACCACGTCATGCAATTCTGGATAATTGAACACTTTATTGTTGAGCTGCATCATCAACTTTTATTTATTACTATTAAAGATAAATATACTAGTATCGTATCGTTTTTGTATCGTAATTATCGCGTATCGTGATATTTATGGCAGGTATCGTATTGAAGTTCTAATTTTGGTATCGTGACAACCCTAATCAACAGCTGCTCTGATAAATAACCAATTCCAGATGATACATGGAGTGAACAGCGATTTGATGCCAAGCGGTCAGTTCTGCGGTCTGTACTTTGAGGTGGTGTATTCATTAAAAACAACCAATAAAGTGCTGCGAGCTAATAAAAACGAAAATTAAAGCATCAACCATTCGCACTTCATTCAGGACTCTTCTTCTGCAGTCTGATAAAAACGGTTGAAACATTTCCACTCTTGCCCTCTTCCTCCGTCATCTATGTTAAAGACAGTGTCTGTTTATACAGGGGACACTTATCATCCATCATGACACGTCCGTCTTGAGAGCTGTATTCATGTGAGCAGCTGATAAAGTTCTTGGCTGATGTTTATCTTGGACTGCCAGGTTCCAAACATGAAGGTGTTGCAATATGGGACAGAAGAAGAAAAACTAAGTTCTGCCTCATAAAAGTAGGAGCGTTTCTTCTTCAGGTATATTAGAGTTTCCCCTCTTTGGGCCTCTGAAACCACTCAGGAACTCATTGGATACCTGGTCACAGCTCGAGACTTTTTGCAACTTGTTAAAAAGGGGGGAGTGGACCCCGTGTAGAACCGGTACCGTAGAAAGCTGTAAAATACACTGTAGCGAGGCCCGAATCATGGCCTGAGCAAATGCTTCTGACCAACCGGCAGACATTGTGGATTTCTGATATATATATATGAAATATTTGGGCCACCAGTCTCCGGCTCTTGCACTATCGAAGCAGAGCCAGGATTGTATTCTGAGACTATTTGAATCACAACGTGGTGGGTTTTCAGCTTGTTCAGGTTCATATTTCTTAGATTTTGCCGGTCACATTTACACAGTTGTGTTGCCGCGCCATGATGTGTTTTTACGTCCGCAGTCCAAAATAAGCTTGAAAAATATTTTGAACAGCTAACTTCACATTTTATAATTTATTCCCATGCATGATGCTCTATCACAGGAGTCAGGAACCTTTTTGACTGGGAGAGCCATAAAAGCCAAATATTTCTAAATACATTTCATTGAGAGCCATATAGTATTTTTAACGTATAATAAATTAAATATGTAACGCGACACGAAGAGACAGAATGACATGCTGCTGTGGAGACTATCAATAACAGACGTTTAGTTTAATAAAAGAACAAAGACGTCTTTAAGAAAGGGACCTTAAATTACTTCTGCTGTAATCTGGCGCGATAGAGAAAATTACAGAGTGGCGGGCGGAGATTTTTTTTTTTTATTAAACTCAAAGAGCCATATGCCGTCACCGGAAGAGCCATAGGTTCCCGACCCCTGCTCTATCATCACCAGGCCCAAGGAAGCCATTCTTCTAATCATGTATGCAATGCAATACGTGCTTGTCGTGGAGTTCGCTAGTTTAAAGGGGGTAAGGAGAGCAAATCAACAAATTGAACAAAAGAAGTTGTAATTTTAACCATATCGCTGCCTGCTAATCTGTGTAAATGTTCACGCTGTGAGGTTCAAGCATGTTATTAGATGTAATGGAAGGTTGCCGTCGTGGTCTTGTACTTATACTCTGAAACGCCTACATGGCACTACATGGGGCCGATACGAGGCTTTTACTTGTGCCTGGACGACCAAACTGAATCTTCCCGGAAAAGACATTAATATATATTAATTTATATCTTTAATTCCGTTAATTTGTTATCACAGACTTATTCTGACAATCCCGTTTAAATAGAAGTTATATGTACATTTAGAGCCTTTTCTCAAATTGATCCCACTGATATTAACCAACTATGCAAAAGGACTTCTAAGACAAATAGCCAAAAGCTTTCAGTAGTATCTGCATTTTCAGTCATGAATTGCTGCATGAAACAGAATTCTGATTCAGAGATTTTGTGAACAAGATGAGCCCACTGACTCCATCAGGTTTTTAAAAAACAGTTGTACGAGCCAAATAATGTTAAACGATATCAAACAATGTTCAAATGGCTCTATCCGTGTATGTAGTGTCCTCTTCTTTGATATAATCACTCGTGGACGAAACTCAAGAATGTATAAATGCTGATATTTTTCATAAACTACTACAGGGCTTACCATGCATACAAAATATCGATTGAATTCAATGGATTTGGACGGAGCACTGTTCCCAGCAAGTCTTTTCCCTCTGAACTAAATTTGCTTGGACGTGGCAGCCATTTTTAAACACTTGCTGGCGACCACATCAGCTCCACCTGTCGAGAACAACACAGGCACTGTGTGTCTGCACTTCAAAAAAGTGCGTTTGTTGCATTAGTTAGCAATGGCCAAAACGGCTGGGAATCATACAGCAGCCGCTTGATGGAGACCTTTTAGAATATTTAAAATAAGTAAAGACAACAACACAAAAGCTTTTACCCAAACTGATTTAAAGTAACTTACGGACTTCAGTGCAATGTCATTGAGTGAGAAACAAGTGATTTTGAGGCCTTACCTCGGAATTTCTTGGGGGGGTTGTTGAGGTCACCCGTGTCCGGTTGCACCACACAGCGGTCATCCACAAGCCTGGGAACACAGCCACGATCACATGCAGCTTTAATAGACATTGACATTATAAACTGTTTTTTAGGAAGGCAATGTCAGTAAGGCATCGCGTTTCCATCGATGTATCGAATTAAAACATTGACACCATCACGATCACTATGGGCCTATAAATTGTGCACCACGGTCACTCAACATGTGTCACAGATGTTTGACATGACATAGGCAGGGATGCGTATAGGTTTGGTTTTTTCCGATACCGGTGCCTAAACCGATACTTAAAAAAACGGATATCGGACACTCGCGCTCGTAGCTCAAAGCTAGAACGAGCTAGCGCTAGCTATAAGCTAACTTAAACATAGTTATAATGGCTAATTTATTACTACTTTTGACTTGCAATCAACGTTACGGTACTAAGCTGAATTAAGGCGAAAAAAATGTATTATTATTATTATTAAGGCTGCTCCAGTCATCATCGGTCTCCACGTTTTCAGGGGGACCGATCTCCCCATCGCGCCTTGCTTACTGGGACGTCTGAATGGAACAGAGCCATTATTAACAGTATTATTTCCGTGCCAAGTCGGGTCAAAAGTTCAACTGGACATAGCGCCCGCTTGATTTGAAGAGGAATGTCAGCTCATTCATAGCAGGATGAAGACATACGGCGTGAACGATGAACTTCAGATCGGAGACGCAGGGACGCCGTAACCATTTAAGGGAACATGCAAGCCGTTTGTTGCAGTAAATTGAAGTTTTCCTTGCTGCAGACCTATTCCAGGAACCCAAAGATAAATTGGAAAAGACATTCAACACCCAGCACAGTGATTTAGGGCTATTTTCGTCATTGTAATTTGCTAATTCGATAGTCTGCACTCAAAGACGTTAGCGAGACCGGACAATGATCTGCTGCAAGAAGACGTTTTTATGAGTTTTACTTGGTTCCAGTTTAAAAAAAACACAGTTAAGCCCGTCTTAGTTCAGCGTGAAGAGAAACTTGAATTAAAAAAGGTGCACAGTTGTGTAAGTATATCTCCTTCATTGGCATTTTGTGCTTTAATTTTTGTTTATCACATGACGCGGACTCACCGCTGGTGCATCCTACAAAAATAAGGCTATCTATAAAGTGAGTGGAGCTGGAAATAACAGGTGTCCTCTGCCTGGCAATTAATACCTCAAAGAGTCTGAAAGGAAGCATGCATGATGGGAAATTATGTAAATTAAGGACTGAGAGGATGAGGATTTAGGATAGGAAGTTATAAGCATTTTTTGCTTCAACCTATACCTTTTCAGTCTTTCTCTTTTGTATATTATATAGAATAATATTGTATTTGATTTGATTGACTGAATAGAATACACAAACAAACAAGGATAAAGATTTCTGGACTGGCACTTATGAGAACATTTTGATTATAAAACTTGAATATTACGGTAATAGCAAGGCCCAATATATATCGCCTCGCTTACAAAATTGCAATTTATTGAATCGGGACTATCGTGGTACGTATCGTATTGTCAATACACAGCACTAGTACCTTGTTACTCAAATTAATATACACCGTTATGTGGGTAAAATTAAGTTTTGTTTTTTAAAATTAATAGCTCCATCCTACTCAAGAACTCTGGGCAACCCCGTGGGAATAGTAGCGGATAGTAGAGCAGCACATGTAATGCAATTCAGTGGGAGGCCAGTCCAGTTACGTCTTTTTATAGCTCATGCGGTACACTCTGCGCCGCAGGAGCACCGACGATGAAGGAAGTGAAGCACGTGGTGCGAGAGAGCTCCACGACGGGAACCTTGATCACAAGGACTGGCCGAGGTCCAACAAAAAGAACATGAGTTTAAAAGGCTCATCTGTCTCCGAGGTCAAGGAGAAACCTGCTCTTGCATTCTGGGACACACTGCATCACGGGCCGTATCCCCCCCCCCCTCTGCATCAAGGGGACCCTCCATCCTCTGTGGCGGCAGCGGTGGTCCACGGGGCTGCAGCCGTCGCTCAGGGTCAGCGTGCTGGCAGCTGAAGAAGCGGCTAATACAACGGAGCTATTTATAGACGCGTCCATCTGAGCTCTTCCCTTCAACAACGAGTGTGCTCACAGCAGCGGTGTGTGTGTGTGTGTGTGTGTGGCGGTGGGAGGGGGGGGAATGATTACTAGGCATAACAAGGCAGGATGGGAAATTGTGACAAGCGAGTTCAGTCATGGTGGCAG
This sequence comes from Pseudoliparis swirei, assembly GCF_029220125.1. Taxonomy (NCBI): domain Eukaryota; kingdom Metazoa; phylum Chordata; class Actinopteri; order Perciformes; family Liparidae; genus Pseudoliparis; species Pseudoliparis swirei. The sequence continues at coordinate 25,018,639 of NC_079405.1, read as the reverse complement.
CCTTCAATGCACACATGTGTTGCCATGGCGGCTGATGCAGAACACTGGAATGTGAGAGAGCGTGGTATTCTGAGAGGGTGGTTTACCGAGAGCTGACACGGCAAGAAGAGGAAGATTGTAGCACTTAAAAAAAATAAAAAAAAACACAAATAGCCTGTGGCTGGAAAACAGCAAGGAAAAAGAGAAGAAAGAGACAAGCTTGATGCAGGAAAACAGAGTCTGACATGTCAGATAATCTAGAGACAGACATGAGCAATCGCATCATTGATCGCTCCCTCTCTCTTTTCTATTGTCTTCTTTCACCCTTCTGTTGATACAGTGACTGCATGTCAACATTTGCTCAAATCGCTCGTAATGACATGCGCGCTTACTTCATTGGCAGCAATTAGGGAGGCAAGAAACCGAGCACCTTAGTAAATGGTGCTCAGCGTGCAGCAGGAAGGAGAGAGTGCACAGGGGAAATCTGAGGCCAGACGACCAACTGAGCACAGAATATAAAATAACAAGAGAATAAGAGCGCAATGACTCAAACAGGATCCACCACTTCTCCAATAAGACAACCTTGTTCTTAAGGTATCTCACATCCAAATCAAGAACTCTCCCACCTCCAAAAAAAAAAACAGGGGAAGGAAAAAAAAGAAAAAAAGAAAGAGCACCAGTGAAGTGATCTCCCAGGATGGACAGAAGTGCAACAGACGTCATGTGAAAGGAATGACCAACCGAGTTACAACACGTTCAGTGCTTTTGATATAAATGATTCATATGCGTTGAATGTGTCATTATTTTTTTACTATGGTCCGAATAAGCTTGAGTCTAAAGAGAGCTCCATCCAGATTCATTGTGAGGAGGTGGCTCTGTGGTTAAAGATAGAAAGGCAATCCTTCATTTCCCTCTCTACTTGAACTATTAATACAACTGGTGTTTATTTCTTTGTTGCCAGTGAACTAGCATCATTTATTATGCACCATAAAATGTGGAGGAGCGAATGGGTGACTCTTCTGTTGACACTAACTGCCACCAAACAAACCGGGGCATTAAATCCATCAATTATACTCCTCCATCAACTCAATAGCAGCAATCATACAGATCATTACATGACTAAACTGTGTGTATTTTGCAGCCTGTGCTGTTTTATAGATGCGTTTTCTGCACAGGGGGTAATATAACCCAGCTCACCTGGAACCATGCGGCGGGGAGGTGGAGGTGGAAGAAAAAAAAGCATTCAAAAACAGACTTACCCTAAAGTGCTGATGAATCCATTGGTGGAGCCCTCCGCATACAGGGAACAAACATCCCCGATGTGGAGGAAACTGGACAGCTTGTCCGACATGGCTCATCTGGGTCGACTCCACCTGCAAAAGAACGACACCGAAAGGGCTTTTAGAGGAGTCGCCCACGTACCGCGGAGCTCAAATCAAACCACACGTTTGACTCAGCTCGGCAATTAGGCGATTACCACAAAAGTAAATTCTGTTCTTCACTCCACGAACAGTAACGAATCTTGCAGCCTCATTGTACTGCACACGCAGAATTTGTAAACGGCAAAAGGGTTGTGATGGTTTCGGGGGATCTATTATTACTTTTAAGACACACACTTTGCTTTTGCTAGAGTTTGTGATTGATTTGGGTCAAAGTTCGATTTTTGGGGTTTGTTGCTCGTCCACAGAGCACCATACTACTGTACGATCATGAGTGACAATATGCAAGTCGAGAAGGAACATTGAAATCAAATCATCAACATTGCACATATAAAGCTGTATTCTTCTATGGATGTGGCCGATGTATTTCAGGTGCCTCCAATTAGAAGACAAACACTGTGACAGAGTGGTAAGAGTTGATAAACTGCTCAAGAGTTACAGCTTAAAAAAGTGTAGACACGTGTGTGTGTCTGTGTGCGTGAAATACAATTCATAGAAGTATTTAGATGGAGAGAGTGAAAACAAAATCAACCTGCCAGGAACAATAAGCTACAAAATCTCTGTGCACTGTGCTATTGTTAGCCGTGTCACACCAACAGCCTGCATGAGCATCTTAAAAGTAGGTCACCTTTTTCTCCAATAGCTGTGTCCAGCTCCACTGGACGAAGTTAGGGGGGGCCGGGCAACGTGTTTTCTTTTTGTTTTTAGCTTAAAAACTTGGTTTTAAACGCACAGTGCGCAGCAATGGAACGACACAACCCAAATTTAAAAGTGAGGAAAGCACACGATACGACACACGTGTCCCACCGCATTGCCGTTAGTTTTCACTAAATATCGATTGGTCCGCGTGAAGTGGAAGGTCATATTTACCCAGGTTGAGACGTCCCCACGCCACCTCGCGCTTTTACTGCGACACAAAAGTGTGCGTTTGTGTTCAATTTAGAGCCCATTGCCACATGGGAAGTGAAGTGACCCGTCTTGTGACACACACACACACACACACACACACATACATCTTCAGCGAGCTAAAACTGAATGTGTCGAGGCGCCTTCACTTTTCAGCGCACGAGCTGCAGCAACACAGAGGCACGTGCGCTACTTCCTTGACAGGGATGCTTTCGGCTCACTTGAAACAATACGAACAATTCGATCGAGCCGCAAGAACTACAGACGGATGAGGAGTTTTTTTTACCTGGCAGAAATGTGAAGCAGGCGTCCACGACAGAGAGGAAAGAGAGAAGTGCGTGAACGAAGTGGGTCAGCACGGGATAATTTCCACGGCGCTGTCCTCGGTTAAGTCCATGGTGGTGAAACTCCAGGTAAGAGCAGGCTGAGCGGCGTTATCTCTGATAGCTGAATGCGTCCTCCGCTTCTTACCTCCTCCACATGTCACAGTGGAAACGCCCCTTTTCGTTCCTATTTATATTGCAGCGCAGCCTTCTGGGTAATGATGTTCTTCGGGGTTTTTCACATACAGCGCTCTCAACTGGTATCTGATGCTCCAATAATTTAATATATATATATATATATATATATATATATATATATATATATATATATATATTTATAAAGAGAGAGATTTTTTATTATTATTATAGATTTTTTATTTTTTTATATATAGAGAGTTTTTTATTATCTTGACTACTGGCCTTATTAAATTAAAATCTATTGCAGCTCTCAACAGTATCTGATGCTCCAATAATGTACTATATATATATATATATATATTAATATATATATTTATAATATTTATAGATTTTTTTATTATTATAGATTTTTTTTAAATATAGAGTTTTTTTATTATCTTGACTGCTGGCCTTATTCAATTCAAATCAATTAAATGATCACATCTCAATAAAACACACAAAATACAATATATATTTTCTCAGGGGACTAGTATCATTACAAAAGTAGTCACGGAATAGTCATACTCAGTATTAAGCAATAACCACAGTGGTGTACTCATACAGACAGCTTTTAAAAACTATGGATTGCCATGAAATTATGTATACAGATAATCAGAGGATGAGTCCCATTTTCTACAGTGATGCCCTAACGTTGGGTCCATGTAGTCTGTGGGATATCTCTACATGACCTAGATTGATTGTCTCAAAATACTGCTTTATTGTGCTGTGAGTGCGAGGATCTTTCCCTTATATTGCATCATCAGTTCAAAGTTTCCATGGGTCATAATACTTTACCGTTGTACTGATTTAAATGTTGCACCTATAGACGCACAAACAAAGACGTTGAACGTGGCAAACATCATCCTGTGTTGACCATGTTAGCCTGTGGAAGATATAGCATCAAAGCACCACTGTGCCTAAGTTCAGAGCATTTATTGTCTGTCAGCTCTTGTTCTTGTTTGAACCTCCAGCAGCTGATACATGACAGATCAAATATAGAAGACGACAGAAACCCCCGAGCTCTGTTAGATGAAGAGCATCATGTCCGCTACACCAGCTCCTTGAGGCGCATCACAAGTTGTGGACTGCTGTGAAGCTTCATTCTGAAAGATCGAATCCATGTGACTGGAGGTTTTTTTTCTTTTTCTGTCAATGTCTGCAGTTGTTCACATATATATAATAATGTCAAATACAGAAGCACACACACTGCCCATACAAATAGGGAGCTCGCGCTGTGCGTGTCAAAGTGTGAAAGGACGTGAGATAAAGACATCCGTTGTTTGTGTGCAGCCTCCTGTCAGAAAACACTGACTCGACCTAACGGCGGTCAGATTTGCCGGTTTGTGACCAGGACGAGTTTGTTTAGTTGAGGCCATGTTTGTGTGTTTTTTTCTTTTTTTAACCATACTCTTACAGACGGTTCTGCAAATGGAGCACCAGGTTTCCAAGTTTGTGTGATAAGCGTTTGGAAACCTCAGCCTCACAACTTTGAGTGATCTGGTTTATTCAGAGTTGACCCATTAAAATCCAAGTGTGACAGCTTCAGCTACTAGAAATGGCACACACACACACACACACACACCCGTGGACTGAAATATTCAGAATGATCAATGTACGAAACTGAACTCATAAATAACTTGCCATTTGATTAAGACAATGCATAGGCTGACCGGCCTCAAAGGAATTCTATAGTATGGTGGAAGGTTGCATTTTAAATTGTGTTAACGCTTAGTTACTCCTAATTGCAATCTGAATGAGAGCGGGGGGGGGGGGGGGGGGCGGGGGTACAGGAAGAGAAAGAGCACTTTCATCCCTAAAATGGGCTGAGTGGCATTTTGAGCTGTTAATTTGGTTTTCTTAGAATCCAGAGGGCCGATGAGAGGGAAGTAAGCGGAGCCTACTAAAGTGTTCCTTACCATAAAAGTGCTTCTCCTCTTTTTCCACATTCCACATCTGCTTCTCATCGGGCGCAGCAAGGTTTTTGAGATGTAAATAATTGCAGATTGCTATGTCGGAGGCTTAAAAAAACACTTTAATGTGCGACAAAACCACGGCTCTAATATGATGAAGTATTATTCATGCCACTCCACTCTACCGCCTGCCTCTTCAGGGTTGTGCAATCTGTCAACAAATTATATCAAAAGAGCATTTTTAAAAAATCCACTTCAGTAAAACGAATGTACCATGAGCCACTCTTTTTGTCGAGACATTATCGATGCGAAGAGAAGAACGGAGCTTCGCCTCGGAGCATCGTTCTCTGGCACCGATGTCTCGATGCGATGATGTCAAAGTCACAACATCACGATGTCTACCAGAATAACCTTTCACTCCTCTGAAAGTATTTCCAGCCTTTGGATAAATTTAAGTGAAGTGGAATGCAGAGTACTCAGTTGTCATGGATACGGTGTACAGACGACTGGCTACCGTTGCACAAAGGAACAAAAACATGAATAAACTAGAATGGGCACTCGGTAGAGCGCATATCTTCGCATATCACAAGATTGGGCATTGAATTATGAATATTTTGTCATTAGTTGCATGCCAATTGGATACAAATTGACCGTGCTATGGTAAAAATAAGATTTTGACCTATTGACCTTGACCTTTGACCCGATTGATCCCAAAATCTAATCAAATGGTCCCACCAAATTTCATGCGATTCGGTTTAAAACTTTTTTTGTTATGCGAATAACACGCATACAAATAAATAAATAATAAATAAATACACGGCGATCAAAACATAACCTTCCGCATTTTCAATGCGAAGGTAAAAATGGTTTGTATGCATAAATAAGACTATACACATACTGTTGTGTCTGTGGATTTCTGCTGACAAGCTTGATAAACACAACGCTCCCCCCCGACCCTCAAATATGTTGGGGTCGCTTCCCCAACACAATGCATGACCTTTACAGATTGGTTGTAAAAATACAGTAATTGTCACGAAAAGGCCGACTGGCTTTAAAGACGAGGGCCGTCTTTTTCTGCACCGAATCAACGCATGACTAACGTCCGAGTGAATACGGCATCTTCTGCACGCCCGGGAATTGAACCAGCGGCGGAGGGCTGACAAGATGCAGCGGTCAATCGGCGTGGGTGCACAGATTGCGAGATTCGTCACGTGTGCACGCGTTAGGGCGGATCGCGGCCTCTCTCAGGGCGCCGGCGAGTGGGCACAATGGTTGGTAGTTCTCCTGGTCCTCCGTGTGGGCCCATTCCTAATCTAATGGCATTCATCAGAAATGTCAGGAGCGCACATCAGGAACAAAAGAGTCGTCTGTGTTTTCTTTATTGGAATATTAAGCCTCGATTTCCCATCGTGACTTTGTTAACCCCTCCGTGTCTCCATGAACAACATGGCGGCCTCATGGATCTGGGCCAGCGAACCACCGAAGACAATCACGGCGCTGGGAGCCGCAGAGAACGGCTTATTAGTGATTTCAAGCTGAATGCGGAATACCTTTCAACCGATGTCCACGTATATTCAGCACAGATTGTTTGTCCCATTTGGCAATTTAGGTTTTGGAGCAACGACAACAGGAAAAACGACTCAAGGCTGGAAAACAAGTCTATTATCCTCTCTCTCTCTCTCTCTCTCTCCATCTCTCCCCCTCTTTTCCTCTATTCATCTCTCTCCCCCTCGTTTTCTCTATTCCTCTCTTCCCCCCTCTCTCTCCCCCTCTTTTCCTCTATTCCTCTCCCCTCTCTCTCTCCGCCTCTTTTCCTCTCTCTCCCACTCTCTTTCCCCCCTCTCTCTCTCCCACTCTCCCCCTCTTTTCCTCTTTTTTCCTCTATCCCTCCCTCTCTCTCGCTCTCTCTCCCTCTCTCCCCCTCTTTTCCTCTATTCATCTCTCTCCCCCCTATCTCTCTCCCCCTCGTTTTCTCTTTTCCTCTCTTCCCCCCTCTCCCCCTTTCCTCTCTTTTCCTCTATTCCTCCCCCCCTCTCTCTCGCTCCCCCTCTCTCTTCCTCTCTCCCCCTCTTTTCCTTTATTCCTCTCTTCCCCCCTCTCTCCCCCTCTTTTCCTCTATTCCTCTCCCCTCTCTCTCTCCGCCTCTTTTCCTCTCTCTCCCACTCTTTCCCCCCTCTCTCTCTCTCCCACTCTCTTTCCCCCCTCTCTCTCTCCCACTCTCCCCCTCTTTTCCTCTTTTTTCCTCTATCCCTCCCTCTCTCACTCGCTCTCTCTCCCCCTCTTTTCCTCTCTCTCACACTCTCTTTCCCCCCTCTCTCTCTCCCACTCTCCCCCTCTTTTTTCCCTCTATTCCTTCCTCTCTCTCTCTCTCTCTCTCTCTGCCCTGTTTGAGCCTGACGTATGGGTGGACTGCACCTCCCTGGAGGGCCGGGTCAGTCGAAGGCGTCCCATACATCAGTTTCCTCAGCGTTGCCACAGGTATCTTCTCCTTTTGCAGACCACAGGCAACAAAGAAAAAAAAACAGTGAAGGCTCTTTTTTTGTGCAAACCAACAGGTATTGGAACAGCAGCCTGGCATAAGGTATAAATCGACCTCCCTAAAAATAAAAGACAATTATGCTGGTGTAATGGCCTGCGTATTCCCAATGGAAATAGTCAGATTAGACCAGCTGCAGAGATATTCTAATTAGGCCTTGTGGTTTTACGGTGGAACTTTTTACCAGTGTAGAAAAAAAATAATACGAGTTCCAATTGGACCGCGTATGCCACTCTGTGTGAAGAAGTTTATTGATAATTACAACAAGTGTTAATGGTGACATTTCATGGGTGCCTGTCAACAGGCTTGTCACCTATTCATCAGCACCGAGCACAAGGAGGAGGATCACTCCGTCGCACATCCCCTTGGTTACGGTATAATCAACTCGCCAGACCGTATGCAAATGAGAGAGGGGGAGGGAGGTGGAGCGAGAGACTTTCCCGCTGAGCTCATCCCACCAAAGGAGAGACTTTCTAGAAGATGGTTGTTGGAGGTCACCAGTTTGACCTGCACAACATGATCTGCAAGCTGCTTGAACGGCACGTAATCCATTAGGAGCAGCAGGGTTGATCCTAGTGGTCCTCGTCTCACTTTCACAACACTTCCCCAGAACCTACCTGGTCCTCTAAATCTGTTTGTTTACAAACAAGTACAAAATTGGTCATATAAAACTGAATATGCATAATTGTCCTGACTTGATTAACTTATTTTTCTTACCAGGTTCTGAAGAATATAATAACTTGTACTCATTCTTATCTGTGTTTTCCTTTGAGTCACATCTTCTTAATTCCACTCACTGCAGACTGCTACTGTGCACTTAACTGCTTAGTTAAGAATGTGCTGTAAACATGGTGTAGGAGGATATGTGTGTAGTGCGTGTAGTGTGTGTGTGTAGCTGTGGAGTTGGATGCTTCTTGGGCTCCAGAACTTCCTGCTGAGCCCGCTGCAGATGTCCTGGGCCAAATACAACTAACCATCTGTGATGGGAGGAGCCAGTTTGATACCCCCGCCCCCATAAAACCCATTGAAATCCCCTTCCTCAATCACTGAAGTGAAGTTGCAACTACTCCATGAGAACGCCTGACAGGTTTCCGTAAAAAAAAATCTGATCTATGTTGGTTGAGTCAAACTTTAAATAATTTGTGGCTATACTGAGCAACTTAATTACAAGTTCAAAGGCCAATTCAAAATGTTGTTTAATCTGTTTAATGAAGCAGAAACAGGAAGAGTGCTATGTGGTAATGTCATACATTCAAAACAAAGTCAAGTCACTTTTTTTTTTTTTTTTTAAAGGACTTTGTAATGCTTTGCCAACTGAGGCCCATTTTTTTTCTTCTCAATTTCTTTCTATTTGTATTTTGTTCTCGACTTGGCTGCAGGACTCAAGGCAAGGACATCTGCTCCCTCATCAGAGAGGTGCTCTATTTCTGAACAAATGGACGGCCGGTTGTAATTTCTCCACCGGTCACTCATCCGGAAAAGCGGGGCAGCTTTATCGATGCGACGCTCCTCGCGAAAAGTCTATCTTTGTATCTTTTTTTCCCTTTCAAGCTTCACTTGGCAAGACATTCAGGCAGAAGTCTTGTGAGCCGAAATCAAAGAGGGGCCGGATTAAACAAACTATGGATAAAAGGAGTAAATTTGTGAGCTTTGAAAAGGTCACCGTTGGACGATGTCTGGCTACATGCTCAGATAAGCTAACGGAATGGCGGCTTTCGCCTCAAATTTCAAAGACAACCATGAGAGCGGCGTCAACCCTCCTCAACTATGTCTTTAAACGCATCATCCCGAGGCAACCAGTAGAGTGAGGCCTCAAGCAGTGAACTACAAGCGTGTTGGAAATATCATCCGTTGCCCACAGAGGCTAAAGGGCTGTCAGACCAGATCGGAGTTCCCGAGATTACAATGAGGTTTGTTTAAAAGGAGGCCAGAATTAAATGTTGGTTGTATGAAATGCCATGTGACAATATCTCTGGGTGTTCTTATTTACCCCCCAAACATTTAAACTGCAATTGCAAGATGTATTTGTATGCAAGACCGCCGGCCCGTCTCCCAAAATACGGCGCTCAGGCCCTTCAAAGCATCCCCGACGCTTGTTTTTGTTTCGGCGGGGAGGTAGACCTCATGTGATTAACTGCCGGTTGCTAGGTGACCATCCTCGCTCTCTCTCTCTCTCCCGACAGTCAGGATCTGAGAGGAGCCTTCGTTGCATCTCTGAAACCAACCGCTGCTGTCCAAATCACCTCCTGCACGCGCAGCCGGGTTGCCATAGGGATCCCGGGGACATCTGACTCACATTTTGCCACGCGTCATACATTTTCGTAGCGATCCGATTCGTCACGAAAAAAAGGCAAAACAAACCGGGCGGCCACACATCGAAAGGATTCATGGTTGCCGCTTGTTTTCAATTGATGGATCGGATCTGTAGGTAGGAGAGGCGGAAGGCCCAAACCATTGCACACAGGGTTCAGATGATGGTGGAGAGAAACCGTGACCCAGAACGTTCTAGACTTTGGTTTTAGAAAAGCTGAGGTGTTGCCCTAGTTTCCCCCAAAGACAAAGACACAGTGAACTTCCTTTCTTTCTTTTTTTCCTCCTGACAAATTTCATCTATTTTAAATACATGTTCTCTACAGATGCTCTCGCTGTTCTTTTTCTCCAATTAAAAAGTACAAACATGAGAGTCTAGTCATCGAACTCTCTGCAAGACAGAGAATAAGTGCATGTCCTGTACTATTCCATTCCAATATAATTTAATTCATCTTATTTTATACGGCCCAAATTACAAATTTGCCTCAGAGGGCCTTACAATCTGTACACATACGACATCCCTGACCTTTGACCTCACATCGGATCAGGAAAAACTCCCAAGAAATAGAAGAAAAAAATTCCACGTGGAAAAAAAGGGAGGAAACCTTGAAGAGAGCAACAGGGGAGGATCCCTCTCCCCAGATGGACAGAAGCAACAGATGGCATGTGTACAGAATGAAGCATTACAGAGTTACATAAACACATTCAATGAATCAGGGAACAGTCGCGTTGTTTAATTCCTAAGCATAGAATTCATGATGTAAAATGTATAGAAAAGCCCATTTTGAAAAGAAAAAAAAGAAAACTAAGGTAACCCTCGTGGAGGAAAACAAATGTAGGCTGAAATAACAACCTGCGCTGATCGCCTCGACACCAGATGACACAAAAAAACCAATAAGCTTGACCGTAGTCTCCGATGTGGGTCTCTCTCGCAGGCCCAGTGTGGCTGCAGCACTAATCCCCAATTCTGCATGAAACGCGGTCTCCATCCTCATTAACCCAGATGTGGGTATTAATAAAGATGAAAGCAGGTCTAGACTAGAAACGGGGCAGAGCAAGTCCTGGTTTCAGAACGGTTCCACTCAAAGTGGGACAGCTTCACACCCCCTCCTCCGTCGACGAGGGAATAGAGTCTTGTGTCGATATTTAAAGAAATACCTACCCACCCGGCCCTTTTTTAATTGGTCCCACCTCTCCTGAGGTTTGAGAGAAATGAGAAGCTGAGAATATCTCCAAGCTGCATTGATGAGAAATGTCAAGTTGATGGAAACATATTAAAGTTATTCCTTTAACTGAGCATTTCGGTGACGTCTTCTGATTGCGGTAAAACGGGATCAATTCTGTAGCCTGTGTGTCTATTTAGAGACACCTATTGACACCCGTCGATCTCCGCCAGCGCAAATGATGTTTCTATTCCTTCCGGATTTGGTGTGAGAAACGGGATTTAAAATGTGACACAATGACAGCCGCAAGACTGTAAATCTGTTGGGAAACAACGTCTTACACAGAGCAAACATCCCCTGGCGGATGGAAAGAATTATACAAAAACAGACAGGGAGAACACCGACGGGGACCAAACTGGACGACACGATGACGGGCTCATGACACGACTCATTGTGTTAACCATCAACCAGGAGACTGAAAAACAGACAGAATTAAGTGGAGATACACTACCGTTCAAAAGTTTGGGATCACTTAGAAATGACTTTATTTTTCAAAGAAAAGCAGTTTTTTCAATAAAGATAACATTAAATTAATCAGAAATACACTCTACATTGTTAATGTGGTAAATGACTATTCTAGGTGAAACGTCTGGTTTCTAATGAAATATCTCCATAGGTGTATAGAGGCCCATTTCCATCAACTATCACTCCAGTGTTCTAATGGTACATTGTGTTTGCTAATCGCCTTAGAAGACTAATATCTGATTAGAAAACCCTTGTGCAATTATGTTAGCACAGCTGAAAACAGTTATGCTGGTGATATAAGCGATACAACTGGCCTTCCTTTGAGCTTGAAGTTTGAAGAACAAAATGAATACTTCAAATATTAATCATTATTTCTAACCTTGTCAATGTCTTGACTATATTTTATATTCATTTGATAAATAAGTGTGATTTTTCATGGAAGACACAAAATTGTCTGGGTGATCCCAAACTTTTGAACGGTAGTGTAGTTTTAATAGAAAACATTTTCTGCATCATTTCAGAAAAAACACTTGAAAAAAAAACTAAAAATGTGATGAACCGGTGTGCCGTTCATTCCCGGTTGATAATAGATAAATCCAACGGAAGGAAGCGAGCACAGTTGTTGGCGCCGCAGTGGCACTCCTTCCTCTGGAGTCCATCCGTCCGACCGGTCCGTGCGTCCGCGTCCCTTTGCGTGGACAGCAGCTCCGCGGGGAGCCGGTTCCTGTACCCCCCCGTGTAGTCGAACGTCAACTCCTCCCGCGAGTCGACGCTCCGCCCGGCAAACAGCGCCAGCCGAGGAACCGCGGAGTGCACGCGCACCGGCTGCATGACCAGGTTGGGCTGGCACGAGTGGTTGAGGAAGCGGCCCACGTTCCCCACGGCGGCGGGGTCCACGAACGTCTCGGCGACGGGGCCCGCGCCCGCGTGCTCCCTCACGGCGATGATGTAGTTGTTCTCCCCGACTCTCTGGGCGAGCTGTCGCCGCCTGGCCTCCTCGAGGCCGATCACCTCGCCGGCGTACTCGCACACAAAGGTCCCGCGTGGGACCGCCTCCAGCGCTCGCACTCCCCAGCCTTTGTTCCCGGTGGCGTACACCTCCAGTCGGAGTCGTAAGCCTCCCTGCACCACCCGGTTGGAGCAGGCCTCGCTGCAGGCGCAGAGGGCGTTGCACTCGAACACGGGTGAGCAGTAGCCGGAGTCCGTCGGGCCGAGGTTCAGCAGCGCGCCGGCGCCGTCGTACGCGGGGCCGCGCGCCCGCGGGCAGGGGCAGGTCGGAGTGCGGCAGGAGCGGGAGCGGCAGGAGCATCCAGGAAGGGTGACCTCGCTGGGGTCAGTGGTGCAGCCGGGGCCCTGAACGTTATCCGGGGAATACTGAAGAGTGACAACATGGAGAAGTTCAAGTTTACATTTTGGAACTGGGAAATAACAAATACATGTGTTTTCAATGATCAAAATTGCTTTTTGACAATCATTTAAGTACATTTTGCAGGCTGCAGCTTTTACATCGTGAGGTTCTGCTGTTTGCTTTTTGGTCTTGTGTCCTAGTTTTGGAATATTTTCCAGGTAAAACAAGACATTTGAAGGCATCGACTGGAGCATTACGAAGTCGAGAGTTTGTTTGTTTGTATTTTTTATTCAGTCAATCAAATCAAATACAATACAAAATTATCCTATAAAAAAAAATTACAAAAGAGAGAGACTGAAAAGGTATCGGTAGAAGCAAAAAAATGCTTATAAATTCCTATCCTAAATTGACATCAAAATAAATCAGAAAATTAATATATAATAAAGAAAAAATAACAAAAACAACAACAATAAACAAGATAAAAAAACAAAATATATTTATATATACTACCACATACATCTTCCATATTAATCCATTTTTAATTACATTTATAACTCAAGGATTTTTTTATAAATAATTCCCTTAAAAAACGAAAAGGAGTTCACCATTCTTACTTCTATTTCAACATTATTCCATAATTTGACTCCTACAACAGAAATACATCTTCTTTTAATACCTTTTTTAGCCTTTTGTACCGTGAACTTGCAAACATCTCTCAAATCATATTTACACTCATGTATTGAAAATAAACTTTGTACACAGTCTGGCAGTGACTTTGCTTTAGCTCTGTACATTGTCTGCATTATTTTATAATAAACCAAATCATTAAATTTTATAACTCGAGATCTGTAAAATAGAGTCACGGTAAAGACTGAAAAGATCAATCAAGACAATAATAATCTAGTTGCAGGCTGAGTTTAGAGCCATCGACCCACTTGAACGACACATGCAAGTTTGTCCACTTTCAGCTGTGAAGATGAATTTCATGTGCATGGGACGTTTACTTTTTGTTTTTAAGCAGTCAGAACAGTCTTATAGAGCATCGTGAGCAAAGAGTGTCACCGAGGACAGAACTGCAGGACTAATAAAGGGTTATCTGATCTGTATTGTGGTCAGAGGATGCGTCTGTAATGAGTTGCTGTTATCTGCTGGTAAAACAGTGCATTTCATTTGATTACATTTCATCGCCTGCAGGTTGGTTTGCTTTCTTGTTGACACAAATCAGGTTTTCTGGGACAAAGCCAAAGCAGGAGATTATTCTTTCAACATGGTCACCTGTTTATAGAAATTATCTCATATGTTTCCACACACAAGTCAATTATATTGCAGTGCATTTCTGACTATATAAATAAATATATATATATATGCATTTGGAAAGTCCATAATTAGTATTGATATCTGGAGTTTGAGCATGTCCCATGATAAATCATATTAGTCACATCACAATATCTGCACAATTCTCGCTTTTCACAACTTTGAGGGGTTATTTAGATGAGCCGATACTATCTCACTGTCAGCACAGACACCGATACTACTGTAGTTCCGGTGTCTGATAAATAACAGAGATATGTTTGAGCTAGAAACATTTTATAAAATAAAAAAAGAAGAACACACATGTATAAGGTCACACTTCTTACCAGTGATTATTGATTATCGGTAATGGTTGTAGTGTAATATCTATTCATTATATAGTATCACGTCAGATCAGAGAGGGAGGGAGGGAGGGGAGGGGGGGCACTGGTGACCCACAGCAGCACCAATCAGCTCGTAGATGATCGACTGGATCTCTGGACTCAGTTGTGTCTTGTCATGCATGTTTATTCTCTGGTTTCTAACAGATGTGATGAGGCATCAATAGGCTACGACACTGACAATAATCACATTACAATATCCCTGTTGCTACAGTTTACAGTGTGAGAGAGAGAGAGAGAGAGAGAGAGAGAGAGAGAGAGAGAGAGAGAGAGAGAGAGAGAGAGAGAGGCTACACGGAAGTAAACATTACCTGAAACTCGGGAAACGTCGTGTCGGCGGAAGTCGGCTCGATTAAAACCAGAACATTCTCGAGGCAGTTGCTCAAATCCACACGTCTGTCGGTACTCATATCCGAAGTAACTTTTTTGTTTACATGAAGCAGCGGCTGGTTAACTAGGATGTGAAGAAGAAGAAAAAACACACCAAGAAGCTGTCACTTCCGGTAGTTTAACGACACGCGAGCTCCCTCTAGAGGCGCGTCTGTGTTATTACATCCCTGTGATGACCCTCGTGGTCTGACCGTCTGGTCTCACTCAGGACAAACACAGCCCAGCACGAGATGATTGTTTCATCTCGATTACTGTGGAGGAAAAACAGTACAGGTGATCTCATAGTTGGTTTATTCTGTTTTATTTTATGGGCCCGAGCAGCGTTACAGCATTCAAAAGTGTATTAATTTAGACAGCTGCAGGGATATCATGCGGCCTGCAGGTGGCAGTACTAGTTAGGCAAAACGCTGCTACTCCTCCTGTGAAGCCACAGCTGAAATGAGAGAGACAGATCGTTTTGATCCATAGTCAGAATCAATTAAAACAAATGGCAAACACTTGAAATTGCATCAAAATGGATGCAATGTTTTATCCTCTTAGAGTCTTCCTTCTTGATGAAGCCTTCTTGTCATGCGTCTTTTCTCAAGATGGAGCACATTAAATGCCAGAGAGCATATATTCCAACAACCCACATTGAAATAAAAATGAAACATTGGCCATGTGACGCTGTGGATTCATCGAAACCCAGACTAAAAGATATGAAGAGTGACGATTCAAGGCCTTTTCACACTGAAGTTCAGCTCCACACTTCAGGTGATGGGCAGATGACGTCTGACACTGGTGTTCAGTTACTCTAGCGCTGAATGGTCTCCAGAGTGGAGGATGAAAAGTCATCTCGTTACTTTTTATTCTTCACAGGGAGACATTGAAAGCTATGTCGAGTGTGTTTCCATGTCACCTTTCTATGGGTGTTGTGTTATTCATGTGCAGTGGTTTATTCTCTGGTGGCCATCTAAAGGCAGATGTAGGGGAGGTCACATTGTCAGCTGGCATTTGTTCACGCTGCACACAAGTAACCAAGGTTTTTTCTGATTGATAATCATCCTTCATCTTTGTCCTTGGGCAACATTAACGCCGTCAGTTCTTTTGTACTGCCGGGTTTCTCCTTTGTGCATACTCAATCACAAGCTCAAGAAAATTGTACGAGTATTTAACAAAGAGCTTGATTGGCAGTTTTGCTGGAAGGAATGTGGCCTTCATTACTCAACTGTTGTGCTCCATTATGAGATATTCAAAGAAGGAAAAAGCTTTCAAATTGCATGTCAGTGCATATTAGTTTGAACGCTGATAATAATAAAATGTGACGTGTTTTAAAGAGACGGCCCGTCAAGATGGAAATACAAAGTCATCATTCTCACAGTGTATGTAAGTGAAATCACCATGAAGTCACCAATTAGTTTGTGAACTACTGTTTTGAAGTCTCGAGCATTTTGGCAGTTGCCATTTAGTTTATTTAGTCATCATCATCATCATCATCATCATCATCATCATCATCATCATCATCATCTTGTTTTAGAGGATAGGTTGGAGCTAATTACCGAATGCTTAGGCAACCAAAAAAAAACATAAATAGAATTAACTTTCATGATTTAAAACACTCAACACACACAAATGTTTCTCAGACCGGAAAACGGCGTGGTGGCGACCTAAAGCAGTGGTTCTTAACTGGTCTGGCTGAGGGACCGCACCATCAACCCCTAAATGACGAGCCCAAATCGAGGAATATGTTCAACTTCTCAAATTTATTTTACTGAAAAGATGGTACATTTTGAACCTGAGATAGTAGAGAATATGTATGCCGGCACAAAAACAAGTTTACTCATAAACCAAAACGACCAGCTGGTGATGCTAGAGGGAACTATTCCCTTTCACGCTCAATTAGCTGCATTTTGATTAAAAAACAAAAAGTGCATCTTCAGGACACAAGGTATTACCACATACATACCAATTCAGCCTTTTTTAAACAGACTGCACCATGCTTTCATGCACAAATGGGACATAAAAAAAGTCCATCTAAGAAGTAGTCCAAAAAAAAAAATTACTCAAATTACCTAACTTTAACGGAGGATACTCACTCACTGAATCTATAACAAACACTTCACTTTGGAAAAGGTCTAAATAAATTAAACAAAAAGTGCAATTCAAAAGGATTCATATGCAACATTAACTTTTCTTGTGATTAACTTTACCAGTAGGTAAATACTGAAACACATTGTGCTTTACAGACCATTAAGCAGCACTGACTTCCACCTGAGGTGTACCACTGACATCGACTTCAGTCTGGAGGAATTTCTAATGGAAGAACTGGGGATGTATTTTGTTCTTGGCAAGAGTCTCAACGTCTGGAGTTCCAGTTGATGAGGCCACTCTGAGGTCTTAGTAGTGATTAGTGAGGTCATAGTAGTGAGGTCATGCTCAATGTGCAGTCTATTCTTGTGTTTAGTCTCCAGCTGAACCCGAGCTGAGAGGCCACCCTCACAGAGATGGGCAGTGCTGCAGGGCAGCCGGGCTTTTACTGCTCGAGTGTGAAGGGAAGGATGCTCGCTGATCACGCTGCTGCACCAGAACTGGGAGAGGCTCACCTCCCGGGAATTTCTTTTTCCAGCGTGCGGTCACATGACAGCTCAACCAGCCGACACTCTCCGTTGCTTGGCAACGTGACGCTTTAAATGTCAATTACACGCGGGTCACGTACGCAGTCGTCATCCCTCGGTTTCTGGGTAAAGAGTAATCATTAAACCGTCAGGATTTCAGCTCGTATGAACAGGACATTACCTTTCCAGCGTACCTCTGCATGATAAAACATCTGTACATACATGCTCACTACCAAGCTCTTGACACTGTTTAAAAAAAAAAATCTGTTCTTTGCACTTCGTTTAATGTAGTTCACACTTGGATGACATCTTTTAATGTTCCATTGAGCACTCGGACCATATCCTTTGCTGCCAGGGCCTCTCCATGTCAAAAGAAACATTGGTGTCAAGTTGCATTGGGAGCCTTTTTCAAGAATTCTCCTCACGACCTCCAAGTTTATTTTTCTCCTGTCATGCAGGCGGCGCCATCAGTGGTGACGCCGACACACACGTCCCAGCTGAGGCCCACGGGACTCGAGTCCAAGTCCACGCAGCTGAACACGTCCTCGGCAGTCGCCGTGGTCGGGAGCGCTCTTGTTCCCGTGAGTCTCCTTCCCACACGTAAACGAGTAACACTGCTTTACCTGTTATGTCTGTAGATTCGTCCGTTTGTAATGCAAAGTGACCGTTTGGCTCAATCGAGCCATGGTCTGTTCTTTGATGTCTTCAATTCGCCTACTTCTCTTGTCATTTGACAGAGGAACTGTCTTCAGTTGATCTGCTGCGTATCGATCCAACATCTCTCAGCATGTCCATGGCCGCAGGTAAGATGCACCGAGTGCCTGTTGTTGCTTCGAGCACGAAGAAGTGAGACACGTTTGTGATGTCCTCGGGTCCTGAGGTCTTCTTTGAAAGTATTCCACGGGTCGATCTTTGAGAGAAGAGTGCTTCGTTTCCAAATGCCGCTTCAGTTTGGACGGCTTCGTGCTTTCTTGTGCCAGAACCTCGCTGCACAAAACACACTGAGGTTTTCTTGCCCTCTTTTGCCCTAAATATACGAAAAAAATTTAACGAAACTTACACAACAAAAAACACATTTTCAAATGGGTCCGGGGCATGAAACCATTTCACACCACAAATGAATGTGTTCATTAATTTCTCTGGGCCTTTAATTAAAGCCTAAATGATCATTCTGATGAGTGCATTTCAAAGGATTTGGTGAAAGAGTTGCATAATCGGCCTTGTGTGCCCCCTTATTTTACAGCAGTGATAACACAAAGTATCTTCCATTGCTCAGTCTAAACACTCGGGAGGTGCTTTTTTTACAGCTTTTGGAAGATGCAAGGTTAATTTGGGGGGAGTCCCTTTAATTGAATGATCTAACAGATGTTCCACTTGTGTTCCTGTGGTCTTTTAAAAAAAGGCCTCTCCTGGTGGATACAGCATGACTTGACATCGTGGTTCCCGTTGTGTCGTCTGACAATGGGAGTGAAACGGCTTGACCCCCAGAGGTTTTCGAAGGAGCTCTTTATTCTGACAACTCCACTGGGTTCATCAAAGGCGGTGAAACAAACGGGGAGACGGAGAGCATCGGGAAAACTCTGCGATTTGAATTTTGAAATCAAGGTGAGAAAACACGAGAGAGGAAGAATCAAATAGACCAAATTTCACTCCGTTCAAACTTTTGCATGAAAACTGCCCCCCCCCCTGCCGAAATCATCCCATGAGACTCCCATGGGCGCCCTTCCGTCGCTGCCAGGCAACTGCAGCGTCGGTGTGATTCACTCGCATGGCGAAGCAATTAGGCGGGAACTCGAGCCTCCTGAGGCTAAGCAGCATATCTAGCTCTTCACTCCGAGTTTGAAGGATGAATGAAGTTTGACGGAAAGGGTCGTAAACAGATTAATACTATTTTGATTTATTTTCCTGAAACTTTTTGGCTTTTGCATCAGAGCTTGTGACAAAACACACACATGCAAAAAGTTAAAGGACACAAACAAAAACACAAGTGTGATCGCCTGGATTCTTGTTGGCATATGATTTTAATACAGATTATCTTTTCTGCAAAAAACTTTGTGTGTAAAAAAAACAACTGCTTTTCTGCACGAAATGAGCTTCAGGTGGACATAAGCGTCGAAATAGATTTATTTTGATCAAATTAAAATGGCTAGCACAAAATGACAATAACAAGATTACAAATGGCCGGGTCAAGATCAGGACTTTAATACCGTATTGTAGGGCACTCTGTGGAGCACATAATTCACAGGACTAGTAGGGTGGCTTACAATACACGTGACCGGGTCCCTTTAAGAGCTGGGATTGTAACCAGGGCAACGAGGTGGCGTTGAGGGGTTAAAGGTGACGAGTTGTCAGTGTCACGGGAGATTTGTTTGTGTGAGTGGAATAAACGACCGCAGAGGTGTGCAGCCAAAGAAACCAACTTTGTCTGCTGCGTTCATTCCCACGCTCCGACCTTGGTGACCCTGATGTGATACTGACAACTCGTCACCTTTAACCCCTCAACGCCACCTCGTTGCCCTGGTTACAATCCCAGCTCTTAAAGTACCACATTTCATGTCTCACTCTCCTATTTGCTCTCATAATTACGATGTGCAGAAACAAAAGTCTTGCAGCGGTTCACGGAGTAAAAGGGGAATAACAGTAGTGCGTAATCTCCAGCCATCAATGCACATCTTTTGGGTATCAAATCAGCGAGGCGCGCGTTCCCTGTAAAGACGATGAATCTCTCAAGAGGTTCTGTTCACCCGATCCAATCAATACCCAGCTATGGGTCAGTGTCTGTGTTTCAAATGAGGTGTAATAATCACACGGGAACCGTCGGGCATGTAGAGAGACATAAAGAGTCTCCTCTCAGACAATAGGAGTTCACGGTCGCTGTGCCTCGTCAAACTCGGCCGGGACCTCCGTTAAATTCTGAGTTAAACGTTTGTTTTCATTTAAAATCTTGTTGGTCAGTTCAGGTCTAGTAGCAGGACGACCTGCCAGTCGTGGGTTATGAACAGCACCACTGTAGCAGGTCTCACGCCGCTACCCGTGGGTTTCCCCCAAAAGCTCCGCGGATCAGCCATGCCCAAAGAGACCAAGGTTCCGTTTAGAAACATTCTTTATTTATATCACACGCACAACACAGAGCAGACCGCACGACGACGCGTCTGCTCACTCTTCTCTCTACCTCCAGCTCTGCTGACTGATTGTCAATCAGCCAGCAGCCGAGGCCAGATTGGAGACAGCTGCCACAACCACATACCCGTTTGGACCACTGAGGTACGAAGAGGCACAGGTGTCACATCTTCTGTAACTTTTAGCCGTGGTAATAGCAAACGCTGTGTGTGCACTCACTGCCCTTTACGAGCACCCCCCCCCCCCCCCCATCAGTAATGATCACGCAACCAAACTGGCGTGCATATTTTCGCGAGCGGTCGCTACATTCTGCCTTCAGCGCGCATCGAAATATAAAATGATTACAACACGCAGCAATGAGAAGTCTTTTAACGACGTGTCATCATCAAGGAAGATGGAGAAGAAGAAAAATACTTTTTAACAATGGATGGCAACTTTATTTTGTTCCGCATATAAAATGGAACCTAGTTGATGTGAACATTAGCAAATATTTGCTATTAGTCAGAAATAAATGGATTATAATAAAGATAGACAAAGCCACATTTCAGAATTCTTTATGCATTCTACTTAAAAAAATAGTTGATAATATTATATTATTAATGTGGTGGGGAATGCTGCCATAGTGAATGCAGTCGGGTTATTGAACGCAGCGGTATCACATAATATAACCACTGTATTGGAAAATAATCTACATTTTTACCTCAGGTTGCATTACAGAAAAAGTCTGGGGTTCACCAAGTCATTAGGATTCTGTCTGGTGCCTGAGCCATTGAATCTATTACATCATGATATATTTGACTGGGAAAGTTATAACGTTGACCCCTGGGCACCACGTGTGTCTTCACTAAGTGCTCATTCAATTCATTTCAGATTCCGAGGACCTATAGCTGCTACCACGGCTAACGAAAATATTGAGCCTCAACCCGGACCGATCCGTTCAAACCTCGAAGCTCAGTCGAAACTCATGTTTTAATGTAAATCAGGAACAAGACCCGTTTGGATTTCCTGGGTCCACAGATGGTCGACCTTCTCTGACCTGCTTTTTTAATGTCAACGTTGTGCTGGAGGGAAAAGTCAGAGGCAGCATAAGGTCACACACACACACACACACACACACACACACACACACACACACACACACACACACACACACACACACACACACACACACACACACACACACACACACACACACACACACACACACACACAGAGGAGAGCATGTCGTATTTTGATGACCGGGCAATCGATGAAGGAATGGAGCGAGGCCACCTCTTGTTTGAATTGTCTCATTATCGTTTCAAACTTCATGACATAAAATGGAGCGTTGTCCCATCGAAACCAGAACGAGCGTGCTTATATTCTAATAGTCTTTTGTTTATTCCGCAGCCTTGGAATAGTCTCGTATGTGTTTGCCATGCATTGTGACTTCCTTTTAGACAGCCCTGACAGTCGGAGATGGAAGTGAACGCCGAGCCGTGGTGTCAGCGGTGAGACTTATAACACAACTACAGTTATACTGCAGGCAAAAAAGAAAAGAAAAAGCGAAGCTGTTTAATTGGACCCTGAGAGAATACACCACAACAATCGGTCCAACAATTCATAATGCACTTAACAGATGATTGAGATTACCGAAATGCGTTATGCCTTCACACGTATGCCTGTGATTCTTCTCTCCCGCAGTGCGCCTCCATCATTCAGATGGTATAGAAGAAATTAACTTATCACAATTAAGTCCTGCAATTAAAAAGAGACGTACAATAAGAAGTAAAACAAGCATCTCCTCTATTACACCCGGGCTGAATTCTCGTGTTATAAGGTCGAAAATATGCAACAACGTCACCAGCTCCAGATTCTGGATTAGATTCTGCAGGCAGAGGAGAAGAGACGTCCCGCCACTCTCCAATGAGGTACTTCATGACTAGTTGGTGGAACTCATTGCCCCCGTGCTGCAGAGACTGCATTTGTTTATTTTTCCATTTTCATAATGGTTTCCACTGTACGGTCACCATTTCACGGAATACACTAATTGCATTCTGATAGAAAGAACTAATGCAGTCGCACTACGCACATATCTTTTGTATAGATTGGTGTTTACCGAGCCAGGGAAAATGATTTCCATGCCATCAAAATGTGCCAGGAGGAGTACTCCTCCCAGAAGCATCACGCAGGTGTTGATACGGTGGTCTGCACCGATGGTGAGAACCCATGGACAGAAATTAAAAGAAGCAGCTGATGAATAAACCAGGTGTTCAATGTAGTCTCTGCTCCTATGTGCTTTTATGTTCCATCTTAAACCCTGAGTGTCGATGTTTCTGCGTGGATTCAAGATGCCAGGCTGTACACCCATGTGCCTTTTTAATCTTTCTTTATTACCCTTTTCTTTCTCCATGCCTGCCGGCTGGCAAACCCGTGTTTAACCTCACAATGCTTATGAATTGATATTTATTCCCCTTGGGCGGTCTGGAGAAATGCAAAAGTGTTCATTAAGGGCTCAATATGTCAGCGAGAGAGACTTCAAACACTTGATGAGTTGACAGATTTGACAAAGGACTTTGGGGTGTGATTTATGAAAAGTCTGTGAATGTGGAGAAAACCCTTGATTTCATGCTCAGGGTTCACCATGACATGTCGTGGTCCTGATGCTCAGAGAACCCAGTAGCTTCAACGTCACCACCTTCTGCAGATCCCATCTCGTCAGTCCAACTCCCCTCACCTGCCTCTGATCACCTCGTTAGTCCCTCATTCCCTTCACCTGGTCCTCACGCCCTTCTCACCTGCAGCCCATCCCCTCATTACATTACATTACATTACATGTCATTTAGCCGACGCTTTTATCCAAAGCGACTTACAATAAGTGCATTTCAACCTAGAGTACAAACTAAGAATAACAAGAATACAGGAAGTAACATTTCCTCAACATAGTCGAACTACAAAAGTACCATAAGTAAGTGCTATTTAAGTGCCACTGAAGTGCAAATCTGTGTTTTAATCCAGATATAGTCAGAAAAGGTGTGTTTTCAGTCTCCGACGGAAGATGTAGAGACTTTCTGCTGTCCTGATGTCAGTGGGGAGCTCGTTCCACCACTGAGGAGCCAGGACAGCAAACAGTCTGGATTTCGAGTGATTAGCTCGAGGTGCAGGAGGCACAAGTCGATTGGCTGTTGCCGATCGGAGCGAACGTGCCGGGGTGTACGGTGTGACCACATCCCGGATGTAGACGGGGCCCGATCCGTTCAGAGCACGGTACGCCAGAACCAGTGTTTTGAAGCGGATGCGGGCAGCCACCGGTAACCAGTGGAGAGAGCGGAGGAGCGGAGTGGTGTGGGTGAATTTCGGGAGGCTGAAGACCAGTCGAGCTGCTGCATTCTGGATGAGCTGCAGAGGTCGGATGGCCTTAGCAGGTAGACCAGCCAGGAGGGAGTTGCAGTAGTCAAGGCGTGAAATGACCAGAGCCTGGATCAGAACCTGTGCCGCCTTCTGAGTAAGAAGAGGCCGTATTCTCCTGATGTTGTGCAGCATGTACCTACAGGAACATGCTGTCGCAGTGATGTTGGCCGTCAGGGAGAGTTGACTGTCGAGTGTCACCCCGAGGTTCCTGGCAGTCAGGGTAGGGGCCAACACAGAGCTGTTGAAGGTGGTAGTCAGGTCATGGGTTGGGGAGCCTTTCCTTGGAAGGAATAGTAGCTCGGTCTTGTCAGGGTTGATCTTCAGGTGGTGAGCAGACATCCACTGAGAGATGTCAGTCAGACAGGCAGAGATTCGCGCCGCCACCTGTGTTTCGGACGGTGGAAACGAGAAGATCAGTTGGGTATCATCAGCATAGCTATGGTAGGAGAAGCCATGCGAACGAATGACAGAGCCGAGAGAATTTGTGTACAGAGAGAAGAGGAGGGGACCCAGGACGGAGCCTTGAGGAACCCCAGTAGTGAGAGGACAAGGATCAGACACAGATCCTCTCCAAGTTACCCGGTAGGTGCGGTCTTTAAGGTAGGAAGAGAAAAGAGCGAGTGCAGTGCCTGAGATCCCCAGGTCCTGAAGAGAAGAGATAAGGATCTGGTGGTTCACGGTGTCAAATGCTGCAGAAAGGTCGAGAAGGATAAGGACAGAGGAGAGAGGCTGCTCTAGCAGTGTGAAGCTGCTCAGAGACAGCCAGGAGGGCAGTCTCTGTCGAGTGGCCGGCCTTGAATCCAGACTGGTGAGGGTCAAGAAGGTTGTTACTGTGGAGATAGGAGGACACTTGGTTAAAGATAGCTCGCTCCAGAGTTTTGGAGAGAAAAGGAAGAAGAGAGACCGGTCTGTAGTTGCTGACTTCAGACGGGTCGAGCGTGGGTTTCTTCAGGAGAGGGTTGACTCTCGCCTCCTTCAGAGAGTTGGGGAAACAACCAGTTGAGAGTGAGCTGTTAATAAGATGGGTGAGAAAGGACAGAAGATCAGGAGCAATAGCCTGGAGAATGGGAGACGGGACGGGGTCAAGGGCGCAGGTGGTCGGTCGAGCGGAGGACACCAAGCTAAGAACTTGATTGGGAGACAGGGGGGTGAAAGAGGAAAGAGAGGGGGATGAAGAAGTTAGTGTTGGTGAGGTGATAGAAGATGGATTAGTAAAGGAGGAGCGTATGTCGTCTATCTTGTTTGTAAAGTAGTCGACAAAGTGGCTCGGCAAAAGGGTGGAAGGAGGAGGGGGACAGGGGGATCAAGGAGGTTGGAAAAGATAGAGAAGAGTTTTTTGGGGTTAGAGAAGGAAGACTGAATTTTGGTCAGGTAGAACGAGCTTTTGGCTGCAGAGATAGAGGAAGAGAAGGAGGAGAGGAGAGATTGATAGAAGAGCAGGTCTTCCGCTTGATTCGATTTGCGCCATTTTCTTTCCGTCGCTCGCAGGGTGGCTCTCTCGGCACGCACCGAGTCCGACAACCACGGAGCCGGAGAGGATTTCCGAACCGGTCGTGTCTTAAAAGGACAAAGAGAATCAAGAGATGAAGACAGGGAAGAGAGGAGAGTGTCTGCGGCAGAGTGAGGCTGCATGAGTGAGAAGCAGTCAGTTGAGGGGAGAGCAGATAGGACAGAGGAGGCCAGAGAGGAGGGACAGAGGGTGCGAATGTTGCGGCGTACAGGTGCAGAGTCTGTAGATATGGGTGGGTTGTCAGTACCAGAGAGCGAGAGAGAGTAAGAGATGAAGAAGTGGTCAGAGACATGGAGAGGAGTTAGTGAGGTTAGAGGTAGAGCAGTTTCTTGTGAAAATGTAGTCAAGGTGGTTGCCGGCTTTGTGAGTGGGAGGGGAGGGACTGAGTGAGAGGTTAAAGGAAGACAGTAAGAGTAAGAGATCACATGACACATTAGTCCCTCACTATTTAGCTCCCTCACTTCCACTTGTCCTCTGCCAGATTGTCTTGTGTTTTTCCGACCGAGCCCTCGAGCGTTCCATAGTTTGATTATTCTGTCTGTTCCGATCTTGACGACTCTTTCGGTAAAGAATCTTTATTTGAATTGTCTGTCTCCTGAGTCGTGCATTTGGGTCCACCCGAATCCCGTCGTGACAATGTATTCCGCTGCTGGCAACAATAGTGTTTAACACGTCATCGTGTTGCGTCAAACTGACTGTCAAGATTCACTCCAGCAGGATGTTTTCTTTCTGACTGACTGTCATGAGGCGCAGCGGGCCTCAACCCCTTATCGTGAAACACAGGGATTGTTAAAACCGTCGTTATAGAGTCACACGTTGTTCGTCACTCGGTAGTCACACATGAGTCATAATGTCAACCGAGTGGTTTGATTGACTAAACCGAACTTCCTGTTTAGATGGAACGTATGTAATGACTTGATATAGAAAACGCTCTGCCGAACGTGGGTGGGGGGGGGACTGGCGAGAGCGTCCGAGAGCGTCATAGACTATTCATACACTGTCATATTCATTGAATGTGTTTATGTAACTCTGTGATGATTCCTTCTGGTCACCTGACATCTCTTGCTTCTGTCCATCCTGGAGAGGGATCCTCCTCTGTTGCTCTCTTGAATGTTTCTTCCCTTTTTTCCTTGTGAAAGTTTTTTTTCTTCTATTTCTTGGGAGTTTTTCCTGATCCGATGTGAGGTCAAGGGTCAGGGGTGTCGTATGTGTACAGATTGTAAAGCCCACTATATAAATTAAACTGAATTGAACAGGGCGTCATAGAGCGTCATAGATTGAAGCTAAAGGCAACTGGCCAAGCTGCATTATTTGGCATGTTGACGTCAGAATGTGTTGCACGTATCGTCATATAGTGCATATTCAATACCCAATTCCATCAAATGCGTTCAGCTTAAAACATTTATGAATATCTGGGTTTTAAATCCAAGTCATAGCTGGCATCAGCAAATACATTTTAATACAGCAAAATCAACCGGCTAGAAATAAGCAACTGCTTTTTTTTCTTTCTCCCCTTTCCTGAAGTCAAGGATCTCATTGAGAACTGAGTGGTAATTATATTGGTAAATTGCACGGTTTGTTGTTTGCGGTTTGAGAAAGGAACGCTTAACAGGCAAAGCAACAGTAGCTAAGGGGGTCAGAGCGCACTAACAATCACATTAGCAACTTCCTCACACTGCACTGTGTGTCGGGAGCAGCAGAGCCGTGCTGCTAGCAGCGCATGCAGGTTAACAGTGATGGATTTCATTTTAATTCATTCTCCTGTGCTCAATGTTCAACGACTCCTTCACCCTCTTTCTGGTTTATCCTCTTGCTCTTCAAGCGGGCGCTTAATCTTTCCAGGCTCAGACTCGACTCCAGCCTTCTTCTCACTGGGCAGAGATTTAAATTGAGATTCATTTCTGCCAACAACTACATTAAGTTTGTCAGAAAATCAGCAGAATATTTGGAGAAAGCGTTTAGAACCGTGCAAATATTTGCACAACGGCGTCTCCTCCCCTCGTGCAGTATCCATCCTCTTCGGCTGCAGTTTTTACATGGGAAGGGGAAAAAAGAGGCGTGAAGTCCAAGCGGAGAAGCTCTCTGTGCCGTTCTACTTCACCTTTTTTCAGTGCAAAGATGCAGCTTTTTTCTCGCTCCACACCTTTTGAAAGCGGACATGATGTCTCAGTGGTGGGATGTTGACCTTGTCAGTGTTATTTCAGGCTCTGGGGACTTCACTCATTTGGCTGCTGCAAGCACCTGCAGGAGGATGGGAGGGAGGGAGGGGTTGTCATGGAAACAGGCCACCGGGATGGGACACGGTGCAGGCTCTCCAGCACAACGCTTTGAAAAGCTTTCATTGATAGCCGTCCCAATGAGACGATTTCCGGTCCGTTACTAGGCTACCCAGTGAGGCTGGTCCGCTCCGTGCAGATGAAAGGATAATAATAAAACTATTTATAAAAAGGTGATCACAGTTTAAGTAAGTCCCTGTAGTGATATTCAGACAACAGAGACGAAACGTGAATCCCTGGACAACATAAGTATATTGATTTGGACATTTTTCATAATAACTGTATAAAATACTAGGCTTATGTGACTCGCACCGGGGTCCTCGAGGCCCCCAATGGCCCCTGGCATGCATGGATGGATGCGGGCGATGGACATGAGTCCAATCTCTGTACTGCAATACTAAGAGACGCCGTTTGGTATGAAATGGAACTGCATCGACTGAGTGAAGTCGTTTTGAAGGCCTCACTAGTTTAAGCTATAAAGCTGCATTTGCACAGTGGAATTCTGGGATGAAGCCTGCTTGCTTCTTTAAAAAATATGTTTAAAAATTAGCTTATTAGCAGTGAGGCGTTGCAGTGTTTTCAATGACGTGAAGCGCTATTTTAAGAGTTGTTACTTGACCCAATGAATCAAGAGCCGTCATCAGTGGTTGAGTTTGGTCTGCTGAAGTGTGACAGTGTGACATTTATTCTGTACAAAAAAGTACACAGTGATCACTCATAAAAAATATTTGTGACTGACTGCTCCCTCCTGTCTTTTTAGATTCGCCGCATCTCTTGCCCGGAGAAGTGGAAGACCTGCTGCTTCGTGCGTGTGTGTGTGTACGTTCAAGTCGGCCTCCTTCCTTTCGGCAAACGACTGGACCAAATAAATAACTACGTGCATACTGTTAGATTTAAACATGTTTATTCCAACCGGAGGGAGTCGCTTTGAAAATTAACCAATTGTGTCGGACACAAAGAACAGAAGCAGCGCAAGAAATGCAAATATTTACCAGAACCTTGAACCTGCTGCTTTCCCCTCTCCGCTGTCCATCATTCACAGCACAGGACACAGGGTCTCTGAAAAAAAGGGTGCATGACATTCACTGGCATTTTTATTGCAGCATCTCCTGACATCTATATGCGCGATGAAAAGCAGTAGAATGAGTCTGTGTTTCACACAAAGCCTTATCGGTAATGACAATAGTGTGGCATTAAGTGTCAAGGGACTTCATCTGGTTTGTGGAATGTGTATCAGTACCACATTTATATGTATACACCACTTAAGTAGTATATCATTTATGAACAATTCAGTCATTGAAGTGTCCTTGAGCAAGACACTGAACCCCCAGAGAGAATACATTGCATGTATGTATGTAACTATATGTAATATGACAACAAAATACGGTTTTGTGTTATGCAAGTGACTTTTAAAATATTTATAATTTGTCAAACAGATCACGTGGTTGGGTTTAAAAATGGATACCTGAACAAAAGATGTCATTACCGGTGTGTTATATTATTTGTATATTATAGTGCTAATCATTCATTGCCGTTACTTCACAGGAGACATAATGCACGAGAATCAGCGTGTTGTCATGGGAGACGAAACGGACATCGTTGGATTGCGCCGTGAAGCCCACATCTGTCCGTCAACATCTGGGGCCACCGCTGGAGATCCACCAATTCCAGACACTAAGACACTGGGATTGGGATTTGCACGGTGGCTTTTTTGGCGGAATTCCATTCCACAAACAACACGACATTATGAGGATTTGAAACATTTGGCGGTTAATAGCGTTGTTGCTTGGCGCCAAATACCGCTGCAGTCTGTGCTTGCTGAATCTGTGTATTATCTGTAATCACCGTATCCTTCATTCATGTCTCGGCTGAATTATACTCCCCGTGTTGCTCCCTCTCTACAGCTTCAAGAGATACAGAGGTACGTCTGTAATAATTAAACAGACGCAGGCAACGCATCCACTCTCTGGGTTTTGAGTGACACAATTCTTTGTTTTTTAAGTTACTGTATGTACTCCGAGGCACGTTGTGCAGAGATTATATTGTACCGGGACTAGAATTGTAATTTTTTTGGGATAATTGCTTTTGCATAGGCCAGCACACCACAGTCTGCATCTTCCATTCTCTCTTTATCTACACTAAGGTTGTAACAAAACACCTGCAGCTATCCTCATTAAGACAATACATATGCGATGATGGCTTTTCCCTGCAACAACAATTCAAAAGCTTTTAAAGCTTTACTTTCAACCTCTTGATGTCTGTTTCCGCCAAAGAAGCTTTATTGAATATACAGAATACACTTTCTTTATAGAAATGACACTTAGTGTTAAAATCATGGTTTAGAAAATATGAGGAAAGAAGATTTTATTTAACTTGCTCCCCAATAAACAACATGTCTGTGTGTGTGTGTGTGTGTGTGTAAACCACAACAAAAGCAGTGATTGTAGACATATTCTAGCAAAATAAGAAAAGAAATATTTAAGAAATTGAAAAAGCCTTACATCTATTGACCTAGTTCATAACATTCATATTTCTATTGCTGGTTTATAGTAGCTGATCTGCAAACTTAAAGTCTAAATCAAACATACTTATGTTATTATGATTATTTAATGTACAAAAAGTAAATTAAGTCATCGCTGATAGAACATTACAGAGGAATTGCAAACATTATTCAATAGACAGTATATCAAGTCTAAACACACTTTGTCAGCTTATATTTGAGTTGATAGACAAATTAATATATATATATATATATATATATTTCAGTGCACAACAGTCAACAGTGAAACTGTTTCACAAGAGAAAGAAGAAAAAAGGCAGTATCTAACAGTTCTGTCAAAAACAGGTTGGATTTCAGCTTTTCCGTTGCTTGCGTGTGCTGAATCCGTGACAATGCTCATGCTGTGTTCATTAAAACACGTACTAAAAATAAAGCACAGTGACTACTAAGTCCAGGAAGCTCAACAAAGCTGCCATATCGTGTGTCAAAATGAGCGAGAGGTAAAAAGGCAATATGCTAAACTAAAGTCGTGAAGATCTCGGTTCGTCGGTCGCTTTTAAAGAGCAAGTCTCAGAGAACCGAAGGAAACAAATGGGAAACAATGAAAGAAAAAAAGACTTTGTCCAATTACACAAAGAAGCAAGTATGTATATCTGTTCTCCTGAAAGAAACATGTCTCTGTATCTCCCACTGGGTCGTAGCTCTCACCACATGTAATAGCTGCGTGTGGTGTCCACCTGACTGGCTTTGGTCTCGGTTGAGACCTCTTTCTCCTTCTCGCTGTCCGCCTCCCACAAGTTGATAAGAGGAGGGTACAACTCGTTTAGCGGTATTGACGAGGTCTTCTGCATGTATTTCTTCAGGGAATGGTTATAGTTTTTCCTCTTCCACCTCTTGGCAATGTACACTCCCATAGAGGCCAGACCGATGATGGCAAACATAGTTCCCATGACCGCTGCCAGAGCAGTGTTGGTCCCCTGGTCGGATATTTCCACGGCGAAGGTCGCCTGCTTCGTCGTCACATTCGCGCACGCCTTCTGCGCTTGTTGGTGGATGTTGGAGACGGTGAGGCACACCTCGTACTCGGTTGCCGGCTGTAAATGCGTAAGGTTGTACTCGTGGACATCGACGGGTACCCTGGCAGTGTAAGTAATATGTGGGTTGTCTATTTTCATGGTGGCAGATGACCACTTGAGGTTCGAGGTCATCACATTGGAATTTATTTTCCAGGAGACAAGGATAGAGTGAGCTTGTGTTTGTTTGACGTAGATCTGTATGAGCTGAGTGCTGTCTAACAGAGTGCCGTTCACCCGTAGAGCTGTCACTCTCGTGTCAGCTCCCTCTGAATTTTGAGCCACACAGGTGTATCTGCCAGAGTCTTCAACTTGAATATGAGAAATTCTCAATGTCCCTTCATTGCTGAGGCTATACCTGTCAGATAGGGTGTCCATCATTACCTTGTTCCCCATTGGTGTCACCCAGTAGATTTCAGGCTCAGGCTGGGACATGGCTCTGCAGTCCAAGTCCAAGGTCATGCCGATGTCAAGGTTGAGGTGGCTTGGGAAGGTATCATGGGAAATCAGGGGCAGACACTGGTTTGATAATTTATTCTGCAGCACCTCCCGCACATGCATACCCCTTACTTCTGTTGGCATGGCACAAAACATGGACAGAGGCTCCATGAAACGGACGGTGGTTTTGTTGGAGCTCATCCACTGAATGACGCAGTCACAGCGCAGAGGATTGCTGTGGATACTGATCTCTCGCAAGTTGGGGAGAGAGTCCACCGTGGACTCGTAGACGGCATTCAGGGCGTTGTTGTTTAGCATTAGACTCTCCAAGGCCGGGACATCCCGAAAGGCCTGACGGCTGATGTAAGACAACTTGGGATTGTTTGTTGCCTCCAGCTTTGTGAGCTCAGGAAGATTGTCCAGCGCAAACCGGTCAACAGAAACCAGCTCTCCCATGTTGTTTATACCCAACTCCTTCATTCTCACCATGTTCTTGAAGTCTCCTTCCTGAATCTTGTGCACTGGGTTTTTGTTCAAATCCAAGAACTTGAGGTTCGGTAGTTTCTGGAGGGCTCTCTGGGGGACTCGGACCAGCTTATTGTCATAGAAAGAGAGGCTTTCAAGATTGTCAAGTCCCACAAAGGCATTTCCAGGGATGTCTGTCAAATCCATCCCAGCCAAAACCAGACTTCTGAGATTGCCCAGTGGCTTGAAATTAAAGTCCATTATTCCAACAACAGGATTCTCCCCAATCATGAGGATCTCTAGGTTGGGCGTGGATTCAAACCACTGGCTGCTAATGGTCTTAATTTTGTTGGAGTTGAGGTGAAGCCTGAGCAGGTTGTGGAGCCCAAACAAGGCATTGGCAGAGATTGTGTTGATCTGATTGTGATTGATGTAGAGCTCCTGCAGGTTGCTGAGGTCCTGCAAACAGTAATCTGGCATTTCCGTGATCTGGTTCTCCTCCAGATGAAGCGTGGTGAGCTGGGACATATTGAAAAGACCAACATCTCGAATAATACTGAAATTGTTCTGGGACAAGTCCAGCTCAGTCAGGTTGAACAGCTGCTCAAACTCATCATTGGTCCTGGCAATGTAGTTGCTTTGTAGGAGGAGAACCTGAGTGTCACTGGAGAGGTTTCCCGGGATACGTGTTAAGCGAAGGTCATTGCAGTCCACAGTGATGGCCTCTCTGTAGGTGGACTGGGGGGTAAACCAGGGCCGGATCTCGCACACACATAGCTGGGGGCACTCATTGCTCTGGATGGAGGATAGTCCTATCGATACCAGCATCAGGCTAGCAAACACCTGGCTCAGAAACAAGCAGTCTAACCTCCGTCTAGCCATGCTGGGGTAGAACAGGAGGAAGGGCAGATGAATTTGGGAGAGAATGCGTTACATTCATTAACCAGACTTTCTGCTGATTAGGTCTTTCAGTCCAGTGAAGTCCAGTCAGGGGTTGAAGCAGGGTAGAATTTTACCTGGAGCCCCAGAGTAATCTGGAAAAGAAAGACAAAACATACATGTCATTATACAAAAAGTGTTTGCCCCATATTTCTAATAACAAGTGTATATAATACGTAATTATTTTTGGATGGATTGTCTTGACATTTTGTACAGACAGTCGTGGTTTTTAGAGAATGAATCCTCAGAACTTTGATGATCCCCTTAGTTTTCAGTTTGACATTTGTGGTTTATATCTCTGCAACTATTGACGTATTGCTATGGAATTTAGCATGTTCATCGTGTAAAAATATGAATTTGTCTCATACTTTAGTTTATGACCAAATACGGCCTAACATTAGAATGCTACCGCTGTTATCGTGAACATGTTCACGAATGGATTTCTAAGTACAGCCTTACAAAGTAGCTAGCATGAGTGTAGACTCTTAGTATTTATGTGTGTAACAATTACTGGATTATAACATAAGCTTTAATGTTTCTTGTAAATTAAGCAATTACGTAAAACAACAAACTGACTAAGAAACGACAATTGCTTCTCCACTATCCTTGGGAGACTGAGCGATGTGCCACATCAACAGTTTTGAGAAAATGCAAGTTCAGCTCATTACAATGGTTGCGCAACTCACTGCTCTGAACAATTTGGAAAGAAATCAGATTACATTGAGGGCTTTCATCTATCCAACAGGCCCATACGGACTTGATCATTAGCTTCCCCCGAACATCATTAAACACTATGAGATATTTGTATGTGCCATGCCTCAGAGAAAGCAAAGGAAAAAAAGATGCACTTCTTCATTTTTAATGCAACGTCTTCAGCATTCTGAATTTAGGGCAAACATGAACAAGAAGTTTTCAGCAGGCATGAGATTTTTTCTGGGATGATTGGGTACAGAAGGAAAAGTGTCAAAACTTTGAGCAGCATTCTTTAACTTGTGACTACAAAGGGGGATTTCGGGAGAGGGCTGTGGAAGGACGAGAGACTCTGGTCTAGTTCATCTTACGCAAACTCCTGAGAGGTACAACGGGCTGACTAGGAAGATGAAGTATTTTAGTCAATGCCACTCCTACTCTCTAAAACTCTTAACCATCTATAAATACATGGGTCATATAGCTTTTTACACTCGGGTTGGCAGTAGGTCTGTCCGTCCACTCCTTTGGTCCAGACTGAAATACCTCAACAACTATACGACGGATCGCCATGTAACTTTGTCGAGACAGTTTGTCATCTATTTGTATGTTTCCTTTCATATATTCGTGAGACGTTCTGGTTTATTGTGGGTGTATTATTGTCTCCGCACTACCACACTTTGGGATTGATGTGTTTTTGAGAGGGTTCTCTTTGTGTAC
This sequence comes from Pseudoliparis swirei, assembly GCF_029220125.1. Lineage (NCBI taxonomy): Eukaryota > Metazoa > Chordata > Actinopteri > Perciformes > Liparidae > Pseudoliparis > Pseudoliparis swirei. The sequence continues at coordinate 24,984,230 of NC_079405.1, read as the reverse complement.
TTGAATTTATCATTCTTGTTGATGTGTTTATTGGTTTGACAGTTAACCACAACTGCCATCATAGTGCCTGTGACCATTTTAAAACATTTTTATTTGATGAAGATCTGTCTGGGATTGAGACATTTACTGTAAATGACTGTGTGGTTGGGTGTCACTGTGCAGCTTTTACTCTTCACATCGACACGTCACAGACACTCATGGTCTCTAAACGATGAAGCCTCCTGACCTCTAACTCTACATTTCAAGGGAAATCTCTCAACAACCACTTGATGGATTGCTATCAACTTTGCTACAGACATTGAAATCCCCCTTCGGATGAATTGTAATATTCTTGGCAATCGTTGTCATTGGATTATGACTAATATCTGCAAAACTATTAACATTGCCATCACCTTCAGCTGTACTTTGTTTTTACTGCTAATAAGCAAATGTTGGCATCTTTACATGCTAAACTAAGATGCTGAACATGGTAAACATTATACCCGCTAAACATCAGCATGTCGGCACCGTCTTTATAAGCATTTGAGCATTTTTACATTAGAATTTAGCTTGAAGAACCACTCACAGTGCCTTATTCTCAGTCCTGTTAGGAGGATTTGGAGTACCCCATGCTTTTCACATGCATTACATCACAAATCATTTCGCTGATGCTTTTATCTAAAGGGATTTACAATAAGTGCATTCAACCATGAGTACAAACTCAAAACTCTGGAGGTTTTTTGTATGTGCCTTTTCATCTCATTTGCATGAGATATGGAACTCAGTCGGTCAATAATTCTGTTCACATGCAAATACTGTATTTAGACCTACTGTTTCCATGCAACAGTTTTCCCTCACCATTGATTATTAACAGGATTAGGTTTGCCAGCATGTCTTTAATAAGCCTGTGCACTCACAGTGTCCTATAGCCACATATATCCCAATACTCAATTAGGTCTCTTTACTTAACCCTTGTGTTGCCTTCGGGTCAATTTGACCCGATTCAATGTTTCACCCTCCTGTCGCCTTCGGGTCAATATGACCCGATTCAATGTTTAACCCTCCTGTTACCTTTATATTTACTAACATATTTTACCCTTGAGGTCAATATGACCCCAGCTATTAAAATCTCCAGAAAATTATTAGAATTAATATTGTTTTCCAAGTTTAAGTGTGAGGTACTTTATGTTTGTTTGTTGACTCCCGAAAGAACACCGACATTAAACATTGAATCGGGTCAAATTGACCCGAAGGCGACAGGAGGATTAAATATTGAATCGGGTCAAAATGACCCGAAGGCAACACAAGGGTTAAGGATGCAACCCACCCTCTGCAGAGCCATACGGCAACAACACAGTACCACAACCTTCTCCACCACACCGCTTTATGGTCCACACCAGTTTAGGGAGATAGCACTTAAGAGGATTTCAAACAAGAGACTGACTAATTCATCTGAATGCAAACTGCCTGGCAACAGCACCAGGGAGACAGGAAGATGTTTCTGCTCCTCCTATATTGGGGATTCCCGATGGGACATGGCGGAGCATGGGTGAAGCGGGGATGGCACGGTACCTTGTCTTTAAGCTAAAGCACTGTATATTGTGACGATCGATGTGCCAGTCAGGATTAGTGGATGGAGATACTGAAGTGGAGATTAGCTTGAGGCGGTGTACTGGATTTAAACCCAGAGGAGAGAAACAGGTCACTTAGCACTTTAATTAAAAGCAACATATCAGTGCAATCTGAGCCAAATACAGCAGAGAGATGGAGTGTTATTTCATTGGTCATCTCATTATAAAAAATAATTCCGTACGCACATGTTTGTGATTTTATCAATGACTAAATATTCTCTCCCATTACAAAATAATATAATATTAAATAACTTGTAATTCTGTTCTGTCACTGCACCTCAGTCATCCTATACAAATAAACCACATTGTAAGTTTCTGACATTGTTTTCAAATTTGCAAAAATTGCAAAAATTAAATAAAAAACTGAGAAATTTGAAAAAAACATTGCTAAAGCTTTGCATAATTTACCTTTAAAATAATGTTGTTTATTGGCTTTCTTTTGGAGTGATAAAGTGACTTTATTTTCATTCATGTTAATGTACCTCTTTTTAGCTGACTTAAGGCAGATTCAGGAACTAAATGATTACATTGTTGGTTCAATTGGCTTTAAAAATATACAATGCATTAAGATTAAAAGCCGGATATAAATACACAGTTTTTCTTCTCTCACAATCTTCCTCATCCAGCGTGTGCTCTAGGCACGACATATTTTTATGGGCCAACTTGGAAGTTGCCATCAGGTTTTGGATTATTCCAAAAAACAATCTCTGTTACTTACACGTGTTGTTTTGTACACGTGACTTCACCTCGCCACTAAGCTAAAGGAAGAAACCGCCTTTTCTAGAACACATAAAAGCTTAAAAACTCCCCAGAGGGGTATTTACTTATATTGTAGATCAAAACATTAAAATCTCTTAAGCTTGTTTTAACCACAGATCTTATTTCAGGCATCTAACCAAAAACACATTGACTTTGGGACGAGGGATAAAGAAGTGTCAAGGTGCCAACTCATTCCCGTGTTTTAGGACTCATTTCTGCTGTACACTATTTACCACAAATGGGGTTAATCTTAGATTCCCCCCATTCGGTAAATACTAACAGCTTTGTCTGCGCTCCCCTTATTTCAGGGTAAGATTAAAGCATTTATGATCCCATTTAATATTAAATACACAAATTATGACACACTTTTTAATTAAAAAAATAGGTTAGCTGAAATAAAAACAACAAAAGAATGCTGCTCTTATTTAACTATGAGCACTTAAAAGAGCTTTAAAAAAAACCTGTGTCAATATCCTCTTGATACTGGTCGATTTGAACCACTAAAAGCTGTCTGAGATATCCTGACACGAGTTTCACAGGTCCATTGTGATCCGAGTCCCAGAGCAACAGGAGAGCTTAAAACTCACAGCAGGTGGAAGAACTCTCAACACAACACCAAAGGGAAGGAAACAGGAAACAACCCAGAGGTTGTCAGCACAGCCACCTTTTGAACCTGTAAATGGGATCCTCGAAATAAACTCCAACAGCACCTTAATATTTCCATTGGTTCATAGAGATGCATCGCTTGTATCACACTGGAAGATGCCGGTGGTGACACAGAAACAGGGCGGACGATCTTTGAGCGGAGACGTTGATGAATGCTATTCTCACACAAGCCGAGATTAGTCTTGATAATCGAGAACTGTGTATTATTTCCGACTGAAGAACCACCACCGATAATCCACCGCTATTGTGTAATAGCATGTTGTTCCGTGGATGTATGGAGATTGATTTTCCTGAATTAAAAGTCAAAAGGCAATACATTTTATTTATAAAAAATATATTTCTCGCAAAAACAAAAGCATTAAAACAGCCTTGACTTAGGCCTTAGCTGGGAAACTTTCCATGTAATGAATGGATACAGTTATGGTGATCACACACACACACACACACACACATGGATAGCAGCCCTGAACAAACCTGGCAGCCATGTAACTGCCCACTTTTGTCGCGTGCCTGATTCCCGTCGTGTCCACTTGAGAAACTGTCACTCATCCAGCGTTTTAATTGGCATCCTGGCAACAATTCAAAAGATGTCACTTCATCCAGACATGGCCTAAAAATATCCAAACAGGTTGGGGATACAGTATCCGACCTTTTGTTATTACATGCCAGAACAACGGCTTCATTTCACCGATAACGTAATATAACTAATACACTGTGCCAGTGTATGATAATGGATAGTATCTCGACCAGAGAGAGAGTATTGAACATATATTGTCTGTAATGATGACGAATGAGAGGACAGTCATCATTTTCGTCTACGTATCAAACTTTGACTCATCCGTTGACGTGTGAGGGACGTAGATGTGCCTTTAAGTCTCCATATGAAGTCCAATAATATTTCTCAATGTCAGTCAGAGGACACTCGGGCTCGTCGTCAAGGAAATCCTCCGTTGAATGCGATAACAACCGAGAGTGGCGTATGAGAAAATGAAAACGTGATTTCAACTGGATAAAGAGTCTTGCATTAGTGCCCCCCCCCCCCCCCCCCCCAAGGAGACGCGTGCACAACTCCGCTGGCCCTGGTTTGCCCTCGAGCTTTAGTCTCCTCGTCTGAATAAAACAAATAAAATCAAAATAAATGAGGGAAAACAAATTACAGGTGGCGCAAGTGAGAAAAACAACCCCCGGGGAGCCTATCCACACATCTTGTCACATAATTGAACAAAATGGAGGTGATACAAAAAAACAAAAAAACACTCCTGAATATAGAAGATTGAACCGGAGAGACAACTATCGGCTCATCGCGTGGGGAATACTCGGGAATGGTGCTGGGGCAAGAAGGCTAAATGAAGTGAAAACACACCTGAATGAAGAGAGAAACCTTCGTATTAAAGCCTCCTGGGTAAACCATGTTTCCAGTCAGACACATAAACCGTTACTCCTCGCTCGGGGACTCTAGTTACGTAAGACATATTTTCTCCCCTCCTTTGGACGATGAGGTAATCAGGAAATGGGTTGTCGGAATCCTTTTTTCTCTTGCGCTCACACCTGCCTCTAACCCTCTGTCTTTCTTTCTTGTGATAGTATGTGAGTATGAGTGAGGTGTGCATGCGGGCTGCTTTCACACACTGATTCACTTATAGGTCACCCATTGGTTGGGGTGAGATGGGAGTGCAACCTGCTATCCATCACTCATAAAAAAGAGGGCTTTTAAATTTGCTCCACAACACAACCACATTTTTTTCAATTTAATTGAAACTGAAACTGAATTAAATTGAATTGAACACAAAAATGTAAGTTATTCGTCATACATTTCATGATAAAGCCTTTAACTTTTAATGGCGAGGGCCATAACAGGAGGTTTTGTTGTTGTTGCATAAAGCAAGGGTGGAACTGAACTAGATTAAATGGGAACGGGTAGAGCAGATATTTTCACAAATGAGGCTCCGTGCATTTAGATTAAAACAATATAGATCGGGGGAGCACTCCAGGGCCCAGTGTCTTGGTCGAGGACACTTGTGGGCTGGAGGAGTCGGGGATTGAATCACCAGAAATGACCTCCAAACCAGCAACAATAAATGGACAATTGCTTTCCATAAATGCAGCTTCCATCCTACCTTCACTAGGTTTGGCGTGTGTGTGCGTGTCAGGTTCAAACTACCAATGTCCCTGTAATATTTACACATGAACGAAGTTCACTTATGTAGTTATTGCATAATAACATATGGTTTATACATGAGGTAAATGTCCTTGAGGGTTCCGATGTTGGCGGCTAAGGACGATCCACTCCTTCTTGCCCATTACCTGCCTGGGTAGAACACACAGACACACACACACAACCCCTAGTTCCACAGGGCCGAAGGTGTGTGAAGCACAGGTGTGTGTCTCTGAAATATCTGTCAACATGTCATAACAGCGGGGTGAGCTGAGCTGTCTGGAAGCTCACAGAGGACAAAGGGTTCATGCCTCAGTCCTTCTTCTATAGGAATAATGGTGCGAGGCCTGAGCTCAATTACCCACCCTCCCCCTGCACGCCATGCCGTATACCCTCGGGACCTAAATGATGGTGGGGGTGGGGGTGAGGCCCTTTACCCCCACCACCCCGGCCCCTCTCCCCTGAGCCCTTCTGTCTCCTAACAACCCCCCCACCACACACCTGCCTGCAACACACACACACACCCTTTTGTCACACTAAATCATCATGATCAACTTCCAAAGAAAATAGACATTGAGTGGTGTGCCTGAGTGTGTGCATGCTGTGTGTGTGTGTGTGTGTGTGTGTAGGCCTGCTTTGTCTTGAGAAGAAGATAAATCAATCAAGGGATCTGCTCTTTCTAGTGCAGTCATTTTTAAAGAGTGATTCCATCTGCTGCTCTCTTCCAGATGTTCTCAGACACCAACCGAGACGCAGTTTGAGAGAATTAAAGCGGCTTTTGATCCGATGATGATGATGTTGATGATGATCTGATGATTTTGGCTGAAGGCAAACCTCAAGAAAGTCTTGATATGAGAAAACAGCCGCTCACGCTGAGACTGAAGCCGTTTTCTGTTTCCTGCTCCGCGAGGCATTTTATTTGACCCAGAGGTGCACAGAGGAAATAAAACTCTCAGCACTTTTGTTGTTACAAGAGGTCACACATAGAGTCCAGTGGAGCAGAGCAAGCAAAAACAAATAAGAAAAAAACACACATTAAGAACAAATCCCTTTTTCATCCTGACCATCCCACAGTGTGTCCCCTTCATCCATCCAGAAGTTGAGTGACGCAAGTCAGCAGTCTCTGTCTCTGTCTCTCTCTCTCTCTCTCTCTCTCTCTCTCTCTCTCTCTCTCTCTCTCTCTCTCTCTCTCTCTCTCTCTCTCTCTCTCTCTCTCTCTCTCTCTCTCTCTCTCTCTCTCTCTCTCTCTCTCTCTCTCTCTCTCTCTCTCTCTCTCTCTCTCTCTCCCTCCCCGGGTCACAAAAGCGCAACAGCTGCAGCGTCGGAGACCCCACAATGGACCCCCCCCCCCTGCCCACGAGCCCCATTCTCACCGCGGCAGTCTGTCTCAAGAACTCGGCGACTTTAAAAAATAAATACTTTTTTTTTCTTTGCTCGCGGTGACCGAGACATCTGCCGTCACACTTGAAGCATTACTATGCAAATCACAACGTTTCGTTTTTCGACGTCGCGCTCCTAAGCTCACGCGGCACGGCACGGCGCGGCGCAAGTATACCGCAACGAGATCAAAGTTTGTTTCCCCCGTGGAATCTCGTTTTGACGCATTGAAACCGGGTTTGATGCATTTGGGACCAAACGGGTCCGATGAATCCTCTTCTGTGAACATCAGAAGGGGTTTCAAGCCTTCAAGTGATACGTTCAGGAAAACACCAAAAAACAACAACAAAACTGATCATGCCCTTGAGTGTGTCTGCATCCCAATTCCCAACTCATCGCAGGGGAATGCGTAATGCAATGCGTAATGAATGGGAACTATATTCACAATAAAGAATGCAATGTTTTACACGTGAAAACGAATCACACACCCAAATAAAAAAAATACAGCTTGTAAAGAAACTAACAGCCAGTGGTAAAGCATGTCTTTCGTTTCCTGAGGGTCTCTCACCTTGTTTGCATTCCGGTCCGACGTTCCCAGGCGCGCACGGGTCTTTTTTGTGTGTGTGTGTTATCCAGAACATATACGTGATCAACGAGCCTGAGGTTATTGTGCCGCGTGCACGGCGTTCTCAAACAGAGTAAGAACACATATTCCTGTCTTCTCCTAGTGGTGGTGGTGGTGGTGGTTGTGGTGGTTCCGATCAGTCACAAGGCGCCTCGGAGAGAGGCATGGTGCGGGTCCTGAGCGGAGATCTCCGACCTGGTTGTGTTCGCCCAGATATTCCTCCGCTGTCTGCCTGCCTGCCTGCTCCTCCAACGGATGGAGAAGGGAGGGAAAACAATGATAAAGAGAAGAGAGAGAAAAAAACACCTGGCGCTGTCCAGACCAGTCAGCTGATCCCCCAGCAGACGATTGGCTGCGAGCGGCTGTCTGTCACTGTCGGCCCAAGCAAAGCAGAGCACCATCTGCTCCGGGCTTGTTGTGATGAGAACAAAGGCAGGAGAGGGCGGCGGGGCATGGGGGCGAAAGGGGGAAGGGGTGTGTGTGTGTGTGTGTGTGTGTGTGTGTGTGTGTGTGTGTGTGAGAGGGGCGGGGATGGAGACTAGGAGGGGTGGGGGGTGGCATGGCATTACTGCTGGAACAAATAGGACCTCCTCCTCTTTGCACGAACCTAGGATAATATGCTTTATGGCAGGAATACATCATAAATGAGACTTCTGTGATATCTGTGTTAATATATATATATATAATATATATATTATATATATACATACATACATACAATAGTCATTCCCATTGTTTTTTTCTCTTATAATCTTGTTGAAAAATGTAGGGAAAATAAAATAATAAAAATGCACATTGTCTGTTTACTTTGAAACATAGATTTTCTTTTAACAAAGTCCGCCATATAACGTTCCACACAACGAAAATCCCTATTTTCACTTATTTGAGGCCCACAGTTCACGTGCATTGGCTTGACCATCACAAAGCCTTATCAGAATTTCCTTTTAAACTCTGTGTGAAGATCCCACAATCTTTAAAAGAGATTATAAACATTGTCCTTCAACAATTACGGGGCAATATAACATGATGACATATGTTCACTTGATAGAAGAGTCTGTCTTTCTCCACCCGGCAGTTGAATTAAAAGGGAAAAGCCATAATCAAATGGCATACATAAGAACACACATGAGAATAGGCACAGATCATGAAGGTATATGCAATATCATGCAGTGACCTTGTAATATAAAATCAGCTGAATACTAGGATTACATTAAACTGAAGCTCAGGTGGAAAAGCAACCTGACACCGTTAGCACTCGTGCGACCGTGTATTATGACATCCGCAGAGCATTAGCGCTATTTTTAAGAATCCATTTGCTCACAGTTACGTTGAGACGAGGAGATTATGAACTCGGTGGTTGCCATTATAGTACTTGCGGCAGCCGAATGTGCTGCTCCCCGTTTCATGTTGCCGCATCCCAAAGTGCATTCATGGCAACTGCAGCGAAGCAAAGATGAGACGTGAAGGGCTTGAAGTAGAAACCAAACATTTAGAACCTTTCAAATCCACCCCCCATCCTCTCTTTTTAAAAAGTCTACAGCCTGAACACACGTGGTGGAATTTCTTACAAGCATTTTTGGACAAACACGTCTTTCCCATTAATTGTTTTTTGTTGATACGTAAGCCAAATGGTCGTTACCATGCGTGCAGACCACAACAGGGAATGTTTTGTTGGGTTCATTTTCACACAATCAGAGCTGTCAACCAAGAAGTGCGTACGGCTGGCTTCAAAGCGTGAGGTGAGGAGTACAGAGTGTGTGGGTAGGAGGCAGGTGGGGAGTAAAACTCTTATCTATCCACCTCGTCTCTGGGTCTCATCCATGGAGAGAGAGAGATGAAGACAAATGGCTCGCTCTCTCAACCTCTCCGACACCTACAGACACAGACAATATCAACCAGATAAGATACGACAACAGTGCTTTTGTATGAGCTCAAAACAGCGTTTTTTACCCAATGATTGAGAGTGGCGTATTGGTAAACAGGGCTCTAGGTTTTGTGATTTCAGGACTTGACGTTTGCATGTGAGTAAAGTGTTATTACTCTGACCTCACTATCGCCACAGCTCGTTCAGCAGCTCGTTCAGCGGCTCACCTGTGGCAGTGTTCCCATACGGGGCTGCAGAGTCTTCCTCACGGCAACCTGACAAGCACAATAGCTCTCTCTCTCTCTCTCTCTCTCTCTCTCTCTCTCTCTCTCTCTCTCAATGTTTGAATTTATTTGGAAATTCCTCCACCACATATCATGGATCATGGCGTAAAGAACACAAAAATACAGGAGTAGTAAATTCAGAGATCTGATAATATTCGGGGGGAAAAGCTCCCGCTATGACGTGTTGTCTGTGTACATGTTGTTAATTTAGAGTCAATCCCACAAACACCAAATGTGTGTTGATACATGAAAGTATGAAAATATCCCCAACAAACTCAAATGTACTCCTGTTTTAGTAACATTTGTAAAAAAAAAAAAAAAAAGAGCTACAGAACCCAGCTGTTTTAAAATAAATAAAAGTATATATTTGTGACTAGTTCTAAATGTCTTAGAAATGGATGGAAAGTCTATAGAGTGAGGATGTTGATTTGTAGATGTGTTGGCAATAAGTCAAATAAATGAGGTCATCTTATTCACCGGCTCCATGACATCATTTATCATGTTAAGCTTGTTGTTCAATATAGCACTAAAAATGCTCAAATAGTGAAATTAGAATAGAATATACACTTTTATTAATCCCCATCCCCAAGGAAATCTCTTACATTTCTTTCCTTTTTTTTTTTTAAGTTATGTGCAGGGGTGAGAGCGAAGAAGAAGCAAAGGGGTTCAGTGCCTGGCTTGCTCGAGACACTGACTTAACTAATGGGGGGAGCGGGATCGAACCCAACCCCCTGGTGTTGCAGGAGCCTCTCCCCCCCCACTGAGCTAAAGCCGCCCCTATCTCAACATGGAGAACACAATTAAAAGCCAATTTGAATGAAGTTACTGCAGATTTAATAAATACATGTATGCAGAAATGTGGGTTTAGACTACCCACAGTATTAAGTTGATGTAATTAACGTTATTATGATGTCAACACAACCACCAACATAATCTTTGCAATTTATGAATAATGAATAATAATTTTTATCTTGCAACCGTGCATTTAATTAAGTGGTGGTCCCCTGAATAACTTTTTGTAAGTGCACAGAGCTATTTCGCTATAACCAACTAAAACTAAACCAACAGCGTGATTTCAAACTTTGGGCAAATAGCTCAACGATAGAAGAGTGTAGAACAAATCCCTCTTAACTTCCATCCTGCAGATCCCCCGCAGTAATACAATTAGTCTTTTCTCTCCCAGTCCTCTTCCAGTTGTTAGATCTACTCCTCTTGAGAGTCGTATGCCTGGGAAAAGCTTGCACAACATCTCAAGAGTGTCCGAGGATGCTTTTGAATTAGTCCGTGAGCAGCCACTGACGCACTGGCCAGACACTGTGCTTGCATCGGCACGTGTTCGCCCCCATTAAGCTTCAAAAAGTTAAACCCTCATTTGGATTTACCATACAGGGCTCCAATGGTGGCAAAAGTAACGCTACCAACTGCACGCTGCGAGTCAGACAACGCTTCTTTCCTCATAAATCCTACCTGAATCTTTCTCTGAATTCCATTCATGATTTATAGAGTTTCGCCGTCGTCGTAATTTTCAGCCTTCGGCTGTGTGTGCTGTGCTCTTTTTGTCCCTTTTTGAAGTCAAGCAACAACAACAACAACTAGAATGGGCACAAACACTGCATACCATCATCATAAGATTGATGGATTTTGCATTGAATTTTTTTTTTTTGTTTGCAGTTGCATGCCAAAAAAAAAAATATATCGTATAAAAAAAAAAAGATTTTGACTTCCCATGACTTGACCTTGACCTTTGACCCGATTGATCCCAAAATCTAATCAAATGGTCCCCGGATAATAACCAATCATCCAATATGATTCCATGATGATGAAAGATTTGATGACCTGTTCCTTTTGACCTTTGACCCGATCGATCCGATCATCTAATCATCTGGTCCCGGATATATAACAATCATCAAATTGCATGCGATGCGATTCGTTTCAATACTTTTGAGTTTTGCGAATAACACGCATACAAATAAATAAATAAATACACGGCGATCAAAACATAACCTTCCGGCATTTTCAATGCGAAGGTAACAACGAAGAAAATCTATTTGGGAGAGTAAATCATTAACTTTGAGTGTGATGGTCTTACTCTATAATGTGTTGGGACCATCTGGGGCTGCTTTCTAACGTGAAGAGAATGTGTTGGTTGTTGTTAATGCTGCCAACAGTATATCACACTATATCCCTCTTGTTATTACTGGTCATTATCAAGTGTGTGTGTGTGTGTGTGTGTGTGTGTGGAGGGGGGGGGGGGCAGGTGGACTAATAATGCCTGTATCCTCATCCATACATCCATTGTTGGCGGTCTGATCTCAATTGTAGTTTGAAAAGCTAACTTTCTTGTCAGTATATTACGGCATGTTTTTTAATGTTTATGAAGACGTCCCCCCCCCCCACCCCCCTGGTGGTGATATTCTTTTTTTCCGCAGCCATTCTGTATTCAGAGTATCGAGCGCCGCCATTGATTGCCTCTTTTAACTTGTGCAGTGAACACTGTGCTTTATCAGGCATTGTCATCTCCTCACAGGATGAGACACTGTGCATGCTAAACTTTAGATAACACAACCTGCTTTAAAAGAGCCTCCGAGTGACGGCAACAAACACATTCTGTGTGTGTATGTGTGTGTTTCTCAGTTTTCCGGCAAACTTTAATCTCTCAGGAGCTGGATGGAACAAAAAAAACCGTTTTGCTCTCATTAGATGCCAGGTGCAATCAAATGATAACTTTGTTTTATGGCAGCATATGGGAAAACATCGATGAAATTAGACTGTGATGGGAATGTTTATGCAGGCAGTACACATTCTTGTTTCAAGGCGGATAACAAATAAAGATAATGTCCCAGCGGAGGCCGGGTGTAAAATAATGGCAGTATATTGTTTAATATTAGCATTTCAATCCTCCAACACTCCCCAGCCTACTACACTGCAGAAGCAGAGAGGACTATAAATAGAGGTGAACCAAACAAATGCTTCTCTTTTTCAGGTAGTGTCAAGCAGAAGGCGGGGAGGGTGTTGATATAGAGTTGCACGGGAGCGAGGATGATTGAGGGCCAGACGCGGGCGAAGCCGAGTCCGATGTGATGTGGCATTTGGCTTGCCGGGGAGGTCAGGCTGTCAGAAGAGCTGACAGTCAGCTCGGCATGAGCCAGGTGATGGTGATGGTGCTGAGGGGAGGAGGGAGCAGCCGGCTGGCAAACCGAGCAGCACGCCCAACTCTCATTTCGCGAGACTCGTCGTGGGGGAAGTGAGAGGAAGAAGGACAAAAGGCACACGCCGGCCAAATGTGTACACAGTTAGGGAAGTGAAAACAGAATTAAATGTGTTGTTGTTGTGCTTAATTTGAGCTCACATGTTCCCGAGGCACAATTCTTTAATAAACAAAATGTGCCTCACGATGATGAATTCTTCATCTGCCTCCCTTTCAGAGCTTCACGTTGCTAATTTCCTCTGGAGAGCCAGGCTACGCTAATAGTCTGCACTTCTGCTTCGCAATGGATTTTTCGCCTTCATAATGCACCAACGAAGAAGTTAGAAAAAGTTGTTCTAACTTTAGACGACAGGCAGGGGAGCGAGAGAGAGAGAGTGCAGGAGGCAGAGCCGCCGAAGGGTGCGGGGACCAATTTGTCCTTTAATCGGTTGCCGGAGGCTCTGCTGGTGCAAATCACAGACACCCCACTGTCAAGCTTTCACCTCCTGTTAATCAATCTCACATTTGAAACTATTTTTACAATTATTATTATTTACTTTTTAGCCTTCACGTAAAGTTGAAGTAGACTTTCCATTTTCCATCATGAGAGGCTCACCCACACAGGTGTTTTCAATCACTGCCTAATTAGGCCTCTGGTCAGGCATAAACTGGGCGGAGCTGTGCTGGGAATAAGGTGATGTCACCAAACTACACAGAGACCTCAATCAAGCCCAGTTGGACACGTACACATGCTGGAGAAGGTTTTAATTGACCTGAGTTAAAACACCTGTGTGGGTGTACTTTGGATGTGAAACGAGGGAAATAAAAGACGAGCAATGCATGAAATGACATAAAAAGAGACATAAAACAATTCACAAACAAACAGAAGAAGGAGGAGACACAGACTAAATACACTACAGGAACGAGACACAGGTGGAAACAATGAGGGCGGGGCTTGCAATCAAACAGGAGGCAGAGGAGCGGCTGAGGGCAGGTGAAGGGAATGACCAATCAGGGACAGGGCAGACGATCACAGGGACAGGAAGTGCAGGGAAACAGAGGACACAAGAGACAGGACTTCAAAATAAAACAGGAAGCACACAGGGTGTTACATAGGAGATATCATACACCCTGGGTTGGACTAAAGAGTATATTCATATAAAACAAAATCTAAAAACAATGGGACAAATCCTGTTGAGGGCGTAATTCCCAACATATATCAAATAAAGATATAGTAATATCTAAAAGTTTGCAATCCCATTAGTGGACATTTTAAAATCTGATGTTAGGCCTCTTCTGCGGTTTCAAAGTCGTTATTGACTAAAAATCTTCTAGATAACTTAAAGCTGTACACTTTCTGTTCTCCAACACTCTGTCGGGTCCTTTCTATAAAGCTGGTAGACACTTATAATACCAAAGTCAACTGACTAATTGGTGAGATTTATTTATATACCGTCACAATGGTGCCAGCAATAAATGTAATACAAGTTATCTTAATGAATGCCTCTTCAATCAGATGCATGTTTGTGTTTATATGCTCTGCCTCCCTGACACACTGGAGGTAATTTAGTGATCTACTTATCTACCAATGCTGCACATCAATCAATAATCAACAACTCAAGATGTGCATGCACGGACATGTTCTCTCAATGAGCGCCCACGCTGGCCTCTCTCCTCCTTCCTTGTATAAATATGCACCAGCGATATGACTTACACTCATGCACAGTCTGTTTACATCCGGCTCCCGGAGCTGCGACATCATCTCGACTTTTACCCGGCGACACGGACCGACTGTGACATTACAGGTTGAGGGTGAGAAGGTCACGGTGGAGGTAACGTCGGTAAGCTCCCAGTTATATATACTGTTTTATATATATGTGTGGATATTGTATAGTTTATTAACCGATTATACTTGTATAAAAGGGGATGTGACAATAAAAAACTTGAAACTTGAAAACTTGAAAGTTAGTCAGCTGACGGTTGCTAAACTAACTGTGGTTGCCGGGCAGATTCACATCGCTTTCGCGCTTTATCTTTTTTCGTCCTGTTTTTTTTCCCACCTCCTCCTTCCCCTCCCTTGTAGCAGCCTGTTCTCCGTGTAACATATTTTGAGAGGTGTTTCCTTACTTAGCCACATCCCTTTCTGGCTATCGGTCACGCATCACATGCAATAAGTCATGCATATGCACCCATCCAAACCAACCTGTAAATACTCGTTCAGACTTCTACATGGCATATAGTTGAAGGCAAAAAAACTCCACTGAATAAGCAGTATATATACTTTTTCTATACTTGGGGATTCTTGAGCTTTGCAGTATGAATAAGCAAACGCATAGTAAGAGGGTTTCTCTGTACTCTGTCAACCGTGTGTGACAGCGGCAGCGGAACAATCCTAACTCTGGAGAAGTACCCGTCTTATCCCAAGAGAGCGTGCAGCCTCTGCATCACTGAAGAAGTGAGTTTACGCCACAACATGCACAAGAACACTGTCTTTAAAATATTAATAGCATCTGCCTGGAAACCAAATATGACCTCTCAGTGGGATGCTCAGCGACTGTTTCCCACAGAGACATATCAAGTCTGAGCGAGAGGTCACCTGCTCACCCAAACGGATGGATTTATGGAGGGTATGCATTTATTCCCACAATCTAATTAACAATAGGCTTTTATAATTACTGTAGGAGTGGATATCCTCTTGAGCACTGAGCACCTCGAGGTCAGGCTAGGACGTGATGTCCCGGGACACTCTCGTGTGAATCACTTCTGAGATTCATAATCAGGAGCCAGAGAGCAGGGAGGTGGTCGACCAGCTGTAAAAATCTCTTCCCGGTACGAGGAAGTGTCAGAGCGGTCGCCAAAACGACTAAAAACAACTGTTCTTACGAGTCAAATAACCAGAGAACGCTGTTAAAGTCCATTCTGCCTCTATTCTATATGAATAAAGTGCATTCATCCTCACTATCTGATGCATGTAAATAGTAGCTGGACACACAGAAACAAGAAGGTGCCGTCTAATACCCAAAATGGTTCTTCAGAGTGATGCCATAGAAGAACCATTCAAACCAGGGTTCTTCAAAGAACCATTTCCTTAAAGAGTTATTCAAAGAACCTATAAAGGTTTCTCAAAGAATCTTTAAAAAATGGTTCTTTAAGGCACCATTTTTGGTTCCACATATAACCTTTCAAACCAGGGTGACATTGAGGTTTCCTCAAGGTCATTCTGGTGGCTCTCTGAGGCTCTGTTGTCCTTCTCTGGGCCTCGAGCTTCATGTCCTGAACCTGACACCAGGCGCTTTGTATTCAGAACTGGAGAGTGTGTTTTCTCCTCCGCTGAGCATCGAGCAATAAGACGTCATCGTCATTACAGAATCTGCCCCCCTAAAAAGTTTTTTAGCTGAAACGAGACAGAATCTAAATGCCACCGACGAATCCATACTCGTAGGACTGAGTGTCTTTTACTCAACAAACTAAATGTCAACTCTACACCGGATCTCGTATGAAAACAAACGCTCAGCCAATGCGCGGCATAGCGGCTCAAAAGGTGCCCGAGGTTTGCGTATTGTGTTCGATAAATAGCCGTAAAGGCTCCACACAAAAGTGGTTATTACACCTGCTGCCCCCCCCCCCCCCCTCGGTGAGGCAGGGCACAATGTGGCTCTGTTAAAAACCCATTTGCAAAAAGGAGGATTGAGTATATGCTCAGCCTCTCTCTCTTTCTCTCTTCCACCCCCACCACCCCGTGACTGGCACAGACAGAAGGAGCTTAAAGGCCGACCTCATGGGGATCAAACACAGAGTCTATGGACCGAGTAGCAGCCTGGCTAACGGCGTGACATCTCACCACGGGCGCAGGGGGAGAGCGGCTCCCGAGCGGCTCTTCAAAAAATATGTTATTGGTCAGATGACCCACTGATGATTATTAACGCTGATCTGCTGACGGCGATCTGATTTCAACCGCACGACAAAGAAAATCTAACGTATTAAATAACAGTTGATTGGCAGCGATTTAATCCTTAAAGGGCATCTTCACACTCTAATACTGTAATTGGATGGCCACGAAATCGTCAATTAACAATCGGGCAATTAATATCGAGTTTTCTGGCGGAGCTAAAAGGTCAAATACGGTGGCACGGTACTTATATATAATTTGATATGACTTAATATTATATATTTTCCCGATTGTCTTAGTGAGATCCCAATTGATTACTAAAGTGTCTTACAAGTGATGGAGTCTCGCTTTAATTTTCATACTAACACACACATACGTGTTATCAGGCAGGAAAGTCTGAGAGTCAGCCATAGTGTGTGTGTGTATATGTGTGTGTGTGGAGGGGAAAGGAGGGAGGGGGGGGGGGTGGAGTTGGCTTGTGAATTTTGTGCAGCAATGACTGGCATTTCTATAAGGGTTTTGCATAAGTCGCGACTCTGCGACCAACAAGTGGAACTGATGCTATGTAAGGTCTGGCAGTGTTGCCCTTTGAGGCAGAAAAGAGAGAGAGAGAGAGAGAGGGAGAGAGAGAGAGAGAGGGAGAGAGAGAGAGGGAGAGAGAGAGAAGTAAGAGGCTTGTGTATTTGCATTATGCAGCGGACCAGATGGAGGCGTCTCTGTCATCCATATGCATGAGGCGGGCGGCTGCCAGCCTATCACCTTGACCCTTGCTGTGGGACTGTGACCTGGGACTCAATGGAGGAGAATGGGAGGAGTCTTAGCTGCGCTGGTGAGGCTTTATCCTGGGGATGGGAACAGTGGCTGAGCCTTGTGACTCCATCTATTGAGACTGTGGAGGAATGCCGCGCTCCTCTCCAACACCTGCCTGCTGACAGGCAGTTCATGTTGGCAAATGATGGATGGCGGGAGGGGAGGACGTTGGGAAAATGTCACAAAGACACTTCTGTAGCCGAAGCAGATGCCTTCGCAAAGAAGAGCATCTTCCAGAGGCACGTGAAACATTTATCGTTCTCAACATAATAATTGGTATATATAACAAAGTTCATCCTACTGTAACAACAATTACTATTTGCTAAATGTGGGCGTATATTCCACGTCGTCTGTATACGGTCTTCAAATGAAACAGTGGGTGCAATGCTTTCCCGTAATTTGGAGTCGCTTTGGACTCGCCGACAAAAGAAATGGCAGTAACCGCCACTTAATTATACGATTAACCTTTCCACCGTATTCCAGAGAGAATACAATCACAGTGAAAAATGCAACAGAAATGACTGCAATCCATAATTTAAATGAACTTCACGGCGCTGTCTCCGCCTTGTTTTGGTTCTTCTGTGGAAAGCGATTTCTCTCATGTTGATTGGAATTTAATTTGCGCTCTTCAAAGGCTCGTCCGCCTCAGAATGCCAATGGAGGTGACCTTTGCATTAAAAAAAAGATGCGACATGCCGTTTTGTGACAACACGAATGAATGATGTGTATCGAATCCGACGATATACAATTCACCCGAAGCTACCAGTGTAACTTTTCTTTCATTCGGAGAAAATAGACTTAAACGATCAAATGGAATACTGAAATGAGAAGTTTGCTAAAAGGAATCTGGTGCTTTAAAAACACTTCAACTGTTGTCCACAGGGGTCGCCAAAATCCACTCAAACAGTTCCTCATCGTAGCTTTAAAACGAGGAGGAGGACATATCCAGTCTTCACTCACATTTTTACCATAACATTTGTAATTTATTTATTTTCCCGGACAATTAACCTGCTGGAAATTCACTTTGGTCACTGCCTTGTGTGTATATTTTGTTTTCTCTGTATATTTAGTATTTTAGTATTCGTAAGTATTTAGTATTGTTATTATGTTTTTTGTTTTATTTTTATTAATGCTCTAATGTGCACCCGCTGCTGTGATCCTGAAATTCTACCACTTTGGGACTAATAAAAGATTATCTTATCTTATTTGAGATTGTCTTTAATGTGAAATATAGTTTAAAATCTTTATTTACCTGATGTGTTATATTATCTTATTACATTATATTATGTTATATTTCATTTAAACATCATTATCAAACAGCATTTTAATCAAGTTTCAAGTCAGATATAGCCGTCAAGCATATTTCATATGAACTCTTTTACCATTCACTCTAAATGGGTCACATAAACAGCGTTCACATCGTGCTCTGAGTGGATGTAAATATTCTAATCTCTATGTCAGATGAAGCTCGACTTTGTCATTAATTTTGTGACGTGTAAAGCTTTAATGGACAAAAAGCTGGTGCAACCTCCAAACTCTGCTCTGTAGCTTAAGTGTAATAAACACACAATAAGACTCTCATTCATAGACATTAATGTAAATATTCTTTACATGCTACTCCAGAGATCTGTGGTGATTAATAGCTCAGACCTATAGCTTACCTCAGAGAGAACCAAAGAGCATATGAGCTCCCCTTCTGAATCCTATACAGTTAACTTTATTTAACTGCCGCAGTATATCACTTTTTTTGACTGCACCATGTTTGTCAGTATTCCCAGCGCAGACACCAACAACACATTCGTCACTGTAGGGATTCCCACGTGGACGGGAGGAGGGAGTATTTCTGCTTTCTGCGGAAAAAAGATGGCTGAGAAAATAAGTGGCAATGGTAGCATTGTGATGCACCGCAAAACGAGAAAGTTTGCCTCACAGTGAGAGTGTGTGTGTGTGTGTGTGTGTGTGTGTATGGTGGTGCTAGT
The DNA here is from genome assembly GCF_029220125.1 of Pseudoliparis swirei. NCBI lineage: Eukaryota > Metazoa > Chordata > Actinopteri > Perciformes > Liparidae > Pseudoliparis > Pseudoliparis swirei. The sequence goes on along the minus strand of NC_079405.1, from coordinate 24,965,025 downwards.
AGTGGTATGGAGTTGTCTGTGGAGAAAGCTGAAGTGTCTCCTTGAAATGTCAAACTGCTGAGGCAAGCAGAACGCAGGAGGCGGCAAACATAAGCTGCATGGGGGATGACACTGGGTAGTGTGTGTGTGTGTGTGTGTGTGTGTGTGTGTGTGTGTGTGTGTGTGTATGACAGGCTAGTACCTTCATTTAAAACACAAGAGCTCAGTTGCCTAGTGCTTCTGGACAGGTTGTCTTGTGGTTTTATTAAACTGGGGACAGGTGACACATTTTTCCACGATCTAGCTGGTGATGGACTGGGACACCAGAGAGAGAAGAAGCCCCTCCCCTTCCGGTGGAACGCCGTGGGACCCGAGTTTGGCAACACGATGTTATTGCGAGACAAAAAAAAAAGGTTTGGTTTCGTTTGAATTGAATTATTTCACACGTGCGTCAAATTAAAAGATGAATTGTCTCGTCGCTGTTTGATCGCCCGTCTTTCCCGTTTCATTCATTCAGAGAATTACCTCCACGCGGTTTACTGCAATCACCCCGTAAGCGTATTAAATAAAGCCCCGCACAACGCTGTGACTAAAGTGATTTCAAATGTCTGAATGCTGTGGGAGGTCTGAATATGTGTGTCTGTCTGTGTGTGTGTGTGTGCGTGTGTAAGTGCGTTTGTGCTCGTATATGTACATGTGTAAGTGTGCACTTACATGTGTTTGTGTAAGTGTGTGTTCACTTGTGTGTTTAAGTGTGTACATGTGTATTTACATGTGTATGTGTGTGTGTACTTGTGCGTGTAAGTGTGTACATCTGTGTTTACGTGTGTATGTGTGTATGCGTTTGTACTTGAACGTCTAAATGGCTCAATTAAAAAATAAATGAACATATACGCCTACGTCTATAATATTCCCATCATGGAGAGAGATGGGCTACGTGACTCCTGTGTGTGTGGCGACAAGTGCAGGACGAGACTCCACCCACACACTGGGAGACACACACACCACACACACATTACACACACGTACACACACCACACACACACAACACATACACACACACACACACAATGTGTATGTACACACACTTACACACACACACGTGTGTACACACACAATGTTTATACAGTACACACACTTACACACACAATGTTTATAAGTGTACATGTGTGTTTACGTGTGTGTGTATGTGTTTGTACTTGTGTATGTACATGTGTATACATATGTGTGTGTGTAAGTGTATGTGTACTCGTGTATGTACGTGTGTGTGTGTAAGTGTGTGTATAAACATTGTGTGTGTAAGTGTATGTGTGTGTGTACGTGTGTATAAACATTGTGTGTGTGTAAGTGTGTGTGTACTCGTGTATAAACATTGTGTGTGTGTAAGTGTGTGTGTACTCGTGTATAAACATTGTGTGTGTGTAAGTGTGTGTGTACTCGTGTATAAACATTGTGTGTGTGTGTACTCGTGTATAAACATTGTGTGTGTGTGTAAGTGTGTGTGTACTCGTGTATAAACATTGTGTGTGTGTAAGTGTGTGTGTACTCGTGTATAAACATTGTGTGTGTGTGTAAGTGTGTGTGTACTCGTGTATAAACATTGTGTGTGTGTGTGTGTGTGTGTATAAACATGGTGTGTGTAAGTGTGTGTGTGTGTACTCGTGTATAAACATTGTGTGTGTGTGTAAGTGTGTGTGTACTCGTGTATAAACATTGTGTGTGTGTGTACTCGTGTATAAACATTGTGTGTGTGTGTAAGTGTGTGTGTACTCGTGTATAAACATTGTGTGTGTGTACTCGTGTATAAACGTGTGTGTGTGTGTAAGTGTGTGTGTACTCGTGTATAAACATTGTGTGTGTGTGTGTGTAAGTGTATATTTGTGTATGTGTGTACTTACGTGTGTGTAAGTGTGTACATGTGTGTGTGTGCGGTGAACTCTCCCAGTGCAGTGGGAGGTGCGTGAGTCTCGTCCTGCTCTTGTCGTCGCCACGGCCCACAGGAGTCACGTAGCCCATCTCTCTCCATGATGGGAATATTATAGACGTAGGCGTATATGTTCATTTATTTTTTAATTGAGCCATTTAGACGTTCAGCCTTTCGAAAATGTAATTATAGGACCAACGAAAGTAAATCATTAAGCTGATAACATAAAGTATTAAGAACACAAGAGAAAAGTCGAGTGACTGTCATTAAATTGTAATTTAATTGTGTGTATCGTTTAGCCTCGTACATGAAATGCTACATTTGGCAGGAACTTATCTGATTAAAGGGACATTCTGTACCAGATGTTAAAAAGGGCAACGAATAATTCAACACACTGTCTGAGCGGTTAAGGTGTTAATACATTTCTCCAGCTGACACGACCGCCACCGTCACACAAATAACGGGCGTATAGGAAATTAGAAAGGCATCCATCAGTACAGGTGGTGTTGGAGAGATACAGCGTGTCCAAAGGAAACAAATGAGGAGAGCAAAAATAAACCCTCTAATTAGCCTCGTGCAGACCTGAGCCAGGAGGTGTCCTTCTCACTCGGGCTTTGGAGCAAGTTGAGTGAAGAAGAAACCGCCCCGCCAGACGCACTTCTCTCCAAATGAACACTGACTACTATCCGTGCAACTCGGTGTCCTCCACCTGTCATATTTTCATAGAGAGCTTCATTTGGTAACCGACTCCACGAAGGTCGTTATTTTCCATTTCCTTATGAAAATATGTTTCAGTGACGGCTCGTACACTTTTTGGCCCGGAAAATAGCGAATACACAAAAACACACACAAAACTAGAACGGGCACTCGGTAGAGCGCATACCTTCGCATATCACAAGATTGGGCATTGAATTATGAACATTTTGGCATTAGTTGCATGCCAATTGGATAAAAATTGACCGCGCAATAGTAAAAAGGAGATTTTGACCTTTTCATGACCTTGACCTTTGACCCGATCGATCCCCAAATCTAATCAAATGGTCCCCGGATAATAACCAATCATCCCACCAAATTTCTTGCGATTCAAGAAGATGTTGACCTTTTTATGACCTTGACCTTGACCTTTGACCCGATCGATCCCAAAATCTAATCAAATGGTCCCCGGATAATAACCAATCATCCCACCAAATTTCATGCGATTTGGTTTAATACTTTTTGAGTTATGCGAGTAACACGCATACAAATAAATAAATAAATACACGCCGATCAAAACATAACCTTCCGCATTTTCAATGCGAAGGTAATAAGACGATCCCCGTTAAAGCCTAGTTTCATCAGCTTATGACCCGAGGCCTTATATTTCCCAGGAAACCTAAATCCACCCCGCAACCAGGGATATGCTTCCACCATTCACATACTCCCCTCCTAGCAACTAATGAAATGCTGACGTGATGTTATCTCCCACACAAGGACACCACTATGTATCTATTCACAGCTCTAAATAGCATAAATTAATAAATATGCATACAACATGTAAGACTACACCGACCTTTATTGAGATTTGAATATCAAAGAGGTGCTCATTTGCATATGAAGGGAGAGTGTTTCTACGACTGATTTAGAAATCAGAGATGAATGAAGCTTTCATCCATTAAAATCACAACCTGCGTTGTGATTGTATTTGCAGTGTGAAGACACTGCAATCCATCCCAATGACACGCTATATAGATCAAACGAGACCGTCAGTGGGCAACGTTTATCTGGACGCCTGATTTTGCTTTTATTTAAGTCTTTAAATTGAAAAAATATTCTTTTTTTTAAGTCACATTTTTAGATTTTGATTAGTGCACATATATGAAAGATACCGAAGATATAAATCAGTGTAATTTGTACAGGTAGCATGACTTCACCAGGCTGTTACTATGGCGACGTAAGTGTGCGGCACACTCAGCGATGACTTTTCCTTTCATTTTGTAGCGAGAGAGTAAAATGGCTTCAGACTTCAGATGTTCAAGGTCCTCCTGAGAAGGGTAACTTCTAAAAAACATGTGCATAAACTCAGATGGGAAAAAGAAGGGAACAAAGTTGAGTTAACTTTTGCTTAACTCTCCAAAACATTGAACATTTCAGTAAACCTCTTTGTTCATTTTTTAGAGTTTTTTTAAATGAGGACATTTTAATTGTGTGAATATTGCTTATGTTCTTATGGGACACTGTCTCTCAAATATGGAATATAATAAGGATATAAAATGTGAGTCATTTCTAAAATGCAAGTCTTCCTTCATCCTTATTGGCCGCTCCATGCTCCTTGTCATTTTACACGGCGGTAATGCTACATTTACTTAAATATACTGACATTTATTTTGTATTCACATGCTTTTATTCATCGTTTCATCAAAATGTTGTCTGCAAATATTTATCTGAATATTTAATGTGAGTTTTTGGTGGCGCTAATAATGTTTCATTGGTGTGTCGACTCTATTTGTAGGCTCTGCTTAGCTCCTGTGATGAGTCTTTGATTCCCTTCGCGGTGGCTCTTTGTCCGGGGGCCAATAAATGATGGCGACCAATCAGCAGCAGGCTGTTTCTACTCTCTGCTGTCAGGGGGATGTAATGAAGAGCAATGGCGGTACAATGAGAAACACAGCGTTTCGATTCTGATACAGATTTTTTTTTATAAAAGCTAGCGGTCTCCGTGGATCTCTGCGGCCTGATGGAGGACAACACAGCTGCTGCTTGCGTCGCTTTCTGGCCTCCGGCCCGCGAGCGTTTGGTATTCAGCTGGCGGCTCGTGGACCGCTGCCCATAAACGGAGAAGCGCTCCTCAGCAAAGACTGCTGTGTGCGCCACATATTAACCATATTCTTTTTACTCCACCTCCGCAAACAATATACTGTAATATATGACGCAACCGTTGTAGATCCCTTTTCCCTTCACCGACAGCTGGGGTGTGGAACACGAGTTGTCCTAACAGTAGATGCCGAGAGGGTTTGTACGTGAACTATAGGGAGTCCCCCCCCCCCCCCCCAACATACACACACACACAAGTTAGATGAGCTTTGATGGAATGAAGAGCTCATTGATATTTATCAGTACATTAGGTTTAGGATGCGGTGAGGAGGAACTCGCTGCTTAAACCCAGGTTGTCTGAATTATCAACAGCTGTTACAGCCCTATACCCCCCCCCCCCCCACTAGGGGGTCCCACCAGGCGGTCTGGTTTTTATCCGCGGTGAGTGATCACCCCAAATAACTGCTTCCTCATTAGCATCCAGGCTGAGACGTGACAGGCGGATGGTAGATGTCGGAGGAGAGAGAGAGAGAGAGAGAGAGAGAGAGAGAGAGAGAGAGAGAGAGAGAGAGAGAGAGACATGCATTGCAGACAGGGCCTTGGCTGTGATGGAGAGACCCCATCACTCCTCTGCCCTGTCTTGTCACACACACTCCTCTCCCCATCATCGCAGGGCTTACAGAGCGGAGCAATCGGTGCTGTGTCATTCCCACCCTGCCCCTGGTCCTTCAGATTGATCCGAGAGAGCGAGAGAACGATGAGAGGGGTAGAAAGTCATAAGAGTCTTCAGCAACTTTTAGTTTCACCTGAAAGAGCAAAAAGTGAGTGCAGAGGGAAACAGACCCGCAGTCACAACCTCGGATCGTAACCGGTGGCGGTTCGTTAAGTCGGCCCGTTTCCCACCTGCTGCGCTGACTTCCTGACGGTTCTCTGAAGCTCTTCATTTGACATTTGGAGAAAAAAAACACCAACGCACGGCGGGCAGAAATGTGTGTTTCGTGTACTTGAAAGGTCTCGCGAGGGTTGTGGAAGGCGTGCTTCACGGCGTAGAGCTGGAAATACATTTTAGGGCTGTTACGCAATAGTTCTGAAAGTAAACACAACAGAGAAGTAAACTCTAAACCGCTCCGCCTGCACGCTCTCATTAGGTCCAAAGCTGTTTTTGAACCAACTAAATGAACATTTAGTTTATTTTTTAAATTCTGAGCGACAGGATATTTTATTTTTTTCATTTTTGTCACATGTACACAATATATTTTGTGACTATTTGATGATACTGGGCTAAAATATTACAACGGGCTGATGTGCAATCAGAGTACTCTTTTAATGCAGTCTACAAGACACACTATCCATCCTAGTGTATAAGTACTTGAGAATAAGGATATCAAACTAAATATTTTGATATTTAAAGCAAATTAAGTTGTGTAAAAAGTGTATACGAGGTTATGAGTAACAGTGGTTCTCACACAAGATCATGAAGAGTCTAGACTGGATCCTTCTGGTTCTGTTTGCTGTAATATTCTGATGGTTAACATACCACAAATGAGTCAAAGTATTAGCATTTAAGGGCAGAACTGATTCTGTATTGGTCTAATGTGATCATTATTGACCATTTAGCAACACTGGAAGATTGTGTAATTTTTTTTTACATTGCATCAATTGTGACTTTTTTAAAAGATATTTTACTTTTTTATGCCTCTTTAAAAAAACAAACATATATTAGGTAGTTGCACTATTATAAGTCTTTATAATGGTCAAACCTTCGTTAATGTATTATATATTATATATTATATATGTATTAATTTTATTTTTTGGGGGGGGGGGCGGATATGAATTGTTAGAGACAGAATTTCAGAGTCATGGTGATATGTTATGCTCATTTGAACACTATCATTGAGATAAAGTCTGAAATATACCATTCAATGGAAAAAAAATATTATAATAATATATATTAATGCAAAGAATAGAGAGATGTCGATAGTTATTTCTAAAGTAGGCTTAACGACGCCCCTGGTGTGCATCATTATCCCCACTTGTATGACACATTGTGTAGAGATTACGACACATGAAAGACACAACATTCTTGGAGGTTGATCGGAGGTGCAGTGCGATCGAGGCGGGAGGAGGTTATGACAGTAGGCTATGTGTCATGCCTTTGAGTGTGGCCATTAAAAAAACTCAAAAACATTTGCCCTTAAACATTGTCACATGACTCATCCAACCTTTATGGTTGGCCTTTACCGCAGGAAGAGGTATTTCTGACTGCCACACGAAGCGCTTGCTCACCTTTGCAGCCCTCTTGCATTCTTCTCATGTCTTTTTGGGGGGTTTCAATACTCCAGTATCATTTTTTTATTTCACATGTGCACCCTGACGCTTTTTATTTTCTCTGTTTATTTATTTTATTGCATCATCTTTCACTGTGTAGTGTACTTTTTCTCGTTTAACTGTTGAAATGTTTTGCCAAATTGTTTTTAATTGACTACTGTACTGCACTTTGTGACAATTTGTCTGTGATAAGTGCAACATAAATACACTTTAATTACTTACTTTAAAGAGAAACAGATAGTCAACTATGGTAAATCTTGCTTGTAGAAAGAGCTTAGTGGCATAATCAGAAAGTATGTTAGCTTCTAAACAAAACAATTACCCATGTGCTCATCATTTTGGACCGAAGCCCAAACTCACAGATGACAATCTGGCGCCGGATCCCAGCAGCCTTCACACGGGACTCTCCTCCAAGAAGGGACCGGTGATACTTAGCAGCCCATAACTGCCCTTTTTATGGGATCATTTGGTGCACTTGGGGCCCCACAATGGTCCATAAAGACCGCGTCGTCTCCATGGAGATGTAATGTGGAGGAGGCGGTGTCAATCAAAAAGGGAGTAAAAATGGAAGCTGCTTCACATTAGTGATGGCTAATTAGCTCACGGCGACGAAGCTGTCGGGACCTCCGGCGGCTCAAGAGAAGCTCCGGCTTTTGTTGTTTTCCATGGGTCATTTTACATTCCCCCCCAGGGGTGCGCTGAAAATGACACGCTTTAAGATCCGTTTTGTTTTTGCGAAGCACAAGAGTGTGAGTGAAGAGCACAATTAAGAGCAAGATGACCTCATGCTGTTTGTTCCATAAAAAACACATGTTCGGTATAGCTTGCAGAGCGAGAGGGATTTTAGCTCTTTTATCAAGTCTGGCTACGGCTTGGAGCTTTTTCTCAAACCTTCTCCTCCTCCTCCTCCTCTTCCTCCTCCCCCTCCTCCTCCTCCTCGGCTGTTCCCTTTGCCAGAAGAGGAAGCAGCATCCAGGAGAGGACTCTCTGCGTGGATGATTCATTCTGAAGGCACTTTCTTGTCAAGAGGACCTTTTGCTCAGCGGATAGAGGCAGCGTGCTTCTGTCAGGCCTTTGAAATTTTAAAAACGATGTCTTCCACTTTGTGTCCCGCTGACGGCTTTGAACGTTCTCATGAAAAGCAGAGAGCAACAGAGACGGGACCGACGAGAGCTGAGGGAGAACAAAGACGGGCCGAATCAACTTCATCCCCAAAAATAGATGACAGCGCCGCCGCCGCCCGAAAAAGATGCAAATAGATAATCGAAAAAAAGCTAGTGTGTCTACGTTTTTTTCTGGAATGTATATAAGAACGGGGCTAATTTTGTACCGCCACTGCCACTTTTAATCAACAGGCTTGTCTTCCACCTGCCTGTTTGGCAGTTAATAGAATGACTGAAGAAAATTAGCATTTCATCTTGTAGCTTTTTCCATATCGTTCCTATCTTGGCCCCTAAAGAGACACAAATTAAATATTCTGGTCTATTTTTGAAAAACCTCAGATATAATCTGATTGCACTACATGTGCACCAGAAGGTAAAACAGATTCTTCAGTTACTGAGGCTGTACTTACTTCCCACTTGGACAAGCTTCCCCTCGCTCTCGCTGTCCTCCTCCTCGTGAACAAGATGTTCAGCTCTGTGATGGAGGGTCTCCGCCAGCAGATGTTTGTTTGTTTGTATTTTATTCAGTCAATCAAATCAAATACAATACAATATTATCCTATATAATATACAAAAGAGAAAGACTGAAAAGGTATAGGTAGAAGCAAAAAATGCTTATAAATTCCTATCCTAAATTGAAATCAAAATAAATCAGAACATTAATATAAAATAAAGAAGAAATTAAACAACAACAAAAACAACAATAAACAAAATATATTTATATATACTACCACATACATCTTCCATATTAATACGTTTTTAATTACATTTATAACTCTCAAGAATTGTTTTATAAATAATTCCCTTGAAAACCAAAAAGGAGTTCACCATTCTTACATCCATTTCAACATTATTCCATAATTGGACTCCTACAACAGAAATACATCTTCTTTTGTAGAGATGTAAAGATTTTGCTCAGTGTTTTATGGGTTTTCTCTACAATGTTGTCTTTATTGTCCCATCACTCTTCACATGAACACAGGTGTCTAGGAATGGAAGCTTCCTAAAGAAAAAAAAGTCTTCACATTTCGATGGATCGTTGTGCGTTGGTATTGTTGTGGTTGGATTTGCTCCTTTTTAATCGATCCTGACTAATCTCCTAACCTGATACGTGTAAACCTGAATCCATCTCCTGTCAGACTGCTGGTGAGACGCCACAGGATACTCACACACGGGACCTCGGTCATCAAACACACAGGACACACAGAGTTTGGATCAGAGTTCAATTCACATAGATTTATTTGCAACCAACAGCTTCAAAAATAACCCCTGAGTTGGGTCCTCCCTCCGCATCTGTCTTCCCCAACCCCCGAACAAACACATTGACATATTATTCATAACATCACATTCAATGCATGTGCCGCCTCCGTCGAGCCGGTTACTTTAAGGAACGCGGCGGTTCTTGCTGACGTCTCCCCCCCTGGTCACTTCTCTTATTGATATTTTGTCTGAGCATCCCGGCCCTTGCTCTACACTAGTCTCCGTTCTACCCGAAAATACTGGACCAGCACAAGGTCGCCGTGTCTATCTACGTCTGGCGTTCTTGGAACTCATGATATGGAGAAAGATGTGTGCGCTCTACATTATCTTTTCTGTTGTAATTTAAGCCTAATATAAAACTATGCAAAAGTATAACACATTTTCCTCTCTATGTGGATGCAGCACACAATTCAATACATTATATCTTCCATAGTATACATTGGGTAATTGATTAAATCAAATTTTAAGTGAGGCGTTTTCATTTTAATTTGTTTGTTTATTACAATGTGATCTCACTGCAAAGGTCATCCTCCGGCATCATTGAGTGCATCATAGTCACATCACGTCATAAAATGCTAATGTCCTTGATATATAAATTTGGAGCATGATATATATACATCTTTTTCAAACCAGCATATGCAGCTTCATTGCTGTTGCCGTCCACAGACTAAATTACTCTACACACAGTTTGAATGATTAGCTCCAAAAGTGTAAATAAATGATGAACTTATTTTTAACCTCAGTGTGGTTTAAGAGTCCCGATAATATCTTTCAACGCAAAGTCATTGAAGTCGCCCGCTAATGTATGCAAAGCAGAGGCAATAAAAGTCAGTGAGCTTGAACGTATAGATACATATGCAAAACAAGTGGAGTCAGTGAACCGCTAATGGGTCCGTTTCATCATCAGGAGACGGCAGAGCCGTAACTTCTGCTAACAATCTGCACATGGAGACATCTACTGTAAATGCAGGGAGCAGGGAAGAAACATTTACTCTCTTTCTGCGATATGATGTGGAAGATGCTGATGAGAGCGGCGGGACAGAGGCACAGTGGCCGGTAAAGGTGCAGAGTTCCCTTTTCCAATACACTCTGGCAATTTTAGAATCCATTACCATCAAAAGAAAGACAACTCCGTGGCTTCATGGGTCCTAAATGACTCACGATTAGAGCGAGCACAATTCATACGGACTGCTGCAGAATGCAGCCCCACTGAGCAATCAACACACACCGAAGAGGCCTTTTCCACATCCAGTCAAGCTGGGAGAGGAAAAAGGGACGAAGCCACCGATCTTCGAGGAGGGAGTGGGATCCTATCCGGATTCCACCGAACAATCCAGTGGCTTTTAAACACATCGCAATCCATATGCGCTTTTCAAGCCTCCCCCCCCCAGGCAATCATCGACAGCCTGCACACACATCGAACAGTGCACAAAGAGGGACATTTGTTTGGTGTGTGTTATATTAGCTCTGCATGGATACTTGCTCGCTGACGAGTTCTTCTCCTCTTTTCATTGTAGAGAAGAACAGAACAGTTAATTATTGTGTAATGCAGACAAAGAAGAGGTGTCATGTGTTTCCTATTTGTGCACAGTTTTGAAAATGTCCAACATCTCAGTCTTGCTGCATGCATAAGCTACTTGCTCCAAAAACCATTGACAGAATGAACTAAAAAGTACCCGAGACGTTAAATTTAAACGTGTTGACGTGCATATTCTTTCTTAAATGTTTGCATTTTGTTGGTCAAAATCAACTGGTATTAGTCTAATTATAAATATAATTATTCAAGACTATCAATCTGCTGAATAGTCATTTTTAAAACACGACACACTTCCTTCCTGCAGGTCATCATAAGTGATGTTTGAAAGGGATTTTTTTGTTTTTCTGACTCTAAACGTTGTTAAATTGGAAAATTGCTACATACTATACCTTTTTATAAACTGTTATCCACTGCACATCTTTAGAACCCCCCCCCCAAAAAAGAATTTACATTCACATGTACCTGTCTATACTCCACATGCTGACCGGTCCGCAGCAGGTGATGCTAAACTATCTGATTCGGGCGTCCGTGAAAATAGATTCCACCCCTTAAGAGGTATTTCATTTTCACCGTAAACCACCGAACTAGCAGATCAAATCATTCTGCATTCTTGGCGAGGCTCCAGACTGAGTAAGTGGAGGCTGCATTTGTGAATCCCAAAGTGTTCATGTGTGAATGCTGAGCCAATAAATTATACATGGTGTGTCACTTGCTGAATCATAAGGATGATATTTCACCAAAAACACACACACACACACACACACAAACACACACACAGTCTCTCAGCATAAAATGTGACTCAGAATAAAGACCTTCCAGTGTCACACATTTGGATTATAGCCATGCGGCCTTAAATGCATCCCTTCAAAAGACAAATCCGGCTCTATAAAACACTTTAACGGCAGCGCCCGCAGCTGTTTAAGTGACCGAAAGAGAGAAAACAGGCAGACTTGTAAGCGCTAGAACAATAAGAGGCTGATTTCAATGCAGTTATACACAGCGCATTTCACAGATAGCATCATTTGATGAAGAAACACGAGCTCGTAATACGCACATGATACTTTATTCATTCGGGAACGCTCGTACAGCACATGTCGTGTCCTGACCATGCGGCCGTCTATCAACACAGGGGGCCCTCGCAAAGACAAAGATCATCTGTATTCAGCAGACAGGAGAATAACACAGGGCCGTGTTGCTGCAGGTCTGGTGATTCAGAGTCTCAAAACAACTCATGAAGTGCGTTTGATGGATTTAACGCACAGAAACATCCAATATGGACATTCTCTCTCAAACACTACTGAAAAACTCAATCTAGCTCGTATTAAAACTCAGAAGCTGCATGATACTGACATTCGTAGTGAAAAAAAGCACAACCCAGTCTCCTAAATATCAGATTCATATACTAATTTGCAAATATTCTAAACAAACGTCAAGAGGCAGGAAGCTGGTGAAGGACACAGGGAGTTGACAACGGGATGCCGGCAGACTGGGATGGCTGGAACACACCAAAAAAGTGAAAAGTGGCCAGTTTGGTGGGAGTTGATGATCGGAAGGCGTAATATTATGTATGCTGAGTTTTCTAATCTGGCGTTTTTCCATTTTTATTTATTTTCGCGCTTCTATTTGTGAACGATCCTCTTTTTGTCATCAATGTTTAAATGGGAATGGACGCTCTGCATCCCATGTCCCAATATAACTATAAAAATGTAGCACTTAAACTATATTAATCAACGTGTGAAGAACACTGCTGGGAAAAGACGTATTTCAGACGCATGAGGGTAATAATAAATATCACTCTCAGTGGGTGAATGGTGTCTCATCCGATTTGAACATTCCACGTCACATTACATCATTTCAGCCGCTCTCAGTCAGCGGTTGCGGTGATGTAACTCATCGAGGAGGTGGCCCGTAATCCCAAACACCGGGCTCCGTGGTTTTGGCACTACAGGAAATGTAAAACACCCCCAGCCGCTGGAGGGAAGCTGGAACCCTGAGGTACCCCAGAAGATAACAATGCTCCAAGCTCAATTATTCAACACAGAGACGAACCGAAAGTATACGAAGCATGTGATCAATTATTAACCCAGCCCCATGCATTATTGATTTGGCGAGCTGGAACATTCATTGGGACTTTGATTTTTCGTGTTCGCTCGCCCGGTGAAAACAAGAAGAAGAAAAAAAAACCTGCAGCTTCTGCGCTTGTATTCCTTTGAATGACCCTCACGTTGACAGAGAAGAGGGGTGGGGTCAGGCGTTTGATGCGGTGTTTGTGTACGCATGTGTGTGCGTGCTTATGCCTTCAATTGCCACACATTTTGTCAAACATTTGTTTTCTCTCTCCCCTGCATTGATTGCCACTGGCTCTGGAGCAGAACCAGCGCGTAGGACGGCCTGTCGTCGCCCGTCATCAATATGCATGTCTGACTCCCCGCGACCTTGAGAGGGTAAACAGACGAGATGAAAACAACTTCCTGGACGCACTTCCTGAGTTTGTTTCCCAGGGCATGCGTATTGATGAATAGCACGCGCTGTAGGTGCATTCATACACTGACTGTGTGGGGTTTGCATCACCGGGGATTCTGCCATGCTCAGCTCATGCGATTTTTGGGTGGCTGTTGAGTTTAAGGATTTTTTAATGAGAGGAGCGTCTTCACAGCGAAAAGCAAAGGGTGAGCTTCGGGCGCATCAAAAGGGCGATGAATATTCAACGTGGCAACCGTGACTTTGACAAAGGCAACAAAAAAAAGAGAGAGAGAGAGAGTGGCTTTTCAACTTCACAGCAGAGCACATTCTCTATTTATTACCAAAGAAAACAGGAACAGCAACTCATACATTTTAGAGAAGCTTGCAGGAGATGAGTTATTACATGTTTAATTGTGTTTTTTCTAACTTTTCATTTGCCTGTTCTTTTTACTTTCTCACACCTTCATTTCAATTGCAAAGTAGCGATGCAGACCAAATAGCTAATCCAATCCTCCTGACAGGTTAGAGGTGTGTTTATCGGCCCTAATGTAAACTGTAAACATGTCCCGCTCACCAGATTATATCAATAACCGACCCCATTCACTTGTGGTTACAGGTTGTTCGCGACGAGCACATCCGTCGCGAAGCACAGCGATCATTCACTCGGCTTTTATGGGGCTTTTACTGGAGATATCAATCGCCTGCAAACACTCAACTTCCTGGTCTGGCACGCAGCCCAGGACCCTGAGACAGCGGCGTCCCGTGGGAGGTAATCGCTGCTGGAAGGCCCAGTCAGAAACCACACAGTCAATTTTACACATGTCACACGGGCCACATTGAATCACGCCAGGCAATTTCAGAGTTGAGTAACCAGTGTTTCAGCGGCAGTAATTGGATAAGCTGGCACCTCAAAAAGAGCTGGCTCTTAATGTACCTCTTGGTGTGTGTGTGTGTGTGTGTGTAGCCTGTCATCATTCTCATCACTCCGCTCTGTTAAAAGTCACAAGGATGAGACCATTTTTTGGTTGTTGCTAATTATTTGCTCTTTTTTGTTTGTCACCTTTTATGTGAGCTAGCTAGAGGTGGGCCATGTCATTTTGTTTTGTAATTCTTGGCCGATATTTTCAGCTTCCTCAACTTTGCCACCAAAACTTGTGTCGGTTTGGATCCACTTGGATTCTATCAGGAAAACGTTGATTAATGGTAAAAGTTAGGTTGGATATTCACTCCCAAAACATTTTGCAATGACGATTTTGGCTTCCCACCATTATGAAGATGAGATAATCGAAATAAAACAGTTATAATGCCGAATTATGTGTTGTAATGATGCTGCAATTTAGTTTTAATATTATGACACACCTTTCTATCGTAGTAGTGAACTTCCTCTGCTCCCCGGGTGCGGTGTTTTTGGTCGGTTTGCCCTCGCTGCTTTGACATGGACATCGCTTTCTGGTTCCTACTGACAGTCAATGTTAGTTTCTTTTCGCCATTTTAGCCGACCTATAACCAGATTGTTCTTTACTTCTTGCATTTTTCTGTGTCCATTGAGGTTTTAAAGAACAAGTAGAAAACCTAAAGGATGTACATTCGGATTGTACGGTTTCACTCAAGGATTTCTAGCAGATGTTCTCCATCAAGACGGCTGATGTTCTGGTTCTGATTTCCCTTTTCATATTCATCCGATTGTGAAAAATAGGGGGAACAATCATAACCAGGTGAAGATAACTTGTGAATTCAGCAGGTGTGATCCATGTTGTAAATGTGTATCTTTGTGGGATGCTGAGCCGTTAAAACATTAATATCATGGCAGGGGGTCTTCATTTCGATTCCTTTGGGCGGCTTTTGCTCAGGCTTTAGCTCAGTGGGCCCAGAGGGCTGCCTGCCAGGGTGCTTGGATCCTTCGATCGGTCCCCCCATTTTCAAGTCACAAGGCACTGAACCAGGCACTGACTGAGTTGGCGCCCGGGCGCTTCCCACCACTGCTCCTTAATAACTAAGGATGGGTTAAATGCAGAGAACTAATTTCCCCTTAGGGATTAATAAAAGTGTATATTCTCTTCTTATAAAATCAGAAAAGATAATGACATCCGACTGTGTTTTGAAATCATACCTTTACACAGACGAATCAAACTCCACCATCCTGTCTGCAACAGCTCAGTGAGTCTTTAGAGACTCGCACTTTTTTTCTCAAAGATGTGAAAATAAGTGAAAATGAAACACCAACGTTTCTATAATTAGAAGTGATGTATGCACGGTGGTGCACTCTGTTCTTATACCTTCTGTGACTCTATTTAGCTAAACTGCAAACTTAAGAAACCATTAAAAGCTCTTTAATATCAATTCTACAAAGGTTTTGTCTTCTTAATTTGTTCTAATAAATGTTTGATTAACTGTGCGAGGACATCTGATGCCAGTAATAGAAAGAGCGGAGCAAAATTATCCGAAGAAATTAATTGGATAGTAAGCTGGAAAGAGCAGAAGTGAGTCAAGTGGTTCTCAAACTTTTCCTGTCACGCCTCAAGAAAATGATCTGCGATGACTTATTATTGAAATAACTATTTGTGACTCCTCCATCTGTGTTTTTTCAAATAAAATAATAGAATAAAGAAAATTAAAAATCATATTCAAGTAGACCAAATGTGCAATCACTTTGTTAGAACAACGTAAATAAGTTAGTTGAGCTTTTGTTTTGAAGGGCAACAGCAGAAAAGCTGATCTCATGGAGTCTTGGCCGTCAAGCCTAACCTGTTAACAGCGTAAACATTTACACGAAGGTACAGGCATTTCAACATGTATTTATTATATGACTTACTTTTATGTCCGTGTACTTTGAACTTGTGTAATATGTGAAGTTCTCAATAAAAGTCTTTCTGCATTTCCTCCTGCGCCCCACCTGTAGTACCAGTGCGCCCCACTAGTTTGAGTACCACTGCATTACACACACATGGTCTTCCTCAGGTAAAGGTGAGAGAGTGCGAGCACAGCCTTGGCAGTTAGTAGAGGGCTCACACTCTCATCTTCATCTTCATCATGCGCTATCAAAAACGTCAAAAAGATGAAGAGAAGAAGTACGCAGTGTGCAGGCGAATAGGCAACACAACAGAGCCTTGAGCCTCATAGTCACGTATACGTCTGGGCTCTGTTATTGCACCCCGCCCCAAATGACATCCCACAGTGCGCGGAGACAGTAATCGGATTAGCAGTGTGGTCTGGAGAAGACAAGCATAACATGGTTGTGCTCTATCCCTCAAGACTTCCCCTTTTTTAGCCATCATCTTCATCAGGTGCCACTGTCCCCTAGTCTCCTCCCCTCAGCGTCTGTCCTCCAGCTAGCATCAGCTCTGGGGAACACAACACTCTCAGCTCAAAACCAATATACCCACATCCAACAATTCAATCACTTCCTCAATGAATCTGTGTCAACGTCAGAGACCTGGGGGGGAGGGAAACTGTTGTCCGATGATCTTTAAAGAAACGATGGAGTAAAAAAAAAAAGATTGGATACCATAAATGGCTCATCTGACTGCAGTGAAATGAAGCCTTCATCACCTGCTTGGAGCTGAACATGAGGATATAGCTTTGTAAAAAGCACTACCTCAGTGTTTTAGAAACATTTGTTTAACTGAACTCATCCTCCCTATATTGCTTTTTGAATCCGGTAAAAGCTCTGTAGGGGAGAGACGGTATTGATTGCTTTGATGGCTGCCTGAGGAATAGGGTGTAATAACAGCTTAAAGGCATGTCCTGGCCTGACTCCGCGAAACCCCACAATGCCATAACCAGGGCACAGGGCAGGAAGCACATAAATAATTAACTGTGATCTCACTCCGGCCCTCATGTAATTTAGCTCTCGTCTCTCCCCTGATGGCTTGACCAAAAAGACAGATCGTGTTCGGTTTTACTCATCCGGAGGGAACCCTACCTTCCCACGGACGAGAGGCAGGTTAGAGCGAGGAAAAAAGGGTGAGAAAAGAAAACTGCTGGACTTATCACTCGGCATGCAGTACATGAGGCAGTGCAGAGGGCTGGACTCACAGCATGGCTGGACAATTAGAGTGTTTGTAGCAGGCAATCATGAAAGCAGAAAACGGTGTGCCTGTGTGTGCGTGTACTATTTATATTACGGCGAGTAATACATCTTACTCTTTTACAATCTTAATGTTTATATAATGGACACATTCAGTTTGAAGGAAACAAATTGCACATGCCATTGCATGTACTGGTGTACATACTATAACTCACATTTTAAGGGGAAAGCCACACAGTCTGTATAACTGGTTGGTTAAATAAAAATTGTAGCATTACATTTAATTTAATTTAGACACTTTCATCCAAAGAGACTTCCAATTATGTTACATTTATACACCGTCGACACAGAGAGCAATTCATGGTTCAGTGTCTTGCTCAAGGAGACTCGGGCGGGGATTGAACCGCTAACCCCCTGTAAAAGATTTATATATATTTTGATATATATACTGTATATATTCAAATGGCAAAGGTTTATGAATGTGTAAACCATTGTCACAGCTAGCAAAATGTTTTCCCCCAGGAAATGTTTTCTCTACTTTTGCAAAGAAATGTTATGTAAAAAACATTATTTTACCTGTAAGACTCTTAATGAAACCTTTTTATTTGTCATAATATAAATGTATCAAAAGACTGAGACTAACTGTGTGATTCATTAATTATCTGGTTCGCTCTCCTAGTACACATCTTTTATGAAAGGCTCTAAAAAAAACATACTGTACAACTGAACACTGCCTGCTCAGTACCAAGCAAGAGGCAGACACAGTTAGAGATTATAGCAAAGTATTTAGCAGCTAGAAATATTTTCATCAGGAGGAGGAGACCAAAAACAGAGCAAAAAGTGAGTAAATATTTATTATTAACATGGTACAAAAGCGAAGTATTTATGCTTTGATCCTGATCCACTGATCCCTGTCAGGCTCATCCGGCTGTTACACCACGTGGGTACGTCTCTTTTTTAAATTGCTTAACCCCCTTTAAGGTAAATCAGGCACAAATATTTATATATAATAAATGATCCGCATGTGTTTAAGGCTGACACTGTAAGATAGCTGCATTTCACCTCAAGCTGTCTTGGATGTGCACTGACTCATGCAGGTACCCAGAGCCACTCAGCTGCTCTTCCAGGAGCGCAGTGAAGCCATTTAATAACCATCTGCAACAGCTACAAACCTAATCAGCAGCGCCCAGCAGAATGTTGTTCTTTTAACCGCAGCTGCTCAATTCGTCAGATCCAATCTTTGTCCCATTCTACTTCCGTTGAAAGTCAGGAAACGAGCAGCCGTGCCAGAGCCGCTCACCCGGAACAATTACCTGGTTATGAATGTGTAATCTTAGCGTTTCTGTGCACATCTGCCGTCACGCGTCTCAAGGAGAGTCACGTGATGTATGACAGCAAAAAGTAATCAAAATAATGATTAGAGTTATGAAAGCTCTCCTTCATATCTCGTTCACGTCTCATGTGCTGTGCCAGCAGCAAATTGGACTTTAGATTCTAAACGCTCGCACATACCAATGCATGGTAACAGTATAGAGATTAGATTAGATTAGATTAGATTAGATATTCCTTTATTAGTTCCACAGTGGGGGAATTTCAGAATCACAGCATTAATAAAAAATAAAAATAAAACACAATAACAATACTAAATAAATACTAAATACTAATACTAAAATGCTTAATATACAGAGGAAACAACATATATACAAAATATATACACAAGGCAGTGACCAAAGTGAGTTTCCAGCAGGTTAAAGTGATATTATACACATATATATATATATATGTGTATAATATATACAGGATATTATGTAGTTAGTGTTATTAGTGCATCTCATATGTTAAGTTTTGGGTGGGATCATCAGTTGTTATTTTTTGCTGAAAAAGGTTGATGAGAGAGGTGAATATAAACAAACTCTTATGTAATTAAAATTGACTCCATAATATACAACAAACAGGTCACAGTTTAGATAAGAAAATGTTATCAAGAAATAATCTACACTCCCAAAAACTCCCTGCTCACAAATCTGCACACGTCACATCCGCCAATCTCCTCAAAAAAATACAAACAAACATGTTAATTCAATAAAATTGGTTTAATCGAGTCAGAAATCCAATCAGATTATCAATAAGTAATTGGCTGTAAACATGGCTCATCATAGTCAAGAACGATGCCGTCGCTGGTCTACCACACATGAGCTAATGTTGGCACCAAATGTGTGTTACTAAAAGAGGGAGGAAAACCAAAGATTGTGAATAAACAAGTCTAAATCGGAGCTCTGCGGCAGATTGTTACACAACCGCCTTGAAAATCCTAGAAATCAGTTTATTCATGTGGCTTCACAGCAGGGAAGGGATGCTTGACATGTTCACTGGAGGAGAGCAAACTTCTGCAATATATATATATATTTTTTTCTTCTTCTTTTTTTTATCTGATCAGCTTTGTTGTGGTAAAATCCCTTGAAATTGATGACAGAGATATGCTCTCGCCAGCAAATCGGTTTAAAAGGATATGACGGATGGAGACGGAGGTTGCTGGGAAGAAGCCGCTCATCAGTCTTCCCTCTGCCGGCCGACGGGGGCACGGAGCTGTCGTCTTCATTCGCTCTGCTACTTGCTCTTCTCCGCCGTTCACAACTCCATCCCCGCCGGCCGGCTCCGCTACGCTGGGTTTACATCCCGATCCACAGCTTTGAAATTCACACGCATGTGATTCCTGCGCTGCAATTGTGTATTTATAATTGCATATGCATATTAATATATATATATATATATATATATATATATATATATCTTTGTGTATATGTATTCATGCTGTGAGACCAATGCCATGTCTGTGTTGTAAATATAATGCTTCAGCCAGTTAGCGGACCACATTTTCTCATATTGCCCCTCATTTAATAATCAACTCTAACTACACACAGAGAAATAATGGTTCTTTAAAGGCTTTGTGGTTCTTTGAATAACTTTTTGAGGAAATGGTTCTTTAAAGAACCCTGGTTTGAAAGGTTCCTTGTGGAACCAGAAATGGTGCCTCAGAGAACCATCTCTTGAAGGTTCTTTGAATTACTATTTAAAGAAAATATTCTTTAGAGAACCCTGGTTTGAAAGGTTCTTCATGGAACCAAAAATGGTGCCTTAGAGAACCATTTTGTAAGTTTCTTTGAGACACCTTCTCGGTTCTTTGAAGAACTATTTAAGGGAAAGGTTCTTTAAAGAACCCTGGTTTGAAAGGTTCCTTGTGGAACCAGAAATGGTGCCTCAGAGAACCATCTCTTGAAGGTTCTTTGAAGAACTATTTAGGGGAAAGGTTCTTTAAAGAACCCTGGTTTGAAAGGTTCCTTGTGGAACCAGAAATGGTGCCTCAGAGAACCATCTCTTGAAGGTTCTTTGAAGAACTATTTAAGGGAAAGGTTCTTTAAAGAACCCTGGTTTGAAAGGTTCCTTGTGGAACCAGAAATGGTGCCTTATAGAACCATCTCTTGAAGGTTCTTTGAAGAACTATTTAAGAAAATGGTTCTTTGAAGAACCCTGGTTTGAAAGGTTCTTTGTGGAACCAAAAATGGTTCTTCTATGGCATCCCTCTGAAGAACCATGTTGGGTTCCAGATGGCACCTTCATTGTTCGATGTGTACAAAGCTTTGCAACAAAATGTGTGCTGTTTATATCTCCTAAGTTCTTTCTTCTTCTTCCGGATCCTCCAACCTGTTTTTGTCCCTGCAGGCGGTGCAGCTCCAGAATGCTGAAGCGTCAGCATCCCCCCCCCCCCCCCCCCCCGCTCTCATTTGCCTTCCGGTGCTTCACAAGCTGTCTGTGGCAGGGGGAAAGTATTAAAAAAACCTAATGTGTTGATATTAAGCCATTTACCTTGATAAGCACTTAATGCTTCTGGACCCCCATGCTTTGGTTCTATGGGAGTTTCTCAGAATCCTGCCCGGAAATAAGTGTTGCAGGGAGAATGCGGCACGAAGCCCGCATTACACGCCATGCTGACATCTGTTCTTCATACCTGCGTTAACATATTCATCTCAAAGAGATTGGTTGGGAATTTGATCACCATCTGGGAGGAGGGTGGTGAATTGACAGGGATTGACGGACGATGATGATGATGATGATGATGATGATGACAATGTCACAGAGAGATGCACTTTTTATGAGGTTGAAAATGCATGGTGACATTCACACGCACAGGTGCTGCAGGAGGCAGACAACGGATGGAAAATGTAAAGACCAGGGGGCAACTCCACTATAAACACACACACACACACACATCTTATCTTTATTTTACAGCCATTACTTGACTATAGTGACAGTGCAGGCAGCTTCATCAGGCTCTTTATCGCTGTGCTGCAGGAAGATTAAAACACGAGACTAGAGGTTGGAGGAACAGCTGTGAAACTCCTCGACACCCAAGAACCACCACAACAAATGTCCTTTGTTTCTTTTGACATCTTTTTATTGGTTGTTAGATTGTGCAATGATGTGGCAGTGACACGACGGAGGCGTATTTGCAATAAGACCCGTTCTCCAAAGAGAATCGCCCAACGACTGCTCGGCAAGAAGCGGTTCTTCGCCGGCTTCGTCAACGTCGCTCGGTCAGCGGAGGATCGGCACGAGTTTCCGTACTCGCGTCTGCGTCTGGCTGCATGTGGCCCTGTGAATAATATGGATAAATAATGTAGCGCACTAAGTGGCAACCTCTGCCAGCCAGCTGCAGCAGAGCCTCCTCTGCATCCATTGGAGGAGCTGGTTATTTCCGGGGGCCTCTGTTATCCTTGGTCCAACGGGCCTATCGCGTTGCTTCTAAATATCAGCTACAGTATGTATATATATATATATATATATATATACACTACCGTTCAAAAGTTTGGGGTCACTTAGAAATTTCTTTATTTTTCAAAGAAAAGCACTGTTTTTTCAATAAAGATAACATTAATCATAAATACACACTATACATTGTTAATGTGGTAAATGACTATTCTAGGTGGAAACGTCTGGTTTCTAATGAAATATCTCCATAGGTGTATAGAGGCCCATTTCCATCAACTATCACTCCAGTGTTCTAATGGTACATTGTGTTTGCTAATCACCTTAGAAGACTAATGTCTGATTAGAAAACCCTTGTGCAATTATGTTAGCACAGCTGAAAACAGTTATGCTGGTGATATAAGCGATACAACTGGCCTTCCTTTGAGCTTGAAGTTTGAAGAACAAAATTAATACTTCAAATATTAATCATTATTTCTAACCTTGTCAATGTCTTGACTATATTTTCTATTCAATTTTCAATTCATTTGATAAATAAAAGTGAGTTTTCATGGAAGACACGAAATTGTCTGGATGACCCCAAACTTTTGAACGGTAGTGTATATACAGGACTGTCTCAGAAAATTAGAATATTGTGATAAAGTTCTTTATTTTCTGTAATGCAATTAAAAAAACAAAGATGTCATGCATTCTGGATTCATTACAAATCAACTGAAATATTGCAAGCCTTTTATTCTTTTAATATTGCTGATTATGGCTTACAGCTTAAGAAAACTCTAAAATCCTATCTCATAAAATTTTAATATTTCCTCAGACCAAGTAAAAAAAGATTTATAACAGCTGAGTGTTTGTCAAGGCTCAGGAAACCCTTGCAGGTGTTTCGAGTTAATTAGACAATTCAAGTGATTTGTTTAATACCCTACTAGTATACTTTTTCATGATATTCTAATATTTAGAGATAGGATATTTGAGTTTTCTTAAGCTGTAAGCCATAATCAGCAATATTAAAAGAATAAAAGGCTTGCAATATTTCAGTTGATTTGTAATGAATCCAGAATGCATGACATTTTTGTTTTTTAAATTGCATTACAGAAAATAAAGAACTTCATCACAATATTCTAATTTTCTGAGACAGTCCTGTATATATATATATATATATATATATATCGTTGCGAGATGGATGAATATGCATCTGATCGAGACCCACCGGCGGTGTTGACAACGCGCTAAATCAGGTGTGGTATTGACAAACTGGGCTGTGACCTTGCTCGGTGTCTAACGACTGCCTGATGGATGGCAGAGAGACGCCAAGCACAACAAAGATGGAGTGATCGATCTGGCCGGGACTCGCCGAGTCCTCCCTGATCCCCGCCGAGGCCCGGGCCCACACAGCTGTCACAGTGATTACAGCTACGGGACCAAGTGTTTTACGTTACTTTACAGGCAGCGATCACACTTGACAACTCCTTGTGTTCGGGACGATCCGTGACATGATGTCACATGCGGTAAATACAGATTAATGGTGTGTTTATGAAAGTACGGTGTCTTTAGAAAAGCCTCACGGAGGGGAATTTAAAGTGAAGTTGCTCAGTTGACCCTTGTATCCGTGGCTGTTTTCAAAAACATAACAAAAGCTCAGGGGGGAGGGGGGGGGGTCATTTTCCACACAATTATACACAATTTCTAGCAGTGCGTTGTTCGTGTTTCCTTGTTTTAAATGGCAGCACTGACATCTCCTGGATAAAGAGCAAACCTGCAAGAGTAAAAAACACAATACAACATTTTGTTTTTATCCTCTTATAAGCACCCCCTCCCCTCCTCTCTACCTCCTTATGTTTTCATGGATCGTGGACCATGCCTACTACAAATATTTATACATTCAGTCATATTCATTGAACGTGTTCATGTAAATCTGTAATGCTTTTCATTCTGGTCACATGACATCTCTTGCTTCTGTCCATCCTGGAGAGGGATCCTCCTCTGTTGCTCTCCTGAAGGTTTCCTCCTTTTTCTTCACGATGAAAGTTTTTTTCTATATTTTTGGGGAGTTTTTCCTGATCTGATATGAGGTCAAAGGTCAGGGATGTCATATGTGTACAGATTGTAAAGCCCTCTGGGGCAAATTCGTAATTTGCGATATTTAAAATAAACTGAATTGAATTGAATTGTTATGCAATCCGAATTAAGTCAGATCTGGGTGAGGGAAGCTCCGTCTCCAACCAACCAAAACTGTATAATATTTTCAACATAATTTCATACTGAGGCTTTTTTGGAAAACACTTAGCAGTTTGAGTAGTTCGAATCTAGAGGTGTTGACGAGCAATTTCCCCTAGAGGGCGCTGTGTCTTTTCTTTAACTGATCGAACGTGTTACTGTATGGGGTTAGTCACCTGCGATGGCTGCACCAGGCTGTTATTGTTGATGAGTGCAGCTGAACCTGATCTCAATCTAACTTTACACATTGAAGTTACCATTTACTTTTTAATAACCATATTTGTTTGTTTGTTTGTTTGTTGCATGTCTTACTATAAATCTATACATGTTTTTCAAACCATTAAGGATGCCTTTTGTATCCTGTGTTATCTTGCTTACATATTAATTCCTGATAATATCAGCTTCACTTTAAAGAAAAATGTTTTTTATTACTTTCGGCGTAAGTCATAGCCTCGTGTGTTCTTCTTGATAAATAAAAATAAATAAAAAATTAGCACTTCAGTGGCACTTAAATGGCACTTACTTATGGTACTTTTGTTGTTTGACTTTCTTGAAGAAATGTTACTTTCTGGATTCTTGTTGTTCTGAGTTTGTACTTTTGGTTGAATGCACTTATTGTGTGTCGCTTTGTATAAAAGCGTCTGCTAAATGACATGTAATGTAATTTAATTCATAATCAACGAAGCATAAGAATGTATTTGAATTTAAAACATTGAGTTTATGTGACAAGACATGATTGAATCGTAGAATACATCCTTTGTATGAACAGACGACAAGACAGAGTGCAGCCAAGAGTTACTTCAGAAAGGTTTGCAGCCATACAAATACAAAGGATAAACTGCGGTTTGGTCCTTTAAGGCCTTTATCTTCAGATGAAAGTAACACTATTGATCAAGAGCTATTGACTCTGACAGAGATTTCCACGTTAAGAATTTTGGTTTATAAAGACAAAGAACGGGACATTTTCTATATGTCAAGGGTTTGTTGGTTGAGCACAAGTCATAACCTGCATTTCACCTGTAAATGTCAGGGAACAGACGGCCTCGCAGCTATGACCCATTATTCCTCTTCCTGATCCCGGTCATGTATAAACTTCTTCAGTCTCGCCATATCATTTTAATACACCACATATACCTTTAATTTGAACATTTATCTTAAAAACAGACCAAGAGTGTACTAATTACTGAAGCAAAGAAGAAAAATCCCAACTTTTCCATTGACGTCAACGGAAAGTGGTTCAGAGAAGGACATTTGATCGTAATTGTTTTGACTTTTTGAATCCTGATTGAAAAGAAAGAAAGACAGAAAGACAAAAAGATGTCAAGAAAGAGAGAAAGAGCATATCAACCTTTCCAAAATCCTGTTTTATATAACCCTTCTGATTTCTATGATCCTGTCCAGTGCTCAATCATGATTGTAAACTCCACTTCCGGGAATTTCTAGATAATAAGCACCATCTGAGAGCTGCTGCTGAACTGGAGCAGAAGCATGCTATTAGTGGCTGTACTTGTTCGGTACACTTAGGGCAATAATGATTGCAATGATTTGCTTCCAGTGACTCAGTAGAAGCTGTAATTACCTTTTTGACAGTGGGAAATGGCAATGTATGGGTTGTATTGGCCCTCTCAAGGTATTTCAACAGGTAAAGTCATAGATAACCTTTCAATGAGACAGTACGAGCTGTTATCACTTTTTTTGTCAATGGGAAAATGCATTTTAAAGGTTTTGGGCCTACGACCGCTTTAAAGTCACTGCCAGTTTGCTTTCAATACATGAGTGTAAATATGATTTGAGAGATGTTTGTAAGTTTACCGTACAAAAGGCTAAAAAAAGGGACTAAAACAAGATGTATTCCTATTGTAGGAGTCCAATTATGGAACAACGTTAAAATGGATATAAGAATGGTCAACTCATTTTTGGTTTTCAAAAGGATTATTTATAAAACTATTTTTTAGGGTTATAAGTGTGATTGAAATGTATGCATATGGATAAATATATATATATTTTTGTTCTTCTTTATTTTATATTAATTTTCTGATTTAATTGATTATAAAAATTTAGGATAGGAATATATAAGCATTTTTTGCTTCTACCTCTACCTTTTCAGTCTTTCTGTTTTGTACATTATATTTAATAATATTGTATTGTATTGCAATGATTGACTGAATAAAATACACAACAAAAACAAAGACATAATTATTGGGTTGGTTATAGTTGAGGCACAAAGCAGGTGCAATATTCAAGAGTTATAATGCAAAAGGAATCATTCCTACAACCCATCTGTAAATCATTACAATTACAGTCTAGTTTCCAAATATGAACAAAGGTTTTGGACTTATCAAACATACACAGTATATTAGTGGAAACAATAGTACCGACTATATCACGTAAATGTCAAGCATTGTTACAAATCTCGAAGCGCTTGTTTGGCCACACTTGTGATTTATTTTGGGTTAAAAGAAATATTTAAGTTTTACAAAGACAGACTACTCTGCTTTTACAAAAGCATTTAACTAAAGGTGAAAATAGTGTTATTTTCTGAGAACCAGTTTAGATATGCCTTGAGTGCAAAGTCTTTATGATCATTATCTTTCCGTTTTATTTCTGTAGACAGAACACAAGTCAAAATGTGTTCCAATTCATTCAAAGTAGGTTTCTAGTCCAGAAAAAAATAATTCCGCTCTTCAACAGACACAATAAGAAACCTGGAAATTGACATCGCCCGCATGCATTGAAGTTTTGGATTCCAAACGAATTTATTCTCAAACGTTCTCTTTCATTATTCAATCAATGTTTTGAAGCTATAATAAACTGCTATACAGAAAGATGACATCTCTAAACCTCTGAACTATGAAAAGAATCCCCCCCCCCCTCCAAGTAGAATACACCTGCAGAGATCTACAATGTGTTCAAGAAACGGGGGACAGGAGATAAACGGAGGCAATCTGCAGGGCGGCGGTGGTGAAGGTGGACGAGGGTTGGAAACAGCATTTATCTGCACAATGTACACCTCATGTGGCTGAGCGATCACAGGATAATGTCTTTTGTAGCTAGCAGACCACACCGCTTCACATTTAACACACACACACACACACACATCCAATGGAAGGTGCACATGACAGCAAGTCGGTTTTGGATCATTAATCGCCGAACAAACGGGAAGCCTGCATGGTTGACACAAGCCATCAGTCAATTACCGCTCCGTGTCGTACGACTCCGTTGGCCGTGTGTGTTTATGAATAGTGATGCTGCATCGTAAAGAAAGGTCGTGGATGAATGCAACGCTGCGTCCGTAGCCGCTGTTTTACGGCGTCTCTCGGTTGCCCAAGGGTACACGGGCCGTAACATACATGTATAACAGGGTGGAACAAAGGAGGCAAGCAATAGGTCAGGGGAAATACTTAAGCAGCAATAGGGATTTCACTGGCACATATTTTGGGAGTGCCCTGTCATAAGGCCTTTCTGGGCAGATTTTTATCAAATATTGGAAATTATACTTAACACTGACTTGCCCCTGGAATTTGCAACTTTATTCTTCGGAAAATTTGATTTTCAAACAGGGCGACAAGATAAATACATGTTTGGCATTTTAATAACCGCTTGTAAAAAAGCGCTCACCAGACGCTGGCTGCTTCCTGAGCCCCCACACGATTCAGGAGTGGATAGACATAGTAAACTAGAATGGGCACTCGGTAGAGCGCATACCTTCGCATATCACAAGATTGGGCATTGAATTATGAACATTTTGGCATTAGTTGCATGCCAATTGGAAAAAAATGTATCGTGCTATGGTAAAAAAAAGATGTTGACCTTTCCATGACCTTGACCTTGACCTTTGACCCGATTGATCCCAAAATCTAATCAAATGGTCCCCGGATAATAACCAATCATCCCACCAAATTCCATGTGATTCAAGAAGATTTGACCTGTTCATGACCTTTGACCTTGACCTTTGACCCGATTGATCCCAAAATCTAATCAACTGGTCCCCGGATAATAAACAATCATCCCACCAAATTTCATGCGATTCGGTTCAATACTTTTTGAGTTCTGCGAAAGATTTTGACCTGTTCATGACCTTTGACCTTGACCTTTGACCCGATCGATCCCAAAATCTAATCAACTGGTCCCCGGATAATAAACAATCATCCCACCAAATTGCATGCGATTCGGTTCAATACTTTTTGAGTTTTGCGAATAACATGCATACAAATAAATAAATAAATAAATACACGGCGATCAAAACATAACCTTCCGGCATTTTCAATGCGAAGGTAATGACATCTATGCTATGGAAAGGATCACCTTCTCCCTCCGCCTTCAGAGAAGTATCTTTATTCAACTCTGGGACAAGTGGGTGAAATATGCAAATCCAACACGGACAGATCTTGTGGAGATAATAAATGAATGACCCTGCAACGCTGCTCTAGTTTAGGAAACCTCTCCGACCTCTATCCCTCTCCCTCCCAAGTCTCCCCCTTGTCTGATGTATTTCCTTGTTTGTATGTACACTCTCCCAAAAATGTTCAATGTTATTTAATTTGAAAGACTGGATGGTATATATTGAATACTACACCTGTGCTGATGTATACTTTATAAATTAAGATACTATCCAAAAACGAAAAATAAAAAATTATTTAAAAAAGAATAAAATGTAACGTAATGGTAATGTCATGTGTGAACTGAAGAGTTATGAATTAAAAACGTTTTGATGTTGCTGTCACAGCTCAACTATTGCTGAATTTCACCACCATTTTTATAATAAATAAATTAAAAGCAATAGGGATTTATTGACCACTTTAAAGGAATAACAAATATACAACTAAAACGGAAGCAAAAAAGGCATCAGAGTCTCCAAGGTCAACACGATAAACCAAAATCCCCACGCTAACTACGACATAAAGGTCACACTGAACTACCGTAGCAAAAGGAAAAACAACACAGAGCTACCTGTCGAGCCACAACACAGGAGAAACTAGAACGGGCACTCGGTAGAGCGCATACCTTCGCATATCACAAGATTGGGCATTGAATTATGAACATGTTGGCATTAGTTGCATGCCAATTGGCTAAAAATGGTAAAAAGATGTTGACCTTTTCATGACCTTGACATTGACCTTTGACACGATCGATCCCAAAATCTAATCAAATGGTCCCCGGATAATAACCAATCATCCCACCAAATGTCATGCGATTCAAGAAGATGTTGACCTTTTCATGACCTTGACCTTTGACCCGATCGATCCCAAAATCTAATCAAATGGTCCCCGGATAATAACCAATCAAAACTCCAGCGCTCTGACTCACTCAAAGCATTCTGTACATCTATTATTGTGGAATTCATTTGTAGGTTTCTTTCAACTTCTTCCTGTGTATACGAACCAAAGTACCCGTTAAGTCTTTCATTTGCACCCCATATGAAATATCTACACAGTACTCTGTATGCCATCCCCAGTATTTCCCTTTGGTCTTGATGATTCCTCCAGTTCAATATCATTTGTCTCATATAATATAGGTTTTCTGTCAGCTGACAGTTTTTTCATGATCCCTTCCTCCGAATTAGGAATGAGGAAACCTGCAGAGAACAAGAGAAACCGGTGACTATGACTAACAGACTACCAGGTAACGCTGTTGGGAAGAAAAGAACACACCCATGTGAAAAGTCAGTTTATTTGCCACGTCAGAGATCATCGCTCCAGAGAGGAGGAGAGGAAAAGGTCTTTTCATAATGTAAACATGTTGTGACATTAATAGCCGAGCATTGTGCTGCATATTTGAAGATACTTAAAACAGGTTCTTTTGTTGTGTGATAAGTTACTCTTTAAACATATGATCACATAGACAGAGTTAAAGCAGACTGACATAATCACATACAAAGGAAATATAATACATGTGAACTATTGCATATTTACAGGATGAACAACTCTTTCATATGACACGGCACGGTTACATGAACCGTTGCCAAAAAGGATTACATGCAACGAAACAAACGTAATAACTGTTACGCAATCGTTTGGAACATTCAATGCTTCTTGTTAATATTTCTGAGAAATAAGGCTGATCCATATTGTCCTCTGGCTCCCAAATAAAATGTGTTATTTGCTAAATAGAACTAAAAACAAAGTGCAGGCTGCTGGGAATATGAGTTTTAATAATAATAATAAATAAACCTCCCAAATACAAAATGTGACCTCATGACACTTATAGAGGGGAAGTTGGGGGTCAAATCATCCTCTGAGGTTCATAAAAGCCTGAGATCATAAGAGACAAAATCAGTGGAAGTCAATCCAATAGTTAGACATGTACCTCAAAAACACAGACGTCAAGATGCTGGTGGTGGAGGATCAACAGAGTTCCTCTGGGAGCCATGCATGGCTTTACATTGTCTACCAACCCATTGGATAAGGGACAAACTGGACCTGCTGGTGGCGCTAGAGTACAAAAATCAACAAGATCATCACTGTTGACGGGATTCATCCTCTTGGGAACCTGAATGTCTGTAAAACATCTAATGGCAATCCATCCAGAAGCTGTTGAGATATTTCAGAGTGGTCGACCAACCCAGACAGATGAAAAGTATCAGTTATGTAACAGTGACTCTATAAAAACCGTATCATACTCAACGCTTCCCTGAGTGAGTGAGTTTCTGCATTAATTAAAAGCCTCCCGTTGATTGTTAATTTCCACAACTGATGGTCTCATCATATAATACACCGTTACTGCCGGGATGGTTCTCCTCACACTTACTGGAAGATGTCATAACAGTATACGACTCTTGAGGAATACCATTTTTTTTTTTTAAACAAGTGTTCAACCAGAGACTATAAATAAAGATGGACAATATAACAGCTATCCAGAAGTGAGGCAGCCCACCGGCCTGGTATTGTACATTTAATCAGAATAGCCAATTTAGCCAAACATATAACTTAACTTGTAATTGATTGTCCGTTTCAACCATACGCCGTATATAAAAAGGTCGCCAGCTGCCTTAGCAACATATCAGCGGAGAGGCGAACGACAAAGAATCAAGAATCGTGTAGCATAAGCTTCCATTTGATCGTAATTATATATTTCTAGAGATGCTGTGCCCAACAGCTGTGCCTATAAGTGGTAGCAGAAGCGTTTGTGCGTGAACTCTGTGCCGACTGACTCCAAATGATGTCAAACAAGAAATGTGGCAGCGTCCTCATCCAAGATGCATCGGTGTTCACTGGTACCGGTCCGACAGGCTCAGTAGAGGGAGCCGACCACGGTGGCCTCCTCCTGGGTGGACTCCTCCTGGGTGGACTCCTTCCGATCGGGCTGACGCACACGCGTGAGGGCCACCAGCGTCTTGGGCATCTTCCCGCTGAACAGCAGGTAGATGCAGGGGTTGGTGCAGCTGTTTAGACTGGCCAGCAGCATCAGGATGGTGAAGGTTGCAGCTGGAAACGACGACAGAGGACCGAGTGAGAACAACAATACATTACAGTGTCTTTCATTCTGTCACTTTTGAGCCGTTTTACAGGGAGGACCCATTTCGAACTTTTGAAGTTTACCCATATTTTCATTCTAAGGAATGAGGGACGACAATATATACTTCATGTTTTGCACTATGTTCTATCCAAGTGAGAGTTCATATTACACCCTCCGCTGAATAATATTTATATATATAATATATATACATACATATACAGGACTGTCTCAGAAAATTAGAATATTGTGATAAAGTTCTTTATTTTCTGTAATGCAATTAAAAAAACAAAAATGTCATGCATTCTGGATTCATTACAAATCAACTGAAATATTGCAAGCCTTTTATTCTTTTAATATTGCTGATTATGGCTTACAGCTTAAGAAAACTCTAAAATCCTATCTCATAAAATTTTAATATTTCCTCAGACCAAGTAAAAAAAAAGATTTATAACAGCTGAGTGTTTGTCAAGGCTCAGGAAACCCTTGCAGGTGTTTCGAGTTAATTAGACAATTCAAGTGATTTGTTTAATACCCTACTAGTATACTTTTTCATGATATTCAAATATTTAGAGATAGGATATTTGAGTTTTCTTAAGCTGTAAGCCATAATCAGAAATAAATCAGAATAAAAGGCTTGCAATATTTCAGTTGATTTGTAATGAATCCAGAATGCATGACATTTTTGTTTATTTTTATTGCATTACAGAAAATAAAGAACTTCATCACAATATTCTAATTTTCTGAGACAGTCCTGTATATACACACACACATATACACGATATATATATATATATATATACACACACATATATAGACATAAATAGCATATACATGGATATACATATACTGTATGTATATACATATATATATGTGTGTATATATATTTATATACACATATATGTATATATAAATATATATACACACATATAAATATATATAAATATAAATACACATATTTATATATATATACATCTATGTATATATATACACACAAAAATATATATATACACATCTTCAGTGGAAAATAAAAACATTAAGCGGAAGTGAACATTATTTTTTTGTTTTGCCAATTAATGACCAAGGACATATAACTTTGTTTCCCTCTGTAAACGTGTGTCATCCTCACATCTCATCAGGCACGTGCACAGATAGAGCCCTAGTGGTGCTCAAGCACCAGCCCCTTTGCCCTGGATGAGTAAAGTGCCCTTTTTGCTGGAGACACACTTTTTTTATTCATCCGTATTTAAGAATAAAAGTTACTCTTTCTGTCATCAAGTCCCCCCAAATGTGTTTTAATATCCGACGGGGCATTTATTTGAGTTCTTGTGAGAATTTCGCCTAGACCTGCTCCGCGGCGCTGACGTCACAACTGGTCCTAAAAAAATAAACAAACAAAAACTCCGTGATTTCAAAGCCTCGTCCAGCTGTTTACTGATGTTAGTTATGTTTAGAGAAAAGAGAAGAGAGAGGAGAGAGAAGAGAGAGAGGGAGAGAGAAGAGAGAGAAAGAGAGAGAGAAGAGGGAGAGAGAGAGAAAGAGAAGAGAGAGAATTCTTATTCCGTTCTATTCAACAGGGGCTAGTCTAGGATTTTCGTGGCCAGACTGAAAAAAAAATCATAATGCCTCTCTTGTTCAGAGGGCCGGGCCAAATGTGGAGGCGGGCCGTATCCGGCCCGTGGGCCTTAGTTTGAGGACCACTGCTCTTGGCTGTTGATGTCTATCAATATCGCTCATTTTGAAAATGACGTAAGAGGGCAATACGGATCCGTGTCAGACCAGCGAGGAGGGCAATACGTGGCTGGCATGACGACCCATTAGCCAATCAGAACGCTTGTACTGTCGTTGCTATATAATAATTTTTCTTTATTCATAAAGAAAATGTAAGCTAGTGGTCTGATGCTGCCAGAGGAAACGCAGGTCGAGGACAGCATCATCAGTGTATTGATGCTAATGCTTCAACTCTGTCAGAATTTTTTTTTGGCATTGGGTGCCCTTTTTTTTGGTTTGAGCACCTGCCCCCCAAAATGTCTGTGCACGTGCCTGCATCTCATAAGCAGTGTTGACAATCAGATGTTGGCGCGCCCTCCAGTCTCAACCCCGTTTAAAAAAAAAAGCTAAATAAGTTAGAATTTATATCCCCCCCCCCCCCCGTGAGATCCCGACCCCACCCGGTCCTCTTACTGTGACTGGGCGCCTCCGCGTCCCAGGCGGACCACAGCTGCACGGTGAAGAAAGGCGTCCAGCAGATGACGTAGGCGAGCACGATGACCACGGTCATCTTCGCCGTCTTCACCCTCGCCTTGGACACCCCCGCCAAGCTGCTGACCCTGGAGGTCGGCGGCTGGCCCATCGCCGTCGTCTCCGCCACCTGCTGGGTCTTCATGTGGAAGTTGACGCGCAAGGTATGGCAGATGCGCACCTGGCACACGATCACCGCGAGGAGGGGCAGCACGAATATCACCAGAGTCGTCCAGGTCACGTAGGCCCCCTGTCCCCACGGCGTGACGAACTGCGCAAAGCATTCGTACACGCCCGGAGCGACCTCGACCCGGGAGAAGATGAAGATCTGCGGCAGGCTTCCGACGAAGGAGACGCACCAGGCGGCGCACACGGGGCCGTTCCAAAGCGCCCTGCGCCTCTGGAACGTCACCATGGGGTTGCAGATGGCTTGATACCGGTCGAGTCATCACCACGACCATGTAACTGGAGGCGAACATGCCGACCACCTGCAGGTACTTCACCGCGCGGCACAAGACGTCCGGCCCCGCGAATCGGTCGGTGATCTCCCACATGAGCTGGGGACACACCTGGAAGAACGTGACTACCAGGTCGGCGACGCACAGCTGGAAAACGAAGACGCGCATGCGGGAGAGCGGCTTCCTGCGCGTCCACAGCACCAACAAGAGCCCGAAGTTAAGGATTCCCGCGGTGATGAAGATGATAGACAGCACGGCGATGCTCCCTTGAACCACGCGCGTATCCCGCGGCTCGTCCCCGGAGAGCGCGCTCCCCAAAGTGGCGTTACTGACGTTGAAGACGAACCAGGCCATGCTTCCACCGCCAACACAGGAACCAGCTGAACACGGTTATACTCGAGGTGGATCCAGCAGGGCGGAAAAGGCCCAAAAAAAGAATAAAAAGCATAAAATAAAAAGTTACTAGGAAACCTGTAATTATGTTTGTAATAATTTAATAAAAAAATTAAAAAAGGTAATTCCTAGATTAATTAATTATTGTGGGATTTTAGTGGGTGAGTGCCCAGTGAGCAACAAGTATTGATATAGACTCCAGGCAGAAAGTGTAGTGTTGGTAAAGGACAGCAGAGGGCTTTATATCTCCTCATCTGTGCAGGGAGGAGGAGGAGGAGGAGGCGCAAGCTCACCCTACAGAGAAATAATATCTCGCATTGACAAACAAAAAGAGTCAGTCTTTTCAATAAAACATATATATGTATATATATATTTTAAACAAACAGTTTTACAGAAATAAAAGCAATACAATCCAAACTTCTGCTTTTCAATATGAATTCAACAATTCATACGTTTGATAGTAACCGAGCGTTAACAGCTGCTTAGCCAATGGATTTGCACGGAGCTCTGTAATAATGTCATTGCACACGTTCACTCATAAAAAGGGTAGCAGCCGTGCTGCGTATATCGTGTGTGTGTGTGTGTGTGAGATCTTTTCACACAGTGATGCAGGACACCGGGCTTACTTGGAAAGAAATTGGCATTCATCAACAACTACGCTTTTCTCATTTCTTGCAGTGTCTTCTCTCGCCCTCTTCTAAACGACGCGCGGCGATCCGCTCAACCCGTATCTGTAAGGAGTCCCCGGTACCTCCCCTTCCCTCCTCATTTAGGACTTGACGTGGCTGAGGAGTTCATCTTTGTCCATCTGGTAGCGACTGTTCTTCCAGATGTCGCGGAGCTCCTGCAGCATGGCGCCTATCTCCTTGCCCGTGGTGACCCCCAGCCGCCTCAGGTCGTGGCCGCTGACGGGGAAGCGGGGGACGGACCAGCCGCTGAGCTTCGCCAGCAGCTTCTCCTCGTCTTGGTACTTCAGCAGCTCACACACTTTACTCTGAGAGTCCAGCTCCCGACTCTGAAAAGACAAGAAAACTTGCATTCAGATTTGAAGTATTTTTCTGTAACATAAAATAGTTACGACCTTGAGACGCAGCGATAACCTAAACACTCTGCTGTGGCATCAACACCGCGTGTCTGATCAGATTTGATTGACAGCCGCTGACGACCAAAGCAGAAAAATCACCCTTACCGTCGTCACCCTTTGATTCATGCAATCAGTCCTCAAACCCGATTGGTTCATTTGCGACGTCACTTATAGAATCCATTCAACTCAAGATAATTATATTGAAATTTAAAATGTTCTGAGAGAAGTACCAAACATTTTTTTTAAATCCCCCAAAAACATGAGAACAAAAATCGCCACCCGAACAACTGGAGGAGGCCGACACTTACGTCAAAGATAAAGTCGGTGAAGGGTTTGAGGCTGTCCGGATCGTCTTGGCTCTTGCAGAGCTCCCGCCGGTATTTCACCAGGAACAGAGCCAGAGTCTTCTCCTCCCGGGACACCTTCAGCCGGATGTCCATCTTCTCCACCTCCTCTGGGCGGCGGAAGAGAGCGGCGAGGACGGTCATGGGCTTGGGAGAGTGGTCTTTGGCGGCCCGCCACACTCGCTTCATCTCCTCAACGTTGCCACCTGGAGGTAAACCTGGAGGAGGAGAGTTGGGGACGGGAGAGGTGAGCGGAGCTGACTTTTAAACAACGGCAGAAACTAAGTACGACGGAAATGCCACATTTGATTTTTTTAAACATGTTTTGGTCTCCTGGTGAGTCTTCTGTGGATTCTAAATAGCCTGAAAGGAGTTAAACTCACCAGGAGTCATTGAATCCTCTCTAGTGCAGAATAACATCAGAGATCACAGTACCAGAGGTCACAATACCAGAGGTCACAGAACCAAAGGTCACAGTGCCAGAGGTCACAGAACCAAAGGTCACAGTGCCAGAGGTCACAGTGCCAGAGGTCACAGAGCCAAAGGTCACAGTGCCAGAGGTCACAGAACCAGAGGTCACAGAACCAAAGGTCACAGTGCCAAAGGTCACAGAACCAAAGGTCACAGAACCAAAGGTCACAGTGCCAGAGGCCACAGAGCCAAAGGTCACACAAATAAAGGCTCACACAGCCAAAGAGGTCAGTTGCCAAGTCAGTGCCAAAGGTCACAGTGCCAGAGGTCACAGAACCAAAGGTCAGTGCCAGAGGTCACAGAACCAAAGGTCACAGTACCAGAGGCATCAAGAGGCATTGAGTCCACTCAGCCTCCGGGATGGAACATTTTCTCATTTCTAATCTCTCTCATTTGTAGACAGCTCCAAATTGTCCGGTTCTTGAGAATTGTTGAGTGCCGACATTAACGATCCCACTTTGCACAACAGCCCGATCCCGACGTCCCCTCTAGACCCCCGAACCGTGAACCCTCAGGGACTTCATTTTATACCTGGTAAGTGTTTGAGTGCGAGGGACAAGAACGGGACATCTCTCTTTGGTACCGTGACGACACCAAAACATGTGATGCACATATCATTATTATTAATAGCTCCAGCTTCATATTCGGAATATTCATATTTGGGGTTTTTAAAATAGGGGCTGACCAATTAAAGCCAATGTCCCCGGCTCAAATCTGGCTGAGTATCATTGTCTTTTCACCCCCACCCCACTCTCTCTCTCGCTCACCTATGTACTGGGCCAGATCCAGACTGTACATGAGCTCCAGCAGATGAGCGCCGTGGCCACCGACAACCAACTTCTTCAGTTCCGTCCAAATGCGTTCTCCCGATATGGCCGCTAGTCCGCGGCCGTTCTCCCGAATAGCGTCCAGCGTCTCGGCCTCGTGGCCGCCGGGCTCCAGGGCCACCCTGCCGTAGAACCTTGGAGCGAAAGGAGGCGGCTCGGGGTCAAAGCGCTTTAAGGTCAGACAAATAGAAAAACAATAATGTTCTTCTTTTTGTTCTCCATGTTCACGAAATTGAAAGAGATACACTACCGTTCAAAAGTTTGGGGTCACTTAGAAATGTCTTTATTTTTCAAAGAAAAGCACTGTTTTGTCAAGAAAGACATTAAATTAATCAAAAATACACACTATACATTGTTAATGTGGTAAATGACTATTCTAGGTGGAAACGTCTGGTTTCTAATGAAATATCTCCAGAGGTGTATAGAGGCCCATTTCCATCGACTATCACTCCAGTGTTCTGATGGTACATTGTGTTTGCTAATCGCCTTAGAAGACTAATTGATGATTAGAAAACCCTTGTGCAATTATGTTAGCACAGCTGAAAACAGTTATGCTGGTGATATAAGCTATACAACTGGCCTTCCTTTGAGCTTGAAGAACAAAATTAATACTTCAAATATTAATCATTATTTCTAACCTTGTCAATGTCTTGACTACATTTTATATTCATTTGATAAATAAAAGTGTGATTTTTCATGGAAGACACGAAATTGTCTGGGTGACCCCAAACTTTTAAACGGTCGTGTATATATATATATATATATACACGCCCACCTGAAATAGCGTAGTATTCTCAAGTAGTCTTCCTGGATTCTTCGTTCAGCGCTGCCGACAAACCGAACTTTGCGATTCTGCAGGTCTTCGTATCCGTGGAAATAGTCGTACAATGTGCCATCAAGGCCTGGGACAAAAGGTCAAGAAAACGTTATAAAAGAATTCGGACACACGTGCAATAAAATGAGCGACAGTGTCCCCCACGCCAATACCTAAAAACATGGAATTGATGGTGAGGTCTCGCCGCTCGGCGTCTTTCTGCCAGTCGGTGGTGAACTCCACCTCTGCGTGGCGGCCGTCCGTCTGAACGTCCACGCGCAACGTGGTCACCTCGAAGTTCTCGTTGTGGAGCTGCGAGAGCCGACCAGAGAGCAGAACACACGGATGACTTGAGGCGCCGCAAAGATGGCCACGTTAACACAGTCGCTCATTCTGAAGTCGACCAGCTCTCGCTTGCAGGTCGTGCAGTATTTCAGAAATTAAATAACCGTGTGTAAAGCTACCAAACGCCGTTACCACATCGTAGGCTTTTTAAAAATGTGTATGCCGCCATATGGTCCGACACACAACATCTGCTTGTTGGATGCAACCGATTTATATATTCCGGAACATTTAAAATAAATAAAAATCGTAGAGCCTGCTGTTGCCGTGCTGCCTATCTGTGGGTTGTTCTCCCACAATGCAATCAGGACGATTGATCCATTAACATCTTAAATTCGAGACGTGGTTTTGAAAATGCCAACATCGTTAATTTAAAAGCAGTTGCCCACCAACTTTAATTGGCATATCCGTCGACAGAGATTGATTTAAGCTATTCTGCGGCTCACAGAGAGTCTTGAGCTTTCCAAACGATGACACATGGCCTCTTACTCTCGCTGTAATGGTCCCGTGCTTCTCTCCTCTGTTGTTGATCATCCTGATGCCAGCTTTCTGGAACATGCGCTTCATCTCCTCCGGAGTGGCCGTGGTGGCAAAGTCCACGTCCTCGGGCTGCGTCCCAGACAGCAGGTCGCGCACAGCACCTCCCGCTATCCTCAGCTCATGCTGGTGCTTCTCAAACACCTCTGGAGGGAACAAACGCACCTTTTCAGAGGAAGTACACAAAACCATCTCACTGGTTCAATAAAACCATGAGGAGAATCCTTGAAAATGAACTCGCAAATTTATACATTATATGTCATTTAGCAGACCCTTTTATCCAAGGCGACTCACAATAAGTGCTTTCAACCATGACTTACAAACTAAGAACAACAATAATACAGAAAGTAACATTTCTTCAAGAAAGTCGAACTACAAAAGTACCAAAAATACAAAATCATTGCAATTATTATTGTATCCCCTTTATATTATTATGAGCTTCTTTTTAACTACGTCTGTAGATTTCTCAATCAATGAAAATATTACCACCTCTGAAGCAATTTTGGAAACAAGCAGGGTCTTACTATAATAATATATTGGTTGCATTGTGGGAAATATAGGATCCAGCATCTGTTGGCATCCGTCACAGATTATGGCCTCTGCTGCATCACTATTCTCTGGCCCAGAAGGTTAGAACTTTGTGAAAAACATACAACGTTTTATGAGGCATCATCTTTCCCAGAACTCATAGAATTCGGATTAAACAGCCTTTAAATTTGGATTTAAAACTTGGCCAGTACTGGATCTTTAAAAATAGACTCCTGCATCTCGAGCTAATCACTCGAAATCCAGACTGTTTGCTGTCCTGGATCCTCAGTGGTGGAACGAGCTCCCCACTGACATCAGGACAGCAGGAAGTCTCTACATCTTCCGCCGGAAACTGAAAACACACCTTTTCCGACTATATCTGGATTGAAACACAGATTTGCACTTCAGTGGCACTTAAATAGCTTTTATTATGGTACTTTTGTAGTTCGACTATGTTGAGGAAATGTTACTTTCTGTATTCTTGTTGTTCTTAGTTTGTACTCTAGGTTGAAATGCACTTATTGTAAGTCGCTTTGGATAAAAGTGTCTGCTAGATGACATGTGATGTAATGTAATGTTTCAAAAGTGACGTCAGTGCACTCTGGTGGACACACTGTTAGAGTAAGAATATTTCTGAGAAACGGCCCAACAACTATTCCTCCCTTTACGTCCCTGGACTGCAGGTGGTTGACAGCTGCACGTGATCGGCAGCTTTAAGGGACTACGACAGGTGTCGGCGTCCAGTCATTGATGTCCTCTCACCCGCGAGTCCATTCAGTCCATCAGAGACCACAGACTGGAACTCGCTGGTCTTCAGCTTCATCGTGAAGAGACTCCTCCAACACAGAGATGTTCTACCAATCACACGAGGACTCAATATTCTGCTCCACATCTATACACAGAAACAAAAACGAGAAACAACGCGTTAGCTTTCCATCATTTGACCTTTTATCGCGTTGAGCTAACACATTGCCAGTGGCGCTCGCGGAACGTTGGCGGTGCGCGCGCACTTGTCGCTCGTGTTCACACGAGAGACGTTCATTTATCAGCTGTAAACGCACTGAAAACATAACCGACGGGACTGACCTGCCACTTAAACGGGAGCTGTTATAACCCAACAACGCTGCTGTCACTTCATGGGACGCTTTCTCAGTCGAGGCTCGACAGGAAGTGTTTCAACACGTGCGCTTTCTGACCAATAGCGTGAGGTCTCACCAGCCTGACCAGGCGGGGTTTAAGAGAGCGAGTGTTCTCGTAGCTTCTCGCGAGACTTCAGTCGTGTCGCTTTGGGTGATTTTCCGGGGCTGCTGAAGCGGGTCCGGTGCTGTCAGACCAGGGGACGGAACTGGAGGCAAATGGCTTCAGTGGAGCTGACGCCGCTCAGACCGTGGGAGGACTTCTTCCCCGGCTCGGAAAGATTCGCGAAACCGGACGGCAGAGATCTGGCTAAATGGAACAACAGAGTTGTCAACAACCTGCTTTATTATCAAACTAATTATTTGGGTCTGGCCATCGCTGTTTTCCTGGTTGTAGGGTAAGTTACATATGGTAACTTATGAACATGCAGTTATTGTTATTTTTCGGCTAAATGGTGGGCGACTGCTCAGTTGCTCTTCGCAGTGTGTTGTCGCTTCGGTTGCCCTGTTAGTGTAACCGTGGATGTAACCCGTACCTTAACAGGATTAAACATGAGGACGCAGACGGGATGCAGCAAGAATAGTCCCATAAACAATAACGAAAATATCATATAGTTCCTGCTGTAAAGTGACGCAGCTTTACTGTCCTGCATTGTCAGTGTGAACCAACAACTTTGACCCAGTTTGTTGTACCCCTTCACGTAGAAATGACACACTCATTCATAATTAATCCGTGATTAATAATCAATGAACAGTCTCGAGACTAAATAAAAAGTGTTGAAACGATCAATACAATGACGTGAGGATCATATGATGTACTCAAGAGGAAGTACATTGAAATTAATCAATATGGGGCCCTGACTCATCTCCAATAAGAGAACCACAATCAAGATTTCCATGAACCTGAAGCACACATTCTGAACCCAGATCGCCGGACTGAAGCAACTATTATTATTATTATTATCTGATCAGAGATACCAGGTATACTCAATCGGATTGGTTAAGTGTCTCTTGGCTCTGGCCGCTGCTTTGGTTCCAAATAAATCCCAGCTTACTAAAAATAGTGAGGCCCTGTCATGGTCTGTCCCTGAGCTGTATGATGACATATCGCTGCTGGTGTCTAGTCAGCTGCTGGAGGGGGAAACAGCAGCTTAATCAGCGGGCCCTGTCCCCCTGATGAGGGATAATTTCTCAATAAGTCTATATTGAGTCATGAAACCAACAAGGATAAACTTTGACACGTCAGTTCATTCGTTTCATAAAATCTTGTGTATGTGTGTGTGATGGAACAAAACGTGTGACTGTAATCAATATGAAGTCAGTTTATATAAGCTCATGTGAAAGATATATTTTGAGGTCTGAGGAAACGGTATTGTATAGAAACATAATTTGTCACTAGGCCGCAGTGGCAAGTTAATTTTTTTTAATTGTGAAGTGTCCTGCTCAGAGCATATCATGGTCACCACGCTTTAAAAAATAATTAAAGGGGATCTTTTAACAAGCATGTGTTTTGTACGTGGTTATAAGGGAAGTCTGAGTAGAAAATGTTTCCATAAACTCAATTATATAAGGCAAAAAACAGTTTTTTGAAACCTGTTTTCCAGGATCGCCAGTGTTTAAGGAGGCCTCAAAGAGAGCCTGAGTGAGTTGAACTCGGCTCACTGAGGTCATGACCAGTCGTGCCAAAGCTGCATTTATTTTCTATCCAAGCCGTCTGTCAAGGCAGGGAAGTGAGGCAGGTTAACATCTATGTCCTGATGTAAAATGCCTGTTGTTAGCAATAACTACACTGGTTAGCTTTATTTAAAAACATTTTTATGTCCCAACTAAATTATTGCAGCGGTGAACTTATGATTTGATGTCGTGTTTTGGAAATAAATGCGGTTTTGTGGGGTTTCAGTGCTACAACTAAAGCCTATTTTCAATGTGGATGAATTTGACATCTTTTTCCAATTCCTGGATGAATCATTTTA
This sequence comes from Pseudoliparis swirei, assembly GCF_029220125.1. NCBI lineage: Eukaryota > Metazoa > Chordata > Actinopteri > Perciformes > Liparidae > Pseudoliparis > Pseudoliparis swirei. Next base: position 24,921,976 of record NC_079405.1, on the reverse strand, counting down.
AATCCATAACATATTTCAAAAAATAGAGAAACTATTTAAATAATAATTTCCAGATGTTCAAATGTCTCTCTGTGGCCCCGCCCAGTTTGAATGAGAACAGACCACATGCTCATAAAGTGTCTTGTTGTTGTCCTAACAGCGTCTGACCACCAGGGGGAGCCAGTGACCACACACAGATAGTAACCAGAGCCTCTTTAAACTGACCCCTCTGCTCCCATGTGTGCCGTGTCGCTGCCTCGCAGGTTCCTGAACCCTCTGGGGATGTTCACCGCCATGGCCGTGGTGTCGGCCATCTTCCTGGCGTCGTTGTGGGCCGGAGAGAACAGAGCGGCGATCAGCAACTTCAAGAGGCAAAATCCCACGGCCTTCGTGGTCGCCGTCATGGTCGCCAGCTACATGTTGCTCTCCATGCTGGGCAGCGTCATGGTCTTCATGACGGCCATCACTTTACCCCTGGCTTGTGAGTTTTGAATATAATATATTCCTGTTATTGCGATATCATTCCTGAGGGAGGGGGCGGGGGGAGTACACTAATCAGCTAAATAAATATGTTTTATGACATAATAGAAGTTCTAGGTGTTGTGAAATCTTAAGAGGCCGGATGCTCTGACTTGAAAGAAAAGTTTCTAACTTTTGTTTTTCGGGCCGAGCATTTCAAAACATTAACTCTTTTCTTCTTCTCTTCTTCGCATTTGTTTTCCACAGTGATATTTGCGCACGCTTCCTTTCGCCTCCGAAACATGAAGAATAAGCTGGAGAACAAGATCGAGGGCGCCGGGCTGAAGAGGTCACCCATGGGCATTCTGCTGGAGGCTCTGGGTCAGCAGGAGGAGAACATCCACAAGCTCCACAGCCTTCTGGAGGGAAAACTGAAGGAGTGACTGGACTCTGAGCACTAGTCGTGTGTTTTTCTTTTTTTGTCGGCCAAAGATCGAGACATTTTGTCTCGATCCATTGTTTTCGCGTGTGGGTGCGTGTGTTGAAAAGAACGATTGTAGTCTTTTATCTTTTCCCTCAGGCTATCTGTCACTCCACTCCACTCAGAACTTGTCGAGGCACTTTTTCCTCACGTCTCCGCTATGCAACGTTCTGGTCTTCACGTGAAAAACACAGATGCGGCCTCTGATATCTGTGCTCAATCAGTGTGAGCCTGAAATGATGTCTCTTTGTAACAAAGAATAAAAAAGACTGCCGGGTCTGCCCCGTTTGAGGTTTTTGGGATAAAATGTCTCTTCACTCAACATCTGAAATCTTCCTGAAGTATGCACGTCGAATAGAAACAAACCAAACGTCGTGGTCACGCAGAATGAAAGAGAAAGGACTGCTTTCATGTCATATTCCACATCACTGTGTCAATCATTGAAATGAAAACTTCAAAAGGAGTGCAAGGTCTTAACCTATTGGCTATCAGTATTCACCCCCCCCCCCTCCTGACTGCTCAATCTTGACAATGCCCCCTGGGTGATGGATTGGCCTACCTTTGCTTTCCTCTCCACTTTACCCCAATGCTAATCAATGGGCTGCAGTAGATTATAGAGAGCTGAGCGAGTAGATTCACCTCCAAAAAAAAAAACAGCGTTTAGCTCTGCTGCGTCAGCGTCTTCCAGCTGCGTTATTTGTATTGGATCCCATTTGAAATTGGCTACAGATAATGAAAATCCTTGTGGAACACTGTCGTTTGGTTATGTGGCAAGTGTGTACGGATGAGGGGGGGGGGGGGACATGACAATAAAAATTATGGGCATGAAAAAAAACATGTCCACATTAACTCTTTGCTTCCAAAAAAAGTCATCTCCCCGTGAGGTATTTCTCTTGTGATGACCTCTGCATTCTCGCGTGAAACAGAATCCCAGTGGCTCTCCACTTTAACTTTGACTTGAGCTCTAAGGCCGCCGCGCCTTCCTCTGCACCACAGTAGTGATTTACGTCCTCTCGGGCGGTGCCTCATCTCCATCCATATTGAGGAGTGAACCAGAGCGCTGGTGGTAATAAACTCAAGTAAAGTCGTGTCTCCCGGGGCCACAGTGGAGGCCCTTGTTCCGCTGCAGCTGCTGTTCAGGATCCGACCGACACGTGTGCGCCGCCGCACGCCCAACAGGTGCGCGGCTTCTCCTGGATGGATGTGAAATCCAGGAAAGGAAGTCTCTCGCTCTCTTGCACACACACACAACAACAACACTGAAACCATTCTCGGTGTTTTTGCACGACTTTACACTGATTAACCAAGTTGTTGTCGTTGTGAAACGATCACAATTGCTTCTGAAGGTAACCCTCGGTGAGGCAACGCAGGTCCGTGGCTGGGACACGAAAACAAACCTGTGTACTGTTTCTCCCCCGGGTGCTAAGAAACGGCGGCGTGCGTGATCGTGACTTGCAACATCTGTTTGGTTTCCGCGACAGAATAATAATAAAAACAACAACAAGGTGTGGAGGCAGGGAGCGGTCTTCGTGTTGTTGATGCTGCACAATGCACACAGGCCGCTGCCTCTGGGTTGACCCCCTCTGTGTTGACATCCCCTCATCCTTCAGCTCGCCTGAGAGGCTTTTGGCCGGTTAGCGAGCCTCATAACTCAAAACAGCCTGTCAGTGAGCAGAATGCTTGGGCCTACGCCAGATCATGTGACAACGTTAACGACGACAGGCGGGTGACCTTTGCGGATCTCCTTATGATAGCTCGTCAACAGTCCCATAAAGAGAAATATACCCCGTGCTTTCCTTTTTAAAGTTGCTCAGTGGCCCATGAAGTGCAGAAAGTTCAGCTTCTGAGTATATAATTCAGATGAAATTACTTCTGGTGATCTCCTCCCCACATTCATGGATCCATAGAGCATGCGCACTGGCGTCTCCTTTAGACCCGCCTCCTTGACCGCCGCGAGTGAAGCCAACAAGGAAGTATATCGTTGGCTTCACGCGTATTCTCTCTGACCAGCAGGGGGCAGCGACTCCGGTTGCATAAAATAAAAAAAGTCAGATTGTATAGAAGTCTATGAGAAAATAACTCTCTTCTCACTTGATGTTTTAACTCACTAAACATTGTGAACATAAGTTTATGGTTTTAATCTCTTGTTTCTAGTCTTCTTCAATTCAGCGGGATGTTCATTTAGTAAATTATGGTCCATTTAGAGTCAAATAGACCATAAGCAGGGTAAACTTTAGGCCGGGCTTACTGTTATTGACAGGTCGCTGCCGCTACCGGTGTCGTACATCACTCACGTGGCGACCGTATTCCACGATTGCGACAATGAAATCGCCGAAATCGATGCTTTATAACGGCGGTCCACAAACTAACGGGGGACGTCACGACAAATAGGTCCAGTTCTTATACAGTTTGTGGGCCAGCCTCGACTTCTGGCTCATTCACAATAACAAAGGAAGGAAAATAAACTCTGGATTGGGCTATTGTGCATTTTACAACCTAATAAATTATACAGGGGCTATTCCCGTGTTCAGTGAGTAGTTTACTTACCAAGAGAAAAAAGGTCTACTGAGTTACGGACCTCTCCTTCCCAATGTAAGTTTATGGGAAAAAAGCCCTTTTGGGCTTCATGGCACCACAACGACAAATAAATTGGCCACTAAATGTGGAGTTAGCTTCAGAAGCCTGGCGCTCTTCCTGGGGGCTTGTGCCGTACACCGACGCTGCTTTCACTACCCCCGACAGGAGGTCATCTGTATTTGCCCGTGCTTCACTCTTCATAATAACTAGTCAGAGACATTACATCCTTGGATCAAGGTAGGTGTGATCCAGGAGAAGCCATAACACAATGTATCGTCACTTTAGTCAGAGCTTGGCTGAGTGGTGTGCTCTATTGGTGTTGTTTAAAATATGCCATCCAAAAGGGACACCGAAATAATACTTATTTATATACCGTATCGGTGATTCTACAAAAACATTTAAAACGGACCAGTGTGTCCAGTCTGACTGCATCTAACGGTAAAACGTCTCCCTTGTGCAAAGCGCGTAGAACTACGGTGGCCGACGTGAAAACGCAACTGGGCCCTATAGTGTTTGGTTTGTCCCTTCAGGGCTCCCGTAGAAACATGGCGGCAAGCTCCGACATAGCTATATTACATCCCCTTCTGCCAAGAGGCCGAAATGCTAAACGCTCTTCCTTTAAGTTCCCTAATGCTCATGTTGAAACACAAGCATCTGTATTAAAGACATTAACTTCATTAGGATTATTTATTTAAAAAATTGACTTTACTGTAAAGAGCAGCACCCAGTGACTCGTCGCGTTCTGCAGCGTGTCCGATATGAGGGGAAAGCAGATAGGAGCTCATTGTTTAGAGTCGAGTGTCAGCTGGAGCTCGCCTGATACGTCTGGCTGCAGCTGGTGCGAAGCAGCAAGAGACAGAGAGGGAGACAGCTGGATACAACGCACACACACCACCGCCTCCCTCGCACTGCCCTGGGGTAAAGCCAAGGAGCTGGACGTGTCTGAGACCTCCCCTGAGCTCAAGAAGCACACAAAAACACAGCTCCTCAAACTGTGTGGCTCTTCACAGAGAGAAGACACGCATAGAAAATGTGTCCCTGCTAGAGAAAGGAGGGGAAAGGAGGTGAAGGGTTAAAGGATACTCTGCAGGTTGAGGGAGGAGGGGGATGGTAATAGAGAGGGGGCAACGCGTGCGTGTACAGCAGGTTTTACAACATGGATGCCTACAGGGAGGGTCCGGTGTTAAGTAACCAGCAGCTTGTCATTCACGGGGAGGACAGAAGAACAGGTTATTGCTCACAATGGGTGTGACTGCTTTTAAAGACCGGTTCGGTGGGTTTTTACGGCTCAAGGACACAGAAAAGCAGCCTGGAAACGCAGCAGCAGCCGGTGGGAACGTAACAGCCGAGCGTCTCTAAAAGCTGATAATTTATTCATAATTAGCCCTCGTGACGAGTGATTGTAGCTCGGCATACAAGCATGAAAAGAAGAAGAAGAAAAAGGGGGAAACTAAAGTGGGGCGCACCAGTTTGAAGCGCTCTTCAGTTCTTTTCCCAACTTTATTCTGGCTCCTTGAACACACCGCATTGGAGAATGTATTCATGTGTTCCAGTTTACCAAGACCGCCAGTCTAAGCCTGTTTCTCCGAGCAATACGATGTGAATAATATACTTTAGGTTATTGGGGTATTTCCCTCTGTAAGTGGTGACACTAAATGCTTTATTTAAAATCTAATTTTATTCATTAAACTGGCTCGACAGACATTCAATTACCTAATTGAAGGGATTTAGATTGAACGCATGTGCACAATGTCCTCGTGAATAAATATGACCCAAATGCAGATTATTTTTCTTTTTTTTAATTCAAACAAATTAAATTGTACAAATTACTAAGAACCAGCTTAACATCAGTTGCTTACTATATATTACATGCTTTTTCAAATACATAAAAATGCTAAAAGACAGAACCAGTGTATTTACAATACCAACATTTACATACAGCTCCGATCTCTTAAAAGAAAGCGGGGGCACCAGTCCATGATTTCCAGCATGGATGACATAACCATGTTACAATTAAATGTTAGAAACGGGAATGTCTGTCTCTCTGCAGTGACCGATCAGATGTGGCAGTGATATCAAAGTGTGTTACTTCAGGTAATACTCAAACGGTAGTATTTTGGCTCAGTTGTATTGCAAGTACTGACAGTGAGATAGACTGAATACTTTGTGAATGACAATCAAGAGTACACTGGTAGTTACGCGTTATGCAATGATACAACTGGCTCTGGTGTTCCAGGAAGTCGCCATCTCTCTGACTCATTTGTCATGAATTCAATCCTTCATTTGTTTAATAGTGTCCTTGAACAAAGCTTGTCCAATCCTTCATGGTTACAGTGTTCATACATGGGCGAAGCAGTGTTCCTCGCGGCTCACTCTGCTCTCTCAGAGACGGTCCTAGTCCTCGGTTTGTGAAGCCCAACTCTCGACAGAGAAACACTGGAGATCTTTAGTCCGCGATCCCCTCGGCCTCCACCACGCGGTCCACAGCAGCAGGTCCTGGCATAGGTCCAGTCCACACGGGGCCGTCACCACAACGCAGCTCGCAAAATCCAGTGACGACGACGCTCCCGTTGGGTTTTCGGTACGATCGCTAGGTCGCGGTTCGGTTTGGCATTCACGAGAACGGGAAAAAAAACGAGAGGACTCCAATTCCTTTAAACGGTCAAGTTCCTTCATTCTTTGGATCCTCTTGGAAAAGGAAAAACCAGTTAAGTGCAGTCTAAGGCACATTGACCACTTGGTCATGGTGAAAAAAAACACGAATACAGCCCGTCGGCAGGATGGGCAACTACACTATTGTTCCCGGTTTTGAGTCCTCGTGCCACTGGATCTGGTCCTCGGGCTCCAGCTCAGTGTGCATTTGGTGACCGATGTGCGAGTCCACTTGGCTGACGTCTATAGAGGACCTGGAACAGACACACGGGAATGAAAAGCGTTAAGACCGGGCGGAAAACTGAATGTCGCTTGTGATTGGTTAACTACGGGGTTGAGAATTAAGTAACCCTGGGCTGTCAAATCAGCTTTGTCGTGGCATGCCCGGCAGTGGTTACCTCGTGTGTTTTCAGGCATGTTAATATCGATCGCGAACCCAGGGTCAACAATTCTCAACCGGGGCGACACAGCAGATGCACACAGACATTAAAACACAAGCGCAGCCTTCAAATGCGACGATACTCAGGGGCCACATTTGTCTTCTTCTCCTCTGCCACACAAGTGTCGTCCCACCACCGCAAGACCCCCAGAGTAAAGAAGCAGAAATCAGCCAGAGCAATGTGAATTGATTTGGAGCGTTGTGTTAGTCCCTGACACATATATTTATATTTATAGATATATAATTTGTTTTAAAAGACACACCATCACCATGATAACCGTGTGGTGGAAGTTTTACAATCTCGTCTCTCACCCATTCTTCTGTGCTGTGACTGATAATTGGGGGAGGGGGGGTTAATTTCCCTGGTCAGTAGCATAGGCAACCGCACCGCGCCTCTCTAAAGGCCCCGCGGGGCACGCCATCCTATCACCGCTCCGCCACTCAAACTCTGGGGGACATCTGCGCAGAAGAGGGGGCAAAGGTCAAGGGTGAGTGGCAGCACAGTGGGCACGGGAGCCGAGAGGACGGAAAAACAAACTGCGTCAGGCGCAGAGAAATGTGACCACTGGATGACATGATGCCGGCTGGAAGTAGGGCAGCCGCGTTTATTCTTCTTCTCGTTATTTAAAAAAAAAAAAGCCATGCAGTTACTTCATCATACATGACAATGAAAGGACGGCCAGTCAAACATCTCACAATGCAAAAAAAAAAAAAGTTCACTTCAAAACATCGACAAGCAGACTCCGAAGTCACGTTGCAGACAGACTGAAGGCGGCGAACGCTCAGGCGCCGGCCGTGGCTGTTTACTTACTATGAACTACCTTGAGCAAAGGACCCCTGATTGAGCTTGTGCCCCCTGGAGGATTGAGGCGGCGCGGGGCTGGAGGCCACCTGCCTGACCCGACGGCCGGGGGAGAAGGTGGAGGGTAAGGGGGGAAAGGAGGTGGGGGGCAGGGGGGAGTTGGAGGAGGAAGCCGAGGAGGAAGAGCTAGCGGGGAAAACGGCGCAGTGCCTCCGGCCGTCGGGGCTGTACCAGGGGCCCTTAAAAGGCGGGGAGGCGTCATATCTATAAGAAAGCAGGGGCCAGTGGACAGTTAAGGAGGAGAGCAGGACCAGCCTCAAGCCCTGAGGAAGAACTGACCGCAGGCCGCACAGATCCTATCATCCTGCGGCTAAGCCAGGCTGTCAAGTGAAGCACGATGACGCTTTCTCATTCCCTAACTCGCGATTGAGGAAAAGGTAACAATGGCTATACATCAGTCCACGATACTGTTGAGACAACAGACCCAAATGGCAGCCTTTATTTCCTGCAGCCAGCCATCTAATTAAAGGTAAAGGTTAAGATCAGTGGGATCGGGGAGTGTCTTATTACCTTCGCATTGAAAATGCAGAAGGTTATGTTTTGATCGCCGTGTATTTATTTATTTATTTGTATGCGTGTTACAAATAATTTTGGGATCGATCGGGTCAAAGGTCAAGGTCATGGAAAGGTAAAAATCATTTTTTTTTCATAGCGCGGTCAATTTGTATCCAATTGGCATGCAACTAATGCCAACATGTTGATAATCCAATGCCCAATCTTGTGATATGCGAAGGTATGCGCTCTACCGAGTGCCCATTCTAGTTAGAGAAGGTGATGAGTTGGAGGCCGTGTTTTTGTTTTCTCACCTGTTGTGGGCGGAGTGGCTGTAGGGGGCCGTGCTGTAGGAGTAGGTCTGCGGAGCGTGCGCCGGCATGTCGTATTCCGACATACCGCGACCGACACTCATGTGGCCGTGCCAGTTTCCGCGAGAGGACACCGACGACACTGGAGGAGGAAAACAAAACTCAGCAACTGAGCCGCCTGCATGTGAAGCCGAAGACGACGACGTAACGCACGAGAGACGGTATAATGCAGGGCGCAGTGATCTCACTTGAGGAGTAGGAGACGTTCCTGCTGTGGCTGCTGTGGTGGCCGTTGTGCGGCGCCGGCATGGTCTGGTATCCCAGGCTCTGCTGAGAGCCTCGCTCGTAGTTGTACGCCACCTGTCTTTGTGCCGCGTTGCGATGGTACCAGCCCCTCAGGTGCTCGGCCACCAAAGCCTTCTGGACGTTCTGGACGGGCTCGATGCCGCGGGGCGCCTGCCGCGGGTTCCTGGGCGGCCTCAGCGTGGCGTACGGGTTCTGCGACATGCCGTCCATCTCGTCGGCGCCGTAGTGGCCGTGGTACCCCGTCGGGGCGAGGCGGTACGAGGGGTTGACGTTGTAGTGTCCTTCCATCTCGTCGTACATGTAGGCTCCGTTGGAGTACGGCTCCGGGTCGGCGTAGCTGGGGTAGCCCGTCACGTAGTAGGCCGTCGTGGTGGGCCTGGCCCGCGGTTGGTAGGCGTGGCAGCGGGTGTCCGGCTGAGCCAGGTTGGGCATGCTGCCCGTGTTGGCGTACTGGTCTTTCCTGTGGCGGCCGCGGGTTCGGCGCTTGTGGTTGCCGGGGACGCTGTACTCGGCGCTGGACTGGCTCGTGTAGGAGGAGCCGTCGTCGAGGACCTCGGTGCTGTTGCTGCGTCGGGCCGGGGAGAAGGGGAACGTCTGCGCGGGAGGCTCCGCCTCCGTCATGAGCTGAGACTGGGACTCCAGGCTGCCGCTGCGCTGGCGGAAATGTTGTGGAGCGTCTTCTGATCTACGATTTCAAAAGAAACAACAATCATCAACAGCTGTTCATTAAAAGCCAAACATCATTAGAATCCCACTTTTTTTTTGCAAAACTGTCTATGCACACATGGCCACCCAGGAGATGTGTAATTTGCTCCAAAAACTGTCAATGAGGCAGATATTTTAGAGTATAAAAGGTAACCAATAAATCAAATAAACAAATACAGTGATGAACCGGGGCCCTTACCTCAGCTGGGTGCTGCTGTTGGCGTTGCGGGTGAGGAGGGGGGTGGGGGGCATGCTGCGGGCATCATGTGGCTGCCGGGAAGCCGTTTTAAACGGGCTGCTGTGGCTCGATAAGGCATCGCTGTGACTGCAGTGGAGTGATTCCTGGACGTGGCCGTAATTTAATCTGGAACACGGATAAGAGCAATGTTTTCTCTTTAGGCCAGAGCCTGTAATTGAGATTAAACACCTCTACCTTTCTTTTCACGCAACGGAAAGCTTTATGGCTGCTCGACATTAAGATTAAATCGCCCGCATCATTTTTGTAAACGGCCCTTTTTAAACCACGTTTCCAGGGCCGCTTTCCTGTTTCCCCCCTTTCTTCCCTGCTCTCGGCTTGCAGTCGCCGTCTGCTCCTTTCACAGGCAGCGACATGTTTTTCCCCCCATCTATTTTTAAAGTCGGTGCGTTGTGGCTGATAAGAGGGAGATTGTTGGAGAAGGCAGGAAAAAGGAGGGAGGAGGAGGAGACTGGCAGGAATGCAGCTCTGGATCGACTATACAGGTCTGTACTAGCTCCACGCTTAGTGCGTCTACAAAAACAACCGTCAGACACACACTGGAAACTCATACATTCATACATTTCACGGGGTGGCAGTGCTAGCTGTGTACCTGCTGTCTGCACGCTGGTCAGAGCCCCGTCTGTCGTTGTAGTGGATGTCCAGAGTGCCGGCGTGGTGTGGTCTCGGGGAATACTGAATCGATCTGGACCGCTGCCTCTGGCAACTGAGCTCCTCGTCTGGGGGATAAAAAAGTGATTGCTTGGTTAAAATGGCTCTAAAATGCAGCAAATGGGGGAGAGTGAGCGCACACACACTGAGCACACGGCTGTGCCTGGGCACGTACCATCATCCAGAGTGAGGCTGTCAGACAGAGAGCTGAGTTCTGACGGGTTGACATCATCTGGGAGAACAGAAGAGAAAACAGCCCTCAGAGACGCCTCCGATATTCCACTTTCATAGAAAGTGACAGAATTTTAAAAATCAACTACCACTGATGAGTTCTTAGAGGGGTTTAACTGCTGTTGACATCTACCTGCTAAGATGAGCGAGGCTCTCTGGGTGGGTTTCTTTCCTTTCTTGATCCTGTAGGCGTTGATGTCCTTCTCGATCTCCTCCAGCTTCCTCATTGCATCCAGATAGTTGCTTCTCCTCTTCTTCTTCACCGTCTTGCAGAGGTCGCCCTCGTTGGATAACCTGCTGGCCGCTTCCACGATCTTCTGCTGCAGGGCGAATCTGCTCTCCAGATTCCTCAGATGTGGGTCCTGCAGGGGAACACGCATCTTCTCCGTTAGCGGGGAGTTTCCCCCGAAAATAAAACGCAGATCCTTAAAACTCGAAGCAGGGGAGCAGACTTCAATCATTTCATTTTCAGCGTGCCGATATATTTCATTCTCGTATTATATTCATTTTGCCCAATTGAATTGCTGATGGAAACCGGCTTAAAAGCACAACAAATGTTTCACGAAAAAAGCCTTACGCAACATGAGCCTCAAACCACATGTTAAACTCTTTAAGCCTCATTTCAAAAAGTCAAATAATCCTAAATGGTCTCCAGGTAAACAAACAGTGTGGCGGAGAGTAGAGTGTAACATTCATAATTACACAACGGAGATATATCACAACAGCAGCGATACTGACCTCATCATAGGGGAAGAGGTCATCCAGCTTGAAGGCGGTGCCGACACGCCGTCGTATGTGAGGCGCCTTCTCCCCGGTGGCCAAGGGATACTCGTTAGGCAATCTGCCCGTAAGCTCCTGCAAATGAGGAGCGCAACCAACAGTCAGCTGCGAGTGTTGACATTTCTAAAACGTCGTTGGAGGGACAAAGAGAACGAGGGAGAGAACTGTTGATGCCACCCTCCTCTCTGCCTCCTTCAGTTTACATGAATTGTGGAAATCTGGATGGTAGTCCAAGGGGTGACGGAGCCGTCTCTATACGGCACGGACATTTCCGTATTCAAAGCCCACCTATTCAGAACTGCTTCTGATGTGTGATAGTGTGCTTCTTATTGTTTTCATTTATTGTTTTTTATTGTAATTGTAGTTAATTGTATTGTTTAGATTTTAGGATGTTTTAAATATGTTATGTAAAGTGTCTTTGGGGAGTTTTCCCTGATCCGATGTGAGGTCCTGGGACGGGGATGTTGTGTGTGCACGGATTGTAAAGCCCTCTGAGAAAAAATGCGTAATCTCGGGCTATAAAAAATAAACTGAATTGAATTGAATAACTCACGGCTTCTCTCATGCAGATCTTCTTCAGTTCCTCGATTTTCTGCGCCAGTGTGTCTTGAAGGTTTTTTTCTTTTTTTTTCAACTTGGCGACCTTCTCTTTCTTCTGCTCCTCGCTGACTTCGGAGTCGGCGGAACCTGGAATATGCATCTGATTAACTACAGATTATAGCACTCGATCGTCACCCGTCACTCGGATGCGGAACCAGAGGCCATGAGCCGATTAACTCTCTGCTTACCGGCCGAGATGAGGCTGCCGTTGCTGGCCATGATGAGCTGGTCTCTGCTCTCGATGCTCGACAGTTTAGTGATGATCCGCGGGGCGGAGATCTCTGTGAGGTCCATGGCGATGTCTCCCGAACTCCTGGTTGTGGGCATGTTTGACTGTAAGGAGGGGTGTGGGGGGGAGCAGTAAAGGAGGGATTGTGAGCACTTCATTTTAATGATAGCAGCGGCTCCATTATTCGCGTGCTCGGTGCAGCTCTCTCATCAATCAGCGGGGGCTCTATTCCTGGATGAACACTGACACGCCATCTGCCTTCGAGGGAGACAGTGGGCTGAATAACCTCATTTGACTGCAGCCACGCGCTCATCCATCTCCGCGCCACAAAGTGCACGTCAGACAACACTATTACTGTATAATAACCCCCCCGATGCTCGTCAAATGTGCACCGCAAACACAAGAGCGAGTGTATCTTCGGCGTATTCGGACAGCTTTCAACACTGGAACAAGGACCTAGGCTGTGGACACATTGTGCCCTTTTCCCTTTATTCTCAATGCTGCGGTAGTAAGAAAACACATTACTGATTTTACTAACAACATCCCACTTTATATGGCAAATTGTAGTTTAGTTTGGGTTGTATATGATTCTTCTTAAGCCACATACAATGCAACAATAGGCATAATATTAGGCACTCCATCTGCAACTGTATCACTCTGCTTGCTATATCAGCAGAGTGATTCAACATATTTGACTTAATTGCATGCTTTGATGCTTTTTTAATTCAAGCTACCCAGCAGCCTGTCACCTTCGTGTCAATAGACCAAGGACATGACAATTTCTCAACACCAGGATCAAGACCTGGTGTCATATCCCGATATTTACACAAGTCACGAGCGCGGTACGCGGATCAGGCGCATCACATGATGAACAGTCATCATTTCACCATGCTGTGACACAAAAAACCTTTTAAACAGAACTTCTGTCCATATTCAAACTGGAGGAGAAGCACAGGAGGCTCAGTATATTTTAAAGGCTCGCTTCACAGCCTGCTGAAGTCGGTTACACGAGCCTTGGAGAGTGTGAGGCTGTTTTTAACAATATTCGAGTTGGCAAGAGGGAGAGAACTGACACTCACTTTGCTCGTCTTCCTATCCAGGTAGAACTGGTGCTGACTGATGGCCATCACCCAGATGGTTTTAATCAGAGCGTGGCTGGCATACCATGTGTGGATAACGAGACCAGTCTGTCCGAATGTTCTCTTGGTCACTGTTCTTCTGTGGAGGACATTAAGAAAGACTTTCAGTGCTTGTCAAATCTGTTCAACAGCTGCATACAAACAGAAAACAGTTGAAGGGAGATTAACAAGGCTTTAATTAAGATTAACACAAACAAAAAAATGCAAATCAAAGATTAAAAAAAGAAGATTAGAGTCTTTGGCTAATTACATTTGTGGGCGTTTGTGTTGTAAATATACTGAAGAGCGACGAGCAGCGACATCAAGCTCCTTTTGAACCAGACAGAGGGATTTAATAACAGCTTTGGGGGCTTACAGTGCCACAATAATGCTAGTGTGAGGGGCAGAGGTCTTATAGCAACCTTACAGTGATCTAGTGGTCGTTATACAGCAAGAGAACAGCAAGCCATTAAGTGGGCCACTGGCTGCAGATACCCTTCACACTGTTTAAAGGTGTAGAATAAGGACATCTGAAGCAAGCAGCAGCTACAAAACAAGAGGGCACAGTGAAAGGACCTATTAAGATCAGTGAAGATAGATTCGACCGTTTGCCTTCTCTGACCTGTGTGGGTCGTTTACTTCAACGGCGAATTTCTTCTCTCGGAAATACAAATTCTCTAACTGCTTCCACTGGTACAGCTGCGGAGAGAATGAGACCGAGAGGGGGAGGAGGGGGAGGAGGGGCAGAGAGGCATGACACATCGTTAAGTGCACGAGCCAGCACAGTGCTTTCACCTAAAATGTGGTTTTGCACTACATGAAACAGAAATTGCATTTGACACACAAAGATAGATAGATAGATAGATAAGTCAGTAGTTAGTGATCTGGCAAGAGGTGAACTGTTGTAGAGCCTCCTCCTGTATCTCAGGAGACGTCTGGAGAAAGGTTTGCACCGATTCGCTCTGAAAAAGCCTTTTTTTCCCTCTGGTTAACTTGCAACATTAGAAGAACCAACATAACAGCAGCTGGAGCTGTGAATGGGGCTCGGCGGGGCCAGCCAGTCAAGTGTAGGTTTGGTTTAATGCGGGTGTAATCATACCGCTGCTGCGAGAGCACGGAGCAGACCGGTTTCTCATTGCACCGTGGAGGGAGACAGAGGCCGGACTTCTCCGAGTCAGAATGAAACATCTGCTCCGCTGGAACGGGGCTCACAGGACCAACCCGGAGGCCACTTGCCTCTGAACAACTCTTCCCCCGCTCGCTGCTCCACCGAGACCCGGGGGCTGAGATTAACCCATCGCCGTTGTTCTACCCGACACTTACCTCTAAGGGCACAACCTGACACCGGGTGATACATCTCGAACCTTGCGAGGAAACCATGCCGGGGGTAAGGAATCAACACCGGGTGAACACATCTCCACTTCCACCGGGACAAACGCATTTACCGAGTAAAGTTTAGACTGGGCGAACTGACTGTAAACACACATCTTCCTTTACAACAGTGCGGCTCACAGTGGCAGAGCGCCTGTGTCCCATAGAGCAGGTACGACGCCACGCCACAGAGGACATGAAAGAGCAAATAAAACACGACGTGTCTATTGAAAGCAGCTGAACAGGTAATAGTTGGACACAATGGAAAGGCTTACCGTGAAGTTCTTTTTAATTACTCTTATCAAATCCCTGCTAAATTGTCTCGGGTTTGTATTGAATCCCTCGGCTCCCGAGTTTCCCACAGGGCTAGAGCTTCCTCGAACAATACGCTCTCTTGTCTGTTCTCAAAGCCAGATAGGTGTTGCAATAGTTTCAGCTGAGCTGGCCACGCCCCTTTCTCCACCCCCACCTCCTCTGACATCAGAGATACCTCAGGCCGCCTCCGAGGCTCAGCTCTTCTCTTCTCTCTCTCCTGCACAGCTCACTTCCTTTTAGTCGGACCAGACGAGCAGGTTGGACACAAGTATTTGCAGGGCTAGGTTTTTGAATTTTTTCTCCGCTCCACTTCCCGTAACGCGCTGATAAGTCATCACTCCTGCACAGACTTTGAATACTCGGCTTCCACCGGGGACGTTCTCTGCTTTTCATATTGTAAATACCACACAAAGCACTGCTGTGAGGCGGGATCTACTATAACCATCTCCCCCACTGGGGAAAACATGCGAGGAATCTGTAACTGTGGTCTAATCATTAATAGCAGGGGGGAACAATCTGTCAGCTAACCAGGCAAAAAGAAACACTGAGCACTTTGACAACTGGCACCTGATAGTTTCAAGCTACAAGTTTAACAGCAAACTTATATTTGATATGAACTATACTGCCATTACCCATGACATCAGATAATGAGAACGTTTATTGTCAAAGAATAGCGACATTGTCTTTATAATTGCCGGCATCGCATATAGTCAGGCTATCAGTGAAATGCAGAGCGGCACTAAATGGACAATGGGAACCACCCGGCCGGCAGGAGACTTCCATAAAAGCTCGCCTCGCGGCAGAGGGGACCCACTTCACACCTTGTCGTCACAATCAGTAGCGTCATTTACATGGCAACAACAGATCTGGAACAAAGGTCTCGAGGGACATTAAACACACCTTCACAGGATCATTCCTCCTATTAGAGAAACTCCGTCCCTGTGCGCCAGGAACTACGTGAAACTGCTACGGGACTCTCGTGTGGCGGCTAAGTATTTCAAGGATGTGGCACACCTCAGTCCCCACAATCACGAGACTGCAGGAAGTTAAAGAGCAACTTGCAGCTTGAATTCACTATTTATTAAATGTATTTATTTGTTCCTGGTCTCTTGCTGCAATTATAACCTCTTCAACTTTGAGAATAAAGTTGATTCTTGTTAAACTTGACGTAGCTTTGGTCATTTAACATTCAGTATTACTCCCATAAAAGGACTACATGTGTTACTATAGTGTATGGATGTATTTCCCTCTAAAAATCGAGTTTCTGCATTGTTTTCTTACTCTGTGGTTCACTGTGGTCAACCTGCAAGACAAATTTCCCCTTGGGGATTAATAAAGTATATATCTATCTATCTATCTATCTAAACGGTCCGAGGGATCATCGTGCACACAAGCAAGTTGACTTGTCGAGCGGTGAATCATCGATTTAAGCCTGAGGGAGAGTGAACAACAATTTTTGTTTGCAGCCAACACGCTATCTTAACAGCGCACTCAAGATTTGAGCGAATGCACTGTATTGTGTGTAGCGTCTATAGTTGGTGTTTCAGTTCATCTCCCCTGGTTTTTGCCAAACATTTCATTACATGCGGGTGGAAGTGAACCAGAAATGCCTGTGGTTTCAGATGGGATCAGGCTGCTGCCACCCACAACCCAAGGAACCCCCAGCAGAATCAGCAGAATCTAACATGGACGCGAAAAATTTGTCAAAAGGCTCCGACTTACACGCCTGTGGACAGAAAGAGCTGCCACACCCTTCGCACAACGAGTCACGTGTCGGCCTGGCAACACTGTACGTTTCCACAACATGACGCACAGTTTTAAGTTGTGAAAACGTGAGAAGAATAAGACACCGGAAGGAGAGTTCAATATTCAATACAAATCATTTCAAAGTTGCTGTGTTGAGGTCCATTCAAAACGTACGCAACAAAAGACACCTAACACTTCTTACAGGTCTCTCATATCATGCAATTACTACCCAGGGGCGGATGCTGACACATGGTAATAAAACTGAAGATTTATTTGGGTTCTGTGGTCTCAGAGTGTCCCAATACCCACTGGGAGAGCGGCGCAGAGAGAGGAAGACGAACAGAAGAGTGTCCCGGTTTGATTCAGGGAGATTTAAGTCTCCACTGCCCGTCTGCTTCAGTCCCATCGTGTGTGCCGGAAACACACCTTTCTAGTCCATGCCCTGTTGAGGCCCTCCATTTGTGTTCCTCTCATCACATCGTGTACCTTATCCTCTTCCTACATGACATGTCGCTTCTCCGCTTGGCGTCTTCTATTCACCCTTTGTGCCCTGCCGATCTTTGGAGCGCTTCGCCTCGGCCTTTTGTCCGTCTGGAAATTGCTCGCATCTGACGTGCAAACGGAAACGACAGGGTGTTCACGCGACTGAATGTGCCACTTTTCTCCAACACAGCAGGCAAGAGTGGGCTTTTGAGTGCCAGGCTTTTCATTGGAGAGTGGTGAAAATGGCGTATGCACTCAGGGGAAGATGATGCGAGTGTAGCGGCTTTTCGATGATTTTCTCAAAACGTAAAAAATGTCGGGGGAAAAAAATAAAATAAATCTCCACAACTGCCGACCTCCCACCAGTACTACCTCTCGACCCAGCCCCCTGCGTTGATAATTGTTTGGCATTGTTTGATCGATTGTGTTCCCTCCAAGACACACATCTAGATTACCATAATGAATACAGCATGCTGAGAAGGGCTGGGCAGAGGGCAAGGACGGATGGGCCGGGCTGAATACAGGGGATGTGAACTGAGGGGCGGTGAAGCTTATCAATATTCACCAGATACAGAGGACTCTCTTGGAGGCAAACGGAAAGTAGCCATCCGTTTCCATTAGTCAGAAAGTAAGGAAAAAGGAAGGAAAAATAAATCCCATAACAAAAAAAAGACTCCCCAACACCGACTGGCTGTCCCCAAAGTCCAAACGCCCACCCACCTGACTGGTACCGCGCCATCCGCCAGTCCCAGAGGTCTGCCGCTGCCCACAGAGAACCATAATTACACCTTCCGTAGGAGGGTCGGGGAGACATACTGGGGCTGTGCCCATTAATGCTTCAGTGTAACAGCAGCACACCCTGCTAAGTCAACAGGTCCCTGCCGTGTGACAACAACTACGGCGAGTCTAATGAAAGAGGCTGGGCAAGACACGCTTGATTGGGACACTATCACATCACATTGAGGTGAAGGAAAAACTCAAAAAGGTTTCTACGGATCAGAAGAGTTGGTAAAAAAACACCATACAGTTACGAAAGTCCGATTTTTTCTTCTTCAATGTGAAAATAAAGGTATTTTTTACTTGGGAAATGGTAGTTTACATTCTACAGTATGTTATGCTCTGTGTAGGTATTTTTTTGCACTTTCCCCTTTAAATCTTGTTTCAGATCGAGCTGTTTTAAAACCAGAAAACAAGTCACTCCACCATTGATAGTAACGTACTGTATTTGCTCGTCTGCCTACAGCCTTGACTGCACGCAGCACACACTGATACTCCCAATGTATTTTCCCATCCGTCTTCCTCGTTCTCCTGACTGACATGTGAACCAGGGTCTTCCTCACACCTATTTACAGTCTGGGTGGATCATTAACCAGCTAACAAGAGGCACGGTGACAGAAGCTGTGCTTTCAATTCGCAAATATATTTACAACAGCGCTCTACCCTAAATACCTCCACAAGAACTGAAACACCAATAACTTTTAAAGGATTACTTGTTTTTCTTATTATTAAATTTCAATGTAAGAAAACCATGTAGAGTTTTTTTTTTAAGAAGTCCAAACCCCAAGTTCGTCCCTGAGGGCTTTACAAGTTGTACAACCTATGAAATGCTGTATCATTAGATTCTTAACATAGATGAGGAAAAACTCCACAGCAAAAACTGTAAAAAAAAAGATAAAAAAAGGTCAGCGTACCTTTCTCGGCTTCAGTTTATCCTGCAGGTCGTACTGGCCGATGCCTTTGTAGCTGACTCCCAGCCACCACGGCAGTCCTTGCTTGTCCTGCATGAGAACACACGCACAAATCACACCACCGCTCATTAGAGGTAGCTTTATTGGTGAGTTTGAAAAAAAAAAGAGAAAGAAAGAAGAAACAGGCCTGTTACAAAAGCAATTATCCCATTAGGTTCACAGCAATAGCAACAAGAGAAGAGATCAAATACATTGATGGCCTTCAAATCTCTGCAAGCCCGACCGAGTAATTTAACCACCACTGTTTGATCTCTGCAGACACCTTGATTTAATACGGCTTGGTTGGGGAAGTCAGAGGAAGCAAGTAAAAGTAAAGCAAGGTTGTAGGAATCACGTAAAACACGCTAACTAAACGAGCTACAGAGGTTTACTGGATTTGTTATTTTTAAATCATTCAAGGTGCAAATCTGTACCGAGCCAGTTTGTGTGTTTCTATCCGACCCAAGCAGGTCGAGTCCTGAATGTTACTGCGGTAAAAATACATGTGTTACTGCTTTAGATGCAGCACAGATTTTCAAAAGTAAAACATCTCATGATCAAAGCTTTAAGCTCAACGCTAAACATTTCATGAAGTTCAGATTGTTGTGTTAGCTCGGCTGCAGAAAGAAATGAAGACGGCATGTTGACAGAAGCTCATTCGGAGGTTAAGCTGCTTCATGACTCGGGGGCACCACTGTTACCTTCACTGGGTAATAATGGACTCCGTATGCCGGCAAGGACTCCACCAGGGCCAGATACCTTCAGGGAGGAAGGGAACAGGTTAATGGGAATTCCACCTTTTGCACTTCATCACTGTCAACCGGTGGCTGTTTAACAACAGACTGAGTGCGCTCTAAGCTACAGCCGTTGAGCAGCCGCAGTCATTTGCAGTGGCGAGCTGATCGATTTGTTTCAGGTCCGTGACAGAGGGGGGGAGAGTCCATTGATCGGTTCAAGGGCACAAATCATCCCAGCGTGAATGACCCAGGGTCGCCACGAGGGGAAAAAGAAGGAAAGCGCTGTGGAGGACCGACATCCTCCCGAGGCTGGCTGGGTGCCTAGTCCAAGAGCACCTCCTCTAATTAATGACACATCCTGGCGTGGTGACAGACACTTCTTACAACAGCAGCCACTCCGGTGCAGACGCATGCGGTTAAACAGGAAGGCCTGCAGTAGGTGCTTGAGAACTGCGACATCAGAAGCAGCAGGGCATAACTTTTGGGCAACACATGTTAATCGTAAAAAAATATATGTTAGATACAGTATGGACTTGTTTTTGACTCACTGCACAATGGCTTGCCCTCTGGTCAGTCCTTTCAGTCGCTTGTAATGTTCAATCACTTTGTCCTCACTGCAAATGGATAGATACAAAAAAAATACAATGAATAATCCATCAAGTGTTGCCCATTCCAGCAGCAGAGGGGATTGTGAGAGGGCTCTTTCTTTGACACACATTCTGTCTGCTCATGCAGAAAATGCAGTCTGGCCTCCTGGCCCGCTGATGGCTCTCACCTCTCCTGCAAATGCATTCACTCGCCACTGTAATCATCCCTTTTAACAGCATAGACTGCAAACCAACTGCGGCTTAATGGAGAGAGAAAGAGAGAGAGAGACAGAGAGAGAGACAGACGTGTGCATGTGCTTATCCGTGCACCAAAACACTCTGATTTTAATTTGGATATTAAACTGAATGTGGCCGCCTCAGAGGCAGCAGCAACAGCCTCGGATGACCGTTTAGCCAAATGAAGAGGGGACAAGCAGAGGAGCGAGAAAAAACCCAGCAGCGAGTGTGGATTGAAGAGACAGACAGCGATCCTTTAGATAGCCGGTGGCGGTCAGCACCTCCCTGTGCACTTGCAGGGGCTAATGGGCAAACGTAATTAACACAACCCAGGCATTAATTAGTCGCCCCATCGGAGGCAAAAGCCATCTGCCGAGTACCGTTCTGTTGACACAGTTCCCCTCAAAACTGCTATTCTGGGTGAAATGACTGCTCTGTGCACCCGCGTGGTACTGACCACCGAGGTTATTTGACATCTGAATTGTGATTGTATCTTGTGGAGAAAGAGCTGAACTTACCAGTAATTGAGAGACGGGTGCTCCCTTAATACTCGGGTGGGCAGAACTGGGAGCTGCTTCAGGTCTGCTCTGGCAGTCTCCTCACTGACAAAAAAACAAAACATCATATACATGAGCAAAATAAAGAGCAGCAAATGTATTCATTCACAAGGAAAGAGAGTCATTTATTGTTGCTCATCTATGCTTTAGCTGGGCGAGAAACAAAATCACACCTTCACTCCATTGATTGATGAGAGACATTTTATCATGGTCTAATTACTAACTCCGCAATACAACAATAATCTCTACATTTAGACGATATTATTAGATTTTATTTGAGGCTGAACTGAGTGCTTCAGACCAGCATGTGGACCATAAGTAAAGTGCAGGTAGCCGTTTACACAAGACTCTCAACTTAAAGTCTAAAAAAAGTGTCGAGGACGTTTCGCCACGTTGGTATTTTCAGTGTGGTTTTGGACTTCTATCTCAAGGCATGACAGCGATATTTCAATGTTTGCAAACCTTTAGAAAAGGTGCCATGTCAGGATATTGTTTTCATCTTTTTTACTTATAAATAGTAGCACTACTTGCCAAGACTAAACTTGAGCCTCACTCATCTCTTGCCAGACTTGACATATAAAAGCACACGCAGGCCCTTCAAATCACAGGGAGTCTTTTAAAAAGAAAAGAAAAGGAAAAGGGGGCCTGGCAAGGTATCTTTTAAAAACAATCAAAGCCAGGTTCTCAGTAGTGATGCACTCCACACGGCTATTCTTTGTAGTTGTAGGTAAACTACTCTGTATTGATTCGCACAATGACGGATGCAACAAGTTCAATTGGTCTCACGCACAAACTGCCAAAAATGCTTCAAGTCGTAAACAGAGAACTGGCTTTCCTATCGGTTTAAACACATTGTGGTGTTTGTCACTGTCAAGGCGCTCGATAGTGAACTGTGGGTGACTCAAACATCGCGTAGGAGGGACTTCCGGATTTACAGTTTCTGTTGGATAAAAAGGGCTCTGATTTGGCGAGCCAGTCCACTGGAGTCCTGAACAAAAGCCATTCACAAGCACTTGGCTGCCTCTCCCTGCGTTGAAAAGCATTGTGTGAGCCCCTCTGGGATGAAACTCAAACGTGTAGTTCAGACCATACCCGAGGAAAAACTCTTGGAACGTCCTCAGGTATTTCTAGCAGCTATAACAACAACGTAATAATATAAAGTAGTGGATGTGTTAAGGCCAATGGCCATTTGACCTTAAACAACAACTTAAGTCCTGTTCTTTCAAGATAAGATAAATGGAATTTAACAGCCGCTGCCATGGCAGGCCAGAACCATAATGATCCAGTTACGTGAAGCTGCTTACTAAACAGAAACAGGTATAAGCCGCTGTAAGGAAAGAGGCACTTGAATCACTCTTCCCCGTAGCTACCTCTCCGAGGTTGACTGAGTTCTGCTGCCGCGGCAATTTGCCGCATGTTTGATGGTGTGCGTTTTATGGCGAGGCTGGGGCCTGGCGTTGTCTGGGTGATCTACTCCAGCCACGCTGCCGCGTCAGCAATCTGGAATTCATTACTACGTCTGTTATCTCCCCACAGCCTGCAGCGCGGGGGCAATTCCTACACCCGGCCCGGCGCAGCCTTACCCAGCGTGGGGAGAGATAATACTCATGTGTCAGCTTTTTCCGCGGGGCTGAGACGTGGTGACTGTGTGGAGGGAGCACAATGAGAGGGCCTGTTGCTGCGAACCAACCACTAACTACAGGCTACACCTGCAAATAGATCAGAGGATTAAAACCGTTCGGCCGTAATATTTGTTGATGTGGGAAACACAAATGGCTTTGTGCTGATCCCAGTTGATTCACAATTACAAAAGTTAATAGTCATAGTGGTAAAGACAACATCTCAAGCTCACCTTTGAAGTTGATTTCAATTGCAAGAATATAAATCCCCGCTTGGTTACTCTGAGCACATTATTATAGACATCAATCAATTCAGTGCTTTCCTGCTTTTTCCACAATCTCTTTCATCAACTTTCAGCGAGGAGTTGTAACTTGTGCAAATCTGCTTTGGATAAAATGAGCAGGTGGGGCGAGTCGGTCCTATTTGACGCAACGTAACACTGACCAATGGAAATTCTGATACAAGTACAATGTTAAACCTGGTGGCACATGTATTGCATGCACAGCAGGGGGTTTGCCCACACCGCCACAATAACAGTGAGTCCTACTGACGCCAAGTTGACTACCATTGGACAGTGGGTCTTGGATCATCCCTCTTAAGGCAGCTGACTGGAGGAGGAGGAGGAGGAGGTCTCCCTAACTCCTCCACAGCTAATCTCACTGCTCCAGGGCCCTTTGCTGATACAGTGTAGAGGACACGCATGTATATTATATGCTTTATGAGGAGATTTAATGGGCCTGTTCTCTCAAAGAAGTAGTTAAAAGGACATTACAGACATTGATGAGAAATACTGCAGGGGATGCATCGCTGCAATAACGCTGTTATGAAGTGGAACTTCAATTGCGAGTGAAAAGGTGTCGTAAAACCTAACATCTACAAACCATTATCAAAATGCGCAGGGGGAAAAGTAGTATCTGTGCAAACAAATAAAAAAAATAGCTTGATTTGTCGACACTCCCATCTGATTCTACCAGATTTGTTGGCAGGTTGTCTTTTATTGTCCTTTCAGAGTCCGTACAAAGAACAGCCCATCCCCACACCCACATGAGTGGAAGGTTCAGAGAACTGTACACTACACTTCAGGGTGAAGTAGCTTGAAATCAAAACACCCAGGCATAAAACTGTACAAAAGCTGCGATGAATAACGTCGAACACGTATCAGATCAATCATACCTGTAAATAATTTGCTCAATGAGCACAAGCAAAGTCAGGTTTGTTGGGGGGAGGGGGGGGGGGAGATTTGACACGTGTTCAAACTGCGTTTTCAGCAATGCATGTATGACCATTCAAACCATACACATGCAATTCCTCACAGAGCACACATCTCTGTGTCCACATAATGGACGGGGAAACCTTTAGAGGCAGAGAGCACGGTGCCGCTTCAACCTGCTCAGTCACAGACGGGGGCAGTGTTTACTAATCACAGCCAATGCCCTTCACTCCTGCGGCTTGCAAAAAAATCGCAACATACCTTATCAGCAGGTCAAGCCTCTGAGAGCACGGCTCACAATGGAAACATTATCTCCACCAGTGCACAGATTAGCAAGGCGTTGTACATATTCTCTCACCGGAATCGGCCGAATCGTGTACACGTTGTCCATGTGTTTTATTTCTTCTTTTTTTTATACAAGTGTCACACATGCTATGTTTGGGAGTACATGCAACATTTACTAAGAGGCCATGCAGTCACAACACGTCTGAAAAGCCGAGCCTTTGTAGGGCTTTTGTTGCAAGTGTAAACACAATGCGGCCGTCTTGATAGTCAACAGTGTGACAAGAGAACAGGAGTGTTTAGATTTTAAAAGGCAATGTTTGGACCATGTGGGTGGCAGCGAGCCAGCAAGAGGGGGGTGGTGGGGGTGGGGTTACAGTTCAATGTTTCATGAACACTTCAAGTGAATTATTAACTCAAGGGAAGTACAGTGTGAACAGCATAACATCTGACTGAGTCGAGTTGAACATTAACTGCCTGTACAGTCATCGTGTGTGGACTGAGCACTGCCCAAACAACTTGACAAACCAGACTCTGCAGGAAAGAAATGCACCCTTCATGAAGTGTGCAGTTTGCATTCAACTGCACGAGTTTACAAAAAAAGGTGTATGGCTGGCAGAAAATATAAAACAATGTTATTACATGTAACTTAACTGACATTCATTGACATGTTTATTCCCAGCTAGTCTAGATATCTCTCTAAATATGTTTGAAATGACACCTTTGGATAACATTCCACCTTTTTCCCATGTATGTCTAAAATAAATATTTTTCGGTTTTAATGTTGAAAACTTCTTACCTGCTGTATTCTCCCTTGGCTTCCTAAAAAGAGAAATACTGGGATTAGTGAAAGCACTGTGAGAAAATGCAAGAATTAACGCAACCTAACTAGCGTTAAATGACCCAATGAATTAGGTTAAGTGTTATGCTAATGTTAGCTAACGTCACCCATGGCACAAACCGCACCAAGGGGTTAACGTAACAGACATCTAATTTAAACACGTTTTTATTTCTATAACAATTAAAGTTAAAGCACT
This sequence comes from Pseudoliparis swirei, assembly GCF_029220125.1. Taxonomy (NCBI): domain Eukaryota; kingdom Metazoa; phylum Chordata; class Actinopteri; order Perciformes; family Liparidae; genus Pseudoliparis; species Pseudoliparis swirei. The sequence goes on along the minus strand of NC_079405.1, from coordinate 24,896,939 downwards.
AGTACATTTTAGAGGCGAATATAAATATAAAACAGCTCATTTATTTTGCCGCGACCAAAGCAGGAGGACAACTGTTTTCAAATGCTGCGTGCCCCAACCGTCTTCATTCCCGTTAGGGGGGGCGAGGGGCAACATATCGGTGTCGGGAAGTCTGCGATGAACTCTTTCTTACCTGCAATGCGAATGCGGCTAACTTGAAAACATGTTCACTCTCCACTTCGATGGTCTCCTGTTATAAAAAAAAATAACGTCGTCTTTTAGAACTACACACACGCACGCAGAGTGCAGTCTTGTCCGAAACACTTGACTTGAGAGGAAATCTTCCCGTCCCGTACCTCTCGGTCCCACCGTTACCGACCGAACCAATGCCGCAGAGATAATACGGTGTTTGAAACTGTCCGTGAAGTGGGTTTACTCCCGTTATTTGGCGCCCGAGTTAGCTTTACACTTTCTGTATGCGACAAAACACACGGTGGTGCATTAAAGAAAAGGCTAGATAAAGGTCCTGCCTGAAGCGAGAGCCCCCTCTGTGAAGTGGTACAGTCCGAAAGCAGGTTCAACAGTCTCCGGCTCCCATGGTGACCAGCCTGCTCTCCCCGCTAAAAGAACTGCACCGCAACGTCTCATCATGCTGCATTCACGTGCATCTCGTATGGTTCAAAACCTTCTGTATGCGCCTATCAAAACTAGGTTAGGTTACCTGCCTACATCACATGGTTCACAGGAACCACTTGAAATTAGTGGCCCAGCTACAACTAGCATGTGAATGATTTAACTTAGCTTTAGCACTCAATTAGATACCCAATCAATTTAAAACAAATTGCCCTCAAACAACAAAACCCCATCTTATCTAAATGACAACCTGAACATCTATTTGCTACGCTGTGGCTATAGTGTAGGGTATTGTAAATGCGATGCCCGACATCTGCATTAAACGATACCATATTGCTTGTATGACAGTGAACCATGAGCTTTGCGTAAAATTTTAACTTTTTCAACTGCGTTTGAACGCACCATACAGGATAACCTTTTGAGATCTAACGGCAGTCTCAGATCTTCAAGAGGTTTTCCAAATTTAAATGTTGTGAGGTTAAAGATACTAGAATTCCCTCAATAAATAGCATGATCTGAATCAAATGCTGCGTTATAAACATTATGTATACAAAACAATTTAGTATAAAGATAAAAGAGGCCAGATTAGGCAATGAAGTCGGGAAAATACAAACTGTATGAGATGAACAGTATATATTGTGTCGAAAAGTTGTTTAAGATAAACATTGTATGAACAACAATTCGGAAGATATTAATCCCTGACCCTCAACCCCCAGCAGAAAGAACTATTGATGGTAAATCAAAAATTATGTCAGATCAATAGTTGGATTAGTCATTAGATTCTCATAAGGCTTCTCAAGGATATGCCAAATTCAGTTACAATGGTATGAAAAAATATATAGTCAATTAGAGTTCAAACTTAATACAAAATGTTTAAAAACACTTACATTAAACACGAAAGATTTAGCGTTCAGGAAGAACAGCTCCACTGTCGTGTTGTCTTTCAAGAAGGTGATCTTCTCAATATAAAACCTGTCAAGAGTTTTTTCATGTCAGCAAGGTTCACTTTAAATCAGAATGTCAACACATTTTATTCACAGACTTCATCATGTCAAATGCAGTTCAGCAATCACAGAGCAAGACGGTGCAAAACTGTGTTGCATCACTGCCACCTGCTGGTCAGGACAAGGCTCTCATATTAGGCCTTTACTACTCACAACTCAGTCTAACATATAAAATATTGAGATCTTCAAACCTCAGTTTATTCTGACGTTTCCAAAAAAGCAGTTTTCCAAATTTGGCAGGTTTCTGCAGCGAGAGCACTCACCTCACTAGGAACTTGAGCTCCAAAGGCCCTGAAGTCTTGGAGAAGTCATGATCCAGGACTTTACGATCCAGCTGGAGCCAGTTACTCTGGCCACTGGTCAGGGAGGTAGAAACACAAATCATGTGTTGGAATACTGGAAAAGTAAGTTTCCTCCCTTCTTTTTTTTGGTCCTCTCTTAAAGCGTTGGATCGGTTCTAAATCAACCAACCCCTTTGATTATAAGAAGATGTGATAAAAACCAAGCGCGCCCGACCCATGGACATTTCACTTTAAAATACCAATAATGTTAGGAAGTGCACTCACGTGTCATCTATAAAGGACAACCCAAAGTATTCTTTCTCCTTCAGGTTAAAATGTGAGGCCACAAGATCCAACAGCTCGCGGGACAACAGCTTGGGCTGGAAGGTATGGCATGAGGTGGAAAACAAGTGCATGTGGGACAACGTCAAAATAGAATGAACAAGAAGAAACAAAAACACGATTTCAGTGCATCAACAAAATCTTGCATGGTGCCTGAGAACGGCCAGCAGTGGGAGTGTCCTCTATACCTGAACCAGCAGCTCCAGCTTCCTGTCATCGAGGAGGTGAACCTGACACTGACGGCCCGCGGTCATCTGTAGAAGACGGACAGATGGACAGCGTTAGACAATTCCTGCAAAGTGGCAAAGCGCGCTGTCTCCACCTCCACCTCTCCACTCAAAGCCGTGCATGCTATTCTAGCCCAGAGAATAAAGTGACTTTTGTCCTGAATGAATAAGAGGATAAGAGGGACACACGCTCCAAAACGTCAAGGTCATTGCCAACATCATCATCCTTATTTGTAAAAGACACAAAAAAAAGAAAATGGAAAAAGGTGCAGCTGTGAAGTTCAGCCGTAAATCAGCTCTTTATAGGAGCACCGTGAGTCCTAAACAAAGACTCATGAGCTTCTTCTGTTGTTCAGGCTCCACACATGCTATTGTCTTTCTCGCCCACATGTCCTTCCTCTGCAACAGCGCCGATTTAATGAAAATCTCTGAAACGTCAACATCCAGCGCGTTCGTTCCTCTGCCGGTGTAAGAAACAAAACCGAAAGACAATTAAGTCCTGGTGTGCAGGGGTTTAATTGAATTCCCGCTGCATTGTTCAAGATGAATGGCTCCAGGATTCATTCTGTTGCAGTCAGCAACCTGCCTTTAACTGCAGGACAAAGGGAGGAATATTATTGTGCTGATGGATATTAGTCAAGCCATATTTCAGGGTGCGAAGTTGTTGCCAACAATCCAGGCTGGTGTTTCTCAATACTTTAATTGCGTTATATACAAATTGCAGGCGTGGTGTTTATATAATCCGCTTCAGGGCTGTAGGTCAAATGTAATCTCAATAATAGATGTCGTGAATCGTTTAGGAAATCATGTGTAATGTGGCATTGGGGATTTGTTTTCTTCTTTTGTCTTGTTCAGAAAAGTGTGTGCCTCATGCATTTGTTACCATAAGAGTCGGACAACAGCAGGCTAAACCCATATTACCCACCTCTTTATTTGCATTAGTTGTTCACTCCATTCTTCTTCTGTAGGTCAAATTAAATTCAGTACTAAAGCATTCTTAAGTAGGCTGCTAGGGGAGGTTTTAGGATACACTAAGCACCTATCTCCTCTTCTCTCTCTACTTAGAGATGAATTTGCATCTCTCTATCACACATTATTCTCTCTGCTTCCTCCCCCGGAGTCTTTGTGACTTCACGTCTCAAAGGGTCCATTGGACCTGGCTGTGTCTGATGCCTCCTGCCATGGCCCTGATGATTTTCATTTGTGTTATGTCCACTTTCAAAAGTGATAGTATGACAAGCTTGAGGTAATGCACCACATCTTTTGTTGAATACCATATCAGTCAGTGGCGGTGGTCCACCAGCTCACCACCCGGGTATAGGCAAAGTCTAATCTAAAATAATACATCCACATAATTAAAGCCACTATATGAATATTTGTATCATTGAATTTGGCGCCCCCCAGTGGCAGACAACAGGGGGGCTAAAAGCACACTCTTCACTAGTCATTTACTTATTTCATTTTTTTACACTAACAAAAACACTCATTCCCTTAGAAAGTTATCGAAGATGCTTTAAAACCAAATTAAAATGATACACATAGTAGCTTTGATTTGTTAAAATAGTCTTTTTAGTAGATGGCAGATTAGCACAAAGTCAGAACAAAGGAGCGTGCTCATGCTAAACAAATTGTTATTGCATCATCCTCCGCATCAGAGTAGTTTACTGTCCAGTTTCTGTGAAACTAAGCAGAACCCACATGGTTGTTGATCTCCAGGACGGCCTTTTTTGTTATTTTTGTTTGTTTGTTTCTGTTACTTCAGAGAAAAAAACATGTGGCATCCAACGGCTTGGCAACGTCCGGCGTGACCGCATTGGGCGGGAACTGCGCCTTCTAACGTGGCGTTAAGCCTCGCTCCGTGACGAAGACACATTGTTCTCTGCGCCACAACAAAGCGTGACGTTTCACTTTTATGCTGCGAGAGCTACTTTTCCACTGAGTGGTTTTTCCACGCCCCCGAACCGCAAGCGTGATGTACGGGTTCGGTGGGACGAGCTGCAGATTCTCCACAAAAGGCTTATTTTTTTATTTGTAGTCACGGCGACCTGTTACTGTGCTATCTTTGGCTCTGATGCCAAAACATATTTCAGCACCATGCCCACTGCGTCGACCGTCTGGTGGGAGCTTTGTATCTCAAAAGGTCCAGAAGAGGCAATACTCTTTAAAATAACATACATAATAATAAAGAACTGCTGAAGTTAACCTTCAATTGTCTTGATAGGGAAAAATAAATTGTGTTCCATCATTCAATCTGGGATTATTCGCTATCGTGGCCCTTCCATTGTTGTGGCTGTCCCATGGCACAATCTTATCTATCAATGCTGCATTGTTGCAGGGCAGTGACATCAAAACATAAATGGACAAAGGCCTGTAGTTATCAGTCTGACGTCAAGCTCATGACCATGGCCATCGGATTTCAGATTCACCTTCAGTATCTGTGGACATGGCGGCAAAGTCCAAGGCTTCTCCCCCCTGAACGCTCAAAGAATTCTTAAAACACAAAATGAAACTCTTCTAAACAATCCGATGGGAATCCTTTGTTGCATATTACGAGCACTGGCAACGCCGCGGTACTTTCCAAAGACACTTGCATCCACTTTTTCTAGAACGGCTGACAGAGATCGCTGCCCTCAGACCAGCCGAAGAGCGAGGACCTTCCTTGGTCCCAGATGATGAAAAGAAAAAGGTCACGACTGTGTCAGAGAGGTCAACCCCCTTAAGCTCTGTCGTTACGGCCCACGATGGTTTCCGAGCTCTTCACACGACCCCTCCAGCCACACTGACCTGCTCAGGCTGAGCCGGGCCCACCCTGCATTTAATACCGCTTTATACTTGGAGCTGCATTTCAAAGGGCCATTTTGTACTTTCTTTTACTACATTTATCTTTAGTTAAAAATATTTTCGTTTACAACTGATTGGTTTAAAAGTGCATAAAGCGGGTTAAAATTAGCCCCAACTTGACCAATTACAATATGATGACAATGCCATAACAGGCATGACCTTTACATATTATTGGAGTCTTTTTTATTTGTTTAAAACAAATAAAAAAGTGCCATTGAAACTTTCACTTCAGTAAATATTCGGAATGCTTCTTCCATATGTAATTGTGAAAGGAAGAAAAGGGGAAACCGGTTAAAGAGATTTGGTACTTCTTAGAACTCGTTTTAAGAGAAGGCAAGGGTGTCTATGCACTTTTAGGTATTGCATCACCTGTGAGAGATAATCTGAATATTGTCATTGTCCTCAAGTGTGACATCATTCCAATGTCTTGCTTATTGTTCCTTTATTACTATGTCATTGTATTAGTAACTAAAGTAAAACATTTTTTCATGCAGAAAAAAAATAAAGAGAAAGGGCAAAGAGGAGCAAGCTGAGCATGCAGTTTCAAGTTTACACAAGTAGCACGCGCACCGACGGTTTAGCACGCGCACATACGGTGTTGCACGCGCACAGACGGTGTTCAAGTGCCGCGGCACAACAACGCATTTCAAAGGAAAACTTGGGAAAGTTCTTCTCCTCCGCCAGACAGGGAGAGAGAGAGAGAGAGAGAGAGAGAGAGAGATCAAACGGCCTGGTCGTGCTGCTTTCCTAATGACTGCCACATGTGCTGCAGGAGAGACCCTCGTTAACTCGGTGACTCACCAAGAGGCAGCACGATGAGTGTCTTCACATGCACACAAACAAACACACGCAACGAGGAGCCAGATGAGGAAGAAAAAAAAGAAAAGCGAAAAAGGAAAGTAAAACGGAGGTAATGGGCAAAATCGAAGCCATAAAAAAAATGTAAGGAGTCATTATAGAAAATACATCTGGGGCTCGCTAATTATGCTGTCATTAAAGCAATCATTTAGACCTTATTTAAAACTTCTTCTTTTATTTACAGAAAGCATCCACGCTGCTGTCATTACCTGGTAGCACTTCCCCATCCTGAACCAGGCTTCTAGTAAGCGTCGGCACGGCATCAGGCCACGGCTGTACCACCTCCTCAGGGTCTGATGCGCCAGGCTCCAGATGAGCTGGCTGCCCGACGCCACCCGGTCCTCCATCCCGCGCGCAATACGCACAGCCATGGTTGGCACCAAACTTTGTTCTTCTTCTATACCCGACTCGAATGACGAAGCTCTCGCCGCTCGGGAACCCGGACAGGAGACACTTTTGTGTTTTCGCGTCGGAATCAACAAGCTGAGAGGAGCGAGCGCGCGCGCACGCACGGGTATAGTCTCCCCAGCTGACGTGATGTCAGTGAGAGTCGGCGCTCCGGAGAGGCTGGAGAGCAGCAACAGAGAGCCTCGGACTCGGTCCAAGAAAACAGTGCCTCATAGTGAGGGGAGCGCAGTGGGGAGGGCAGGACCCACGGAACCACAAGGCCTCGGCTGCACACGTTTTCCGTCTTCCCCATAAACACAACAAAACGCGACGAACTCCAGCCGACCGCTCAACCTCGAAAGTCATAAACACTCATGTTTTTTTTCTCTTCATATTTATTTTTAGCACGCGTCTGCAAACGCGCTGTGGGAAAGTCATGTCACTTTGTCTGGGATTTGAGGGCAATTTCCTGAGGAGGCCAGACATCTCCACCCATCATATTCTGCAGTGACACTCACAATAATTAGTCCCGTTTGGATGGCAAACTGTTTAAAATATATAAATACGAGTGAAACTATACAGGGGTGAGGAAGACACGTTAAGGAGAGGCTCTGATGTAAGAACATGGACTAGACGTCTTCCTTTAAACAGCTGTGATCAATAAGCAAACGCACACCTGACTCAGATAAACAAGTCAGGGGCCCAGTCCCTATGTCCCCCCCTAAGGCCTTAAACCCTGACTCCTTAAGAGACTTACTGACGTCACCTGTTAAATCGTTGAGTGCCACAGGCTGTAAAGTCTTGACATGGTGTAAATCTGAATGGGACAGCACATAACTGCAACATCTCACGTTACCGTGACAACGTCCACAAATATTGGGGTATTGAGTTTCTACTTTTTACTCCCTCAGTTGTCTTGCACAGGCCCCTTTCCTCACAAGGTGATGTCATGATCTGGAGTTTGTGTCGTCTGTCTCCCTGTGATTGTTTGCCCTGGTCCTGATTGCTTCCCTCTGTGTGATTGCTGGCCCCGTCCTCATTGTGTTCACCTGTGTCTCGTTCCCCGTTGTCCAATCACCTCCGCCTGCCTGTGTATGTAAACCCTGTTAGTCTCATTCCCAGTGTGGCTTCGTACTGTTCGGTCTGCGTTTTTGTCGTTCCTGTCTGGTCTTTGGAAGTTTTGGAAGTAAATATTAGTTTGTCCAGTAAATGTCGGCATTTGGGTCCTCTCTCGCTGCGACAACCGTGACAAGTCATGATAGAACGAAGCCACCATTAATGGACCCAGCCTTCAGTTTCCACTGTACGGTTCCTGCCTGGCCAGCTAACGCTCATGTTCTTCTCGAGGAGATGTGGGAGTCCCTCCAGGCCCTGCAGTCAATGTTGGCGGTTCCTGTCCCCGATGTTCCGGCTCGAGTCACCGGCTCCTGTTCCCGGTGTTCCGTCGCCGGTTCCAGTCCCTGATGTTCCGGTTCCAGTCCCCGGTGTTCCGCTCTAGACCCCGAGGTTCCAGTCCCCGGTGTTCCGTCACCGGCTCCTGTCCCCGGTGTTCTGCCGCCGCCTCCAGCCCCCGATGTTCCAGTCCCCGGAGTTCCATCACCGGTTCTAGTCCACGATGTTCCGGTTCCAGTCCCCGGGTTTCCGCCTCCGTCCTGCCCGGCCCCGGTTCTCTCCATCCCGCCTCCGTACCGTCCAGCCCCGGTACCCCGTGATCCGTCCAGTCACAGTTCCCCATGTCTCGTTGCCCGGTCCTGGTCCCACAGAGCCCCCATCCCCAGACCCCGCTACCCCTGTGACTTCCTCTCCTGAGCCCGGTCCCCTAACTCCCCGCTCATGTCCTCCGGCCCGCCCTCCAGAGTGCGCCCCTTGGCCTGGTGATCGTCCTGCGGCCCGCCCCCGGACTGCTTCTGCAGCCTTGGACCCTCCTCCGGCTCCCCTCCACCCACCCGCTTGGGACGTCTGGAATTTGTCCCTTGGGGGGGGGGGGGGTACTGTCATGATCTGGAGTTTGTGTCGTCTGTCTCCCTGTGATTGTCTGCCCTGGTCCTGATTGTTTCCTTCTGTGTGATTGCTGGCCCCGCCCTCATTGTGTTCACCTGTGTCTCGTTCCCCGTTGTCCAATCACCTCCACCTGCCTGTGTATGTAAACCCTGTTAGTCTCATTCCCAGGGTGGCTTCGTACTGTTTGGTCTGCATTTTTGTCGTTCCTGTCTGGTCTTTGGAAGTTTTGGAAGTAAATATTAGTTTGTTCAGTAAATGTCGGCATTTGGGTCCTCTCTCGCTGCGACAACCGTGACAAGTCATGACAGGTGAGAGGTCATTTTTAACAATCTATGTACTTGTTTTTGTCAAGACCTTCAATGACAAAATAAAATGAGCGATGATATAAATAAATACATATCCTCTGACTTCATGTTCCATCTTTAATCCTTAATGTTTCTGGGTAAATGTGACTTTACAGGCTTAACACCAATGTGCCCTCTTTGGTTTTCATTTTAGTCTCCATGCTTCCACTGGGACCGTGTTAGATGTCATATTGCAATGAATTGTGGGTAAATCCCTCGGGCAGAGACTGCACATAATGGGTTTATAAAAGGCCCAAACACTCACGGACTCACAGATCCTCGCAAAGTCCGTGAGGGTTTAGCTCCGTCAAATCGTAGAGTGTTTGAGTCTCGCAGATTTTTTGAGGCTTTTATGAACCCTTTCCATATAAGTCAGCACCAGATGCAGACTCTGCCCACAATTACCGACAATTCATAGCAATGTGACTTCAAACACAGTACCAGGGGAGTAAACAAAGACTATGGTTGGGTGTTCAGCCTGCTACAATTACTCAGAAACATGAAATCAGAGGATATTTTTGTATTTATCCGTGCACTTCATTTCATTTTGTCGTTGAATGGTATGATACGTTGCAACATTCAGATTTACACCATTTCAAACCCTCACAGTCTCTCAACCATTTAACTGGTGACGTCAGTGAGTCCTTGAGGGTTCAGGGTTTGAGGCCTTAGGGGGACTTTGGGACTGGTCCTGAGAATCCTGAGTCAAGCGATTGAGGAGAAGATGGAGAGGCTCTCGGCGGAAACAATATCCTACTGTTTTTTTTATTGATAACCCTTACCCTAACCCTAACCCAGCTTTCATTGTCTGAGGTTGCAGAAATATGAGGTAAAACGAGCGGGCTGGTTGTTTATCTTTTTTAAAATCAATAAATCCCCCAAAACACGCCAACCACAGAAAATGAGTGACGCTTTTTCCCGGCTCATCGACTGGTTATTGAGGAGACAGTGGAGAGCTATACTCAGACCGTGACACACTGTTCCGGTCGGTTCCAGAACTCTCCATTAGTGCTCAGTCACCCAACGCCATACATACATGCAAACAAATTATGAGCAAAAAGCGAGGGCGCCCCGCCGTGCGTCTAATTGCATCTGTGCATGCAGCGATGCATGCGAGTGTATAACTCTGGAAATGAGCGTATAGATCGGTTACCACGCCTGTGCAGGCAGTGGACTGTCCCGACTGAGCAGAGGCAGCTGGGACATTGTGTCTGTTTATTCTTTTTTTTTTTTTAATGTATTTATAGATTTTTTTTTCAGTTTCAGTGAACAAAAAATAATGCAACAAAATATTGTAAATGACAAAAAGGAAAAAAAAAATTACATTCTTTACTTTAAAAAAAAAATAGACATACATTGAAAATCTATATTAAATTAATAGAGGGTCATCAATTGCTCTTTAACATTTTATTTAGGTCAGCTGAGAACATTACACATATTTTCCTTTGTATACAGTCCATTTTCCCCAGCTTTGTTCGTGGGACCCTGCTCTGAGCCTAAGGAAGAGAGTACATTTTTCCATATTCCTCTACAATATCCAGCCACTGTCCTGGGCTTGGAGGGTCACTTTTCATCCAGCTCCTTGTGATGACCTTTGGGTCTTGAATAAATATGACTAAAAAGGCTCTGTGAGCAATGAACAAATCCATCCGGGTATACAAACGTGTATGTGTGTGAGCTCTGGGAAGTGACTGCGCTCGGCCAAGAAGTCGTCCCCGCACACGACCTCTTGTTAACTCTCACCGTGCGTTTTAAATCGTCCTTCTTGCCACAACCTACAACTTTAATTCTCGCACTGTTCAGGGACCAGTTGGCGGCACCAATTCAGGGTTCAACGGCAAAAGACGAGCAAAATTCCATTTTCACTTGCCCCATAGTTTGTCATGTTTTATTCACCTTCCTCTCAAACTCAGATACATCCTTGGAGTTTTACCCACATCCTCACTAAACTCTTGTTTCCAGGGTAACTGAAACGCTCGCTTGCACTCCAGCTCATAAACTCGGCCTTTAGCCGCCGCCAGGTTTATCCCCAGTGCCCGATCGGCACTATGCATGTGCAACTTTCAACAGAAACTAGAGGAAAGGGCTCAAGTGTCGAGTTTATCTCATTTATATAGCACATTTTTATAAAAAACACACACAAAAGCTGACCAACAAGAAGGCTCACTCCTTTAGATATTTCCACCATCAGCTCTGAATTTATTTTTAAAACAATGTCTTTGATTCTTCTTCTTTTTATAGCAATTCAATCGCCAGATTCCTTTAAAATCTTTTGGAAAATAAATCCCAAGCTGTCTGTGATTGGCAGTGAATCTCCGATCACACTCTTTATCTTGAAGACAATACACATTCTAAGGTAATGAATACCCACTGGCGGCTGTTATAAGAAAGATAATGTACAGAGTTAAACCAGATATAATACTGACACAGCCAAATGTGCTGTTTGAAGTTCATTCCTTTGGAGTGTAGCAAATGGCCCTAACAGGATTAAATACTATGGATGCTGTAATCCACCACTGTAACCACTGGATGGATCTATTTCTGGAAAACAGGATTCATCACCACCAGGGACCCGTTCTGAAGGTATATAGATGGAGCACATCCAGCTACCCGTGATAAACACGGACAGATGTGCGAGGCCACGGCCGCCTGGAGCAACAGTGGCCCGAGACAGACGAACACATAGCGGGCACAAGTCGCTGCAACACATGATCGCCACATGTTCTGGTCCACGCGATGTTCATGAATGCATGCAGGCTCTCTGGTAGCGCAGTGTTTCATGAGCCGTAAAAACGTTCTTTTTAAATAGCTGCCAACATTCCACCTGGATGATTTATTTATTACATCTAGAAATAAGCAATTAAACATGACATTAAAAGTAAGACGTGCAGATTTATTTTTAAAGTGGAAGGAAACAGACAAAGATGTTGGCCATATTTCAATGTAAGGGCACGCAGGCATTGTCTCCCGAGCACATTTATAGAAAACTGAAACACATACAGACACACACGTTCACACACACCTATGCCAAATGCCTTCAGGCGGGAGATAATCCCAGTTGATTTCCACGCTCCGTACCGGGGGTTTCGGCGGGGTGGAGATGTGGGAAGGGGCAACGACCTCGGCTAGGATCAATCTGTGGGAGTCGACGCTCAGAGAGGGCATCCCACGGGAAAGTGGGAATGAACTGTCTGCTCCGGCTCTGAGAGGCGCACAATAAGCACTGTCTGATCCTCAAGTAGTCTCAGTGCTATATACAGGACTGTCTCAGAAAATTAGAATATTGTGATGAAGTTCTTTATTTTCTGTAATGCAATTAAAAAAACAAAAATGTCATGCATTCTGGATTCATTACAAATCAACTGAAATATTGCAAGCCTTTATTCTGATTTATTGCTGATTATGGCTTACAGTTTAAGAAAACTCAAATATCCTATCTCTAAATATTAGAATATCATGAAAAAGTATACTAGTAGGGTATTAAACAAATCACTTGAATTGTCTAATTAACTCGAAACACCTGCAAGGGTTTCCTGAGCCTTGACAAACACTCAGCTGTTATAAATCTTTTTTTTTACTTGGTCTGAGGAAATATTAAAATTTTATGAGATAGGATTTTAGAGTTTTCTTAAGCTGTAAGCCATAATCAGCAATATTAAAATAATAAAAGGCTTGCAATATTTCAGTTGATTTGTAATGAATCCAGAATGCATGACATTTTTGTTTTTTTAATTGCATTACAGAAAATAAAGAACTTTATCACAATATTCTAATTTTCTGAGACAGTCCTGTATATATATACATATATATATATATATGTATATATATATCATACCATAAAAAATCCTCATCAACTGATCTTAGTGGAACATGTAATCTGTTATCACTCGAAGGTGGTGACTGTCAACACTGGTGAACATTGTGAATTGAATAAAAACTAAATAGTTAGGTGCAGGATGATATCATGCTTTGGGTTTAAACAAATTATAGTTTGTTATGTTACTTATGGGTTATGTGTCTCGATGTAGTTTGTGAATTAAAATGAGTTCTTTAATTGAGACACAAACAGTGGTTTCCTGGTTGAAAGTCCTGTGTGTGATTGACCCATCTATACCCACCCGGACCTCTTGTTAAATATTTATGATAGCAGCTTTAAGCTTTGCACATGAACTAATTACCATAATAACCTAATGTGTAAAGTGCTCTTCTTCTTTAATATCTCTACACAGACAGCGTTCATTGTCACTCAGTATACATGGCCGCTGTCTCCGTCCTGTAAACACCGTGACCTCACACCCCTCCGTCACACTCTATGATGTCGCTCGAATGTCACTCCATTGCTCATGTGATGCACACGAGGAGACTGAGTTCCCTTAACCTTCCTCTTGTGTTAGGGTCGGCACCGACCCATTTTAGGTTTTAAATGCAAAAAAGAACCACATACATTTGTTTATTTTCATCAAGGCTTTTTGACTTTGTCAGGAACCTCTATTTCAACAAAATAAAACAAAAACATTTTGTTTCACTAAATTATAAAATGCTCTGGTTGAAATTATGACCTTTGTGTTGTTAGGGTCGGTTTCGACCCGGTTATAAAAATAAGATTATAAAGCAATAATTAGAGCCAAAACTGAAATCATAAGTGCACTGTCAGCCAACACAGTGGCAGCCAGCTCCTCCCCCAATCATGGGAGCTTTAGGGGATTCTCATTTTGCATTGTTCTCTCCAGAATCTACAGATTTACACAGGCAAAGCTGCGAGTGGCATCCCTGAGAAAAACCAAGGAAAACGTGTGGTCCTCGATATGACTACTGGACTGCAGGGTCACAATATCACTTGTGACAATTTCCTTACCAGCGATGACTCAGGCCACCTGATTCTAAAAGAAAGAGGTGTGAGGTCTGCCCAAGCAAGACACACGTATTGTGCTTCAACTGCAAGAAATATCTCTGCAAAGAACACAATAAAAGTGTCACTTTTTGCCACACATGCATCTAAACACACACATACACATGCAAGTTCTTGCACACAGAGACTTTACTCTGATTGAGTTTTTGTTTGTTTTGGAACTAGTAATTGATTTCTATTGGTTTGATTTGCTTGATTGGTTGTTTGTTTGACCTTGCAAATCTATATTTTGTGTTATGACTTGTTCTGCTTTTTATTTTGTGTTTGTATTGAAGTTCTATTGCTGAAAAAAATACTTTTTAGCCTTTTTCTTGAAGTAAATATATATGGGTCGAAATTGACCCTAACACCATAAATGTTACTATCGTTAATAATATTAAAATAAAAAAATAAATATAAAAAATTTATTTCAGAGATGTGTTCTAATACCCCTCAGTAATAGTCAGGTAACACAACAACCCTTTATTTATTTAAATGATTCTCTTGAGGTTCATTTTACCATTTTTTAAATTGAAATATGATATACTGACAAAGAAAAGGCCCAGAAGCCCACACCAAAAATATTTAAACCAATATTTTCATGGATAAGGAAGCCTAACAAGGTAACCAAGAGATGAGAAACAAATTGGATGATAGATCATTGTTGTTGGTGTATTTTACAGCTGATTTAAGACACGGGTCGGCACCGACCCGCTAACATAAGAGATGGTAACAGAAAGCTAACACAGGAGGAAGGTTAAAGGCTCATTCTTTTCAAGCTGTTGTTCTACTTCCCCTCCTCTGGCGGAGCACAATACTCTGTTGAGGGAGTGACGTACTCTTTGTTCCCGCTGCAGTGCCCCTTTGCAGCCAGCAGATGGGGAGATGGAGTGTCTCACGGCGACCCTCTGGGACAAAAAAAAAGGGGGAAGACATCTCGTGCTGGAAATTGTTTGGTATATTATGCTGTCTGGAGGGGTTTATGCCAATGTCATACCCTTTCCCCCTCATAGAAGGGCCTCATTCTATACTTGTGACGCCTGGATTTAAATGTATTTTTGTGGGAATACAGACAGGCAGGACGTAACAATTTGGCCCAAAGCTTTATTCAGTCCCAGAAGTTCTGTATTAATAGGCCCGAATCTGTTGAGAATACAAGGCAGGGCATGACAGGGGGAATGATCATCACCCCCCCCCCCCCCCCCGTCCCATCCCATCCCTGTCCCCGTCCCTGGGCTCCCTTCAACGTGGGACGGCAATTACCATGTACAGTAGGCTAAGCGGTAGATTAATTGTCTAAAAGGGGAAGGCCTCCGAGTGATCATAGCAGAGCCCGGGCGGAGCGGAGGGGGGGTGGGGTCGTGGGGGGGGGACAGCTGTCACCCTCACGGCCCGCAGCTGACGAGCTGTGCCACATACTGAGGCTGCAGCTGACACGCTGAATGGAAGACGTTCTGTGCAGTGTGCCCGGCACGCTCCCTAACACACACACACACACACACACACAGGATTGTGGTAAGTTGTAACGTGCTGGCCTCACAGGACCCCGCCTGCTCGCTTGCCATGCTTCCTGACCGTCACTCGTGGTGGTTAGAAGCGGAGCAGGTGGACACAGCTGTCAGAAGTGGCCGATCGCTGGGAGGGTTGATTTGTAGTCATACATCATAGATGAATAGATTAAACTCATAAAACATGAAAGAGGGCCACCTCTACTCGTGTACAGACCATGTCCCACATCTCACCACCGTAATGGGCTTTGGTTCTGCAAAGCCTTGTGAGTGGCCAGAAAATACAATATATATATCACTGCTTCTGTCTGTTTTTTTGCCGTCGCTATAATTCTCTCCGAGACACATGCTTTGACAGCAATACTTCACCCATAAAGGAACTACAATTCTTTATTTTACAACATGTCTACCCTGGATACTTGGTGAGTGAGAGGTTGCCATAATACATCTCGACAGAAGTGATCAACGGGTCTGTGAAAAAGAAGAAAAAAAGAACCAAGACATCTTAATTGCAGCCAATTAACACCATGTGATAGAGCTCCATTTGGCAAATGAATGGCGAAACAGAAAAGCTTTTTGTGTGTCTTTGGCGGTACAGTCAAGCCCAGCTTTGTGTGGCAAGGCGGAGGGGGGGGGGCGGGCGGTAGAAAAACAAAAGAGGACAAGGAAAGAGGCAAGGGTCCCGGGCCGCTGCCATCCACCCATCGGCTCGTATAGCCGTTGCGTCTGGGGACATATGGTCAGCTCCTCTCGCTGTACGGGACGCCGCCCAGGGGCTCGCTGCAGGCCACAGGCCACAATAAACCATGTGTGTGTGTGTGTGTATAAACCAGATGCTATGGAAAGGAGGAGGTCAGAGCAGGGGGTTGGGGGGGGGGGGGGGGGGGAGACAGAGGCCACGATGGCAGCCTCACACTGTCTGCCGCAACAAAAATGTTGGCCGCGGGTGTTGCTCTTATTTGTCCAGACATTTCTTAGAAGGAGCACAAAGAGCCTGTGTCATCAGTTTTCAATATCATAGCCAAGTGCCGGAAAAATATGAACGGCCACTGTGGGCATCTCCACGGGCGTACGAATGAAACAAAGAGAGGGCGAGGGAGATGAAGCAGAGAGGAGGGGGAGGGGAGGAGGAGGAGACACCCCCAGTGAGGGGCTTCAATGAGCCTCGAGGCGGCGGAAAGGGGTGAAATAATTGCAGGGAGAAAGAAAAATGAAGAAATTATTTTTTAATTGTTTGATTCCTGGGGATTATTAAAAGGATATTGTCTCTGAAAGAAAGGATAAATACGGAAGAGGGTTTACGGTCTGAGATTGAGGAGATATTCCAAAAGCCATCCCGTGTTTATGATTTAAATGTTTTAGAAATGCTCATGTGAAATAAAACATCATAGTTTCCCTATGCTATAGCTGTGAATAACAGCAAACAGCTGTTTTCATGACGAAATTATTGAAAGCACAAGAGTGACAACCCTTGAACAAAAAAAACCCACAATTGATTTAAAATCATAATCTGTTTAATTTCTCTCCATAATTGTTAACGCCGCCTCAGGGAAACTGTGCGGGGATCATTTCATATCACGCTTCCTGAGCACACAGCGAAAACCAAACCTCAACCGTCAGTGAAACGAGTGTAAAGCCACACTCGCTGCGCCGCGAGGCGGTGAATGTTTAACGTGTTTAACGTGTTTAGCGTGTTAGCGTGTTAACATTTGCTCCCAAGCGCTACACACAAAGAACAAATGAGGCTGATTGCGGTGTCATCAGTTTTTGCAGATATTTGCTCCCAAGAACTGATGAAAAGTCAAATTTCACATGGCAATCTATCCAATAGTTGCCATCTCGTGAATACAAACATAAGGAGCCACCTGCAGTTTGTGTGGTCCATATATATAATTGTATATATATATATATACAGTATATATAAATTGGAACTGGGAAGAGACCCCGGGGAAGACCCAGGACACACTGGAGGGATTATATTTCCCGGCTGGCCTGTGAACGCTTCGGGATCCCCCAGAATGAGCTGGAAAATGTTGCGGGTGAGAGGGAAGTCTGGGCCGACCCCGGAATAAGCGGATGACAGCGGATGGATGGATGGAGCCGCCTGTTTTGCATCACTATAAACGGTATACAGTCCTATTCGTGGATGTTCACTTTGATTTGTTCTTTGTAATCTGGTTTTAGAACTGAATTAAGGTAATTGGTTTCATCTGATAGCACAAATTGAGCCCTTAACACATGTTAAGCACTGCAGGGGTTACAGCCCTCCTTCAATTATACCAATACATCGCTGTATCGACACACCGAAGTGTCTAAATCCATTTTGCCGAGGCAATTAGGAGATGATATCTGCATTTAGATAATGTATAGTAAAGAGAGCCCCTGGTTTATCGCGCTGAATCCAATTTACTGACTTGATAATCAGATCAGAACCGTGGCCCTTATCTGGCCAGACAACAGAAGCCACCACTGATCCACATACTGCCTGTTGAAAGCCCCGCACTCTGCTAGGCAATGTGCTGTGTAAACACACTTTGAAACGGGCGAAAGACCCTGTATCAGTATTATTAAGCCACCACGACGGCAAAAAACCCGTATTTTGGTTCGAAAGCTCTCGCTGGGCTGAAGGCTCTCAAAGATTTCCAACGCTGTCAGACATATTTCAGGAGGTGCCATGATTCGAAGGGCGTCAAATGGGGATATTTAGAGCTTGGAGAAGAAAGGGCCTGGAAACAGAGCATCTGTTCCTGCTTTACTGTCTAATTCAGTACTTTTACTGTGACTACACCATCACGTATTCTGGAACAGCTGCTACACTGCAGATGGAAAACAGTGCTTTTAAATATTTCATTGGTTCAGTGAGATTTTATGGCGAAGATCCAACGAAAGAGGCTGAAAAAATAAAGGCTAGAGGAATTTAAAGCTGCATTTATCTAACATATATTACAATATTTACAACAATCGCATTGTAATAATATGAATGTCGTGCAAAACGAACCCACAGAGAATTATCGCTGGACTACAATATCCTAGCACAAGGCCCGCAACTTACTTTGGTTCACTCTCGCTACTCTCTTCGAGTTATTTTCAACTCGCAGATGTTTATGCCGCATCATCAAATATCACACGGAAAAACTAAGCAACTATAGAGTGAAAAAAAGTCTAGCTAGCAACAAAAGAGCAAGACAATCGTAAAAAGGAGTTGGAGGAGACCAAAACAGAGCTAAAGGAGAGTGAATGTTGGACTTAAATTCAACAGGGGGACACAAACACAACGCCAAATGAACTCTAATGTTGCTTTGTGTCTGCTAGAGTGAAATGTCTAATTACTAATTATCTTTTAGTAGCAGCCATACAGTAGTTTGAGTCTGGATGCAGAGCATTAGTACACACGAGCACTGTGAACGTATTACCAGGGGATGGCAGTCATTCCATTTGAGATAATCTGTGCTCTGGACAGTTAAATCAATTTCAAGCGGTCCTTTCCAATCATGGGATGTGCCACATGATGCGAAGATTTCTGCAATATTTTTAACTTGTCTAGACCATCAGATGGTTTAACGCTTCAGAGGAATTAATCTATGTAATGTCAGAAATATGAAGACGGTAAAATGTCAATTTTTAATTTTTCACGCATACAATTTGTTGAGAAGGGCTGCGACTAATGATGCTCATTTCATATTACATTCATGGGAACCAAGAGTTCAAACCTCAAATACATTGAATTAAAAACAACAACGAGAAAAGCATGAAATCCTCACTTTTGAAAGCTGGAAGAATACAAGTTTAGTTATTCCGCTTGGGAAAATGAGATACGTGATAACTGATACATTATCAGTCCACTTACTCGTCAATCAATTAACATGTTTTATTATTCTGTCGAGTAAACATTTCCAATCCCAGTCTGCTTTGGAAGACACAAAATGAGTGAATCAGGACATGTGCTAATGCCACCATTCATTTCCCCTCCGCCTCACCAGCCACTGCCTCCCCCATCGTTCCTCCCCCTCGTGCTCGACACCTGTTACAACTGCGCCCCGCAAACCAACTGCACCATCTGTTGAGGACAACTAGAGAGGCCGAGGACGCCGACGGACACGTTAATGAGTCGCGTGGAGAGGCCACGCCTCTTTTAAAGTGACCAATCCAGCACCGTGAGACACCTGTGCCATGCTGTCCTCAGTTTGTAGCTACACCCTCGAAAATTGACGGGCTGTAATACATAGGCACCGCACAAAATCAATTAGTATGTTATCTTGAAAATGAAGGCGACATCTGATTGGCTACAGATAGGACTATGTTGTAGTTCGACTATGTTGAGGAAATGTTACTTTCTGTATTCTTGTTGTTCTTAGTTTGTACTCTAGGTTGAATGAACTTATTGTAAGTCGTTTTGGATAAAAGCGTCTGCTAAATGACATGTAATGTAATGTAATGTTGGAAAAAACGCATTTAAGAATCGAGCCCAGCAAGGGAGTCTCAAAAACTCACGAACAAATGTGTAGAGATCCACAAACAAATGCAGTGCGATCCACAAACAAACAAATCGTAATATATTTATGCGTGCATTGGAGTGTTATTTGTTAGTCGCTCTGCGTGCATTTGTAAATGGAATATATTTGTGAATTGCTCTCTGCACATTTGTGAATCTGTGTGTTTGCATTAGTGAGTCTCTCTGTGTGCATTTGCAATTATTGAGACTGATCTGACTCCAGAGTGATCCACTTCATCACGATTGCAGAAGTGACTGCAAAAAAACCCACACAGTCGGGGTGGGGGGGTGGTGAATGGATCAAACCAAAACCGTCGTTTTTTTGGTCAGGAGGCCGCTGTTAGTTCCCCGTGTGAAACAAGAAGTCAACGATGATCACTTCCGTAGTTATTTTAAACCAAACAACGATCTCTTCCTGAACCCAACTAAGTCGTTTGTTAGCTAAACCTATGATGTTAATTCCCGGGAAGATTTTTTGTTTTCTTTTGTTGGGAAAATGCACGAAGAACGAGGCGTCACTCTTTCACAGGATATCACATGAACCGTTGCATGAGGCTACATTGCGCAATAGAGTGCAGGACAGTATGGGCCAAAGGGTACAGAAGCCATGCATTTGAAGAGGAAGTGGCCGAGCCTCCTAGGAAACACAATGCGACCTTGAAAAATGACCTCCATGCTGTCCTCTGACATGTCTCCTCCCCTATACGTCTGTCCACCATGTTACGGCTAATATGCAGGCTCTCCGCCCCCGTCACGGAGCTCAGAGCAGCCCCACCTGAGCGGACCAGCGGGGGTGCTCGGTTATCGGGTCCGTGTGGCGGGTGATAATGACCGCCCCCCCCCTCACTTCTTCTCCTCTTTGTCGCAAAAAAACTGCAGAAGTCGTATTTGAGTGAATGTGGGCCAGAGTGTTGGTTTCCAGTGATAACACAAAGTGAAAAAGCAACACTCCATTAACGGTGAGCAGCCGCAAACGCACTGACAACCGGGACCCCGAACAAAATTGACTCATCGAGGCAAAGGCTGAAAATGAGAAGAATGGAGCACACCCACTCAACAGGAAATTACTGGTGGGGGGTTTATGAGCAGAGCATATTCAAAGAAGTGTGTTCTCCTCAGCGCGGCCCGTCCCTTCTGGCTGGAAACATGTGAAGGCGGCGTCGAGCACAATCGATCACAGTGGATCCGAAAGCTGTGGGGTACGTCTCGATTATTCTTTTTTCAGGCTCGACACCAAGTACCCTTTTTCGGTTCGTGCCTGAGAGGCTAATAATAGCACGGGCCCCCACCCCCCACCCCTCCCTCCACTGTGAGGGAGTCTCATTCCGGTCATTACCATTCGGGCTTTCAAACATCCCCTCAAACAACATTACCACAGCTCTCCTGTTGTGTGTGGGTGTGATCTATGTGTGTGTGTGTGAGTGTGTGTGTGTGTGTGTGTGTGTGTGCATGTGATCTGTGTGTGTAGTGTATGTTTAAGAGGAAAATGAGTAAAAATAAAAATGGAGAGCGATCACAAGTGGAGGGATGGATGGAGGCACACTAGCAGCATAATTACAGTGAAGACCCCCCCCCTCCCCTTGCTTCTTTTTTCCTCTTTCCGAAAACTATAGGGCTAGCGGGGTAGCCAACAGCAGCACAGACAGAGAACACGTTGGTGGAGGGTTGCTTTGTTGTGATTTTTCACTTACTCACCCTCACAGAAATTACATCCCAGAGACAAATGAGGAGGAGGAGAAGGAGAAGGAGGAGGAGGAGGACACAAACAAAAAGAGGGATTTTCTGCTTTGGAGGGAGTGAATCACTGCACAGATGTGTTGGGTTCAAGGCCGCCTCCACTGCCGGAGGTTGTGGATGAACCCACCAGGAAGCGGGTGCTCCCCCCCCCCCGCTCAGATCTATATCTCACCTGCCTGTGCAGCAGCAGTGCCGTATTTAGATTGTTAGACACTGAACAGTTGGGTTAACAAGGACATCTAGATAGTGAACATCAGGAAGGACACAAAAATCATTTTTAATTCAGATGTGTCCTTTAAAAAACACAGTTTTTGGTTTCCTTGAAAACCTGTTTTAACCTACAGCTTTGCCTTAAAGCTCTTTGCAGGTGAAAAAACATGGCGGGTAAAAGTGGTCGTTCCTGCTGTCTCAGCGACTACAGCGACACACGATTAATCGTTCGAATGGGGGTAAAAGGCTGTGTGAAGAATGCAAAAAAACGAGAGCCTGAGAATTAAGGGCAATTCTTTTGATTTTCCTCACACCCGGATGCTGGTGTCGGAGAGGTGAGGGCTCCAGACTCAGGACCTTCAAATGCGGGTCAGACATTTCCTCCCACACCTTTCCGACATTAGAATTGCAGGGGCTGCAACTTCTGTAACTTCCCTGATAATCTGACATGCACGCCAAGTTATTCGCTCCAATCTCTGCCGTCGAAAAACATTTGACCTTTAACCCCAACACTCTTTTGGTTTGTGGGAATCAGGCCGCACTGTAAATACTGTATCAAATAAATAAAAACATAGCGATGTATTGTTTTGATTTGTTTGTGTACTGTATGTCATGGATGCCAATGTGATTCTGTGAGGTTTTTTTTTTTACATCCTGTTTTTTTACTTTAGCTCTGGATCAAGTTTGTTACAGGGAAAAACACAGGATAATGATTTCTCCATCTTTTTAAGTATTGTTTACAAACTAAAATAAGGCGTAAGCTGCTGTATTTGACTTTTCACACATTTTGTAAATACACGTGAAATCAGTTACATAGATTTATTTTGTGTCGTCATCAGAGCTGAACATTACCTCATACATTATTTCGAAAAGATATATTGTATTTTGATAGCACCAAAAAAAAGGTTTTCTATTTGCTTTCTGTGTCATTAAAACAAATGATGATGTATAACCAGCCTCGTGTTTTAAATAATGTGTATAGGTTGTTGTAGTGGCATAAAGCACGCACTGCTGGAAGTGTGATTAATTCCCCACTAACATCCCCCCGGGACAGGGGCCTTTCACTCTGGAGTGCTTAGATCAATAGCCACTGATCCACATGGGTAACCTATAAATCCATCCGTGTGACCATTCTTTAAATAATTCATAAGAAAGCAGATTTTTAGCGCGGATATTTTGAGGGGAGTTTGTCTGTCCTTAAACAGAGTGGAGCTTGTTTTAATGCAGTCTCTTTCATCTAAATGATATGGAAACCACCTCCCGGAGGAATAAGCAACCAGCTGAGAGCCCCTCTCCCGGGCTGATGCTCATGTTTTCTGTTGTATTGTGAAGGGGAACAAATGCAAAAGAAAACTGAACCTCATTATTAACTACCCAATTCACCAACGCACAACAGTATTTTCATCCCATGAAACACTTTCCATGCGGTATTTCTTTTGCGTGCAAGAATCATACATTTAGAAGAAGAAAAACACAATGAGAGCGACGCATTTTCGCAATGTCTGTGTTTTTGGAGGGCCAGAATCTTTGTTTGGCTCAGGATGTCCTGTCTGAGGGGACAAAGCAGACATGAAACAAGGAAAAGATATGTAGGAGCCGGGCTCTGCTGAGTTGGTCCACGGCCAACGAGGAACAGATTCCTGTTGACACAACTTTCGGTGTGAACCAACGTTTGCAGTGAATGATTATGTTACAGAAGGAACTGGAAGCACTGATGGACATGTACAGTGACCTCTATGGACTAAATCATTTTTTTCTGAATATGCTCCACAGGCGAGGCCGCAGCCTCTTCGGTCAGACGTCCCATCTGGACGGACCTGAATTGATCTCCACTGCTGAGCCTATTGATTGCTGATGACCCACAAACACAGTATCTAGAAAAACACGCCAGTGCCCAACCCTGGACGAGGCCTCGGGGCAGCAAGGCTGTTTACATATATTAAACTCACATTCCACAACCTCCGTGTTTTCTACTTCTGTCAACAGCTAGCTATGCACTCGTCGAACCGGTGTTCGTTTTTTTCCCATCGCACTTCAACATCGCCTGTCAATCATCTTTTTGCTCTGACTTTCTGTAAGTTAAAGCAAAGTCTCTGTAACTTTTGAGGAAAGAATGAACAGATTGATGAATAAACAGTGTAATTTATTCCAAAGCACTAAAACACAGCCTTGTTGGATTCATTTATGTTTCTGTTACCATAGTTTAGCATTTTAGCGAAACTAGTGTTTAGCTAACGGTAGTTTAGCATAAAGCAGTGGCTGCTCTTCAGCAGTAGTTGCTTTAAAGGGCCACTTCACTAATTTTACAGAGGTTTGAAATCTGTTAGACTGTATAGCAGTGGACATAGTCATCACCCATTTGTTTGTGGAATGCACTTTTTGAAACCTTGAGTTTGACTTTTTTTGCCAGAGGCACAGACCTGTCAATCACAGTTAACCCACCCTGAAGCATACACTGCCTTATGGTCTGTTATTTAACTCTAGTTGGACCATGATTTAAATGATTGAAACCCTAAACTCATGTCAACAATATTTAATGAATCAAATGAGAATTAGAGAAATTTTCTCATAGACTTCTATACAATCCGAGGAGTCGACCACTGATGATGTCATCAGGGTTAAACTTGTAGGGTTTAGTGTTTTTCGAGCCTAACTTATAATAAGGCGAACAAACTTCTGCCGTAACAATGTTTTCATTTGTCTGTCCTTTTGTGACCCCCCAGCTTTATGTAAGTGTAATAGTATATCACTAAATTGTGCTTTTAAGTTGCCATTTTATTATCATGATTTTGATATAGTTTTAGAATATATATATATAATATATATTTTTTCTATTTACAATATATACATTCTGTTTACCTGTACAAACAGAATGTCACATGCCAGACTCTGAACAATGGTTGGATCTTTTCTGAGCGGAGATCTGTTGTCAGAACCAGTCCGGCAGGAACTTATTTTCGAGCAGAAGCGTCGAATTGTATGAACCCCGCGTGACCACAGTATCACATCGCCCAACTGACAAACGCTCTCACTCACATCTGTGCGGACAGAGTCACAATAAAGAGGCGTGGGAAAGAAGAAGAGAAATTGCTGACGAACAATTTTGAACCCAAAACAGGGGCTTTTTGATCAGAGGCGGGAACTCGTCGTCAACTCAGGTCACACTCGCCCCAGGTGGACTGGATGTGCTGTTGAATCTGGTTCTCTCTCACAAAAGGCCGCCTCGTGTGGACGAGGTCGTCACTGGACCCTGATTGGCAGCTCGCTCATATCTGTGCCGAGGGGCCCGGAGCCGTGGCGTTGGAATATTCTGCATCGGTTAATAGCTTTATTGAATCGGAAGTGCTGACCCCATTTAAAGCAGCTGAACATCCCAGAACAGAAGTCAACACACTGCCTTTGCAGTTTGTCTCTCTCTCTCTCTGTTTGTGTGTGTGTGTGTGTGTCAGAAAGAGAGACAGCACATGTTCCTCTCACGAGGCACACATATGAATATCATCAGCTACACAAACCAGTCCTGTGTCTTCTGTTCCGTCTCACTCACACAACTGGTGTCACTGGGTTTCATGTGAGTGTGTGTGCGTGCCATTACTTTTTTATGTATGATATATATTTTTAAAACTCTATGTGAAAGTATTTATCCAGTTTTTTTTTGTCGATCCCAGCACCTCGCACGCACACACACACACACACACACACACACACACACACACAGAGGACATTATATGCCTGCCATGCTTGCCTCCCCATTGTTTGTTTCGTCCAGGAAACAGGATATTCACACAAAGCAGACCAGCTGACCACAAAGCACAAACAGAAAGGGGATTTCTTACTTTAAAAGAACCACCAGAAGTTTATCTTTTTTTCTCCCTCATCCTTTCAGTTTTAAAGAGCATCACTGTGGTGTCCACATCAACATTCTCACCAGCAAAAGACACTTCTGTTGACATGTCAACACTTCCAACACACACACATGCTGACATTCAGCAAAAGGAGCAGTGCTGACTGATGGAGTGAGACGCTAAATACAGGATAGACATCCTGCATTTAAAAAAAGATAATTGGAACACACATTGTACGTCTTGAAAACACCAAATAGACCTGATAGACCCTGATCATATTTTCAGAAATTAATGAATGTACAATAGAGAATGTACAATAGAGAATGGATCACTCCCTAGTTATACATTGATTTATTTTTCTTCTTTTTTCTGTCACTTTTTTGTTGTTTATCCTATGTTTTACACTTCTTGCTTCATGTAGCCTATAACTAAAATGAGCATCATCTACAAATCTGCACATGTAATATCAATTGCCTGAAAGACATCTGGAAATGCCGACTTTCAATAAAAAATGAAAAAAGAATGAAAAAAGAAAGAAAACACCAAATAGGAGCAATGCGCGTGCACGTTATGGACGATGAAAGCAGGTTACAGGTGATTAGAAGGAGAATGAAACGTTTTCCCACCTTGTGTCTTTTGTTGTGATGTGATCGCTCCCACTTTATTGTCTGTGCGCGCGGGGCGTCCCTACCGGCACCGGGTCAGTGAAACGAATCCACTTCTCTCTCTCTCTCTATCTTAAAAGATGAGTGTGAATTATTAATTAAAAAAAGAGAAGAAGAAAAAGGCTCGTGCTGGATGAAGAGATGGTTCCGCGGAGTTCATCCGCAAAGTCCAGGAAGCGAAGCCGCTGCCATAACAGCCAGTGTCTCTCCGGCACGCCAGTCAGACAGCTCCATCCGTCCACACACACACACACACACACACACGCACACACTCCTCCTCCTCCCCCTCTTCCTCCCCCTCCTCCTCTCCGCCGCCGTCCACAGACCCAGGACGGGACAGATGACCCGCGCGTCCCTCTCACGGAGGCTGGCTCTCTGCAACAAGCGGAAATCAATAACATATTTAAATGTGACACCACTGTCTCTGTCGGGGAAAACATAAAGTTATTCAACTAAATTCCTACTTTCTCTATAATTTTATATTGCTGAGCCTGAAATGGCATCGTGCTCCACATGGAACGGACACAGTGGGGTTTGTGGACGTTGTTTATTTTGGGAGATTTGTCTCACTTTAAAACAATATATTGTTCAGTTGTTGAATGGGGACATTTATTAGTGTGAGAGGGCCAAATGGGCCCAATATCACGGATGATATATTATCATTATGTCCTTAGGGTCACACGATGAAATCCACATGTAGCCCACTTGTAACACAACACACCCGATAAATAAAACAATAGCAGTACATTCATGCGGTGCATTTTTTATTAATTTGCATCTAAAGGAACACAACGGCTATTTACATGTAGCTTGACGTATTCTTGAAGCTGCGTAACATAAAAAATACATTTGATGTCAGAAATGGGGTTCTCCCGCTGAGCATCATCCCCCAACTCTACAACTCCACCGAGCATCATTTTGACTTCACTCTCACGGTTCTCATCGACACTGGTCAGGGGTCACTATAGCTGCTCGGCACCAAACAGCCTCTCTGATAGAGACTAGCTTGCGAACGTATGTCTTTAGCTGCACATGAGTCAGATATTAACCTCAGGATTGATTATCGGATTAACGTTCAGGTTACATCCACACTAATACGTTAACAAACCATCTCCTTCCACAGCAACCTTTGAATACGCATATCACATGAGCATTCATGTACACTCATCTCAACATTACATGTCAAAGTTGTTGTTTAAAGCTGGTTGTACTGCTCACACGTGGCCCAAAAGAAGAAAACAAAAGAATCAGACATTGAAGGTTGAAATATAATCGTTGGTATTAATACCAGGATGCTCTACGCTCTATATTATGCGCCCCCTTACTCCGACTTAGACCTCTGTGAGTCAAATGTTCTTTTAATATTTAAGGACAATCCCGCATCTCGTTGTGTTTTACAGTCGTGTAAAGTGTGTACTCAATGTCTATTAGAGTTAAAGATTCTGCAACTACTTTTAGTCTCTATTCTAAGCATTGTTTATTAGAAGTAAGGTGTCTCTCTGTTTAGAAAATACAGTGCTTTAAGAGAGAAGGGTAACCTCGAGCACTTTTGCAGTCAGAATCATTATGAGTTGCACGAATGGCTTTCCAGAGTTTGTCAGAATATCACATGTTACATTTAGACATATAGTATAGTTGATTTTCCAGTGACTGCACTGTAAGGGGAAGGAAAGGAGTGCCACACCGTTGCGGCTTGGTGACAGACTGAACAATGGAAACGCTCAGTAATCCACAGAAACTGCAGCAGCGAGGAAATGGGAGGAATGAAACTGTCCGGCTGAACCGAGCGACGTGGGCAGCCACAAGGTGCCTCTTCCTCGGCTATCTCAGCTGTGCAACACACACAAAAACAAAGGAAAAAAGGAGAGGAAGAGATGAATCTTCATGTCCAGGAAAAGGTCGAGTCTGTTACTGGGACAACATGCTTTCTCCGAAGTCTAAATGAGTCACTCCTAGGACATCCCCCATCCCCCTCCCCATTTGTGAGGATTTCTGCGAGCCTGTGATTAGGCTCACCCCGGTGCCATGTGTGCACCAAGTACCCCCCCCCCCCCCACACACACACACACCAGATCTCTGCCTGGCTCCCAGTGAGATTAGCCCACCAGCTATTGTTCTGATGACACTTCATATAAGCTTTACTCTCATTATGGCAACACGAAGACAGCATTGCGGTACTGGACGAGTTGAAAGAACACAATAGATGTCGTATTCTTCTTGGAATTGGTTAACGTACCGCAAATAGACACATGTAGAGCACAGAAAATGATCCATATGAGCAAACCTTTGTTGACATTTACAGATGACAGATGGGAGCAGTTCGATTTATTATTTGTCAGAAGATGCTAAGAAAACGTCAAAGTAGTCTAAATAACTAAACATAACACAAAACCAAAGACTTGTGGGTCATGTTAACCAGAATGTAACGCAGACAGTCCCAGTGAGGGGACCTTTGTTTGTGCGGTGGGAGGAAACGATGCATTTTAAGTACAAGGGGATTATGTTGTGCTTTGGAGAGGTCTACCCTCCTGAGAGAGGGCCCTGACTGACGCACCGTCCCACAGCCATCGGCCCATTGTCAATGTGCATCCTGTTCCTCTGAGTCTTTAGTGAGCGATTGCCCCCCAACCCCGCTAGGACAGATTAACTCTGCCCCCCCCCCCTCCTCCCATCCGTTTTGACCGAGATGGACTGGTAATGTCATCTTCTTTTGTGTTTGGACTGGCATTGACTCTTGCCAACTTCCATGCTTTCCTTTCAAAGCAACCTTTATGCATTCATGAAATAGCTTTACATGACAAAAAATGCATGACAATAAGTAGCACCAACAATAAGTGAGCGCTGAACCGTTCACGCCATCGCAGGTCAGCCGTTGTCCTCTACGCCACCAGTCTTCAGTCCTCTCGCCATTTCATTGCGTCTTTAGTGTTTTCCAGGTCATGGTGAACAAATGAAGTCGTTCTCTTCACAGTCGACTGCCCCCCCCCCCCCTCCCCCGTATCATTGTGTAAAAATGATGACCCTTTTCTTGAAAAACTGGGGTCAGGAATGTGTGTGTGCTCGCGCCACAATACGTGATAACTTCAGACTCTTTATGGACAAACATTTTTTAATTATTTTTAGCATTAGTTGTAGCACACGTTAGTAGCACAATTTAGAAGCTGTAACTAGCCCGCGACTCCAAAAACTAGCGGCTGAAAACTCTCCCTTTAGCTGGTAGCATCCCCTTTGTCTTTGGAAGTAAGCTAACGTAAGTATTTAAGACCGCAAGCTAGCGGTAAAATGGGCATGCTAATTTGCAGTTTACTTAAAAGCAGATAAACACAATTGTGCATCTACTACTTTGAATGATTACAATAAAATGCGAGCAGTGTCAACCTGCAGTGATCTAATAGGTCACGTTTTGTCATTGAAAATATTTCAAATAAATGTATTGATTTGATCATTTTTACAAATATGCAATACAATAACATTAAAATGTATTACATTCAAGTGCCAATAATTTTTGGAAGGAAAAGCCCCAAATAAAAACCTTTGTTTTCATCGACGTACTTGATCTCAGCAAGATATGGAGATGTCACTCCAAATCTTCTCTTGAGAAAACGACCAAAGGTTTTAATTGTGTGTTGGACATTCCCGCGGAGGCCATATCCTGAAACCAATTAACTTTGTTCCAATCCAAAACACAACGTATGAAATCAAGAAGATCGGATCAACAAATATCGCCCGAAACACAAATTACATTTCATTTCATTTAGCCGACGCTTTTATCCAAAGCATCTTAAAAGCATATTACATTCATACACACAGCTACAGGATGCAAACCAGGGTTAGGTGTCTTGCTCAAGGACACATCAACTCGGGCGGGGATGGAACTGCTGATCCTTTGATTGAAAGACAGACCTGCTAACCACTGACCCACAGTCGCACAAATTCAAGCTACATCTATTGTTTCGGACTAAATGATGATGTAAGCATTCCCTCTATCTATATATTGTAATCTGTGTTTGGCAGGAAATGTCCAAGATAAAAATATAATTCTCTGGTGTCTTCAGAACTGGTCATGGCTGGAAGTCGCCGTGCGTCGTCCTTTATTTAACGACTTTGCCTTGTGCCGCTGCTGAGAGGACCTTGAATCTTGTATCGAGTGTCCCGACTCCTCACGTAGTCTCGGTTTAACGAGGTTATCGTGCAAGGTGAACTAAAGGTCAGGGTGTGTAGGACTACTGTACCGAGATGTATGGCTCCTGTACAGCATCGAGTCTCATGACTGAATTTTCCCTTTGGCTGCTCACCTCGAAACCTAATGTGATCACACACTGTGTGAGAATTGAAACCTCTCACCATTTCTTTGGGATCGTCGGGGACACAGCTGGAAAGACACTCATCAGGAAGCCGAGGAAGGATGCGTCACTCGTAAGCGGTGAAACCAACCAGAAGACACGACAGATTGGACAGAATAAGATGCCGTGCGCATTTCTCAGCCTTATTCCCACATTTGTTTTCATTCTTTATCTTTTTAAGTTTTTCATGACGTTTATCAATCATTCTTTAGGTATTAAAAGAATATTATTTTAAGAGATATATTTATCAAACTTCTTCTTATTTAACTAAATCGCTATGCTCTATATAAATGTTGTTCTATTTCACACAATTGGATATAGAGGACACTTATATTATTAATATATACTATTGTGAGTGAACATTTGCCAAGACAAGCTGTTAGAGTACCACCGTGTGGAGAAGATATGTATTTATATAGTTTTACACTTCTGGGTCTCTCTTATTCATGTGAAGAACATGAACACAGTATGACAGGGGGTACACACTTTGATTTAATTGCGCAAAAATGTATAGACAGGCAACTTTTGATGACTGGTTGTGAGGACATATTGTTTCATATTAATTGCACAATATGGGGGAAAAAGGAAGGTAAAGAACTTGTTCTCTAAAATCTACACCAACAGTTTTGGTTCCATACCCTAAATGGAGACAGACAACAACATTTACTGAAATGCATTAGTTATAGGGATTGTTTCATATTTTAATGATGTCCAGAAAAGAAAACTCAAAGTGAAGTTGCCATTTATAGTGGTTGGCTTCTTATTTGTATTTGGCGCCCTCTGGTGAACATGTTTAGCAACCTAAGAAATACACAGCCTTTAACTTGGATGCCCCTGTATGGCCCCCAAACCCCAAATATCCAGACATCTAATACAAAATCTTCCCTGGGGGAATTAATTAGATATAACCAAAGAAGAATGGTAATATTTATCATGTCTAAATCTTTATGTTTTTATCCTATCTTTGCTCTCCATCATGGTAACGACCGTTCTGATGTCTCGCTACACACAGGCCCTCCAGTCATGATTGACTATCAGATGAACTCCGCTCTGACAAAGAAGTAGGGGTGGATACATGTGACTAGCCCATTAACAATTACATACACTGTGTCAAAATGTAACTCATCTATTGTAGAATTTAAAGCCCATTCGAAAGAGAAATAACTTTATTTTCTGAGGAGAATACAACAATACACAACTGTTACATTGACAGAAGAATTATGATAGTATATATTATATCTGACAGGGTGTAACTTAGTCTCAAGGCACTTTATGAAATAGTCACGCAATGTAAACTTGTGATTCGTGTTTTTTTGGCACTTTTTTTGTCACGAAAAGAAAAAAGCCAAGAGCAAGTCAATTAGGATTTTATTTTTGGGGTGGACACACAAATTAAATGCATCCACGTGAAAATGCAACAGTCATAGTGACTATAAACTGTAAGGCTGCGTAAGTAAATAGTAAATAATAATCGTAATAATAATAGTATATAATAATATATAAAAACAGAGATTACAAAGTTCTTAGGCCAACAGTAATTAAAAGACAAGGAATGCACACACACACACACAAAAAAAATCGAAACTAGTGTTCAGAAATCTTATTGCTCATAAAATACACTCAGTGCGACAAACATAAGTACATGACAAGGTGTTATGCAGAACTACGTCAGGACCGTGCCGATTTTTTTTCAATTGACCCTTTTCACCGTCCAATCCTTCCATAGCAACCTTGAGGCGCAGGAGGCCTGTCAAGCTTTTAGTGGCCTGTGTGGACCCCATAAGTCTGACAGTAGATAACCTCAAAGTTTAGAGGATTGTCGTATTGTTTGTCTTACTGAAGCCAAAAACTCAAGAGGAAAGATGCCAGACATGGACGAGGCAGTGTGGAAGACATCTGACACAGCTGAATCCTTATCTCCTCTGGAATGTCTCTCACTGATATTGAGAAAACATCATATTGACATGATGGGTGCAAAAATAGCTTGACGGGCCAAATGACCGTAACCAAGGGGGAAGGGCTAAGCGAAGGGTCAATTGGGTAAGCATGACCCACCCTACTCTGCCTCTTATTACTTGACTTCTGTTGGTTGAGTTGGCTAGGTGTAGACATTAGTTTAACCAGAGGCAGATATGGGTGGGTCATGCCTTTGACATGATTAGAAAAAAAATCATTTCAACTAGGAAGGTCTGACGACATCATTTTGGCTAAATAATCAACCATGTGCTTCTGTGTTTCTGAGAAATGGGCTTTTGGAAAAACGGCATGGCATCAAAAGTATGCAAAATTGTTGTCTTGACGGTACCATTTTACATAAAATGACGTGCCAAAACCACCCAAACAATTGCAATGTAAAATCCATTAGGATCCTCTTTCATATCAAATACGCAAATTCCCAGGATCAACAGAAATTGGTTTTCTATCTGGTAAATTACAGGCAAATTACAAGCAGAGAGGGAGAGATGTTGTTTTTTTGTATAATGTAATATAACAGAAGCATAAAGATGGAGAGAAGAAATGGACATAACCTCAGGAGACTCCACAGCAGAAAGACAGTGAGGGGTCTGTTGAATAAATACCAATTCTGTTCTTTTCTATTTCTATTTCTGGTCATGAAAGCCTTTTGGTCAGGGACAAGGGCCATCTGTGTGTCCCTTGTGAACTATAACCAAACATGTCGACACACAGAAGCTGTTTTTAACTTCAGTGGGGGGCTGAATACTGTAAAAATGATACACATATTGCATCAAAAGCAGAGCAAGTGGTATTCTTTATAATCCAGTAATCTCACCTAAAAATGTAGGTCAAGCTCATAAATTGCAACAAAATTGGATGTTATGTCTTCAACATGTTCTGAATGAGAGAAAAAGAAAAGTTGAAAGGCATTTTATGAGGGGAACGTTTTGAAACCCCGGTCTGATCCAGATCTGGTCTTTCTTTACCCAATTGTGGTCTTATTCTATCTAGAACGTGTCCTATTCACCCCAAATATGTTCCTATTCAGGATTTCACCATTCGATTATTCATAAGCACTTTTTGTATGGGTGGCTTAACAGGTAACACGTTTTTGTCCTAGACCACACATAGAAGTAATCATTTGGAAAAGAAAGCCTTATCTGTACTATTCTGCATTTGATCCTGTGAATAACTCATCATCTTGGAGTCAGAACACACAATGTTGCTTTGAATTGGTCCTTTTGTGTGCTGACAAGTAATGACGGTCTTGTAATGAGTCGCATCCTTCCATAAAAACCAGCAAAATTAATTGTTATGCTTCACTCAGTTATGGAACAGAGCAACACAGTGAGTCTGTTCCATTGAGCCCTGCGTAAAGCAAAACACATCTGATAAACCTTATTTTTTAACTCAATATGTTATTGTTATTTTTAGTGTCAAACGGTGATTTTTTAAATACTGTATGTGAAGGTATCTCACGATTTATTTGATAAAATCATACAAATCAAATATAGTCACTAAAACCAGACGATTCTTAACCTGTGCCTGTGAGTTTTACAGTATGTTGGGATACCAGATCCATGAAAAGCATTTTGAAGTTGAAGGATAAAAAGGTTTCAGACTACGACTGCCTTTCGAAATCCTTTGTGATGGTACTCACCAGCTTCTCAACTCACGCAACTTTAGGAGGAAGGTGATGAAACCGTCTAGAAAAGAAGAAAACAATTTTAGAGCTACGTCTCAGAATGGAAATGGCTGAGTCACAACCCATGCTTCCTGTTTTCAGTGGCTGCAACAGCTGTGCTACATTTACAATTTTGGAAGACAGGAAGACGGACATTAACCTTTAAAAGTGTGCTCCACGTGCATTTTCACTGGTATGATATTTGCCAGTCAAGGATCTGTGACACAATAATAATAAATATGCATATCATTTTCTCACCATATTTGCTGTAATCAAGGATGATGACCACAGTAAAACAACATTCTGTCAATAAATTACTTGAAACCCTATAAATCCTAATTCCCATATGACATTGAGACGATGCTGATGTCATTCAGGGTAATAAAGTATATATAAATATTATGTATTATTATTATTATTATTATTATTATTATTATTATTATTATTATTATAACAAGCTCAACCAAGGAAACAAGTCAAGCAGCCCTTTAGAAAATATGAGGACACTGACCCTGTGGATTAAATATCATGGCTTGTTCCATGGTTCAGAGCTGTATCACCACTGGGAATCAAAATGTGAAAGCTCAGCAGACACAGAAGCACATCCATTGGATGTGTTAATTGTGCTTTTTGTGTGTGCAGTTAGTCCGGAGGGGTATACATAGGCTGACCAGACGTCCTCTTTTCCCCGGACATGTCCTCTTTTTGAGACCTAAAAAATGCGTCCGGCAGGGATTCCAAAAACGTCCTGGATTTTGCTTCGTCGGATATTTGTGTTTCTCTGGGTCTTTCACAAACTAGTTATTACGCTCTTACAAGTTTTGGAAATGGTATCTCCTTTACGTTCCACCTTCTTGCTCGAGCTCCGACTGTAGAGAGAACAGTCATTGGTCGACCGATCTCAGGGTTGCCAGATACACGCTAATTATCCTCGAATACAACCATGTTGAGCCTTTGGTACGATACTTCACCATCTCCAATCTGGCAACACTGAGCACCTTGCCGCCTCCACTAGTTCATTGTTTACAGCACATGACATCTGCAGCCATGCCGAAACGTAAATGTAAGTTTTAACTTTAAGATATGAGGAGGACTGAAAAGTGTCTTAATTTTCTTATTTTAATATGTGGCCATATAAAGAATTTATTCTTTAGAATTTTTTATTTGTTATCATTATTGCTTTCATATATGAGGAGGACTGAAAAGTGTCTTCATTTTCTTATTTTAATATGTGGCTATATAAAGTATTTCTTATTTAGAATTTTGTATTTGTTTTCATTATTGCTTCAATATATGGACAAGACACATTCAAGAAGCGCTGGACTAAATGCCACAAAAAACAAATACAACGAATAAAAAAAAAAAGGACAATTAGTCACACAGTTACATGTATGTGTTTAATTTGTTTGTCCACCATGAAAACTAAATAATCGTAATACAATCACGATTATACATCATGACGTCTTCCAAACGAAAGAAGCTACAATGGCCTGATTCCTGCGTCAGAGGACACGTATTTGTGCGCCCTGGTTCGTGTTGTGTGTGTTTGAGAGTCCCGTTACTCCCCTGAAGCTTTGAGAACAAGAGCTGTAACACGTCAGAGGGAACCGACTGGTGGCATTCCAGCCTTAAATCATCTCACAGACCAGCACAAATGATCAGGGAGTCACATGGGTCTTGGTTTTATGACACAGTTAAACCATCATAGAGTGAAATACAGTTTTCACAAGCTATCTTAGCCATACAAACACAATCCTTCCTTTCCTTATCAATTGAATCGTGTATTCTTAGATAACTATACCAACGGATATAGTTGATGAGGATTAGAAATATTTTACTTTATTAGTTATTAGCCTTTTAGAAATATTCAGATTAATGATCGTGGAAACTGATATTTCCTCTGGCAATAATCACAATATAAAAATGACATATAGTAAACAGGCTTAGTGTCTTGGTTGAAAGTGATGTGTTTATTGGACCCTAAAATAGGCCTAACGACGCCCCTAGCACTTAGCATTTCTTACATTTCTTATGATCGTTGATATCAAAAGCCCCGCAGGACACTGGGAACCGATGACCCCTGAAGACATTGAGATAGTTTTCCTTGACCTTTTCGCAAAAAAATATTCTCTATTCCACAGCTCGTTTCGCTCAATTCACCAGCAGCAATGAATGGAGGTAGTGTGCTAAATAACTGCCCCCGTTGCAAAACTACACAACTGCCTGTCCTCCTTCCCTAAACCTATCCAATTATACCACAAAAAGCCAAGACATCTGGGACTCGTCATGGTGTCAACTTGCAAGTGAGAAATTATTGTGTCACAGCAGGAAGTCCTGACATCCTAGAGCGCTTGAAAAGGACCTAATTCCTCAAACCGCAGCAGTGGTGAAGTGGGGACCCTTGAATCAGTCACCCACATGAACATTAACAGGTAAGAAACCTCCTTCATCCTTCTGAAAATTACATTGCCCGTGTTTATTTTTTTTGTTCTGAGAAGTCGAGCCTCTTCGTTTCGCTGTAAATTGACTTGGCAAGTGTGTTCTGCTTGAACTTGTAACATTTGTACATCCTAACAATTGGCAACACAGCAGCAGTGTGTCTGAGCTGCACATGCACGCTAGCAATTTCCTACGGCCTTTTTTCAACGTGTACTGTAGAGAATCGGCTATCTGTGCCTCCGACAAAATGAACAGATGCTTGAAGTAAGCCGTGTTAATTTTCCCAACAGAAGTCAGTGGGACTGATTTTGCTGCAGACACAATGGCTTCACTTATCAAAGCGTGATGTTTCAACACGTTATGACATGATTGACACCATTAGAGGGTCAAAGCGTTGTTGCTCGGTCAGGAAATGTTAATGGACGCAACAAATCGGTGTTCTGCTTTTTCAGGGAGCATTAAGCATCGAACAGTTAACTATTTAGCCTGCAGAGTCCCATGTGTGTGCACCTTTGAGTCTTCTTTTTGGTTAAACCCAAAAAAACTAAATCGGGAGTGGGCTAAATATATATATATATATAGCCCACTCCGGATTTTGTTTTTATATATATATAGCCTATGTATATTTAGTTTATATATATATATATTTAGCCCAGTATGTATATATATATATATATAGCCCACTCCCGATTTTGTTTGTATATATATAGCCTATATATATTTTGTTTATATATATTTTATTTTTTATTAATTAATTTATTTTTTGAGGGCCATGCTGATTTATGTACAGTAAACAAAGAGCCTCACATTGGAAAATTTCATGTGGACTATTATTCAGTCATCTTTTTTATTTTACAACTGCACATGTACTTGAAAATATCACTTACATAAAATAAGCCAGTTAAATGCGGCATCTACTATTGGATTGGATCATGCGTCTGGCGCCACAGCAAAGGTCACTGATGAAACACATCGCTTTACATTTTAAACATGGACACAAAGCCGAATGCTTTTCAATGGTAATATCTACCTTTAAAGTACAGAGCTGCATCAAATATATTGTCTGATTGTCTGTTATTATCTGATTTATTTTATTATTATAATTTAGGATCGAAATATATAAGCATGTTTGCTTCTACCTATACCTTTTCAGTCTTTCTGTTTTGTATATTATATGGAAAAATATTGTATGGTATTGCAATGATTGACTGAATAAAAAAAATACACACAAAATCTATTGTCATATTCATAAATAGATACATTAATGTACTCAAATCGTGTGACTTTGGCTGTGGGACAGTTTTTACTTCACTCAAACTTTAATACCAGCGCAGGACAGACATGCATCAATAAATGAAGTAGTTACTAGCTAATGATTTCGTTGTCTGAATGCACCAAATCCCTTTGTGTAGATTCATTTCTGTTGTGTAACAAACCTGCGTGAATGAATTACTATCGTGAGATATTTATGAATGTGTGATGAAAAGTTAGCATGCCCGTGTAAATTGGCCTTGTGGGAACAATAGAGAAGCTCGCACCTCCTAGTAAGAACATCCAACTCTGACGTCATCTCTGACGTTGAAACACGCAACTACAGCGAACAGATGATCCGTGGCGTGACTCGGATTGGCACGCATACTCAGTCGTAGCAACAGGCTCTGTGATAGTCGTGGCGCAGAGCAGTGGGTCTCAAACGGGGGTACGTAAAGGCACTCCAGGGGGTACGTCAAATAAAAATATATACATTTAAAATTAGCATCGATTAAAACATTTATTTTTTAAATAGTCATTTCATAAATATCCAATAAAATATAAGTTTAAGTTACTAAACTAAATTTAAATTTCCTAGTTCTTCAAATTCTGACAATATTTCCACATCAGTGAAAAAAGGTTGAGAACCACTTGCGTAGAGCACGTTGTCCTTTGAGGCCAAAAATAAACATGTTGTCCGTGTGTGGTTTGGATATTGTCGACGCTTGAATTTTAAGTGACTGATATATTTCCTACAGAAGTGAGGAACAAGGTTTAACCACATTGGATACGAGCAAACCATGACTAATCCCATTTCTCTCTTCTTCTTCTTCCTTTGTATTTATTTTCTGGCCAGTTGTGCTGAGACTTTGTGTCTCAATTCCATAAATTCACTTTTAATGAATATTATTAATGAATACTAATGACAATAGTCGACACTTGGTGTTGTTATACCTTTAGGTTTCCATGGATGGGGATGGGGGTCACGTTAGGTCAAGATCCTGTCAATACACGCGTGTAATATAATTCTTATTTTGGCCGCTTAGATGTTGAAGACAGGTTCGTTCAAGCGCGCAGGTGCAAGAAAACTTGAATGGAAGATGCCCTCGTTGGCTTTCTTGCTGAGAGTTGGCATTAAATATCCAGCTACAGCCGACATAAAACAGGGGAAGACAGCGAGCTTGGCTCTTTCCAAAGATTGATAGAGAGCTTTTGGGGGGCTGGTTGATTTTTTGTTTTAAAGGTCTTTATGTTTTTTGACTTAATTCCACAAAAAATACCAAGCACTTTGGAGCAATTAATCAATCGTGAGTGCATGAAAGTGAATATCCAGAACATCTTGACAACCCCTGATTGTGACAGACACACCCAGAGAACGACTACTCAGATGACTTTGACTCGATGAATCCCACTTCCTTCTCAGTCTGAGCTTTAGTAGGATTCAAGTGGCGTAAGTCGTAAAAAAGAAATCTTTGAAAGAAACAGGTGCCGATTTCTGTGAACTAATTAAGATATTAGGTAAAGAGAAGAGAAAATAGGGAAGATCATTGCGTTGCCATTGGAGATGTTGAAGCGATAGCTTCAGACTCAGGCTACATTTGACATGACAGCCTAATTAGTGCGATTAGCGCACAGCTGCACAGCCTGAGAGGATTTGGAGTGATTCTATCAAAAGGATCATTTTCCCGGGGAATGCCTCATCCCGACAGCGTGTGCACTGCCAGATCCATTTCGGTTCGGTATGTGCAACCGCTGTCCGCTCCGATATGCAGCAAATGTGAAAGGGCTGACTGTTTATTGTTGCACATGAGTAAAGCTGCTGAGTTTTTAGCTGCATTGTGTTTGGCAAAAGGCCACAAGTACTGCCTCAGAGCGCACAACAGACCAGCTATTGCACGCCTATAGTGGCACATAATCACACCAGATTACCCCAACAGCAAAATCCACAGAGCGTGGAGGTTAAAACCAAATTTGAGGCATAATCTTACCAAACAGATCTAGCCACTGATGGTGTGCTAATTAACAGACTTAATGATTAATGTAATGTCTGAGTTCAGCGAGGGATTTGCCTTTCTTACCAAACCAAATGAGGGTAAACGGAAAGTCGCACAATTGTGACTTCAAGCTGCTCCGATCGATATTCCTATAGACAGCAATGAAATCAAATTCAACTCAATTCAGTTTATTTTGTATATCCCAATATCACAAATTCCAAATTTGCCTCAAAGGGCTTTACAATCGGGACACATACGACATCCCTGTCCCAGGACCGCACATCGGATCAGGAACAACTCCAAATGACTGTGTTTATGAAAGAGAGATTGCATGCAGTGATGAATCAGTGAAAGATGTTGCAGGTCCCCTCAGTTTTTAGATGCTTTGACCAGGAGCTGGGTGTCCCGTCAAATATCTGTAAAAGGCTAAAGTGTCCGGTTTTAGCTTCAATTCAAATAAAAATATATATTATACGTGTTTTGAGCCAATCTAACCACTTATAAAAACAGGAATAACTAGAACGGGCACTCGGTAGAGCGCATACCTTCGCATATCACAAGATTGGGCATTGAATTTTGAACATTTTGTCATTAGTTGCATGCCAATTGGATAAAAATTGACCGCGCTATGGTAAAAAGAAGATGTTGACCTTTTCATGACCTTGACCTTTGACCCGATCGATCCCAAAATCTAATCAAACGGTCCCCGGATAATAACCAATCATCCCACCAAATTTCATGCGATTCAAGAATATCAACCACGCATCTGAACTCTACACTGATTTGTCCGTATGTGTGTCAATCAATGTGTCATTGTCTGTACAGGTGTTTGTTCCTGCTGCCCGCAAGTTAAAGCACATTTAATGTGATATATGTGATAAATGGAGATCAGATTTTTTACTTTATTTACATCCTCGAGCAAGGCAGGTCACATCACTAAATGTACTAGACAGCACGTGTTGATGTTCAGCATCTGTCTTTCATATTGCATAATCTCCCTAACACATACACTACCGTTCAAAAGTTTGGGATCACCCAGACAATTTCGTGTCTTCCATGAAAAATCACACTTTTATTTATCAAATGAATATAAAATATAGTCAAGACATTGACAAGGTTAGAAATAATGATTAATATTTGAAATATTAATTTTGTTCTACAAACTTCAAGCTCAAAGGAAGGCCAGTTGTATAGCTTATATCACCAGCATAACTGTTTTCAGCTGTGCTAACATAATTGCACGGGTTTTCTAATCAGACATTAGTCTTCTAAGGCGATTAGCAAACACAATGTACCATGAGAACACTGGAGTGATCGTTGATGGAAATGGGCCTCTATACACCTCTGGAGATATTTCATTAGAAACCAGACACTTCCACCTAGAATAGTCATTTACCACATTAACAATGCAGAGAGTGTATTTCTGATTAATTTAATGTTATCTTTATTGAAAAAACAGTGCTTTTCTTTGAAAAATAAAGTCATTTCTAAGTGATCCCAAACTTTTGAACGGTAGTGTACATGTATCTCTCGCCCTCCTTCAAAGAACAATACAATATTCTCCGTTGAAGAACTTCTGAATACCTCATGTTGCTCACTGACTGGCTCAGAAAAATCCCACCTTGCCTCGCACAGGGTACACGCCAGCATGTTATTTTGCCTGGTTTGTTTAACTCCTCCCACTTCTCTTCGTGGGCTTGTATCCTCCTTGGGTGGGCTGGGGTCCTCAGCGCTCCCCACGGACCTTCATGGCCTCGACCAGAACCTCCAGAGTTCCCACCCTCTACCGGCCCTGACGTCACGGGTCCGGGTTCGAGACCAGCCGCCGTTTTGCCCATCGCCAGGGTCGAGAGCGCCGGGAGGACCGGCAGAGGAGGAGGACCAGGAGCCTTAAGTTTCACGGACGCCCATCACACCTGGCGTCCATTTCACACGTCCCCGAGGCTGGCTCATGGAAGTTCTGAAGGTAAGCCCACCAACACACTGGTAAACCTGTAGGAGCGACAGTGTCCTGTACGTGACATGGTGGTGGATACTCTCCCGTGGTGCCTTGAATTCCACCTATTCCAAACTGGATTATGCATTTCTCATTTCTTTGAAACCACAAATTCAACGTGATTATGGATTTTGGCTTCAGAAATTCTTCCGTCTGCGTCAGCTCCTTAGACACAAATACGGTTCTCTGAGAGTGGACTGTGTTAAATCCATACGGGGGATTATCTCTTGACAGAATTCCTGTTTCCAGACATTTGGAATTCAACACATTTAATCCTATTTGCTCCACTACACTGACACATTTTCATTCATTTCATTCCTGCTATGACCAAAGGGACCCTGAAAACGGGAGAGTATGAAGATGAGAAAATGTGCTGCGGAAGAGGTAGAACGCTGCCTTTAT
Source organism: Pseudoliparis swirei (assembly GCF_029220125.1). NCBI lineage: Eukaryota > Metazoa > Chordata > Actinopteri > Perciformes > Liparidae > Pseudoliparis > Pseudoliparis swirei. The sequence continues at coordinate 24,854,635 of NC_079405.1, read as the reverse complement.
CCGTGAAATAAAAACTCTGAGATAGCAGTGTTAGATAATTAGGATGTGTCCAAGAATCAATTTTTTTCATCCTTCAGGAATTTCAAAAGTTTTTAACATTGTCAAAAGTGTCTGTGAGATACATCAGTGGCCTGCGTTGGGTTCACAGACTTCCTGTCCTGGTGAGGTCAGCAACTTCTAGTATTTCTGCCAATACCACAGATATGCATGTTACACCATTAGGTCCACGACGTTCTGTAAGACGAGTGTGATGCTTCTGCAGTTGGGTGATGGAGCAGTGCTTTTAAGGTCAACAGTTGTTGATTTGTCTGGAGTAGCATTTTCATATTTCATGTATCAGTGTTTTTATTAGCTGAGTCACATAATCCATTTGCACTGTACCTCATCCAGTTATTTCAGCGTGAAAATCACATCCCGCCAGTATCACTTGGTCTTTTTTGTTCCATTTTGCTATTTTTTCTTTTAAAACAATGCTCTCGTACTGTATTATTTTCCAGACACATATCCCAGTTTCCTGGGCAAATGCTTCTTGACCGTTTGAACCTAACCTGTCTGTGGATTATCAAAGACCCCCCAAAGCTGTGCAGGGGAGGCAAAATTAGCTTAGAAGTACCAGGCAGAGCTGCTGGACCATGAAAGTGAAAACAGAAAGCTCAGATGGGGTTGTCCAAAAGAGGAGGGGGGACCCTTAATTAGCCGAGTTACCTCTGACCCCAGCGAGAATTAAGTTTTTAAAAAAACTAGTTCAGGGATCAAGACAAACGCTTTTTACTTAACTCATAAGTCAGCCAACAAATGATCGTTTGATTCAAGAGAAACAAGAACAAGATCATTTAAATTAATCAAACGTCGGCCTCAGAATAATGTATTTCTTATTATCGATTGTTCTATGATAATAATATATATCAAATGACAATGTGAAAGGTGTTTCTGGATACAGATAATTATCATCTGAATGTGCAGCTCCCCTCGGCTCTATGGAGCTCTGTGGAGCTCTGTGGTTACTTAAGTCACTCATTGTTTAGCTGTCTGACCTATAACTTTACTGTTTTGGTTCATTCACACCGCCCCCGTAGTTTAAAAACACTTTATAAACCCACTACCTGCTTAACAACCTCACACAACGATGTGATGTATGATAACCTACGGACATCTATTCCTCATTTTTCAGGCGTTTTCCTACAAAAGCCTCCAACACTCAATTTCCATTTATTACATGCATACGGTCTTTTCAAAATAAAACGTACGTCTTCACAGGAAAACTTGGAAAACTAGTTAGGTTCATGAATAGATCGTGAAATACTTAGTTCGCTTTTATTGGAAAATAGAAACACTTTGTCGGGTTCAGGAATAAATCATCATTTGGGTAAATACAACTACAGAAGCGCAGTTACTGAAGTACACATGTTATGTAACAAAAACATCAGATTGCTGTTTGTTGGACCCATCCACCCAAACATCCCGCCCGCCCGGTGTGCGCTCCAGCGGTCTTTATATGTCCTCGTTCATGTGGAAAAGATTCCTTGGGATATCTACAAATTCCGGGCCATTACTTTTGTATAGCTACACATGCTGGATGAGACCAGCCTGAGCTGCTCAGCAGTAGACACACACAGTTGAAGAGAAGCTGGTCCACACAGTGGAGCATTTAATATTAAAACTGTCAGATAGTTCCAGCAAGTCGGTAGAGACCAAAAAAACGAGATAAAAGAGTGTGAATATTGGATTTGACAACGTAGGCAGAAGCGCAACTCGAAATAAATGTTTCTCCAAAACTTCTTGATGAGGAAATAAGCAACAGTTCAACTCTAAAAGTTTACCATATCAATTTAGACATTCAGGATATCTCAATGCTTTTATTCATTTTCTTTTTTCAGCTGTTTTCAAAGTACTTCAAAGTAAATGTTTTTTTTTTTAAAGTGCTTTTTTTCTTCTTCTGAAGTATGAAACAAGCATGTATCCCTACTGACGACCCTTCAGACATGACAATGTCAATTTATTGCAAACTGAACAGTGCAGTGGGCCTACGTTGTGCTGTGATTTATAAAATAGACATTATATTTCTGATGGTAGCTATCAGAGGAGTTCTTCTACGTGACACATGTTTCCTCAAACAAACCGATGTCGACACTTTAATAGAGAACACCTAGGAAGAAAAAATTGCGCTTGTCTAGAGGTTGCCAGTTAACAGGGTCGCTGGAAAAACCAAAACACCTGCAACAGAATACGAGAGCCTCACTAGCCTCAAACGCCTCACTAGCCTCAAACGCCTCATTAGCCTCACTAGCCTCAAACTCCTCACTAGCCTCAAACGCCTCATTAGCCTCACTAGCCTCAAACGCCTCACTAGCCTCAAACGCCTCATTAGCCTCACTAGCCTCAAACTCCTCACTAGCCTCAAACGCCTCATTAGCCTCACTAGCCTCAAACTCCTCACTAACCTCAAACTCCTCACTAGCCTCAAACGCCTCATTAGCCTCACTAGCCTCAAACTCCTCACTAGCCTCAAACTCCTCACTAGCCTCAAACGCCTCACTAGCCTCAAACACCTCATTAGCCTCACTAGCCTCAAACTCCTCACTAGCCTCAAATGCCTCACTAGCCTCAAACACCTCATTAGCCTCACTAGCCTCAAACTCCTCACTAACCTCAAACTCCTCACTAACCTCAAACGCCTCACTAGCCTCAAATGCCTCATTAGCCTCAAATGCCTCACTAGCCTCAAACTCCTCACTAGCCTCAAACGCCTCACTAACCTCAAACGCCTCATTAGCCTCACTAGCCTCAAACTCCTCACTAGCCTCAAATGCCTCACTAGCCTCAAACTCCTCACTAGCCTCAAACGCCTCACTAACCTCAAACGCCTCACTAGCCTCAAACGCCTCATTAGCCTCACTAGCCTCAAACTCCTCACTAGCCTCAAATGCCTCACTAGCCTCAAACGCCTCACTAACCTCAAACTCCTCACTAACCTCAAACGCCTCACTAGCCTCAAACGCCTCATTAGCCTCACTAGCCTCAAACTCCTCACTAGCCTCAAACTCCTCACTAGCCTCAAACGCCTCATTAGCCTCACTAGCCTCAAACTCCTCACTAGCCTCAAACTCCTCACTAGCCTCAAACGCCTCACTAACCTCAAACTCCTCATTAGCCTCACTAGCCTCAAACTCCTCACTAGCCTCAAATGCCTCACTAGCCTCAAACGCCTCATTAGCCTCAAACGCCTCACTAGCCTCAAACGCCTCAAACGCCTCACTAGCCTCAAACTCCTCATTAGCCTCACTAGCCTCAAACGCCTCATTGGCCTCACTAGCATCAAACGCCTCATTAGCCTCACTAGCCTCAAACGCCTCATTAGCCTCACTAACCTCAAACGCCTCATTGGCCTCACTAGCATCAAATGCCTCACGAGCCTCAAACGCCTCATTAGCCTCACTTGCCTCAAACTCCTCACTAACCTCAAACGCCTCATTAGCCTCACTAGCATCAAACGCCTCAAACGCCTCACTAGCCTCAAACGCCTCACTAGCATCAAACTCCTCACGAGCCTCATTAGCCTCAAACGCCTCACTAGCCTCATTAGCCTCACTAGCCTCAAACGCCTCACTAGCATCAAACGCCTCACTAGCCTCATTAGCCTCAAATGCCTCACGAGCCTCAAACGCCTCAAACGCCTCACTAGCCTCAAACTCGCCTCTCTCGCGCTACCAGACCAGGGCCCAGGCTTCTTTGCTTTGCCGACATGTTATTCAAGCATATGAGGAACACGGTCCTGCTTTAATCCAGGTTCTCTCGAGCGGCAACAGGTTGGTGCTGGGTCGGCCCTCCCAACACCCCCCATATGTTTAACACTTTTCAAGTTTAACCGCTTATGCTAATTAAAGAAAGCAGAAACCTCTGCAGATACTTACAAGGTCTTAGAAAATCAAATTCGATGTAACTCCAACAAAGTGGGCTTTCTATAAACACGGTAGCCAATCTGAACGAGGACTGCCTTCTAACATTTAACTATTGGCAATTTGGCATGAGATCGCACTTTCGGTACTGGGACCTTCTTTATGCTTCGGCAAGCCACCACAGCCTGGAAAGTTGGCTGGCCTGCGGGCTTTAACGGTTCTACTCGGAATTAAGTTGTGCTTACATTTGTGATTTCTTGATTTCATCAGCGCTGTCTTGCCTGTAGAGTTCCATTTGGTAGTGTCTTTAGCATTGCATGTGGGGGGTGGGGAGTTGTTGTATTTCAATTGTAATTTCAACAGAGTTCTTTACTATCTTTATTGGAACCTTTGTGTAACACTGGCAGCATGAACAGTGGGGTAAAGGGGATACATTTGAAATTTAGAGGTGTATGATTGAGGGATTGCCTCCACATAGATAGATAGATAGATATGTACTTTATTAATCCCCAAGGGGAAATTTGTCGTAACAGTAGCAGCACCAATAAACTAAACACACAAGAATAACATGGCTGCTCACAGCACAAGAAAGCTAACAGTGTTGACCTCAGGGGAAACCTGTTGACAGGTAGGGACTGCAGGCCTCCTGAGATACGTCTTGTTTCTTTATTTGTGGTTCTGCTTTCCGTGTGTCCCAAAAGCATAAAGCAAATTTTCCTCATGAATTTAAATGTTTCAAAAGAATTGGATCTAGAAGACAGCCCCCCTATTTCATGGCCCAGAACAGCCCTGACTTTAAAAAAACAAATCACCAGATGCATCTCCACGTGCAGTCGTCCGTGGCTTGCACTGACCTTTTCCTCAAACTCCAGGCACATTGAGCTGAATAATGCTACATCTTTGTGCTCTATGATTTTCGGGAATAGACTTTAAGGTCTCAGACTTGTCTAAGAGAGCCTTTTGTTTCAGAAACCCATCAGAGTATACCGATCCACTTATAAAATGGAAGAGCTCGTGGAAGCTGTTATTAAAATTCGCCCCCCTGGCCACTGCTAAGACGTTTGCCTCCACCCCAACTGCACAAGCACATTTAATAACTTTAACCTTCTGACAAAGCGGCTCTCTCACTAACCTCGTCACCAAAAGTCTACCTTATCATCCTCTGATTTTAGGGGTATCTTTGTGGGAAGTATATTAACACAAAAAATTTGAGAGCGCACAAAAGAGATTTGAGCGCTTTCTTTGAGAGCTCGCTGCAACAGATGGGGAGAAGGAGCAGTCTTTTTGGTGTCTATTGTCCTCAAAATTGATACCCAGTAAAAAGTCGGAAAAAAATACAGGAATATTTAAAAAAAAATTAAGAATGATTTAAAAGAGATGCAGTCAAAGAAGGTTTAAAACATGAATTACTTTTGCATGTCAGAACGTGACAGAATTGGAGATATTTCACATTTTTTTATTTGTTGTGAAGCTTACATTTGGCAGTGGCTCTTTACCGGGCTTTTATGTGAAGGGTCCACGGTCACTTTCAATAACACACTGATTGGATTTGGGGGACTGAACAATATGATTTTAGACTTAAAATGGATTGAGTTGAAGAAAATACATCATACAACATTCGATTGCACTTAGACCTTCTCATACATCAGCTAGGCTTCTGGGTCATCAGGTCTCAAAGGAAGGTATGTCTGTGTGTCGTCCAAACACAATTCAATGGGCGTAAAAGCAGGGTTGTACGTGGTGGATTTAATCCAGGCTATGATTTCAGATTGAAAGGACATCGACGTTAGTTTAGAATTGCTAAAAGAACATCCCTACTTGCAAGTAAGAAGTGGTCTTGGGGGGTAATATGCTGCCTTATATCCTTGATTCAATTAGTCAATTACTGCTATCTTCATTGTATCTTTCAAAGTACATAAAACACATGTAAACATGTTTTTGGCCCATTTTTGTCCTTTTCTCCTACTTACTCTCTTTAACTCCTGGGTGGATTCATTTAGCCATGTGTTCAGGTCCAAGACATTCTTATTGTTGCACTAATATTTATTATTGGTAGATATTGCAGCTGTTGGAAACCATTGCAAATAATGTTTCTGCAACTCAGCAAAAAACATGTCCAGACTTGTCGGGCCATTTGGTCTTCAGAGCCTCACTGAGGATGTTAGCATCGCAGCATGTGGCCAATAAAAAGGTCAGCTAATGAAGCAAAAAAACACTACCCAATAAAAAAGTTTCCTCAGGTCTTTTGGCCTTCCCAACACTTGAGATTACAAAAGGTTGCTCGCCAACAGTTCTGCATCAGCGAGCTTCAACAGGACACACCTGCAACCAGACGGTGGGGTCTTTAGATCGAGATTAAAAGGCGGTACAAGGAAATGTATTTATTTGAACTATGATTTTTTTTAAATGAACATTGAGTTGGATCAGATCGCATTAAACCCAACCATATCAGCATCATTGGCTTTATTAGATAACTACTCAGCTCAGAAGTGACAATCAGCCTCATTCATACATGTTTTTCTCAAATGAGTTTCTCTGTTACAATTATTCACGTTTGAGCCTGATTTTATTTAAGTCTTGGAATGTTTTTAACATCAATTAAGAAGTTCTAAGAGCTCTGGTTCAGGGTCAGCTCTGGTGTTATACCGTGATCTTGACCTACTTACACTCCAGATAACTCTGTCGGAGCACAAAGCAGTTTTATTCAATGTGGTTTCATCCCGACTATCTGTTATTCACAGTTCACCTGTGTTTTTTACCGCTGCTTCTTCAAATGCCTTCAAAACACTTATTTTTTTAACATAGGGGAGCTAGTCTCCCTTTTTAATCACAGCAGTAAGAATGTCTTAGACCTGAACGCCCTGGCTTAATGAATCCACCCAGGAATTAAAGAGAGTAAGTAGGAGAAAGGAACAACGATGGGCAAAAAACACGATTACATGTGTTTTATATGCTTTGAAAGATTTATTAAACGGTAGTTTAAAAAAGCAAGATAGTCCATCATCAATCATAATTTAAGAAAAACAATCCCATAATCATATTTAAGGTAATTGACAAAATGAATCAAGGAAAGAATGTATTGGACCTGAGCACCCTGGCTTAATAAATCTACTCCGGAATTACAGAGCACCATAACTAAGCTGTAAAAGTCATCGTTCATTGCACCTACAGATTCTGATGAGGGCATAGTTGACAACACAATCATGCTGATGAGAGCATGGTCGATAGCAAAAGGATACAAGTCTAAAAATACATGTCTAACTCATTGCCAACGACTTGATGAAGTTTGAGTGCATTGCTTTTATTGGAGGGTAATTTATTTATAGTTCATTGACTAATGGGGATATTGTCTTGACATTGCTGCAGCTCACATTGGCTAGATCCACCGCGACTGGTCTCCGGTTATCAAACGCACATGACGTTTTGTGGAGTAAATGCCACATGAGTTAACCTCGCATTGCCTCATTCACCGTGTTCACTGTGCTTCAGATCGGATGGGAAAGAAAAAGAGATGTGGTGGCCAAAAACGTATAACCTTTTCAATTATCACCAGTCTGCACTGTGAATCATAGTCTGTATTTTTATGATTAAAACTGACATTGTGTCGTTGGTGTGGATCGTTATGAGCGCTTGGAAATTGCATGGATTGCAGTGCAACTGACCTCTGAATTTCATTTAATATGTTAATGATGTCTACTATGGTCGTGATTTACAACAAAGGGGCACTTCTTTCTCTACCAAGATCAATTTGTCTTGTATGAATTGTAACAATATCCACTCTGGTATTATTAAGTGTTAACATCCAGAATAAAATTAGGGCTGAAACGATTTGTGGATGCATTGATTGATATATTAATCGGCAACAATTTTAATAATCAATTGTTTAATGACTTAATTAAGCGATTATTAAAATTGTTGGCTATAAACATTTTTTGGTTCCGGAGGATGCGTTACTCTGTTTTAATGTGGTTAACCTAATAAAATAAAATTTTAAGAGGTCACGTTTGTCTCTGAAAACTTGCAAAAGGTATTTTTCACTTTTTTAATAAGATTTTATAGGATTGATACAAGAACATCATTAAATATATAATATAATATATTAATCGCCAACTATTTTAATAATCGATTATTTAAGTCATTGAACAATTACAAGTGCCATACAGTCTTTGGTTCCAGAGGATGCGTTACTCTGTTTTATTTTGTTTTAATGTGGTAAACCTAATAAAATACAATTTGAAGACGTCACGTTTGTCTCTAAAAACTTGCAATAGGTGTGTTTCACTTTTTTCATAAGATTTTACAGGATTGATACAAGAACATAATTAAAGGCTTAATTTGGCGTACCCAATATGGTGCACAACATGATGTACGCCCTTGTTATTTTTGATAAAATAAACCATATATACACAACTGACATTGCAGACTCTAAAGACTTAAATATGTAAACCTTGTATCCAACGATAAACTCATATCTTCGTAATCTGAATCCCTGCAGCATCATTAAATCAACTGAAATGCGTGAATGAGTGTGAGTATTCTAATAAAGAATAATATTTTACATCCGTAATGGGAATATATATCTCTCTCAGTAGAAGTCAAGGATTTATTACAGAAAGTTTATAATCGTTTCTCAGTTGTAGGATGACATTTAGGATTTTTTTTGCATGACATAAACAAATTCGATCCCGTCTTAAAATAGGTCTTTAGCTCTAGAACCATCCTAAATTAGAAACCGAAAGAAGAAAATTGGCAGCTCACCATTTTTCACTCTGTGCCAAAAACTATGGAATTCTGTACCCAAGGCACTAAGAGATGCCAGCATTTACAAACCGACATTTAAAATATTTTAATTCAGCATTTCCTTGTCACTCTTCATTTGTTTTAGTCTTCGACAGTTTTATTTGTATTTGTACGCCTCCTTTTTCCATGGTTTCATCGTGCGGTATTTGCATGTTTGATGAGTGTTTATTCATTCTTTTGTTTCTTCAATTTTTTTGTAAAGCACTTTGAACTAGTCCCCATGTATGAGTAAAGTTTAATGTTATAATTATTACAGGGCAGATTGTAGAATCACATTTGCAGTTATAGTTTAAAAAAGCTAAACTCGGAGGTCTGGGATAGCACACAGTCATGAGTTAAGGAATTATTGTAGGACCAGCAGCTAGGACATTTTACTTTAATGTATGTTTATCCATCATATATTAATTACTGATTTGTGTGGCCTTAGATGTGACTTTTTTGGCACACTTTTTAATGCTTCATTTATTTACTTATTTAACCCTCCTGTTAGCTTGACATTTACTCACATATTTTACCCTCGGGGTCAATTTGACCCCAGCAATTAAAACCTCCAGAAGATTATTAGAATTAATATTGTTTCCCAAGTTTAAGTGTGAGGTACTTTATGTTTGTTTGTTGACTACCTAAATAGCCCTTTAAATATATAAAAAAGTTGATATTTCTTATATGTTTGACATCAAATTGACCCCAAGGAACACCGACATTAAACATTGAATGGGGTCAAATTGACCCTAAAGGTAACAGGAGGGTTAACTCCAAACCACAATCTTTTTCTCAGCCTAAAGTACCGTTGTTGCCTGAAGCTAAAGCTGTTTTGCTCTTGCAGTAAAAGTTTAAAAAAGCTAAAGGACCAGCAGTTAGAACATTTTATTTTAATGTATGTTCATCCATCACATATTAATTACATGTTCCTGATTTGTGTGGCCTTATAGATGTGACTTTTTAGGCACACTTTTTAATGCCATCACAAAAAATGTTCCCCAAGGGAGGCTGGTTACCAAGGACGTAAGAAACCGAGTCGAGCCGGAAGGCAGTTATGAATGGATCTATTTCTTCCGTGGTCAAAGAGTGATGACAATCTTCTCAAATGTTACTGGTCCTCAAGGCCCATGTGCTCTCCTTCCGAAGGTAATAAACCTCTGTCTCACAATGAATAACGTGAGAGCTCGTCTCGCTTTAGGGTTGGATTAAATACATCCCCTTGTTGATAGTTCCTTCGCAGTGTGGCCTTTTCCCTCAGACAAACCTTTGGGTTGAGGAGGGGAGACAAAGAAAAGCTCTACTGTGTGTTTACAAAGAAGCCTTTCTCTCTCTCTTTTTTTGGTGTTTAAAAAAAAATCATGGCTCTGTCCAGCCAGAGGGCACTTCCCATGCGTTTGTGTTCACCTCTCCAACTCCGAGTGAGTTTGCTCTGAGCTCACGAGCAGCGTGACACGGGATGCGGACGCAGGCGCATAAATTAGCTGCACGGCTGGCGAAGCGGCTTCATCCCTCGGATGAACGTTTGGATCTATTAGATAAGCTTTCAAGTGAGCCCATACACTGTGTTTGCTTCGCTTGTAATAGCAGATCATCATCATTATCGGTGGTAAGAAAATGTAAATTGAAGTCAGACAATTTTATTTATATAGTTCAATACCACACAAATGTGCCTCAGGGGGAGTGTAAATATATGATGCTTGTCCTCGGAGTGAAAACATTTGAAGTTCTGTAGCTGAGTGCATTATTAATACGCAGCACTGTGGCGTTATACTCAGTTAAATCGGCCCAAATTGTCAAAGAATATGACCTCTTACCAGTTGGGAGTGCCCTGTAATACCTTTAAAGTCCAGGCGGTATCCTGATCAGATGCCCGATCCGCCTCAGCTGGCCGCTTTCGACATGAATGCATGGCCGCCAAGCATTGAGTTGTTGCCGTGTGATTGGCTGATTAGATATTTGCATTAACAATCCCTAAATAACAGTGTCTGGTTGTGTGAGAGAACGTGTGTGTGTACCTTGATGCACTGCGTTGTCCTGCCGTCACTATTGTTGCCGTCAACATGTTTGTTCATGGTGGTCATAGAATGAGCAAAGTTGAGTGATTGCAAATGCATATGTCAAAAATGGGCACCTGAAAGACAAGGTGTGACAACAATCCTTGTCCTCTCTTTATGTTAACGTACTTTAATAACCTACTGTTTTGCAGCGTTGGGGCAGCCAAGAAGTAAACAGCTCTGGTCATGTGACACTGCACACATTTCATTGAAATCCTTATATTTAAATCCTTTTATTATTTAAATAGTTGCTGGAAATGTATTAATATATAATTCAGTCGCATTTTCAACCGTAGACCTGAGAAGACGAAAAAATCCCAGATGGAACGCGAGGGTTGATATCCAATGCTTTCTAGGACAGCGAGAGCGTAACTCTGCATCACAGACCATCACCTAAATACTTCAATCCAGTACTTTCTCGTTAAGCCTGAATCAAGCCGTTCACCTTCTTTACCATGCATATGTGACTGCATAGCATATGTGACTGCATAGCAACTGTGACGCTGAAATGAAATCAACCCGCAATCCCCAACATTCATAATAAATGTATGATTTATTTTGGCTTGTTTTGCTGTGAAACAATGGTGTCAATTGTGTTCACAGTGCTCAGAACAAACAATGTTTTATACCATATGAGCAGAACTAAAGATTAAACGCTAGTTAGCCTTGAGCAAGCTTCAAGTCGCAGGCTACTGGCCAATCAGTAAAAAGACTCCTTTGTGAGCCCTCGGTGGTGACGTCAATTAGACTCTATAAAGACAAAATTCATAGTTAAAGTGGAACAACATAGCAGTGGGAGGATGAGTCTCAGCGTCTTCCTCCATTCCTTAACTTGCATAACTAATGAGCCGTGAACCCTGGATATATTCGTCCGGACGAGTCACCGCTCTCAGATTTGCACATGCTAGCTTGCTGATCACAGTGTAGGCTAACCAGATAAAAGGGTTTATTTACTGTTCGTAGATTATTTTTATCAACCGCTACTCAAATAACATGTTGGAAATGCTTGAATACAACCATTATCAGGTGAGTTGTTGCTTTTTCTTGTGGCTTTGCGATAATTATGAGGGGGGGAAAAAGAATCTGCAGAAGCTATTATCTCATTATTTGTGTGTGGCTGGAATGATATTTATGTTAGCAATATGTACTTTAACCCTCCTGTTACCTTCACATTTACGAACATATTTTACCCTTAGGGTCAATTTGACCCCAGCAATTAAAACCTCCAGAAAATGATTAGAATTAATATTGACCCGAAAGGTAACAGGAGGGTTAAGAAGACTGTGTCACTATCCTTCTCTACACAGTTATCAACACTTGCTAATAAACACAGTACAGAAATGTTAACGCTACAGAAACTTAACCCTTGTGTTGCCTTCGGGTCAATTTGACCCGATTCAATTTCTTTTCCCTCCTGTCGCTCGGGGTCATATGACCCGATTCAATGTTTAACCCTCCTGTTACCTTTATATTTACTAACATATTTATTATTAGAATTAATATTGTTTTCCAAGTTTAAGTGTGAGGTACTTTATGTTTGTTTGTTGACTCCCGAAAGAACACAGACATTAAACATCGAATCGGGTCAAATTGACCCGAAGGCGACAGGAGGGTTAAATATTGAATCGGGTCAAAATGACCCGAAGGCAACACAAGGGTTAACAGTATCACCGAAAAGCTCATGAAAATTGTTTTTATATGCTATATAGATGAGTTGTTTGGGTGCTGCATGAATTTAACTGGTCATGGATCATGTGACGCAGCTGCACTGGGCCACAGTGTCCTCTGTGTGGAGTGTGTTGGTCTCGATTATATATAATGGGCCAGTAGCATGATGCTGATAATATCTTTTTTACTGCAATATTTGAATTGTAAGGTCACGTATAAAAGCCTGCTACCGCTATAGTAAAGCTTGGATTCTCCTGCAACGCAGCAGTACAACGTGTGGTTACAAGTGTGAAGTCATCACATGCAATGAGCTATTTCAAAAAGTCATTATTAATGCTTTTTCTTTTGCATTTACCCATTGATCCCTGCTTTCTAAAGTGTAGCAATCACATAGTGGACTGTGGGGTTGTAAAGTCGACGTCTTGCTCACCTATAGGTGCAGGCCCACCTGGAGAACCCCACCAAGTACCACATCCAGCAGGCGAGGCAGTACCTGTCCACCACCCTGGGTGGCAAAGCCGGCAGCCAGTGCCCCAGCCAGCCCCCCGAGCACGGCATGCCGCTCGGCCACGGCAGCAGCGCCCCCAACAGTCCCATGGCCCTGCTCACCCTCAGCTCCAACTGTGAGAAAGAGGTACGGCAGCCGCTTTCATTTCCTCACATTCAGACACCCAAATAAAACTGCAAATATGAACAGAATGTGCATCTTTTTATTTGCCTTACAGATGGATGATGTCATTGATGATATTATTAGCTTGGAGACGAGTTACAACGAAGATGTTCTTGGACTTATGGACCCAGGACTGCATATGAACAACGAGGTACATTGCAAAGATAAAAGAATATGCTGCTTATTGTATTGTTATGACCGTAAAGTCTCTGTAGTACCGTGGCTGCATCTGTCTTTTGATTGAACGTGAAGCGTGCGTTATCGAAAGGACATTTCTTTAATACTCTGTAGCTCCCTGTGTCTGGAAACCTTCTCGATGTCTACGGCGACCAAGGACTTCCACTCCCGGGCCTCGCTATCAGCAACTCCTGTCCATCCAGCATTAAGAGAGAATACAGAGGTAAATTACTTATTTTATTTTTAATTTATTTAACCAGGAAATGCCTCATTGAGATTAAAAATCTCCTTTACAAGAGAGTCCTGGCCAAGACAGCAGCAGTAGCACATTACACAAAGTTTCAGACAATACAACATGAAAACAGTGACAGACAATATTAAAAAAAGGAAAGATTATTAATATTATTAATCTCTTTCACACACATTTTCAGCGTTTAATGCTTTTTACTGCTGTTTTACTGTCATTTAGCTTGAATCTAGCTGCGTACAATGCAATGAATGCTGTGTACATTCAGACTGTGAAGTAATTTGACTGTCAATATAGTAAAAAAAAGAAAATTCTGTACTAATATCTGACTCTTAGCTAGTAATTCAATCTGGTAGTCAGATCTGTTTCAAGTACTCAAAGGTTTGTTTGTTCTCCCTATCTAAGATCTCGGACCGTATTATACAGTTAAATATTTTGTTCAGAGGGGGAATTATTTTTTTTCGATAAAGTGTATCAGGTGAACGCATCATGACTGCAGGCCAATGTCTATATTGTGTGCAATTTGGAAATGTACAATGTATTAAGTCAATTGTTTACCAAATAATTACCTCCAGCTCCTGGCATGAAGCAAGTATTAGAAAAGCCTGATGCCTGTAGCCTGTATGAAAACTATCAAAGGCAAGAGGGATTTCCAGTAGGTAAGCAAAGAAAAATGAAGGTGAAAAAAATATGATGTTTTGTAAACTGTACAAGCTGTTTTCCATCAGATTTCTTTAGAAACTGCATAGAAAGGGTTTTGTGGATGATGAAATCGCACACAATACAAATTAACTGTAATTACCCTGCTGACAAGCATTATTTTAACTTGATTTTACATAATGTTTGGCTGTGATTATCCAGGATAACGTCACATGTTCTACAAGACAACAAAAAAGATACATTATTAAGATAATAACAAGGCATTCCATTTACTTATCATTCATTGAATTCAAACAATGAAGCTTTTCAAAGCACTAACATGTGTGTTTCTTTTTGTTTCACAGAGGCTGAAGTCCGCGCTCTTGCTAAAGAGAGGCAGAAAAAAGACAACCACAACTTGAGTGAGTCAATCAATACAGAATCATCGGCGTGATTGTCTCATTGATTACGTGACGGAATTATGGCAAATTATCAATATATAGTCTGTGATGCCAGACCATTCAACAAGTTAAAGAGGTTTTAACTTTCAACTTGCAAATATTAGTTGTCTCTGTTATTTGACATTTTTTATTATTACATTTAAATGTTTGACTTTTTTTTACACTGGCTGTTATTTTATTATTTTTGTTTTAAATTTTTTTAGAATAATTGGTCTAAAGAAAATATATATTTTTTCATTTGTAAAAAACAAATGACAATTATGTTTATTCATTGTATGACCTTTGATTCCACTTACTTACTGTTTATTGTATTTGACTAATTCTAGTTGAACGAAGGCGGAGATTCAACATCAACGATCGCATCAAAGAACTGGGAACCTTGATACCCAAGTCAAACGATCCGTAAGTAGGCATTTAGATTATAGATTAGATTAGAAAACTTTATGAACTCATTTGCCACCAAAAAATCATACAGACAACAACAGACACAGTCCACAGAGCACAACAGACAAGAAACACATGGAACACACACAACCAGAAGATGCCCCATAAAACATGACAATCAGAAAGATGCTAAATCTAAATTTAAAAAAAGAAAGGTAGTCCATTAAAAACACAGTGTAGTGGATGGCCTTCAAAATAAAGGATTGTTTTAACCTGGCCCTGTAACTTACATGCATTTCTGCGTATGAATGCATGTGCTGCCCGTCTGTCTATTCATCCTCCTCCTCATACGTCCAAGTGTCCGTAAGGTGTAATGGCTCGTATGCTCAGAGGGCCCAATAAAGAATCCTGTCTTGTGTTGGTCAGCCGGTCAGCTGACTCTGACTGTAGACCTCTGTCTCCTGTTTACCCCAGAGACATGCGCTGGAATAAGGGCACCATTCTCAAAGCCTCCGTGGACTACATCAGGAGGCTACAGCGGGACCAGCAGAGAGCCAAGGAGCTGGAGGCCAGGCAGAGGAAGGTGGAGCATGCAAACCGCCATCTGATGCTTCGTATACAGGTGGGTCTTTTGTCTTTGTGGGGGAGCGAACGTCACAGTAAACTGAGCCCAGTTGTATTACCCTATTCATCCACCGGGGGCTACTGTTAGCAGTATCAGTTAATTACCTTCGCATTGAAAATGCGGAAAGTTATGTTTTGATCGCCGCGTATTTATTTGTATGCGTGTTATTCGCCTAACTCAAAAAGTATAAAACCGAATCGCATGAAATTTGGTGGGATGATTGGTTATTACCCGGGGACCATTTGATTAGATTTTGGGATCGATCGGGTCAAAGGTCATGAAAAAGGTCAAAATCTTCTTGAATCGCATGGAATTTGGTGGGATGTTTGTTTATTATCCGGGGACCATTTGATTAGATTTTGGGATCAATCGGGTCAAAGGTCAAGGTCATGGAAAGGTCAAAATCTTCTTTTTACCATAGCACGGTCAATTTCTATCCAATTGGCATGCAACTAATGCCAAAATGTTCATAATGCAATGCCCAATCTTGTGATATGCGAAGGTATGCGCTCTACCGAGTGCCCATTCTAGTTGTATATATTGTCATATTAAAATATACATTCCTTTAAATATTTTAACAATTATCGGATGGATTGGCATGAAATTCGGCGTGCACATTGATGTCCAACATCCAGGACGAGATGTCCCCTAGTATCACCATCAGGCCAACATTTACATTTATTTAATACTTTAGTGCTAATTAGCGAACAGTAGCATGCAAACACACACAAGTTGTATTAAAAATCTCATTCTGATGTACTGTATGCATTAAGTATGTAGTCTACTGTGTAATGCCGACTAAATGAACGATTAAATATATTATCTTAACAGCAGAATGTTCATATTGAAGTATCTTAAGCCACGTCTCAACGGGCCGGGTAGACAATTTCTAGGCCAGTTATCTGGATAAACTGACCACATATTTGGAATTGTGGAAGTTGATTTTCTTTGAACGGACTGGTCACAGATGAGGTTGAAGTCAAAGATCAATTAATCAAATTTTGTATTGAACATGAATCATGGGAAGAAAAGCACAGTTTGCTGCACTGCAGAATTTCTTCAACCCTTTATCCCCTAACCCGCCACATAGAAGTGGGGGTGAGACATACATGGGTGTCATATTTATGTCCATTCATGGATGTTTTAACCATCTTAAATCTAGATTTTAACCTAGAGGTGAGTTATTTAAATTTCAGGGAGAGATGCTGAGCACAGGCACGCAACATACAAGTCCATATATGGAGGTGGTCAGAAATTCTGGCAAATGTAGGATATTTCTGGGCATTTCTCACATACACAAAAAAAAAACACGCTCGCAACACAACATATTCGATTTTCCGTCATACTTAAAAAAAAATTCAGCCTAAGATGGTGAACAGGATGAATGAGCACACTGACATTTAGCTCAAAGGACTCACAGTGTAGTCGTGTGTGTAGTGACCCTGTTTCCTATCAAAAAGGTTCACTATGGTTGCATGGAGGTTTAATTTCGACGTGTGCAATAAACAGATGCAATGTCCAGTTTGTTATGTGAAAGGTTATTTATTTCTAGAATTGCACGGCTTCCAACACAAAACAAAATATGCGTTCCTTGTATGAACCCATTTGGCTGTTCCCAAATTATATTGGCCTCTGTCTTAATTGATAGTGGCCCTACGCCCCCTGTTGGTGGGAGGTCCAACAAAACAAAAACAAACGGAATGGCTCTTACAGTATGTTTTTAAAATCATGTTTTCTTTATTTCTATAATCATCTAGGAGCTGGAAATCCAAGCCCGTGCCCACGGTCTTACAGTGGTTGCTTCCTCGTCCGTCTGCACATCGGACTTGATAGGCCGAGCCATTAAACAGGAGCCCGTCCTCGGCGACTGCCCCACGGATCTCGACCAACATGTCTTGGGTCCCGACATGTCCCCTCCGACCACGCTGGACCTCAACAACGGCACCATCACCTTCGACCAGAGGCCTGCAGACGGCGGGGACTCTGGTCCCTATGGGACCTCCAGGAGCTGTAACATGAAGGATTTGGTAAGGGACAGCCTGTCGCCGATGTCCCCGAGTGATCCCCTGCTGTCCTCGATGTCCCCGGAGGGCTCCAACGCCAGCAGCATCCACAGTTCCAGCTCGAGTATGGAGGAGAAGGAGCACGGCTGTTAGCTCACTGACTCCTTCTCTGTGTCGCATCCCATCAATGAGGCACTACCCTTAAAGTGACTTAAAGATCTCCACATGACCTTCATTATAAACTCTATTTTTTATCTTGAATCCATATTTTTCTCTTACTCTTTGCCAATTCGTTGCTGAACTCTAATGTTCAAAATACTGTATGTAAATGTACCTGAGGTATTTTTGTTCCTCGATTGTACACTGTATTTTACTTTGCTATATATCGATGCTGTGTAGATGGTTATATTAGACAAATATATATATACGTATATATATATATGCATGTGTATGTATATACATATATATAACTTAATGACTTGTTTATTTTTGTCGATGGTTTTCATATTTGTCCCAAAATATGCTTTGAATTGAAATTTCCATTGAGATAACACACAGATGTTGCAAATGTATTGGTAGTTAAAAACAACATTTTTATAATAACAAAGAGATCAAATACTTTCAAAATATTTTTTTTTAGAATTTCTGTCCATGTAACAGTGAAAACTTCAGTTGGTTCCATTGCAATAAAATGCACAAAAAACAAAAAGTTATTTAAATATTTAAGAATCAAGGAGCAAATATTATTGCATATTAGGAATGGTTTCTAAACATATTTATATGTATAATAATGTGTTCACCCCATGCTTTTAAACATATTCTGAAGAAATCAAATCAAAACAGAAATGGAATTGATGTTATTATTAGGTATTATAATATTATCATATTTTTTTATTTAATGAGAGCTGATTTAGTTTAGTTTTGTTATTTTAATTACTAAATTAATTATCGCAAACACATTATTTATCTATTCCTATTCTAACGTGATTGTTGTGCACATTTTGAATACTGAAGGCAAATGACTAGTCTGTGTTAATATTGGGTAAATATAGGGTACAATTACCTCATGTTGATAATGTACCACAGTATTTTTTTAACGGTGGATGCAAAAAGAAATAAAAGAAAAGGTCCACTAATATAACACCTGGATAATTTTGTTGGTTTACCATTTCAGAGGTTTTTGCTCATGTGTTATCGCTTGCCAATATTGTTAATAAATAAAACAAGATGCCCATATGTTGTATATAGTGCCAACCTTTTATTTCGGGGGTCTTGTGTGTGGTATAAATGCATTGATCTATTTGCCCGTTGATATTTAATTCACATTTCTGTGCAGATCGCAGTGTATAAGAGTGTCAAACTATTTTAAACAGTTGTCTTGGTTACTTTGCTGTCATGTATTTAACCTCCACTTTTAAATATTGAAAATAAAATGTATTCTTGAAAATATAAACACAGCCACATTTCTAACCAGACACCAGATTTAAGCAATGATCGGCGATCTGTCGTTGCGTGCTGAGACCACAGGGGACAGCGAATGGATGGGTGATATCGACTAGACTAGAGCATATATATTTCAATCAGGAAAGACTTCATTGGAATTTAACAATCATTTAGGAGTTGCTGTAATCTTAATTTAAGAAGGAAAAATTAAGGATGGTTCACTGTCACCAGACACCTTTGCAAAGAGAAATCAACTTGGGATGTGTATATATATTTATAGCCCCCAATCAGCTGATAGAGTAATTGCTGCACGACTAAGAGACTGCCTATGAATGAACCAGAGTGTAAAGAGTGTCTACCTTACTAAACTTTTGCTTGAGAGAGAGAGAGAGATACAATCTTTTACTCAAATCAGAGTAATTGAAAGTAGGGAGGACGTCAAGGACATTTGCATCGTGTATATTATTAAAACACGTGCACACAATTTGATAATTAGTAAACATCTTTAATGAGGATGCATACAAATATACGTAAGAGCCATAATCAGTGAGTAGTTGGCACGCTGCTTGTTACTTCCCAATAACAAATTAAAATATATATCTTAATCTACTTTGATTGGGTTAATTTACACACTTTGAAATGAATTGCCAATGTCGGCAGCATCTATTATTGTGAGTATTTGCTGCGTTGCGGACAGTAGGAGCACATGCTGTGTGCCTGTGACACATTTCTATCAACTTACTTGCAGTTTCTTTTCCCATCACTTTGAAGAATTACATTTCATACACCTTCTGACAAAGTGGAAACATTTTCTCCTGAAAGGATATCGAACGGATGCGGCTGATGCACAGGTTCAGACTCAGTTGCTGTCGGAAGAGCCGTCGCTCAGCTCCTCACGCCATTTTACGAACGCTTTGTGCAGGATCTCACAAGACGTGTCATTAGAAATCACTGCAATGAAAGAAAGAAAAAAGAAAAAAATACTTTAAGTTAACCATAAATATATTACACGAAGTCTGAATTACATAAGTACTAGATTAAACCACTCTTAATGAAATAAATTGGTTGTCCTTGCATTAAAAGAAGGCCAAGGAGAAGTTAATCTGGCTCCTTTGGGGGGGGGGGGGGGGCTCTAATGGGGCTTGACCTAGCAAATGATTGTGGCATGCCACTGCCTGTACGTTAGCTAGCATGTTGCCAGCTAGCCACAGTAGTTTGCCAACTAGCCCCACAAGTAGCTGTTATGTCTCCAAGCTTCCAGCACGACCTATTTCTACAAGGACACGCTAACTTGTGCTGCATTCTGGGCTTCCACAAGAGTTTTGACTTCCTGCTTTCTCTTAACCCTTGTGTTGCCTTCGGGTCATTTTGACCCGATTCAATATTTAACCCTCCTGTCGCCTTCGGGTCAATTTGACCCGATTCAATGTTTAATGTCGGTGTTCTTTCGGGAGTCAACAAACAAACATAAAGTACCTCACACTTAAACTTGGAAAACAATATTAATTCTAATAATTTTCTGGAGATTTTAATAGCTGGGGTCATATTGACCTCAAGGGTAAAATATGTTAGTAAATATAAAGGTAACAGGCGGGTTAAACATTGAATCGGGTCATATTGACCCGAAGGCGACAGGAGGGTGAAACATTGAATCGGGTCAAATTGACCCGAAGGCAACACAAGGGTTAAGCGACAACCCTAAGTGATTCTTACCCGCTCCCCCAAGACCAACAGGCAGAGGCATTCTGACCAGGCCTCCCGAATGCTTCAGCCTTTCCTGCAGAGGCTTCTGTATAAGCTCCATGGTACACGCCTCATGCCAGACGGGCAGCTCCAGGCCCACCATGCAGCTGATGATCCGTTGCTTTTCGTTTTCCGTCAATAGGCCGCTCTCCTTCGACACGTAAACCATGTACGACATATCGATGTTCACTGCCTCGCCATGCAGCAGAGATGGGAGAACTTTCTGTATGCTAAAGAGAGAGAGACAAAGATAATGTGAATATTTGCCACCAAAAAGGAATGGACACCTTATTCCCCATACGATCTCAAGAGTGTTATGCACTAACATGGAATTAAATACATGATAATATACTCTATAATCTATATATTTAGCTATGTTTGCAATGAGGGATTTATTGAATTACCATTTCTAATGATGGGCTGACAAGGTGGCCAAAGTCCACCAGTCTGTTTGGTCATCTTCCCAAAGGTTGGGGGCAAGCTCCTCCAGCATGGTTACAATGGCTGTACGAGTCGCTTGTGATGCAGCCTGGCATTTGGTGTCTAACATCATGGGTCCGTGTGTCTCAAGAAGCTCAAAGAGGCCTCTGTGCTTCATCAAGGCCATCTGCAAGAGCACAAAGAAAACCTTAATGAACAGTTCAAAGGCGAAAAATTATAAATAGGCTACTGGACATAAAATATCTTCACTTCATTTCTCAGAGCAAATAAACATCAAGTGCATCAAGCATTTGTGTCAGTGGAATTTGAGCCATCCCTTTGATGACTCCTGGATCAGTTGCTGTGCTGTTAACACATCCTCACGCTCCAACCCGTGACAGGGAGCGCGTTTCAATTTCCGCTTGTTAAACACATGCATTGTGTCTTGTCAAGGAAATCTTCCATGGTCACAGCAAATGTCCAGTTTCTACTTTGTACATGCATAGGCCTACTGTCTTGATTGGGTTTAGGAAGAAAAAAATTGTATGTTGGGTTAAAATAAGTACATTTCTAATGTAAAATGTGTTTGTTAAGTAACTGGCGTCAGTAAAGAACAGAAGTTACGTAACAAAACTGAGGTTAAAAAGTCACGTCTGACTTGGTTTTTAAACGGGACACGAACAGCGGTCTCCCGAGTGAAGGTCCCGTGTTTGTTGGACCCGTCTTACTAGTTCATCTGCTCACCCTGGGTGAACTTGCTTTCTGTTGATACTTTACTATATGCGGTGAAATCAACCTTTTTAATTAACTTAAGAAAAAACAAATGCCATATGAAATGTCTTCAAGCCTTTATTGAAAAGATGCTTGTAATATTTAAATTGAATGGTAGAGGTCTTTCACCACAGACGGTTGAGAAGTTTAACCATGAAAAAAGGTTTAACAGAGTCTTTATACACATTAGTTAATATCTAATAATAGCTTCCGACTAATAGTATCCATATTGTTGTGAAGCATGTCATGGTATATAAACTGATGATCACGTTGATACTGGAATCCTCATACCTCAGCACGTATCAACTTTAAGGTAAATGTGGCAACATCCAGGGGCTTTAACGTACCTTTAACATCTCTGCAAGCCCATTGGAGATGTGTCGTCGTGGAACAGTTTGGAGGAAAGAGAGGTCAAGGAAGGCCGCGGCCGGCGGAACGTAGGCGCCCAGCTTGTTCTTGCAATTTGCAAAGTTAACCCCCGTCTTTGCACCCACGCTGGCATCGATGTAGGAGAGCAGCGTGGTTGGGACCCTGATGTAGGGTGTGCGTCTCCTGTAGAGCGAGGCCGCCAGGCCCACGATGTCCAGGCACACCCCGCCACCAATGGCAATGATGGGCTCCGAGCGGCGGTCAAGGGAGAAGTTGTTGACCTCCTCTAGGATCTGTAAGGCCATTGTTATGGTTTTATTCTCCTCAGTGGTGGGTAGAGACAACATCTTGTACAGGACATTATTGGCCTCTAAATATTCAATTAGCTTGGGAGCGTAGATTTTGTAGACTTCTTGGTCAACGACCACGAAGCGTTTGATTGGCATGTTTGATTTTTTAACATCTTCCAGCTGCTGCGGGTCGGTGATGTGGCCCAGCAGGAGGGTGTCGTTGCTCGGGTCCAGCAAGTGCCGGGTCTCAGTCACCTTGTAAGTAAAGACGATGGGGCTGACCACTGTCCAACTGGTGCCCTGTTCTGTTTGGCTTTCAGAGCTGACACACAAATCACATGAACAAACACTTTTATTACAATGGCATTGGTTACAGCTATTGTAGATGTTTCTTTTTTCTTCTTCGAGTTCTGTCACTCACCAAAAACATTTTGTACCACGACGACTTGGAAATACATTTGATAAAATACTTTTACAATTAAAACATGTCAGCATTACTGTGGATGTACAATAAGCTTAATACAACAGCCCTCAACACACTGATGTTATAATATTTGTGAAAAAGATGTACAGGATGAACAATAATTTTATGAAAACAGAAAAGAAGTCAACGCCTCCAAAGCTCCGTAAACCATTTTTTACTAAACACTAAAGTATTTGTCATCAGAATAGAGAGATCAACAGTGTTGGTTATTTCTTAACATTATGGCTAGTGTTATGTAAACTTCATAATAGTCTGACTTTATTTCTTCCACAAAATCCATGAGAGTTATTACCACGAATTAAATCCATAGATTTTTTTAAGAGAATAAGAATATACACTTTTATTAATCCCCAAGGGGAAATTAGTTCTCTGCATTTAACCCATCCTTAGTTATTAAGGGCTGCGGTGGCGCCGGGAGTGGGCTGCGTGAAGCGCCGGAAGCAACTGGGGGTTCAGTGCCTTGCTCAAGGACACTTCGACTTGCAACTAATGGGGAGAGCGAGGATCGAACCCACAACCCTGCGGTTGCAGGACGGCCCTCTTACCCCACTGAGATTGCTATCTTCTCTCTTCATCTAAATCTAATACCTTTGAAGTTTCCTTTGTTCACATCAAACAAAACAATAAATAGTTCTCAACTCCTACACGTGACAGTAGTGTTCTCAAGGTGTTAGGTTTATTGGCAGCTAAATCAGTTTTTACGGAGGACTGGTAGTCTGCCAAAGTGACAAACTCAGTAATGCACCCGAGGCAATCTACCTACAAACTCCTGAGAAGATTCCAGAGAAGTACAAGATGATGCATGAGCCTTGGATATGCTTTTATACGTGACACATTTCTACTAGTTTTTTGAAAGAAAGTAATTATTACACAATGTGCAAAAAATGATCTGGATGGTCAATGATGGTTGTCATTATCCAGAGTGTGACAATGACTCTGGCAAACCCAGTTCAAAAAACCCAACGCCATTACAAGTGCTCAAAGTATGTGAAAAATGAAAACTTTAAAAACAACATTCCTTCGAAAGCAATACTTCCTTGAGTCGACTGCAATACACTTTTACCTTTAGTTTATAGAAGGTAAATGTGTGTCTTAATTACGCAAACAATATAAAAAATTAAAAAAATAGAATTTTTGGCTGCGAATCCAAAATATTTGCTAAAAAAACAACAACAAAGAAGCTACGAGTTGGGACGTAGTGGGCTGCACACGCTGCTGAATGAGCCTGGAGGTATTGTGTAGAGGACATGGAGGTAAGTTCATTATATTGCTCTGTCAAAATTATTTTAAATGTAGCAGCACTTCACTTTGTTTTCATGTTGTTAGTGTCGTGGAGTCTCTTTTTTTTAAAGAACGACATGGAGGGCTGCTGTGTTGACGTGAAGCCCCCACTTTTAACCCACTGTGGACTAACGTTACTTACAAGGTGGTGATTTTGAGAGCAACGGTTTGTTTCAAATATATTTTATTTGCAGCCCAAATTTCTAGTTGCAGCCAAACGAACACATCATTTATCGTCAGTTAATATATTCTTTCTTACAAATGAGAAATCTGCTCTCAAAACAGTATGTTTGTCTGTAATATGGACACAAATCTACCTTCCTAAATTTCCTGTCTCCATATTGCATGCCATTTCAAATTGTACATGTTCTGCCATATAGAAACAATTTTTGCAGTGTGTTTTTAACCATATCAATCCAGATTTCACACAATTGTGCATAGGCCTACAGTAATTTTGGCTGCTGATTTTTACTCTGACTATTCAGATTAGTCATACATATTGAGCCATGCTTGTAGTCACACTTCATAATTATGAAACTACAGGGCCGTTTGGTAGGCAGTACCATCAGGCCAACAAAGATAAAATCAACAACAACAAAAAAGGATACTTGCATCATTCTTAAATCAAAGAATGCTTAAGATTACTGTTAAACTCACATTTTTGCAGCAGAGACACAGTCAGCATCTTCGTTATTAACCTTTCCTTGTATACTATTCCAGGTACCCATGACACGCACTAAACTAAACTCAGTTTCATTTTCTTTGCCATCGGGTGCTCGTGAGTTTTTCTAGTGAGAGTGTGCTCACCTGTGTGCGCGGATGTGTCGGCGCCTATCACGGCAGAGCGATGCGCGTTATGGGAGCGGCGGCGCTGGGCTTAGCCCAGAAGAGTGAAGCAGCGAAATTTGTAGACACAGAAACACTCTCAGACAGCAGCTTGCTGTTACGTGCGCCTGCTGCCAGTCTGACTCCGCTGCTTTGGGTGAATGACGTCACGTGCGACCTGGAAGTGTTAACCACTTGTGTGCCAAATCTTCTTATTTTTTTTCTTTTTTTTAAATTAACATTCGGGGCTAATTAAAAAACATCCGGGGCTTTAGCCCCGGGTTTTTTTTTAGCCTAGGGACGCCACTGGTACGCGAACAGTCCGCCAGTATCTCGCGAGCTGCTTCCACTGACACATCCCGAGCGCGTCACGCCCACACGCGCACCATGTCGGCCGAAAAAGGTAAGGAATATTGGCTTACAAGTTTTTTTCTGCAAGGGGGTCATAGTAAATATCGTAAGAGCTTCAACACGCATTCACAAACTCCACCGGAGTCCCGTGTGACCGAGTGTGTGCGTGTGCGTATGTGCGCGCGTGCATGTCACTTAGTGGGGTTAAATATAAGCTGACTATTTATAGCTGAACACAGTGAAGTACGAATGTATTGAGCTTTCTGCACAACAGCGTCATCTGGTGGATCTGGTGAGGCAGTGCACCACCTGCCCCTAATGTAGAAACGCCACTGGCTGCACACCATTTGAAGTCGCGTTTGGAGTAATGAAAGTTACACACATTATGGCATGACTTTTCTGGATACAATTAGCTGTTAAAAAAAAAATTCATCTTATGACGTCACATGCTATTTTCACAGACCATTTAATTCAGTTCATTTTTATATTAGCCCAATATCATAAATTACAAGTTGGCCTCAGAGGGCTTTACAATCTGTTCACATACGATCGGATCAGGAAGAACTGAAGTAAAAAAAAAACCTCTCCCAGGATTGACAGAAGCAATAGATGTCATATGTATGAACAGAAATAAAGTGTTACATAAACATATTCAATTAATATAACAATTAGGGCAAGGATTTGTTTTGATATGATACATAGTTCCACGCCCTACATCTTATTGGAGCAGGAAAGAGCAGTTGATCTCTGAACTAAAACCCCCGACCCCTTATCCCCCTAGTTCCCGACACCCCGGTGGAAATCCTTGTGAATCTCCTGACGAGAGCCACGGAGGTAGCTAAGGCGAGTGGCAACGTGCCCGAGGAGTTGACCCGTCAGCTGCAGAAGGCTCTGGACATGCGTACCACCACATGCATAGCCATTGCATTAAGTGGTTTAGTGTATTGAGCTAACGTTTTTTTTTGTTGCCAGGTCAAACCCTGAAGATGCTGGTCCACATGAGTCAGGCCAAGAGGGTTCTAGAGATCGGGATGTTCACCGGCTACGGTGCGCTGTCGATGGCCGAGGGGCTTCCCGAGGACGGCTGCTTAGTCGCCTGCGAGTTGGAGCCGTACCTCAAAGAATTTGCTCAGCCCATTTTTGACAAGTCTCCACATGGCAGGAAGATCGCTGTCAGGAATGGGTGCGCCATGGACACCCTGAAGGTGAGAGACACGATCCATCATTTATTTTTTCCCTTTTTTGTGTGGGGGGGGGGGGGGTCAATAAGTTAACAGCCTGTGGGGCACACGGACAGTTTGTCATACCTCTTTGTCTCTTCCAGGAATTGGCTGCTGCAGGTGAGCAGTTTGACGTGGTCGTCATCGATGCTGACAAGGATAATTACATCAACTACTACAACTTTATCCTGGACAACAGTCTGCTGACATTGCGAGGGGTCATATGTGTCGATAACACGCTGTTCAAAGCCAAGGTCTATCTTCAAGACACGACGGACGCCAACGGGCTGGCGCTCACAGAATTCAACCAGTTTGTCCGAGATGATCCACGTGTGGAGCAGGTACCTTTGAAACATGTTTGTATTTTTAAAGTATGATTTTATTTTTGATTGTAACAATGTCCGTTTTGTTTTAAAGGTCATCATCCCTCTTCGAGATGGCATCAGTGTTATCCGTCGGGTGTCTGTGTCCTCCGACTGCTCAAGGACCAACGTACCGTTTAGATAACCCCAACGATCAAACCTCCATGAGCCAGTACCGACATGGGATCGAACCGCCGCCGTCACACCTTCACTCAGCCTCATTCTTACTGATCTTTATTTTTTTTTACAGAGTAAAATAACGGATGCCGAGGTTTTCCGCGGGGTCAAGGGGCGCCCCATCCTCGATCGAATGCGCCTCGACGGAAAGGTGGCCTACGTGACGGGTGCTGGGCAGGGCATAGGTCGCGCTTTCGCCCACACCCTGGGGGAGGCAGGCGCCAAGGTGGCCGTGGTTGACCTGGACCGAGACAAAGCCGAGGCGGTGGCTGGAGAGCTCTTCCTCAAAGGTAAGGGGGTCAATTAAAGGGCCAGTGTGTAGGATATAGATGTCTCTATTAACAGAAACGGCATATAAATTCGGAGTCCGCCAAAAGTGAATCAAATGCTGCCTCTGGAGAAGGCCACATGTTAATGCTACTTGAAGGGCACCTCCGTCATGCTTGGGAAGCGAGGGGTCAGCGGATGGGTATTCAGTAATCTGCAACTTGACCACTAGAGGTCACTATATCTTGCATACAGCTCCCTTTAAGTAGGAGCTGCTCATCCCGGTGCTGGTCCCCTCATTAAGTTGACCCATGAATCCAAAAAAAGGCTTCACAACATCACACTAGGCAACGGGCTCGACATTTTAACACAGTTGCACTTATTTTAGTATAGCCGCACATACACACTGATAGGGTTGCAACCAACTTTATGTAATCGGCTGATTTTCTTTCCTGATTCATTTTTATATGTAAAACATGAGGAAGATGATGAAGCTTGCATCGCACAATTTCCACCAACAGTCCAAAGCTAGTAAGATATTCAGTTCACGGTCATTTTCGAGACAAGCGAAAGCAGATCATTTTCACATTGAAAATGTTGGAAATCAACAATATTGCTAAATTTTGCATTTAAAAGAAATGACACTAATAATTAACTATCAAAATAGTTACTGATGCCTTTTCGTTTTCCATTAATGGACTTAAAGTCAAAGCTCTACTCCCCCCTGTAAAATACACACTCGTTAATTTGGTTTGGTTTTTACTTTGTATTTCTCTTTTTTGAGTGTTGCATAAAGTAAAGTACTTTAGTACTAAGGTTTAGCTTCCTTTTAAATATTACATGTCCTGTTTGTTTGTTTTTCTCACAATGTCTTTTTTAAAGTTATTAAATTTTTTACAAACTTAAAATTAACAAAACCAAAAAGGATCGTGATACGTGGCTCCAGGCTTTTACATCTAATTGACACTCCAACAAAATCAGAGTGTAGCTTGTGATCATTAAATTGTTAGTGTAGATTCGGTTGCACATGTCAATCTCAACACTCCAGAGTCAACATGAGTCCTTGTGTATATTTTGACGTGAGAGCGGTCCATCTATAGTGTCGGTACTCCAGCATCCATCGGTAGAACATCAGCACATCTTCAATCACGCCATGAATACATGCAAACTGGGTTTGTTCACTTCAAAGCTTTGACTGATGTCATAAATTGCGAGTGTGCTCAGGATTTGCCAGCAGGTGGCAGCAGACTCAAGCAGAAAACATACCGCGACAGGTTAAACATGTTCCTCTGAACCCAGCTATGTCATTTAAAATCTTCTTCATCAAGAATGACACGTTTAATATAATATATATGTACTTGTTTGTGTATATTTATATATATATTATATCTTTTTTCACCTTTATTTACACATCTTAAAACACATTGTAATTTCCAAAATAAAGCTATGCATCACGTTACAAGATGTAAAAAAACCAACAACAGTATTTCTAATGGACCACCATGTTTTTCGGACACGGGCATCATTGCCATCTCGATCACAGCTGACATTAGCAAATCGGTCGATGTTCAGAGGATGATTGACGACATTGTCTCCAGATGGGGGGCGGTCCACGTCGCCTGCAACAACGCCGGCATCAACATGAACTCGGCCAGCGAAGACACCAGTCTGGAGGAGTGGGACCAGACCTTCGACGTCAACCTGAGGAGGACTTTCAGGTGCTGCCAGGTGTGTGTCACCAGCTGTAAAACACACACCGGTTTATTCCCTATTGTATTGGTGTACAGTTTTCACACCGAAAAATCGATTGGAAGAATTTGTTTAAATTTATGTTAACTCCAAAAATAGTGTCATGAGATTTTCACTCAAGTCACATGCTGCTGTAAAATTAGATGCAAGGACACATTCTGCTTCGGACAATATGAACACTTCACTGTTGCTATGAAAAAGAGTAGGATTTTTGGAAGATCAGAAAAAAAATCAGAGTATTCTGATTTTTTTTTAAAGAGCTTTTAAATGTTGTGCAAATTGTACACAGCTTGATTTTATAAGGTATCTAATGTTTTAGAAGCTGAAATTATTGTGCAGAATCTGACTAAACTTCAAGTTTAAACGCACAACAACGAATGTAGCAGATGTAGAAGTGTGTGTGTGTGTGTGTGTGTGTGTGTGTGTGTGTGTGTGTGTGTGTGTGTGTGTGTGTGTGTGTGTGTGTGTGTGTGTGTGCGTGTGTGATAGAGGCATTTGTTTTTCTACAGATCACATTAACTTTGTTATGAGCAAGTTAGTAAATCACAAGTTTAAAAAAAGAAAGTATTTTAATGGTATTTGTGGCTTTGGAAGCTGCAGAATTTTCTTCACTTGCAAAGGAACAATTAATACTTTACTTTATCAAAAAAATCTCAAAATCACACATTTTTGGTGATGCATCATTTTTCATGAAGTGAAGCCACTGCTCGGCAGATGATGCAAAGCTGCAGAGCTCCATGTGTTTTCATATTTACATGATTACATTTAGTTATGTATCTCACATTTAAAATGTTAAAAATTGAGAATTAGCCTACATTGAGCCTAAATATCATTATATATATATATATATATATATATATATATATATATATTAATTCTCCCATCTATTCGTGAGAGAAACTGACTAAAGAACCAAATTGATTCCGTCTGTTTCTGTCAGAACTAGTCAGGGTATGACCACATTTGTATGTGTCTGTATATATATATATATATATATATATTTATATTAAATACGCCCTGCCACCCAAATGTTGTTTAACCACGATTTCTGTCTCCTTGGATATACTTCATGTTTTTGTGTTGATCTGTGCTCAGGCTTATGGCAGCATATCCGTGCAATAATAAGGTGTTTAATGTGCCTCCTTTCCCCCTGAATCCTCGCCTTAGGCAGCAGGTCGAGTGATGTTGAAGCAAGGATACGGCAAGATTATCAACACAGCCTCCATGGCCAGTCTAATAGGTGAGTGATGATTCTATTCCCCCACCTTCTCTCTGGAGCCCCTCCATGTCTGCTTTTAATCTCCCCATTTGGCGTGGAGAGTTGGGTCGAGAGGAGGAGGAGGAGGAAGAGGAGAGGTGGGGAGAGGGGAGGCAGGGAGAGTTAAATACATTTGTGCTGTGCAGCAATGTGCGGGAGTGCACATCACATGAAATAGTTTTTATCATCAGACTGAAAGTCGTCAGAACGGCCTTCTGGACCATTACAGTTGGAATGAGGACAACAACAAAAAAATATATATATAGGTATTCCTACTTTTCAAACCGGATAAGCCAACTGTTCTCCTTTTCAACTTTTACCCCAGTTAAACTGTTGTGTGTGTGTGTGTGTGTGTGTGCGTGGCGACGCATCAGGCCCTGCGTGCGGTAAGCAGAGCAGGAAAGTGTCGGGGATTGCGTCTCGCCGCGGCGCTTTTGCATCATAATAAACATCCCCTCTCTGCGGAGCTGTCTGGAGGATGTGGAAGGCAACCTGAGGTCCAACTCGGGAGTGGCCGGGTTCCTGTGCCTGCAGCCTTTGTTTGAACAGCGGAAGACACTTTCAGAGTTCAGTGAGAGCTCTTAGTAAAAGCCCTGTTTAATGCCCCCCCCCCCCTTATCCAACAGGTTCCTCCAGAGGAACAGCAACACTTCATCAGCAGTAGAGTCAAATCGCCAGTAAACCTGCCGCGCCATATGGGCCACCGGTCCCGACCGCAGGGGCATGCTGGTAAATAGATGGCCGGCGTTTTTTACAACAAAAATGATCAATTACTCACATTACGTGCAGTCCTTCAGGAATTCACTTTATTGGTCTGGACATCTGTTATAATATTGTCATAATGTGTAATCAGATGGGACCTGTTCTAGCCAAGTGGAAGCCCCCAAAAAAAGCAACCGTAAACGGCCAATTAAAATGCACAATGACAGCTTTTTGTCCATCTGCTGAATAGAACGTGTGCGCCCGCTAACCCCTCCTCCACAGACACAAACGCGACCGCCAACCACCATTTTTTCTTCTTCTTCTTCTTCTAACGGCCAGCAGTTCAAAAGACGCCCAGACAGGAAATATCCAAGTCGATACGATCACCCTCGGCTGCGCGACGACCTTACGGAGGGATCGTGAGACACTCGCGCTCGTACCTGCAGATCTCGCCAATTTTGGAGAAAAAAAAAAGGAAAAAAAGAGTGCATCATTTGAACTCCAGAGGAATTTCAAACGCAAACGGCGTGCCTGATGGAGGGCATGTTTTCTCTCCCACTTGAAGTGGGCAATAAGCAGCAGGGTGAATGTTAAAGAGGGCTTTGGAGAATGCTCTCCTTCTACCTCCCTTTTTCCCTTCTCCGGGGATTACTGCTCTTTAAGACGTGCGAAAAACATCAATGCAGGTTTATTTAAAGGATGAAGGCATTTTCTGAATGGTATTTTGGGGCCGTATCATCAGGTCTTGAGCGAGGATTAGTGCTATTAGGCATTTTTGAGCTGTGTTTCCTGTCCTGATAAATCGGATTTCACCTTCAATCTGCAGGTAAGCCCTGGGCTCCGCTCCTCCTCGCCTGCTCCTCTGAGGTCCTAGCCTCCCCTTATCCAGCCCGGCCCAACCTTCCCATCCTCTGCTATCTCGCCCGCACTCTGCACACAATCCTACTATAAAAGCGCGCTTTCAGCTACGGTTTCCGTTGCCCCAGCCTGCTTTTTTTTTTTTAAACATCTTATTTTCCCCCAAAACTTTACATCCACCTCGCAAAATCTCTCTTCGCATCTTAATCCCAATGTACGCGGGATGCTGCTGCCTTTTTCTCCCCTTCTTCTTTCTTCCTTCTTCTCCCCAGGACCGCGTGCTTCTCCGCAGCTGGCCGGTATTTATCATCCCGGCCTCACACTGAAGCCATTTGGCAGTCAGATCGGCGGGTGACGAGGTTAACTACTAAAGTTGTATGTAACTTGGAGCCCTCCTTGTGATGATTAATCAACCGACAGAAAATGAGCCCCTGTCCCGTTATCCCATGCAGTGTGCAGCATCTGTGATGGTCAAGGCAAACAAATGGTTGCCTGCCTTATTTTGTTGCTGAGGACAGAGCATAACTGGACATTACAAGCAATTAATTGTACATGGCTTTCGTCCTCGGAGTGCCCGGCGGCTAATGGAAGAGGCTTTTTTTTGTGGCGACCACGAGAAACCGCAGGAGCTGCAATATAAAATGCATATGTTGTCAGCTTTGTCATTTTTTTTGCCTCTCCACTATGAATAAATCACTCCAAAAAATGACCACCTGAGAATTGTAAAAAGTGCATCCGTTGTTAATGAATGTCATCTTTTATGAATAAGAAACCCCCACGTGTTGTGTCTGTTACGGGTAACTGATTTTTTTTTTTTCACGCAGTCCCCCATCCACAGAAGCAGCTTTCCTACAACACGTCCAAGGCCGGAGTGGTCAAACTCACTCAGACTCTGGGCACTGAATGGATTGATAGAGGAGTGCATGTCAACTGCATCTCCCCGTAAGTGCCTCCGACTCTTGACCGCCTTCTTCTCTTGTACCAAATACACCTTCTTCTTTTTTTGCGAGGGCTTATATATATATATCTTTATTCCAGACTCATGGGTCCATAAAACAACAAACACAAATACAACAACAATATATAAAATACAATACGAGGACACCGGTCCAGCCATTGCAGCCAAAAAAATCACTCGGGATTAAAAAACATACAAACATTTGTTCCATTGCTTCCAGAAACAAGACGAATACCTGGTATCACTCAGTGCTGGGTCAGCCAAGGCTTTTATAACTACATTCTCTGAGACACTTAGTCGACATTTAAATTTATACATAAAATTGATTGGATAGGATTGAGCCGCAAAGTGCTGATTAGTGCGTTCCTTTGCTTTTCATATGAAGAGCCCCCCGTTTGAGAACGATGCACTAATTTAGGTCCTCAAACAAAACATCCGCGCTTAATTAGATGACGTCTTGAGGGATGAATCAACCAAAACACTTGCTCTAATTGTTCTATTCAATTAGGGAATCGCATTTGCAACCTCACTCTGAGTGTTTTCGGTGCAACAATGGCGCCTTGTTTGTATCTATTTGTCTGTGAAGCTGAGCAGGGGGTGTGTGTGTGTGTGTGGGGGGGGGGGGGGGGGCAAGAAAGGAGGAGAACACCGGAAGGTAGGTGTGTGTGTGTGTGTGTGTGTGTGTGTGTGTGTGTGTGTGTGTGTGTGTGTGTGTGTGTGTGTGTGTGTGTGTGTGTGTGTGTGTGTGTGTGTGTGTGTGTGTGTGTGTGTGTGTGTGGTGAAGAGCATCCCTTAGCCCCAGCCATCCCTGAACAAAAATCCAGGTCCAGTCACAGCCCCAGAACAAAGCCCTTTCACACCCGCTCGGCTTTATTTATCAGCAGCTTGTTTGCTAATTTTAATTTGCACAGAAGCAATCCCCCCCCCCCCTCCCCCTCGCTAACCGGTCGTCTCAATGGGCCCGCTGATTTCTTTGAAGTGACAGTCGGTAAATATGCATAAAAAAAGAGGGAAAAAAAGAAAAGGGGACACAATTAGCGCTCGCGAGGTTGACTGGAGCCCGATTCCATTGGCAACTTTCGCCGCAGCGGTGATAAGCTGCATTATCTCGAAAATTGGCTGAGGGAAAACAGTACCTCTGATTGCCAGCAAAGGTTCCAGATAACAGGGCAGCTGAGGAGAAATATAATTGAGGTGGAATATGTTAACCAAGGTGTCACACGCTCCTTGCAAGTGCTAATTTAGCCAAATGTTGGAATTCCATATCAAGGCGCCAGGATGAGACGAACAATGGTTTCGGGCCTCGCTGGCTTTCAGTCACTGTCACGTCACGTCGTGTTGGGAGTCAGAAGTCGTCCTCGTGTTCGGCGCAGGCGGGCGTGTTGACATATTTATTCACATGTAAGCTCTGTGATACCTTTTTCTGTGTGTGGAAGGAACTGCATTTGTATAATATTGCTGTCGCTCAACCGAAACACCTGTTTTTCTCGTAAATCCCACCCAAATACTGTCTGAAGCGCAAGTCAATCGCGAGTCGCATGTAATGTAGAGGGCTTAAACCGAAGGCCTTGAGCAAATCATGGCAGGAGCCCCAACCCCCCCCCCCCCCCCCCCTTAACCGTGGGCTCTTCCTGAGATGTGCCAGCAGTAAACACCATCAGAGATGCCATGCCCTTTCTTCAAAGGATAATTGGGTTTATTTTTGTCACCAAAGTGGTGGCTCTGAAACAACGCTGTCACTCCTGGCTCCTGGAGTTGTGATGCCTTCTGATTTCATTGTGTGTGTTTTTTTCTCTCTCTCTCCCCCCCCCCCTCTTTCTCCCCCATCCTCTTTCACCATCTCTCTTTTCAGGGGGATTGTTGACACCCCTCTCATCCACTCGGAGAGTCTGATGCCTCTGGTGCAGCGCTGGCTGTCAGATATCCCTGCTGGTAGACTGGCTCAAGTGACAGACCTGCAAGCTGCAGTGGTCGACTTGGCATCTGACGCCTCCGACTACATGACAGGGCATAACTTAGTCATAGAGGGTGGGCAAAGTCTGTGGTAGATGAAGAGATGAAAACTTTTTTTTAGATATCTTTATTTTTCCTCTTCGCTCTCCCGGGATTAGTCTCCCAAACAGGTGGCATTCACATTATCTCCTTTTCGATACATTCGCATCAGTCAAGCTTAAATCTGTTCAACCTTTTTCAAAGTCAAAATCTGTTTTATCGTGTGAAGAAGATAAATGTTAGCGTTTTTTCTTTTTTCTTTGCTCCTGTATAGAGAGGCAATGTCCCGCCCATTCTGGTGTCTCCCATTGGACCTTATTTCAGAGTGGCGAAAGAAAAGTATTGTTTTGATCCTGTTTGAAGCGTGCCATGAATTACACATAATGGTGTTTGTCCAATCAAACCGATCAGTGAACTACATCACTGGTCTCGAGCAATGAACGTCAACTGCATCGACGTGGCCGCTACCATGGCTCGCTAGCTCGGTAACGTAGCTACGCTCGTAGCGTAGCTATGATCGTAACGTAGCTATGATCGTAGCGTAGCTATTCTGATAATGCAGCTATCCTCATGCAAAAACAAATATGTTTAAGTTTTTTATCCAGGGACTCATTTCAGCCGCTGGGAATCAAAAAAGACCCGTTGATTTTTAGTTGTGTAGTCTATCCAATTACGTATTTTCACGGTCTGAAACTTCAACGTTTTTTTAGGACAAAAGAAATGTCTGTGAACAAAAAAGAAGAAATCTGTTACTGCGCCTTGAAACGTGTCGCAATCTTTGTTAATGTTGTCTCAAAAAACACTGGAAGAAACTCGTATTTGACGCCCACGAAAGAAAGTCTATTTGTGTTTGTAGCACTGTTTCATACAAATGACGTTCAACATGCTTTTGCAGGATAATATGGCGGTTTTGTATTATGACGACAACAAAAAAACGCCGCTTCTTTGCATGCTATTAATTATTATGCGCCAGTGGAATTTCTGAATGACCAAATAAATTGGAACATATGAGCTGCAGTGTCTGCGGCCCGTTATTACAGTGTGTATATATGTTTAAATGTTCACATAAAATAGAGCAGCAGAATGATTGGATCAGTGATGCCGGTGAGTTGTGTCGTGCACCTTGGCTCCCCCCACATCCCTCTGGTCCAAGACTTGTACCGTGTGTGCAGGATTTACAGCATCCCGGTGCGCCTCTCTCCACCACTTCCTGGTCAAATGGTCCCCCCCCCCCCACACACACACACACAAGTGGTGCTTGTGAGCGCCATCTTAATTGCTCCATTAACTGTTTGTGCGCTGAAAAACAATACTTAAAGGAGAGGTCACTCGAGGACGTGACCTCAGACGCTGCAATTATAGGAAAAGTAGCGGCCAATTAGCGCCCTCTGCAATGTGACACTGTTGCTGTTTATGTGGGAAAACTTCAACTTCTCACTGTTAGTGACCAGTCGCTGATTTACATAATTGAGGGATTGGTCATTAATGGAAATGGCGTGTGAGAGGATCCCATTAAGATATGGAGTGAGATCTGATCACCTCCTCTGCTCCGTGCTATTTATCTCCAGCTGCATTGGCACGTTAGAAATTATTAGGATTCTTATCCTCGTACTTAACGGTCAA
Organism: Pseudoliparis swirei; assembly: GCF_029220125.1. Classification (NCBI taxonomy): domain Eukaryota; kingdom Metazoa; phylum Chordata; class Actinopteri; order Perciformes; family Liparidae; genus Pseudoliparis; species Pseudoliparis swirei. The sequence continues at coordinate 24,817,886 of NC_079405.1, read as the reverse complement.
AATATCAAAGTTTGCACGCAAGGTCTCGCTGAATGTGTTCACACAAAGGCAAATTGTCTTCTTTTTTTGTAGGGCACTTGCCTCTTTTGCCACTGAGGGGCAGTATAAAGGCAGGCAGCCGCAGCATGAGGATACAACGTTCCAACGAGAGGTTATCACATTATTTGCTATCATCTAAAGGTAATAACAGTGAACCCTGTCTTTACGTGCATGACATGCAATAAGTACACCTCTCCGATTCTAGTGTGCAAACAGCTCAAAGTGTGCGACAATCAAAGAAAGCCTGAACAAATACTCATATTTTCAATTAAAAGTGGTTTGATAGTGGACAGTTGCATTTCAAATGCATAAAAAAAAGAAGTTAATTCTCATAATTTTTCAAGAGGAGATTGGAGCAGCCTTTAGAGTCCAGAGACGATGGAGCGCAAATATGAATCTGTGACACTATAAATGATAAATTACTAAATCTATTTGCATCTGCGGACCAAATTTACCGAATACAAATAGGATCCCAGCTAGTTTTTTTGTTCGTTTTGACAGTTATCTGGCAGATAAAGGGGATTGTTGCAGCCCAGCTCAACAGAAGGGATGCACAGTTGAGATCAAAAGCTGCTCTTACCAGCTTTTCACTGACATCATCCAGCAGCTAAACTTGTTTTTCGTCGTCATGTTTTGCACCACAGACGAGACTCTTTCCCGGCCCACTTGGAGGCCTTGTTTTCCTTTACAATTGCGAGCTAAAAAGACCATATCTATAATTTTGAGCAGCAGAATGTGATATCGCCTCGAATGCCTGCTTCATGAAGTGTAAGTGATCTTGAATCCATTATTTATGACCTCCTTTTGCTACCATTACACTGCCGAGAGCGGGACCCTGGTGTACAAAGCGCTGTTGTGCTAAACAGTTCTCCGGCAGGGGGAGAAAAAAAAAGGGCACTTGCGCCCTCACACTTGAAATCAACTTTGATTAATGCCCGGCTCTGTCACGGCGTGCAACATTTTACAGCAGCAGGCGCTCGGAGGGAGACCCGGGTCGATGGCGAACAACACGATGAGGCAATGTGTGTCGCTGAGCAGGCGGTGTCCCGGTGACACCGCCTGCTCAGAGGACCCAAGGGTTTATGGATGACATATTAACATTTGACAATATCAATACACTTTTATTGATGGATTATGGCGTCCTGTTACATACCCACTCAGTGAGATGTTTGAGGATGAAATGTGGTACCTCTTATAAATTGAGTTGAGCCCCCTCATGATGCTATCATCTTGAGGTGGGACTGCGCAACAGCGAAGGGAAAATGTCAACATTTATCTTCCAATAAACTGTGAACATTTAACTCAATGACCCAAATTGATTCAATTTGACTAATTACCTCATGGAAAATCTGATCCTCATTTAGCTTCCAAACAAAAGTAAAGCCGCTCACCTCCTAAACCCCCTCGCTTTGTCCCTTTGGAATAAAAAGCGGCTAAAATAACATACCCAAAATGAATCAGGGATGGCTCCTTTATATCTGGTCTCCTTTGAAGAAGCTGGAAGTAAACTAACCTATATTACCATTCGAGAGGAAATAGAGAACCAATGAAGGAAACAATAAGATTATTATTATTATTCTCATTTAGGATAAAAAATATCAATTTCAGAGGCAATATCACTGAAAAAATCATGATACAACTGGATGTCTCCTAGTACTCTGTAACTGTATACGTTTGATGGAAAACACCCAAATACAACATTTATGATAAAATGTATGAAGACATACTCTGTATGTTTGTCTGTTTTGGCCATGTGTGCTGTTTGGTGGAGGTTTACTTCAAAACACTTTATTTCCATAGAGCCATGTTACAAATAACATGAATCTATTCCAAAACATTGAGAGAGTAATAAACACACTTAATTCCGCATTGATATTACTTTCCGCCTGCTCATATGTGGTTTTCTGATGGATATAATAAACATGTAAGGAACTATAATTTGACGTTTTGGGTGAAAATGAAGTACTCATTTGGTGAAATATCTTGATAAGAACATTTATTTCAGTGTAACCGGGTGACGACGCAAAGCATCATTTTGTGGTCTGAAAAAAAAGTATCCGGTATCTTTTTCATGAAAACTTGTTCTTATATTTACAAAGTTTATATCGGCACAAGTTGCTCTATCAGCGGTTAGGGGCGTGGCTAGGCGTTTTGTTGCCTCCGGACAAATCTTCTGCTGATTCCAGTCTTAATGCTGAGCTAAGCTAATCTGCTGCTCGTACCAGCTTCATGTTTGCCGGCAAGAAAGCAAACTGGCGTCCCTCCCCCCTCAAAAAAATGTCACGCAACTCTAATTGTTCCCTCGACACCACAAACTGAACAATATTTACAAGTTCACGTCTATTTATTTAAGTAAATTCTCCCTCCAAAAGCTCCAACTGCTGTTTCATTGTAATCATGAGAGGTTGCATCAAGTTAGATAAGCCTTTTGTGTTCTCATGCGATTCTGTTCTGTGTGTGTGTGTGTGTGTGTGTTGCACTTGACTCGCTGAAGGCACTGGATCATTGTCTTCCCATGTTTGTTATCTCATGTGTTATTCATTGAAAAGCTGTTTTTCTGTTTGCGCTCCTCATGCTACGTGGTGCCTTCACATGGGGTCACTTTAACTGGCTGCTGTGTGTACTTGGATGGATTGCCAATAAATACAAGTGTGAGGACTTTGTCAAGCTGCATTATTAGGCCATATCATATTCCCTTTGTATGCATGTGGGGTGAATAGCACAAATAGGTTTTCTTTAGAACTTTTTTGACCAAAACCAGGTTTCACATATTGTATTTGTTTTCCTTTCTAAGTTTCTTGGCTTTACAATGCAGGATTTGTCATAATTAAATAAAAACATACCTGGTGTGTTTTTTTCCGTCATTACTTGCCATGACTGCAATAACACAGATGTGTTCCTGCTGCATTCTCCCCCCCCCCCCCCCCTTACTTCACTGTTTGCATGAGATATGATAGCCATGCTTTTACCAAACATGATTATGATTGGTTTTATTTTCAAAGATGCCTCCTATGAAATCTCAAGAGGTGTCCAAAAAACAATCCAAACGTCCACATCCTGTGTCCACGTTGTAAATGTATCAGGCTTTTATTCACCGTTAATACTGAGCCGGGGAAACATTGCACTCCGAGTTCTCTAATTACAATGCAGCTAATGTGTTATTTCCTCCCCATGTGGGATTACTTTCATCTTTCCCATTAAGATGCACATTTTGTTTGGATACTCAAATTACAAACCCCATATTAAATCTGACTGTGCAAAAGGCATTGATCATAGGCCCCGATAGCTGCACTCCAACTTTGATTTAATTTGCACTTCCATTAATATCTATGAGACGTCCGATTGTCGTCTTGGGCATATTGATGGTATTGTAAGCCCTGCCTTCATATAATGTTCCCCAGCGGCAATGAGGAAATGTTACAGAGAATTAGGCCGAGAAGCAGGCTCAGTGGAACTGGCACTGCAGTCGGAAATTCATTACCCTAATAAATAGAGAGGGGGGATAGAAAGCGAGAATCTTAAGAGAAATTTCTCTCTCTCCTGCTCCACACAAAAAAAGCCCTTACTTTGGTCCGAGTGTGTTTGACTGCTACTTCAGCGCTATACTCATTATTGCTGCCAGTGCACCAATAAGGGTCTTTCTGTTGGGACCATGAGAAGTCTTTAAAACGTGCCTGATGATTCAAAAGAAAGGCAGTCCGCCCATCATGGCGGCTTTATGTCTCCATCCTGAGCCGTTTGGACACCGCGTGGCCGCGCGTCTCCTCCCAAATCCCATTAAAAGCCTTCAGAAGAGAAACGGCATGAAAACTATTTCAAGAAAACACAATACAGCGGTGGAATCATCGCGACGTGTCAAGCCGCGCTGATTCCGTATGTTGATTAATGAAGTGCCAACTGAGTATATGTACTGTTGCCTTCCTTTTGTTGAAAGCCCCCGACGCGCTGCTCTCTGCGGGGAAAACACCACCGGAGAGCCGAGAGACGTGACTTGTGCTGTAATTAATGCAATCATGAGGATGAAAATAGCTGTTGTTGCAACTCGAAAAAAAAGAAAAAGAGGAGAATGAAGAGCGTGTGAACCCGGTGGAGGAGGAGGAAGACGCGTTGTTGGGCGGCAGGCCACCGGAGACCGCGCCGCCATCGCGCGTCCTCTGAGGCCCGAGCTCTCCCGAGGCTCTCGCTGTGTCCCCGGGTTTCATCCCAGACGCAGGACGCGTACACCTGTTTCAGCGGATGGCACAATTCCCCCTCCGCCCGCCTTTAGTCTTTTAACCACAAAAAAAATAAAGAAGAAGAAAAAAAAAGGGGAAGGGCCCCCAGTCTCTTACGATTCTGCCATAGTGATTCATTTGCGAGTCATAAAAAAAACACACACAAAAACTTGTCTTTTAAAAGCGTTGGGCTGCTCAGGTGGCGAAGCCATGTGCGCGGGGGGCGGGGAGTTGGGTGAGGGTGGGGGGGGGGACACACGTCGTAAATAAAAAGGGCCGCTGCGTTTTCCAAATGGCAGAAATAGGGGACACCTAAGGACCTCGCATGATTGCAGACATCTAATCATTTAATTTATGCGTGTCTAAAGGAGCCCTCATTAACATTCAAGTAGCACTCATCTGTCTGGCGGGATCACTCCGAAGGCTGCGTCGCTCTCAGATGGAACCTATCTATTTGGGCAACTCACAGCATGGCTACACACACTCAGCCACCACCTTCTCTCTCTCTCCCCCCCCCCCCCCTCTCAATGTCACGAGAGACACAGCATGCAACTCTCATAATTTACAGTGTATGATTTGTGATCCAGTGATTGTGTTACTGAGGGGGGGGGGGGGCACCTGTTGACAAAGTTACATTTTTATTCTGTAGGTCACAGTGCAGTGTTGCGACTAACACATCCTATTGAATGTGTGTGTTTGCGTGTGTGTGTGTGTGTGTGTGTGTGTGTGTCCAAGTCTTTTTGCCATCCGGACAAAAGGTGCATATGGGACTTTATTTTCAGACGATCATCGACATCGGCCCTTTTGATGAGGACAAGTGAAAAGCTTGTGATGTTTTTTTGTGTTTTTTTTTTTTTTTTAAGACTGTCTGAAGTCTTTGTTAGCGCTGCGATACTGTAACACACCTCCGCGTCTGCACAGCAGATGCACGCACGACAGAAACTCAATAATAATTGCCGTGGATTGCTTTTGACACGTGCCGGGTTGCTGACAGCTGCTTTGTTCTATGGTCAGATTTCATATTTAACACATCAAAGAGTTGGGATACTTCACACTCTGGGCTAAGGACTGATAACAAGTCTGACACTTTGCTGTTTGGAGAGGAGAGAGTTGGTCTTTCTCTGGCGGAGAAGAAAGCCAAGATTAGTCCTTTATTTGTGGCGCTTTCCTGCCAGATAAATGAAGTTATACTCAAGGCAATCTTTCACAAGGAGCGCCGCAAACACCATAAGCGGAAGTGCCATGTTTACAGTGATGATGAAAGAATTATTGGCAGGAAATTCCTGCAGCATGAAAGCGTTCTTAAAAAAACGCAGTAAAAATGAGTAATCTCTTCTGGAGGCATGTGGATCTCATAGTGAGCATTGCTCTGAGGTTGACACTGTGGAGTAAATGATGACTTTACAGTTGGATGATTTATACCGGTGGTGAACTTTTCTTTTATTAAACAAATAGTTTTGGCTGAACCCTGATCTAATCATCTTTTTTTCCTACAAATAGTCATGCAAAATACGTCACAGCAGGCCTGTCAAGTCTGGATTTGCTGAGCCAGCCATGCAGCAAGGGGCTGTGGCAAGAGCAGAACAATAAAACAAAGACGCTAACGTGGAAGGAATGGGTTTATCTGCCGTTAGCATGACCTGCTAACTAGCTCGTTGTGGCTGTAAATAGATCCCAGGTTCCTTCTCAATGTCAAGAATGTGCACGTTGTTAATGGACTACGTCGTTTGTTGGTGCCACGGGTAACGCAAACAGAAAAAAAGCCCAGTTTACAACCAGTTGTGTCGTATTTTGCTCACTGAGTTCACACTGGGGAAAGCTACTCGATCAGAGTTTAGCATTTAGCATGGGTTCAATATTAGCAGCTCCGTTCCTGCATGCGCTGTATATAATTTGGAGGCGTTAGCCCCTACCACTCCAACAACCGCGGCTAACGTTACCCAAGATAGAGTTACGTTAGCTACACCACATTGGTCAATCCTCTGTCCGAGAAGCAGCCAAACAGATCAATGTTCAAATGGAAGATGTCCACGTAGAGGACATGGGTCATGGTCTGCATGGTCACAGGGTTGACTGCCTCTAGGACATGAGTAGCTTTAGCTTCAAACCTTTAGCGTCATTGACCCCTTCCACAGCTATTAAACATTAAAAAGGTCAGCCGGATGCTTTTCCAACCAACTCGTGAGTCTATCCGTAGCTCACAGTTATCAGCTGATCAAACTGATTTTCTCTTCCTCCGTTTGAAATCGAGAACTCATCGTTTCATTTGTACAAATTCGGAAGCGTTACATTTGCTTTAATAAACCGAGTGAATGGGAAGCTTCCTCGGCGGGTAGTCAACGGTCAGTTGTAGCGTACGCGTCGTCAGCACGAGCCTCGAAAAACGGACTGATCCCGAGTCAGTGTCGCGCTCATTAGGTTTGAACCCAGAGGGCTTGGGGAAGAGTGGACTCGAGGGTGATGCGATAAGCACCCTCATCATCAGCCCACAAGAGCTGCAACACCCCCACTTTATAAGGTGAGGAATAAGCAAGGCGGGGAGGAGGAGCCCTTTAACGGCTTTGAGTTAAACTCCTAACCGATGCACAAGGAGGGAGGGAGGCACACTCTTCTCTATAGGCAGCATTCAGCATTCAATTTGATGTCTCTAACAAGAACACAATAAATTGTTCCTCATTATTCAGTAATTAACTCCAATGCACCGGGTCCCCATCCCCCTGCGCCACGCTCTAAATCACCACCCTCCTCCCCTCCTCTCCTCCTGCTACACAGCTCTTTAATTTCCTCTATGCTGTGGGGGGTGCCGGCAAATGAGGGTGGAAGGGGGCTGGAGGGGAGGGGGGGGGGCACACAGCTTGATGCACTCCATCATTCCCCATGCCACCCTCTTGTCAACCCCTTCCACCCTATACGAGCAACACCCACCTCAATCTTCCTCCATCCCCATCCCCATGCCAGCTCATCCACCAACATGTGCTCTCTCTCTCTCTCTCTCTGCAGGCTGCACCTGGTTAAAGGAGGGAGAAAATAACACCTGAGCCGGGACGGCGGGCTCCGGTCACGTTCGACCCAGCGTGATCGCCATTTCCTATCAAGGCCCCCGCGGCGCTGCTTCGCTGTCTTTTTTTTTTGCGGGGCTTTCCCCTTCCTCCTCTGCTCTTAATTGTTAAAATGAGGTCATTAATTGGAGGCTGAGTCAAATCACCTGTCATTTCAGCTGGGAATCATCCGCTGATTGAAAGGTATCATAAAAACCCGCCCAGGGCCTGTTTCTTTTTGTGTGTTGCCCTGCCTGCTGGGAGCTCCCTTTGTGCGTTGACAGTCTCCGCCCATGGGCACACAACTCACTTTCCTTTTTTTTCCCTCGCGGAGATTAGACGGGTAGTCTTGGGTGACACACATCCACGCGCGTGGCCCAAATATAGAATCAAGAGAGTCAGTGGTGTCAGGCGCAATTCCTGGAGGATGTTGTGGGAGTGTTCGTTTTTTCTACTGTACTATTATAACGCCCCTGACCTAATTGAGGATGATGCTCGCACACACACCACTTCCCTCTATGAGAGCGAGGTCAGGTTCATTTGAGAGGGTAATTGTGAAATTGCCATGTAAACTAGGACAATAGAACAAATGATTAAAAAAAGAATTAGGACAAATGACACATTTCTTGATAGATTTTTAATAAATCTAGATATATGCCGCTGATGTAAGTCCAGAAAAGACACGTGACGTGAATGGCCTGGACTCGACTATGTTTACGGTCTTCCAATGTCATAATTTGGTGACGCTAAATGTTATTTTGGCTCTGACCGTGTTGTGCAGCTTGTGTTGGCACTCTAAATGGGAGGGGGGGGGGGGGGCTTATGCATGCCATATTTAAAGTGACGTCAAGCTGAATGCTCCCAAACAGTCTTCACCTTGTGACAGCGACACTGCGAAGGTACAGAGAGCGCTACTCTCAGCCACTTAGAAATGCCCCATTTGCTTAAGAAAAATCACGGTGAACATGTTGGCAATATTAACACAGAAAGACCATTAGAAAAAAAAGAAAACAAGCTTGAATTATTCCAACGGCACAATGCTATACGCGAAGCTTCGGGACCCCATTTTCCACGTGGACCTCATCTCGAGGCACGCCGCATACGATGCTGACAAACCCGCTGTTTGAAATTAAAAAAATCTCTAAACACATGGCATTAATATTTAATGGAGCTGCTTCCTCGGGAGGCCACTCTGGGCTGCAGCGCTGTGTCTGAAGGGAGACGGAATTAGTGCGGCGCGCTCTGAAGGAAGAGCAGCCTCGCACTAATGAAGCGATCAGGGCCTTGAACTCTGAAGAAACCTCGTATCCGATTAGCGAGCGGAGATGCATGTAAACACGGCGACGCGGCACGCGATTAGATCGCTTTGTTAATGCGAGTCTTGTGTCACCAAACACAACAGCGGAGGGGCGCAGCGTTTGTGAAGTGCGCTCGCTAGCAACAACACGTCTAATCACTTCAGTGTTACGGTTCTTTTTTACCCTCTCCTCGCAAGTGTTTCGAATTAAGCCGCGAAGCTAGCACGCGAGCTAACGGGGTTGACTCTATCCGCCGAGCGGCCGTTAAGGCGCGCGTGTCGTGCGGCATGTTAAAACCACCTGACCTTGTCCACATCCGCACCGCGCCCCGGCCCTGTAAAGGGAAGGCCATTTGGATGTTATTAGAAAAAGAAAATAAAACCAAGCGAGACTCCCAACGCCATCAGGTCATTTGAAAGAGATCCAGCGCGTTTAAGACGTGCAGATGTTTTCGCTTTAAAACTGGCATCTGTTTATCCAAGCGCACTTTATGTTCCCAAAACCACAAAGGACCCCCGATAGGTTTTATGGAGCAGTATCAGCTCGAGCACTCAGCTTTGTAATTGTGCTGCAGCAGGTAATGAGAAAATTGGTCGCAAGCGTTGTTCCCTGTAGATGTAACCCGCAATGTATAATTTTGCACAGCATGTGCAGTATCTACTTCTTTTTTCTTTTTTTTTGCGGTCTGTCAGTGGTGTCTGAGCTTCTGTGCGGCTTTCGGGAGGTCTCGCGTGGTCACAGTTTAGAGCCTAATTCTCCAAGAGGACTGATTCCATCTAAAAACATGCGAACACACAACAGTCCTCATTCAGCGTCCTGCGGGAAATAGTGCGGAAAGGACACATAAGTTCTAGCTTCTTCAGATATTGAGTACAGGGAAATATAAATAATGTCTTGTTTGTATCTAAACCCTTTGATTCCCCTTTTTAAGAGCAACTGATTCTAATAGAATTTGAACAAAAGGTTTCAGTCTGGCTTTCATGCACGAAAGGATTTCCTGATGAATGCAGACCAATCCCTGTTTGTGCCGTGTGACTAAACTGCTACTTTCAACACAACTGATTAAAGTTGTGTAGCTAAAAGAGGGAGGGTTGTGTTATTACCTCTGCAGCTGCTCCCGCCTGGTTTGAATATTACCCGGCAAACAACTTTCATTTCCTATTAGAAAAGTCTGCACATGCGAAACACATACTTGCCTCAAGGCTCAGTTCTTATGTTAGTAAACAATCATTTTGACCAATATGTCATGTCATCAGGATGTTAATATAAACACATATTCAGGGTTGCATACAGGACACAATTAGACCGTTATGTCCCTTTTAATCCTCCGTGTGCTGCTGTCAGTATAGTGGAAACTGAACATTTGTTTCCAAAAAAGGGAATACATTTCCTTCCTTTCACATGCTATCACAGATGTAACATGGTCAACAGTTAGTTACAGACATCATGTGACATCAGACATTAAATGTTAGAATATTGTGAGGAAAACAGGACCATCAAAGTACCAGAAGATTCTGTGTTTTGTGTCATAGCCATCACGGGTTATGTGTCCTTGCCACTGACAGTGAATGTCAGCCCTGCTGCAAATAACAGCTTTTTAAAGCTCACAATATGTTGTTTTTATTTCCACTGCATCGGTTACAGAGGTTGATGCAATGGAGTATTTTGCTTCTTTTGAAGCCCGACGATGCAAACAAGTGGTGATCAGTATTAGCCGTAAATACATGATGTTAACTGGTTAGCTTCAGTAAGTTTTGCTAATATATATGTACTTGTTGAGCAAGTCATATGGGCTTCTACTTTAGCTTAACGCCCGGAACAAGTTTACATAATAAGGAGTATGCTAGCCTAATAAGTGAAAACAAGCTCTCAGCAAATCATCTGGTAGCTCCCTTTTAAACATTATACAACACATATAACCTGTTCTAGTTGCACAATAATATACACATCTTTCATTCAATATATCAAGCAACTTTCTAGTTTCCTGCAAATAAATTTTCGATAAGAAACTGGCTTGAAATGTCTTGAAGATAATGCATCAATAACAGATCTGACATGCTTCGTACTAGCGGGTAAAATGGATCATTTAAGACCTCAGAATGTGAAATACACATTGAAATTTAAAATTCGGTGAAATTGAAAGGAACCGATAACACAACCTTTTCTTATTCGGTGATAAACGTTAGCTCTCAGTGGCTGTGTACAGTATTAGTCTCCGTGGGCAACTCCAGAATAAACTACTTCTGAGCTACGGAGATGAAAGACGTGAAGTGAAATGATAGACCAGAGGACATCTGCGTTACACCTAATGGTGAAATCATCTAACTCCCCGTGCAGTTCAGGTCCAAACCTCCCCGCTTCCGCCGCTACCTCCACGTATACCCGCGACAGCAGGAGACGGCGCAATAACAGCCTCCTCGTTTATAGAGTGGGTTTACTCTCTCGGCCTTCACGTGTAATGGCAGAAAACAAATGTTTGGTAATGGAAGATGATCCAGTAACTCTTGCGTTGGGCTCTCCGCGCTGACCTCTCTGGGAAACACACGGCGCTTAAGTACAATGTTGTCCTGTGTCCTGTTCCGCCACTGACATAGCAGCCGTGCTCCTGTGTCTATTTCCCATGATGTGACAAGGACATATTTCAGACTGAAGTGATCCAAACAGTGATCCACCGCTCGAGAGAACTGTCTTTGAGAACAGAGGTCGAGGGGAGCGGCAAGGACGAGTGTCCTACAAATGCCATATCCAACAGCTCCTGTGTTTCCAGTGGCACTTGATCTGAAATAGGCGCGCTCAACAGGGGACAAGGCTTCAAGATTTTTTTCCTTCTCTTTTTTCTCCCCCCTCCATACTTCAGAAAGACTATCGTGTTGAAGCTGGAGCGCTTGTTGGCGTGTCAGCGTGTCAACAGAGCAGCGCAGGCCTCGAGGCCACTGCATTGTTTGCGAGGACGATGCTCCCTGGCTGCGTGGCGACCGAGTACTGTATGACTGGAATTCAAGGCACTCCATTCGTCCCGCTGTTAAAGGCATTCATTCATTCATTCAGCATCTACAGTCGACGGCGATCGTTGCAGTCACGATATGTCACGACCAAGAACGAGGTCAGAGATGAAGGAATGTTTATTTGCGAGGTTTAGCAACGACCCACTCTTAAAGACGACTGACGTGGTGTCTATTTCATTCGGGAGGCATATAAACACACGGTCACATGCATAACAGATGGGTAATGTATACATTTATTGGTCTTTTAATATCACAAACGGTGCATGTTACAGCTTCGATTTGATTGTCTCCGAAATCCTCCACTTCACACGGGGAACAGTCTGATCTTTGATCATCCAACCGGTTTCTCATCACGGTCGGCGGGGTTTTTTCTCGCACTAGTGATAGCATAATTCAGACATCTCCATCGCCAACTCCAGGCAGTCGCCGGCGTCTTGACAGGAACCGAAGATACCGCAGTCCCAGTCGTCGTTGCTGCTGGGCCCGGCGGACTCCATTGCGTCGACGACTTGTCTGTAGTTGGGGCAGCAGTGGTTGAACATGATCTTGCAGGAGCCGCGGATCATGAGGAGCATGTCGTAGAACCGGCAGAAGAGACAGTTCAGGACAAATCCCGCGCAGTCGACTGAGGGAGACACATACAGACGGGTATGAGACATAGGAAACATGGTCTTAATAATACATTTTTTCGTTTTTTGTTTGTCTTCGTAAAAACAAAAGAAGGGCGTCCCCTCTTCACACGTTTGCAATATGACCTATTTGAGGCGATGTGTGATGAAATGTGTTTAAACCTTATCTTGGGACGTAAATCATCCGAGGTGCTCTTCGCTCGCTCCTTCGAACCTTTTAAAAGCCTTTGCTTCCTTTACACATGCATAATTTAGAAAATCATGCCTTGATCCCTCACAGAGCGAGACGAGCAAGAAAGCAGTTTGGAGACATAATCAATTACCAGAAGTCTCTCCTGGATACGTTGCCAGCAGCATTTCTAAGCTGGCCTGTGGTTGCAGTGAAACAATGTGCTGTGTGTCTTCCCAGCAGCCTTTGCCAAATGGCGCCCCCATGGGTGCTATGAAGCATGAGCTCATCAAATGACACTGACCATGAACAGTTACTCACCGACGGCATGTTGAGGGGGCGGGGGGGGAGGTCCTTATAGCTTGTGCAAAGTAAAAGGGACTCCTCTTCATTATTTTTTCTTTTATCTGCATGATCAAACTGCAGCTGGCAATATAACGTCATGTTGATTTGTGGAGAATATTGTCTGTGCGAGTATGATTGATCTGTATGAGGCTGAATTATGCTACATAGTGATTTTAAGTATATTATTCAAACGTATGCCAATTAAATGATCAATGCGACTGTAGCACCCCCCACCTATTGGCAAAAGGCTGTTGCATTTTGCAGGGATAGTATAAGTTATAAATAAATAATATTATACAATAAATTGTATTAATATGGTTGCAATTTCTCAATACATGCTTAAGTTATATCAGTTTATGACTGAAGGCATTATAAGTTAAAGCACAGTACTAATTACTGAAATTAAGCATGGCTGAATTACGGCAAGAAGAATTATTAGAATTAATAGCTTCAACTTAAAAATGGGAATACTCTATATTTGTTTTTGAGATATGCGTACTACTTCTACGAATAGCAAACGATCATACAAGGTCACACACATAATCTCATGAAGGTAATGACCCAGTGAGACTAAGTTACTACCGGCTAAATTTATGCTAATGAGGTCTTGAAGTGGCGTTTTCTACTTAGCGAGGAATTATTGATTTCCGCCTGTTTATCAATAAACTAAAAGAGTGTTAACCAGTGAACTTCAGAGTGACAGCTGGATATAAAACTGAACTCTTAATGGATCCAGGCTGTTTCCCCCTGTGTCCACCCTTTATGCTAAGCTAGGCTAATCACATCAATACTCCAACTCCACATTTATTGCACAGATATAATATTGACAAAAATTGAATTATTTATTTGATATATCAAACTTACCTTAATTTAACATATAATTGAAATGCATGAGAACATTAACCGTCTGTGGTGTCATCACTTATGCTGCTGCATCTAGTGAGTCTTCTTGGTTGGCTTTTTCTTTTGTTGTTGTTAGTTTCTCTATTTTGCTCTCGTTTCAGTTTATAAATTATTCACACATTTTCATAATTGATTATATGGACTGTATTTAAGCATTCTCAAAGCATGGCGAGCCATACCGCTTACATTTTGTCAGATTTCCTATGCTGTCTGTGGTCTGTGGCGTTAATATTCTGCATATTAGTCATCGTTTATTTCATCAAAGCTATTTGTTTGGATGAAAATGTTCATTTCATCACAGTTTTCCCGAGGACTCGACGCGAGATTTTGTTTTTCCGTTGATCATTTCAACGGCTGTGTGTGAGCGGCATCAGATGGGTGTGATGAAGTGTGTGTGGCGTCACTGACCTCCCACGATCTGCTGAGTAGAAGACATAGAGTCTGTGGAGGAGGATGTGGAGGAAGACCTCCTCAGGTACGTTTTCAAAGACAACAGAGGGGAGGAAGAGCTGTCGCACTCTCTCGGCTGCTGAGTGCATCTACTGGTCTCCCCAGGCTGAGCATCTGCAGAGGCACCGAGCCTCCAGTCTCTGACTGGAGCCTCGCTTGGTTTCCTCTCTGTCCGAGAGGCGGAATGTTTGGGAAACAAAAGACACGTCACGTACAATCGGATGGAGAATTTAAACACCACACTGCAATGTACTGCAGGGTTCGTACGGTCATGGAAAACATGGTTATTTTCCAGGCCTGGAAAAGTCATTGAAAATTTTTTCAATCCCAAAAGTTTTAGAAAAATCATCGAAATTTGTTATATTCACATGTTCATTTACGCTGAGTTGGACATAATTAATATGTTTTTTAAAAGAAAGACGCTCAAAATATAAGCAGGCATGCTCTCTCGTACTCTCGGCCAATTTTTTTTTGCGCGGTGCGAGTGAACGCACCGTAACTGAGAAGTTCGGTGGCCATAGCAACAGTAGCTCATGGAAAAGGCTGGGATAATCCACTATGCCAGGGAAGGGTAGATTTAACCATGCTATGGAAAAGTACATGGTTATGGAAATTTAGTTTAAAGTCCTGGAAAAGTCCTGGAACTCCATTGGTCAAAATGTGTATGAGCCCTGGCATTGGTTTATCTGGTCAAATTTAGATAATTTTGGAACCGAACAAAAGGTTATAATATGACACGACACAAGTAGATAGGAAGCAATTGAATATGGAACCACAGGACCATCATAAAACATGATAGGGACAGAATATAATACACAACGACGCGACACAACACCTTTCTTTTTCTAATCAACACTTGAAATGATGAAGGCGCTCGCTAATGACAAGTTCGTACGAAACGATAAGATTCAAAAGAGAACTCAAAACAAAATTATTCAAAACGAGATCATTTACAATTTTATACATTCCGAAATAATACTGAAGGGAGTAGATCATCACAAGCCGTGGCATGCTGTGATTATATCACAGCTGAGGGGGTCAATGTCCGGCCAGATGCGAAGCGTTTAAAAAAACTGTCATGCAATATCAGAAGTTATAGACACATTCCAGCTAAATCGTTTCTTTAATAGAGGATTATGTCTCCAATGAAGTAGGCCCTCCTCGACTGGCGGCCTTGCACACACCGAGGCGGCTGCTACGAAGCGGCGGTCGCGATTTGAATGCAAACTAGCAGCTAGCGTATTTTTCTCCGGCTATTTATTTACATTATTTGTATGACAGCATTTATTGTGCATTTAAAGTCATCAGTATGATCATCAGGCTTCCCTTTATCTGTTAAAGGTGTGAGATGTGTTGCGAGGACGCTGCTCCACTTTCTCCGGAGGTCTCACGCTCACGGCCACTTACGGCCATAATCTCTCTCGTGTCAAGACCACCATCAGATTTCAGTTTCCTCCTTCGTGGTGCTGTGAGGCGGCGGGTTTGTAAGGCGGCGGGTTTGTGAGGCGGCGGGTTTGTGAGGCGGCGGTTTGTGAGGCGCCGGTTTTTAAAAACGCCGCTGCATTCCTGCTCGTATATTCTTAGCAACGTAGTCGAACCCTCCTCCTTACATAGCTGGAAGGTTTTAATTCCAACTCAATTATGGGAAGCACAAGATTTAAAGTTGTTCACTTGCGTATTTTTTGCGTCTGTAGAAACTCTGTTTTTACAAGTTTTGCAGAATAAGTTAAATAATAGATTGTCAACAAAATCGGGTTGAGTGAAGTTAATGAAGAATCTCTTTGGTCAAGGTAGGGCCTAATTTGCTTACCCTGCAAACTGCACACTTGAAATAAAGACCTAAGTACTCTTAAAAGTTTCACAATCAGTAAGGACAATTCATTGCTAGAGAAATTATTGATTGACAACGGTCCATTATCTCCTGATCTTTGAGAACTGCTTTGGAGGCTCCCTAATAGACACCACACACCGTAGAGGAAGATCAGTGGAGCTTGTGAAGCTTCATGATGTGTCAACACGTGAGGTCCAGCCAGGCCCGGGGTGGGTAATCGGGAGAATCGGGAGAGTTCCCGGTGGGCCGCTTCACTTCTGGGCCGGTCGAGAATTTTATTTGTTGACATTTGTCACGTTAGTCCATCTTCTCTTAAAGTGGGCTACACACGCTCCGCATTCTGACACCGCAGCCTCTGCATGGGTTGTACCATGCGAGGAAGTTCACCCCTCCCAAATAATAGAGTTGGTTCAGTCCATTATGGAACCAACCAACTCAATTTGGGAGAGGAGCGCTTCCTAATAGAGTTGGTTCGGTCCTTGGCCGTCTTTTCCAAAAAGTTTTCTCAGCTACTGATAGCTGGGCCGGCCCGACCGCAACGATACGCGTCAGGGAGGATGGACGGGAGGAAGAGGGCAGGAGGGGCTGGAAAAGCCAGGTTGAAAAAAAGAAAGGCATTGGAGGAGGATGCTGCCAAATGTGCCAAGCTTACAGATTTATTTTCAAGAGGACAAACACAAGTGGCAACTGGTAAAGAGAGACATAGGCCTAATGATAAGCAACATAACTATTCGGCTAACGTTGTAGCCTTGATTAATATCATTGTAGCGTTGTCAACCTATTCTCAAGTAAAATATTAAATTGAATTAAAATATTAGCCTTTTTATATCACCCAAAATATGGCGATCCATAGACTTTGCAAATATTATGCAAATATTGATATATACTATTGATATTGAAGTATGCAGTAATATCACTCTTAATTTTTCTTTGTAGCTTCGGAGCAGCAGATAAGACAGTCTCCTGCTGAAAATGATGAGCCCGACATTTGCAATGAGGAGGCCATGACTACAGGGACATGTAGAGAGGATAACAGAGGAAACTATATGAATTAAAGTTATATATTCTAAGAAAGAGCAGTACAGTACTTGATGAACCAACATGCATTGTTTGCTCAGAAGTGGGTGTAGTAAAGGAGTAAATCACCACTATATAATACTCATGCAGAAAAATGATAATGACCATGACCATGACGGCCCCCATGAGGTCTCACTCCAACAAATCTGGCCTACTGCCTAATCTGAGTCTGACACCCCTGCTACGCCCTTCTGCCTTTTTTAATGTTGTGCATATTTTTTGTTAACTTCTCATCTTAAATGGATTATTATTGTTGTATTTAACCTTTACATTATTTGTTGGACCATGGTATTAATAAAAGAACTACAGGATAGTAAGAGCTGAACTGTTGCTTCATTTATCCAATTTCCACGATACCATGAAAAAAGTGGGCTGGTCTTGAGCCTGAAATTCCCGGGCTGAAAAGTGGCCCCACTCCGGCCCTGGGTCCAGCACCTCAAAATACTCAAAATATAAAAAACCTTCACTGTTTTCACACCACGAAATCTACGGTCTGTTCCCGAAGAGCCAAATAAGTCAAAGTTAGGCTGTGAAATTTAGTGTACGGGAGTAGATCTGTTTGTTCACATCTGATTAAAATAGATATCAATGAATTAATACGCTTTCCCACCACCTATTCAAAATTAATTATTACATTACATTACATGTCATTTAGCAGACACTTTTATCCAAAGCGACTTACAATAAGTGCATCAACCTAGAGTACAAACTAAGAACAACAAGAATACAGGAAGTAACATTTCCTTAACATAGTCGAACTACAAAAGTACCATAATAAGAGCTATTTAAGTGCCACTGAAGTGCAAATCTGTGTTTTAATCCAGATATAGTCGGAAAAGGTGTGTTTTCAGTCTTCGGCGGAATTATTCACCGTTCCTTTCTCTGTTTTGTTTAACATTTAATTCCCGATGATTTATTAACACTCTGGACAAATTATTTTGTTGAAAGTTGAATAAACTGTATTTGTCTTGCCTAAAATGTTGAAAGAGAGATACAAGTGGCTCACGGCTGTATCGGACGTTTTTTAAAGATTTTATTAGCGGTTTTCTAAAGCGTATACGAGAGAACAAAGTTCAAAAATAGTCCCCTTTGTTTTTCTCTTTTCATCCGCTTGAAGTTTTCTCTTTCATCTCTCATTGGAATAGCGTCATTTCCCACTGATTGGATGAGAAGTGCAGAAGGCAGGGATCGGTATTTGAAGTAAAGGAAGTGGAAACGGACTTCAATTCAGTGCCGTGTGCGTGAATGTTTGAGCCGAGTGGCCACGTGACCATCCCCGAGTTTATCAAAGGAATTAGGTATGAAGTGCAGCTGCTCCGTGCCCATGACCATTAGCTGATAGAGAATTAAGGCCTGAAGGCATATTATGCATTTTTCAGGTCTTTGTTCCAGTGTTTCCCCGAGTCACGGTCACTCATTAGATGCCACGGCTCCCGCATCAGATTTATCCTCCGTGTTTTCAATCAAAATGAACACATCCGAAAACCGCGGAACAGAAAAAACACCCACGCAATCTAACGAGCGTACGTAAGAAAGCGTCCGGCGAGATCCATTTGGTTCATTGCTGCGAAAATGGGATTTGTTTGGGGGAAATTGCTCTGAAACTGCAACTTTTTAAAAAGAATTTTTTTCTTTTCTCAAGTTCCTGCACAGCACAGCACGAAGTAGACTTGTGACATTGCTTCAGCGCCGGGAACAGAAGGGATGACACCGACATCAGCAACAGAAATATACAAGAAGCACGATGACTCAATACCGTTGTGTTTAGCTTCAACTTACCTCCTCTCACCCACGCGGAGCTCTCCTCGGCAGTGTTTACTCTCCCTTTGTCTTTGGCGTCGGCTCTCAGGGACATTTCATCTGCCATCTGGTCCATTGCATCACACAAACAAGAAGAAATGCACCTCTTATGGCAAACCCCATTACCTCAAGCCAAAAATAAACATGTGTCTGCGCTACGGCCGAGGCCAACGCGAGTTACCGTTAAACACGGCGTTGCCGCGGCTCTGTGTCTTCATGCACCCTGTCTGCTCTCGAAGATGGGTTCTCGCAGCGTATAGTCCGCTCGTCCTGGCTGGGCTGTGGAAGCAGCCGTTTAGCCCGGCTGAGCGGAGAGCATCCAGGACAAATGATCCTTTACATTGCACGGGGTCCATTTGGCCCGCTGCCAGCTGTACTGTAAGCCTCTCCAATGTTCCAATGACGTTGGCAAAAAGAAAACCACTGTAGATCCACTCCTATCAAAACATCGCCAGAACAAAGTCAGCAACGTTTTATTAGTCTGAGACATTTCCCTCTGTGAAGTGATAACGAAGCAGCCAAGGGCAAGTGCAGAGCATCACATCATAAAAGGAAACTTCAAACTGCAAATTCCTACACAAATGTACTATTACGCAATCGGCACCTGCCATAACGAGACGTGATGTTATAGGATTGCGATAATATGGGATAATGCGTTTGACAGATGGAAAAGCCACAGTTTTCCAGAGCATATTGGAAAATATTTTGTCAGATGCCGACTATTGTAAAGAAAAGACAACATAGTACACACTCGCTGGTGCACGCGTACACACACTTGTGTTTTCACTCCCTCAAGGCTGTGATTGTGCTGAACATATGCACGAGGCACCCAGTGCCAGTTTGTTTGTTGGGGCGAAAACACGCATTCAAATTTCTCCGAATGCAAGCCAACCAATTTAGATAGATAGATAGATAGACAGATAGATAGGTAGATAGATATATACTTTATTAATCCCCAAGGGGAAATTTGTCGTAACAGTAGCAGCACCAATAAACTAAACACACGAGAATAACAAATAAATATAAAATATAAAAATCAGGGATGAAAGATATAGATGTATACAAGTGAAAGATATAGATGTACACAAGAAGTATACAAAGTAAAATATAAAATAAAATATATATGTATATATACAACATATATGCATACACAATACAATACTAATGACTGCAGTGTAAAATTAAATTAAATATAAAAATATTAAATATAGACAGTGTGCAAAATGCAAAGTGTGTGTATGTGTGTCGCGTAAATGAAAATGAAATGTGTGTGTATGTGTGTCGTGTAAATAAATGAAATGTGTGAAGTGCAGATCAACATAGTGTAAATATGAAGTTATTATTGCAGTTATTGCACTAGGATCTGGCAAGAGGTGATCTGTTATAGAGCCTCATAGCCGTCGGCAGGAATGTTCTCCTGTATCTGTCCTTCCTCTAATTAGGCTCAACGCTAGAGTTGCATTTTAATGGCCGCCCCGTTGTGTTTGCATATGTTTAGAGAACGAGTGCCGATGCTAATTGAAAAATTAAGATGTGAGAGTATTCGTGTGTCGAGCTCCCACTACGTTTCCCGCTCCGCGGCCTCGTTGTTTCTCGCTGACGCTGCTGTTTTTCTTCTTCTTCTTTTCTGTCATTGGTCAACGTCAATCACGCCGTCGGGGGAGGTGCAGCGGGGTTGCCCGGTTAATTTGGCGCCCGTGGAAATGTGCTCTCTGTGGAACGAGCCCGGCGTCTGGAGAGAAAAAAGTCACAGCGGCTGACACGCCACCCCATTAGAGCTTTCCATAATGTCGAGTGAAGTGACAGCCTGAGATCAAGTTCAGGTACACATTACACTCCGTCTAAGTGACAGCTTTCTGACCCCCTTCGCTGCACTTACAGTCCACTCTATTATTTACTGTTGTAAACAGCTCCGGTCCTGCTGTGCATGTGTGTGTGTGTGTGTGTGTGTGTGTGTGTGTGTGTTTGTGTGTGTTTGTGTGTGCGCTCTCTCTGCTTCTCCTTATACATTTTCCCTTAAACGAGGAATTTACCAATTCTTTAGGTTCTTGTTGTTGTCGTTTTTGAGTGGAGCGACCACATATATTAATCGATGTTAATCGGGTGAGAACCGCACTGTGGCAGAGTACTGCATTAGCGGTGCTGGGTCATCACATTTTGAATTACTCTTTGCATATGCATCCCTTATGTGCTTCAAGAAACAAGAGTGTTGCGTTTTGAAAATGAAGAGCAGCATGGCCGCAAAATATGAGAGGGCTATACAATGTCTATATATATATGCAGTAAGAACCATAACATGCATTGCAAAGAATTATAAATTCTGTCATATGAAAATACCAACAACACTTCCCGTTAGCCTCAAGGCTAAATCAACTCCTTTGGGACGATGGGACTTTGATCATAAAACTCTCTGATTCAGGTTAAAGTAAAAAAAGAAGAAGAAAAAAAAAGTCTAATTACAGTAACGCAATGCCCTAATCTTAGTAATGTACATGCATGCAAACATCCTGAAAGTTTCCTCACTCAATACTGATCACAACGAACGTGCTAGTATCCATTACATTTAAAATGCTGTTTATTATAATGACAATTGTGGCAATTCTAGGGAGAAATGTTCCTCTTTTTTTTCAATTCTGTATAATTTATACATGTTAAACTTCCTTCAAGTGCTTGTTCTGTTAATACGTCTCACACGTCATGCACAAATTTAGATAAACTCAGTTTTATTGAATAAAAGATTCAACAATGATTCATGTTTTACAATGATGAGCAACTTCAATGGTAAAGATGACTTGCTAATGCTAGATGTCTGATTAGCGTTAGCTAGTGAGGTCACGCTGAAGCAAAGAATCGTATGAAAACATTAAAAGGAATTGTTGGGTTGCATTCTCAAAAGTTAAAGGAAACAAACACATATACCATTTTTTTTCCTCCACAGCTTCCTTTTTATAATAATACTTTTTAATAGTATTTTTGTCAACTTCCCAATTTGTGATGCCTTAAAAAAACATCCAATATGTCTTCCTCCTGAAACTTCCCCAACTCCACCATGCTAAAGTCTCACAGGAAGTGCTGTTCCTCTACGGCCGCCTTGTCCGGATAACCTTGCAAGGGCAGCGTAACATTTACCCCGTGCGTGTGTGTGTGTGGTCGTGGCAGGTGTTTCGTGGAACTAAATGGAAATTGCGACTCTTTTTTTCTGGTTTTAGTCAAATGTCTTCGTTTGTTGAACACGCTGCCAGTGCAGAGGTCCCCTTTGCCCCTTAATGAGTTCCACAGAGAATAAGTGTCATGGTTGGCTGTGGTGATGAGAGCAGACTCCCATGTCACCTTGAGGCTGGCTGAGACAAAGAGAAGACGACTCTTGATGTCATAGTCGCTCTCTCCCGTTACGAACGGTTAACCCTGGTGGTGCAGAAGGCAAATCTAACATTTGAGGGATGGGGAAACAAAAATGTGGAGTATTTTGTTAAATAATGAAACTACAGTTTCATGCACACGCTTGAATAACAATTACTTAATTCTAATAATCACTTAATAAGTACATTTATTGTTATTATAAAAACCCTTGACATCTGTTTTGACAACATTACCTAAAGAAACACCAATTTTGCTTTATTTTTTTAATAAAAACAAATTATCAATAGCAGAGACATTTAATACATCAGAAAGTCGGTCATGAAATATATTTTGAGTGTTTATTGTCTCATGCCTCGGTTTAGATCATCAATGGTTTTAAAGTTGCTTTAAATATTACTTCTGGATAACATTCCCAGGGATTCTCTGCATCAACTGTTTAAAACCATCTATTTCCACATCAAGCTTTGTGGTAAACTTTAAGGTAAAGGAGATGAGACTCGCCTCCTACAGCTATTTCCTTACAGGATTAGGGGATAATCCTGAAGAATCACCTCTGAGAAACTGAGCTGGTCCATGAGAGGGGATGAAAATATGAAATCAAAGAATCCCTTCATGATGGAGCGACCGCTCTACTTCGCTTAAAAACATCTGGCCAGATCTCCGTCAGTTTACATTTCAGCAGTTCTTCGCGGTCTTCATTAACTACCGCGGAGCCGTTTGTTCTGATCCACTTAAAGAGCTGGAGCCGAGCTCACCTTGTGTTGCTCTGGGGAGTGTTTCTGCTCAACCCATTAAGAACACAATAATTCATTTTCAACATCATTTTTGCTCTAATTGAACATGCCATGTTATATATATTTTTTCAATATCTTTAAGGACACCTGCCTAGCTTTATGACAGCTGAGCAAGGAAAGGGGGGGGGGGGGAGAGAGAAACACCCACTGCTTGTCACAAAGGGAAGAAATCACAGTTTCCAAATTAAGATTGCAGATAAATGACCTTACAAAGCAAAGGAAATCAAAGAAGTATGGGGACGGGGTAAATTGGATTCTTTGGCGTCTAACAGCATATGACTTAAACCAACTGGGGATTCTCTCCACAGTGGAGGAAGTGAGAGTTTCCTAAGGCAATAGTCCCACCTGGGACCCCCTGATGATCCATGGGGTGTGCGTAAAAAGCCTTGAAGTTATTCAAGGCTAAATAGATTTTTTTTTTCTATTAACATTTAGGCTGTATTGCTCTGATTTCAGAACTCCTATACTGGTTTCAGGCAATCTATTTCATTTTACACAGTCAATATTCTGTATTTAATTTGCATAACTGAGAGGGTGCTGTGTGCATGTCTGTGGTCGCATTGGATGTCAACAATGATCAAACAATGGTACACCTAAAAGGTGTAAGATCAAATATTCTGAGTAATGAGCTTTAATATAATATAATTATAATATTCTTTATTGTATTGTAAATAATATATCTTTAAACTATTATTGCTATGTCTCTATACAGTAGCTGTATGACTTATTTGGGTGCTACGTATATATTCGGGCTGAATTTTGTTTTTTTAATATACACGTGTCGATTTTACATGAGTTTTGTAATGATGCCAAAAACACATAATATAAATATTTTTTCTTAAAAATATTCTTTTAACAAAAGAAGCTCTCGAGTGTTAAATGTTAACACAAGGAGCTGCACAAGTTGTTTCCTTTTCATTTTTCCTCGTAAACAACATAAACATAACGTTCTCCTGAGTGAAAGTCTGGTCCCGCCCCTCTTTGCTTCACACACGCGTCGCTTTATACTATTTTTTTTTAACAAATTATAGTGCATTATAGCTACAAACCGTGTATGAGAACAGCCTGTACTGACACATTTAGGTCTCTCAACATTAATGAATGAGAAGGGTTTCATATTCCGCCTTATTTCAGTATCATGAAATTCATAAATGGCATGAAGCAGAATTAGTTTGGCCACTTGGAGGCAGCAGAACAGGTTGACACATAAACTCTGAGTTGGGCTCGGCTAACGGATTACTCCACCACATACAGACATGAGCAAATGGTGAAAAGAAAGAAAAATGGTCATTCCCCAAAGGTATTATAATCAAGAGACCCATCTCCACGTGCATCCGGAATATACATACCATGTGGAGTATTAAGTGGCACGAGAAGAATAACTTGCATAATAATGATATACCTGAGCTTTACTTTATGCTGAAACTATTTTCACAAAATGAACAGTCTTGCCGCTATCCACACAGGCATCATGAGAAATACCCATTATTACGGACCAATTTGCTGCCTCAGATAATCAATGTTGGCTCTGACTCCAGCCCTGCTCCACGGGCTAAATGCTTGAATTGATCATTGATGCTTTCTCACCAATAAGCAGTTTAAAATGACTAATTGGTTGGGGCTAAGAGTAGATCGGGCTTTTGCTATTAGTGTAATGATGATATGACATCAGGCGTTTTCTGTAAAGCATTGTCTTGTTGTTATTCGGCAAGACGGATTATGATTGGGTTTAGTCAGAGCACATTATGAGATGCTCCTTAAGTAGCATTCATAAAGCAAAAGCTCCTTGCTGTGTCAGAGTGATAATAAGGGTAGTGATTCATATATACTTTAGGAGTCAAGGCGAGCACCGTGTCAGACCTGTAGTTTCTTTTATTTGTCCTTGCTGTTGGAGACCGTGGATCTCGTGCTCCCTTTGTCCCCGACATCAGACGGAGAGTCTCCGCCGGCTCTGTTTTTACACATTGTCATTTTATCTTTCTCATTCCTGTCATTAGCAGAGACTCGGATACATCTCATTACAAGGGTTATTGGGACAAACATAAAATGTGTGTGTGTGTGTGTGTGTATCCCCTCCCCCCCCCCCTGCCTTTTTAAAGTTGGATATCATTCAAATACTCAAAGTAGTGAGCCGCTGTGTTGGGCCCACAACAGCAGTTCATATTTCGTGATAATACAGCTTTACTCCCACTGATATCTTTCTCACTTTGTGTTTCTTTTGATGGCTGTTAAAATGGAAAAAATTAAAAACCAAATGGGTCTACTTGATCTGCACATTGTCTCGGGCAACCTGGATGTGCACCTGTGCTATAGCCTCGCACACGCACACACACACCCCCGCACATCAGAGCACACGCACACGCGGGCTTTTAATGTCGAGCGGGCGCCAACGTCTGATGTCGTTTTATTTTTAGCCGGTCCTCCTTTTCTGTCGGAGCCCCCATGAAGTCTTCTCCATCTACAACTTAGTTCTTCAGCCAAATATTGACTTTGGGATCTGATTATTAAGCAATTTCCACAAAACTTCAAATTACTATCTGAACAAATTATTTTAAAGATGTTACAAGACCCAGTAGACCCCCAAGGTCTTGAAAACTGATTATGCAAAAAGATAATTGCTATGAAGATTTAAAAAAGAATGAAATTGGTTTGACAAACCTATAAGTTGTTAACTACTGCTCAGTGCAAAAGAATACATTTGCTGACAAGGCCACAAAGAACCGGAGCAGGGGAGTCTTTTCCCAGATTGCTCAGGTGGGCGGGAGGTATCGCTCTCTTTATTATCACAGCTAATGGCGTTCCAGATCTGTCCTCAATTATACGGGACGAGATGAACTATTAATTAATAATTCCTTCTGATAGATAAATTGTGCCGCGTTCAGCAGATGTGCACTTCTCAGAGATGAGAGGGGGACACAGATGGAAGCTATTGACCAACAGTGGCCCCGTTCCCCGTCGGCCTTTATGGATGTGTGAGCTTTATCTCAGCTTGACACACTGTTATGTTCACTGTCCCCCCCCCCCCCCCCCCCACACACACACACACTTGTCCTGCTCGAACCGTCAGCAGGCGTCCATGTTTTACTGATTTACTGTGTGCGGAAGCAATGTTGCATAATTTGTGTTTTAAGAAACGATATTAATCCTTCTCCACGCTGCGGAAAAAGGTTATTTTTCCCCTCACCCAGGTTAAATGTACACTGCCTGAAAAATGACACATCCTCAAAGTACTTTTGAGCAAAGGCTGAGTTGTATAATTTTCCCATAAGCTCGGAGCGTTTAAGTGTAGAAAGGAGGAATTATATGTCTCTGAATGGCTTCCTTAATAGTGATATCACTTCCTTAAGAACAAAAGAAGGTGGCTCCGCGACGATCCGGGGAGTGCGGACGCCGGCTCGATTGGCCATTTCCGCGGCTTCCATTAAGGTCACGCACTGCGCCGCCGCGCCCGGAGAGTGCATGAGTGACAACACGGCCAAGACGAATGGAGCACTCTCCCGCAAACCTCGTTAAGACCGGAATCGCCGCAGAAATAATAGTTATTAAATTAATTGCAGTCATAATCTCGTAAAATATGTGTCGAGAAATTATATGCGGTTCGATTAACACATAACATGGGTGTCAAATCTGTAATAAAACCCTGATCAATAAAACAATAACCATGTTGTTAAAAGCAGTCTGTGAAAGGTGCTGCTGGCAGTGGGCTCCAGGGGTGAGCAACCCTTTTAATATAAACGGATTTCATCTTTCCACCGTGTCACCTAAATCACCTCAATGTTTGTGTATACAATTAAAATAAGATAATAAATTGCAGCAATGGATGGATTGCGAGCGCTCCCTTCGACCCCATACATCAGGCGTTGTCACTGGCCCAGAAAATGCGTGTCTAACAATCTGTTGATTACGATGTGCTGCGAGCAGAGGCCCCAGCCGAGGGAGGGCGATGACAGTTGCAGGATACATTATTTTAACATATTGTTATGTTTAAATCGATAAGTTCTAAACGAGCGCTAACGACTGCTATTAATTAAACTTTCGGAATCTTTTATTAGGAGAGTTACCACTTGTGTGCCTGATTTAATGAATGGTTTATTATTTCATTTTGTCGGCCCCTGACCATTATGCCCAAACGACTTGGTCTTTTATCTTGAAAATAAATGAGGCAAGGCAGAGTTTATTTGCAGTGCGGAGACGACGATAACGCGTCAGTTGAAGGGCATATTTGTTTTAAAGCCTTGGAGGAGGAACCGTGACTGGTTCTTGATACAATTTCCCCTGCCTCTAAAGCCTATTGAAAGCCCCCCCCCCTCCTCCTCCTCCCCCCTCCTTCTTTCTTGCAATTTGGCCCTTTGAGATGTTTTTTTTTTTTTTATCAGTGTGTTTATATGAAATCATTTGAGTGGGTTTGTCAATTTGGAAATGAAATTGTCTGTGCAAGGGAATCATTCAGATTGGAAATTAATGGCATTGCAATTAAAACTTGAGAGTTACAGTATTTGGTAACAATTATGATAATGACTCTAGCTGGAGGTGTGAATTTCACAAGCGGGGCGCGCGTGTGTGTGTGTGTGTGTGTGTGTGTGTGTGTGTGTGTGTGTGTGTGTGTGTGTGTGTGTGTGTGATGGTGGTGGTGGGGGGCTTGGGTGGTTGGAAAGCCTCTTCCTCTCGGTGTAAAAATATGTTTCCAGCAGCTTCTTCTAATAGAGCGACGGAGAAAAAAATATCTTGGGCTTCTCCTCCGTAGAACGTGTTTTATTCCATTACTGATAAACTGCCTTTTGTGATATTGCTGCAGGAAGCTCTTTGCTCTCCAGCTACCGCTGACGGAACGCGTCCTACATTGTGCTGTAGTAATAGAGTGGTTTATCAGCTCATGTTGAGAGTAGCTATAGGCTAAGTATGGTTGAGAGTCACAATTACCAACAGACACAACATGCTGTTTGTCTGCTCGTGATTAATGCGCTGGATCAATGTGGGCTGCTGCACAGAAGCAGGGTGATGGAAGATCCCTGGGAGATGTTTTTCTCCTTTCTCTCCATGTATTTCTTTTTTTTATTCCACACACACACACACACACACACACTGCTTTCATCCAAATTGGATGATCAGTGGGGGAATTCTCCCACTCTCTGGGGGGGTTTTTTTCACTGTGGTTTGTAGATTTTGCCTTCAGGTATGAAATTCACTCAAACGGGAGGAGTGCTTTATTCAGAAACTGGCTTCTTATTCAATTGAGCATTAAGCAGAGGTCCAGATGAGGGGAAGTAGTCGCCCTGTTTTATTATTAACAGGGAAACGGTGTTTACTCTGCTACTTGTCAACTAAACCAGAAATGCCTGTCTAAAGAACTTACTGTGTTAGATTTACAGCCATTTTTGTGCCGTTTATGGTGTGCAAGGAACACCCAAAAGATGAGATATTTCCTTTTATACGGCTACTAAAAGTCAAAGAGTTCTGCATTGAGGATGTATTTTGTTAAGCCAACCCCCGAGGTTAGCATCACACTGGTTCACTCGACAAAAAAGACAATAATATCGCAGCTCCAGTGGATTTTGGTATTATCCTAAATGTACAAACAGTACAATACAAACATTTATGATGCCGTCGTGTTTTGTTCAGCTTGATAATCGACACAAATGAACATCACATTGACGATTTTTATACACAATTACCAGAATGTAAAAGAAGCTAACGTTGGGCTATAAACAAACCGCTGCTACTGCATCAACACATACACTACCGTTCAAAAGTTTGGGGTCACTTAGAAATGACTTTATTTTTCAAAGAAAAGCACTGTTTTTTCAATAAAGATAACATTAATCAAAAATACACACTATACATTGTTAATGTGGTAAATGACTATTCTAGGTGGAAACGTCTGGTTTCTAATGAAATATCTCCAGAGGTGTATAGAGGCTCATTTCCATCAACGATCACTCCAGTGTTCTAATGGTACATTGGGTTTGCTAATCGCCTTAGAAGACTAATATCTGATTAGAAAACCCTTGTGCAATTATGTTAGCACAGCTGAAAACAGTTATGCTTTTTGTCCGACATGAACAAAAGAGATACGACATTAATCAGTGAGCTGAAGATGTCGTCGGAGGTGGATTTTGTGAAAGAGTGACGGAATCGGGCTTCTCTTCTCTTTTCTTTCTCTCTGCAGATAATTTATTGTCATTGTACAATGAAAAGCATTTTGTTCTCCCATTTTGCAACAATAGAAACAATGAAAACTAGAACGGGCACTCGGTATCACAATATCACAAGATTGGGCATTGAATTATGAACATGTTGGCATTAGTCGCATGCCAATTGGATAGAAATTGACCGCGCTATGGTAAAAAGAAGATTTTGACCTTTTCATGACCTTGACCTTGACATTTGACCCGATCGATCCCAAAATCTAATCAAATGGTCCCCGGATAATAACCAATCATCCCACCAAATTTCATGCGATTCGGTTTAATACTTTTTTAGTTATGCGAATAACACGCATACAAATAAATAAATAAATAAATACACGGCGATCAAAACATAACCTTCCACATTTTCAATGCGAAGGTAACAACACTATATTACACGTGGAGGATGGAGGATGAATTTAGCTAGTATGTATGCTAAGCTAAGCTAACCATCTCCTGAAGCTTCCTATTCACCCCACAGACATGGGAGTGGTATCCAACCTCTCATCTCTTTCTCGGTAAAAGAGCGACACAGAATGGCGCTCTGTTCCTTTAATGACCAGCACGTCTCATCGAGAACATATAATGTCATTCCGGTGGACACTCTGAATGCGGCTCGATTGTTTCACCAGATTCAGAGCAGGCCATTAAAATGACTAGTACACTCTCAACTCCGATTTCAATGGATTTCAAACAAAAGCCGATCACTCAACGTGCGCGTCTCCCACTGAAAGTGGCATATGTGGTTTAAGTGCAAAGGCCAGCGTCGCATACCAGAGGTTACTTAGCAAGATTTTATGGATAGGCCTGCCACACAGTATTTAGATCTAACCCTTTCAAGGTTCAAACAAATTATAATGTAATAAGCTTTTTGGATGGAGGCCAAAAAATGTATTTAAGCGACATACAATCCACCAGAAGGAGCATTCTTTGGTTTTACACCAGAACGCCGTGAGCCCCGCAGCCAGAGCCGAGAATGAGAATTACCCATCAACTCTCGAGCAGATTCAGTGGTCAATAATTGAATGAGTGAATCCCATTGTCCAATTACCCGCATTATCTGTAGATACTCCTCTCATTAAAAAGGCTAGGGAGGATGGAGAATAATTAAAAAGATTTGCAGCACAGGCATTTAATGATCACACTGCTTTTGCCTGATATACTCTCCAGGACCAGTGAGATCATGTGGGATTGAAGACCACCCCCCCCCCCCTCCCTCCTCTCTTTATCCCTGCCCTCCCTGCAGCGCCAACTGTCTCCACTCTGACAGCGAGTTTGCTTCAGCCACCGTTCAGCAGGGACGAGCGCACACTGTGGCCCCGGAGGGCTTTCAAGCTGAAACCAATACGAGCCCGGCGTACCATTCTGCACGTTTTTTTTTGTTTTTTACAAATTCACCCTCTAAATGTAAATACACACTGAATATGAGAGATGAAAAGAAAGAGAAAAAAACAGCGTGGAACATTAAAAAAAGTCGCAGTGCCAAAGTGCAAGGTAAACACTCGTAGTAGAGTGCTAAATTGCGGTTTGGCTGGCGCTGCTGCTGGCAGTCGGGACACATACCTGTGGTAGGAATGCCCTCATCAGGTAGAAATCCTCTGCACCATTAAGCTTGTGAGTGCTTTGAGAAATACCCGAAACCCTCTTCTTCCGTGAAGCCACGGCTCTAATTAATCTCAACGAATAACGCCGTGGCAATTTTGGTGTGGAGATCTCCCGCCGTGGGGGCCTGCTTAGACCAAGATGTGTTTTTTTTACCTCGGTTTCAGGGAGTGCGTCACGCGGTCGAGTGCGCTCTCGTGTGTGTGTGTGTGTGTCTGGAGGGCCCTGGTGTGTTTCACTGTAAACACATTTGAACAGCAGAGCAGAATTACTACATATCTCAATAGAGGCTGTCCAAAAAATGGGCGAGTCGTCCCGACGATGCGACAGCTGACCGTATTTCGTCATCTCTTCTCATTAAGAGCACTTTCGGAGGTTCATTGACAGTCCTCGCTTTGATATTTGATGTTTATGGAACTTCCTATAAGTGCTGTAAATATTAGTCCAAATGTTTCCCTGCAGCCGGCAGGGGTCAAGAGGCTGTGGAGCTTTGGAGAGTGTTTGATTGCGTATAGAGGCAACATTTGATTATATGGTTGCCAGAACCGGCCAACAGGCCAAAGTCTCGCATCCGTAAGCGTCATCTGAACCCAACACAGCTGAGATGACAGGACATGGACAGCTTGTTTTGGGTTCCACCACATACGCATCTTGTCGTTGAATATCTCAGTGATTTGTTTCGTAATCTTGGCGAGGTGGCGTATCAAGATGTTTGTGTATGCTTTCGTCAGGATACGGACATGTTTAATAAATATGTTGAGATTACGCATTCACGATACATTTTCTCAGACTGGAAAACTGGAAGTTTATTTCCACGCACTTCAACTCATTAATCGTCCAACATGGCTTTTTTAGTATAAAAAAAAAGAATCTGGATTTTCTTATGAGTTAAAACAGTATAGCCAGTAAAATATAAATGAAACGGTCATAAGCGATATTGACAAGTTTACAGTATAAAAAATCTGACTTAAAGGATAAGTCTGGTGATGTGTAATATTTGTCTTACTGTCAACAACCCCAAACATGTTTTTAATGAACAATTAATGTATCCTACTAACTAGCATTACCTGTGTTGTCAAACCCTGACATCTCAAAACTGCCATGCTGCCATCAATACTCATAAGAGTCTGTATTTATCCACAGGAGAAAATAATCCTAAAACAAATGGTAAAAGAACAGAATAATGACTTAACGAACCAATGAGAGTTCATTGAAGAAATAATGTCACGACTGATACTTTCTTTCAGAATATAACTCTCATTGATTGTTGCGGTTGAGGTCTGTGGATCAATGGGGACATTGTCTCTGGGAAGACATGCCAGTGTTGTTGTTGTTCTACATGCCATTTAATGATGCTTGGAGCACCACAAAATAAATACTTTTCATTGCCAGCAATAATCTCAGCCATCTAAAAAAAAAAAAATATTTCCATGACTACAAGCCACAAGGGGTAAGAGTGAAATGTGTTTAGAGGCTCCAGTTAATGAACCCTTTCCCCACGTTGTATGAGTAGCAGTAGCATTGCATTGAGCCTTGAGTTGTCGTCGGGTTACGCCACATTTTAATGACAACGTTTGTCTTTATTTATTTGAAATGTACCAAAATGTGGGCTGTTCAGGAGAATACAGCCTGACGGAGGGTTATTGGGTACATTCTCCTTGTTCTGAACCATCTTGTGACGCATTAAAAAAACCTGCCTGGGCCCGCTTTACACTGTGAAAATAAACTGCGACTGCAAACGCCACGGTAACCAGTATCCACGATGTAAACACCCAAGCAGTTGTACATATACATTCGTAAAAAGCCCAATTTGCAGCATGACACCGTGGCGGAACGAACGTCTCATCTATTTCATCCGCAGCTCCCTCAGTATATCCAGCGGGGTTATTAGTGGGAACTACAACTACAGCAAAACATGAGGTAACCCGCCCAAAATAGCACTACGTCTAAATGAGCAGATATCGCAGTTCTCCGTGAGGCGGATTCTCACTCGCCATTAGAGATGTATTGTTTCCCACACATCTCTCCTGTGCAGCCTCAAGATGAAACGCTGTGCAAAAGGTGCCATGAGAATGTCAGGGGAGATTAATCACACTTATCGGTGATCTGTGGTGGCATCCCGAAACCGGGTCACCGGTGTGCGTAAAAAAAAAAAAGATGACTGCGGCGCTGAAATAGTCCAGCTCGCTCCCACGGTGAAGAAACGACCCACAAACATGGTGAGAGAAGGCAGAGAGCGAGCACATCGGCAGCTGCTGTTGAATCACAGGACGGAGCGACTGGGTTTCATGATGAGGAGATGATTTTTTTGGGTTGATGA
This sequence comes from Pseudoliparis swirei, assembly GCF_029220125.1. Taxonomy (NCBI): domain Eukaryota; kingdom Metazoa; phylum Chordata; class Actinopteri; order Perciformes; family Liparidae; genus Pseudoliparis; species Pseudoliparis swirei. Next base: position 24,784,827 of record NC_079405.1, on the reverse strand, counting down.
TTAATGTCTGTGTCAGTGTGTGTGTGTGTGTGTTATCGTGGAAGAAACTGCCGTGGTTAACCTCAGTCATTTCTGTTCATCCTGTAGCTTTTCCAGACGGAACCTAAATAAACACATGGGAATAATCTGTGTTTCTATTTTCCAGTTGTTTTCAACTTGCTCACAAATGCTCTCCCTTCCTCACCTTGATTCCTATTTGTGATGGTGCACATAAGTCAGAGGTCAGAGGTCAGAGGAGAAAGTCGCCCTGTTCCGGGACTTCTGGCTTTGTCTCCAGGCTTCTTAACTTTTCAGAGAACAGAGTTCTGTCTCAAAGTTGAGCAGCTCAGGCCAAGGATTTTCCTTAACCTCTTTTGAGAAATGGACCGCGGGGTGAATTCATAAAAGAGCAGTCTGTTGGACAATTTGTCTTTTGACAGGAGGGAACATTGGAAGCCACCAGAGGGTGGTCGCCGGTGAGTGGCACAGGCCTGCCCGGGGCGGTACCTGCAGGCCATTCTTCCTCATGATTTGTCCTGGATGTGGAGAGGAGGGAGCGGCGGCGGCGGCGGCGGCGGTGGGCGGCCGGCGGCAGCGGGCCGCCATCTGGCCCCGGCCGGGGGAATTGGGTGGCGGGCGCGCGTTCGATGTCAGTACAGCTCCATCAGGGCTGTTTGCGAACAGATGTTCTGTGGTGTGTTCGCTCCAGCACGGCTCAGGAGGGAAGACGTGTCTATCGGTGGCTGCAGGCTTTCGGGGGGGAGCGGCCGACTCTGACCTTGAGGCTGCCGCGTGTCGATCCCTGTCTCCTAAAGCCCGGCGAGACTACCGAACACTGCCCCGGCGTAGTTAGCAAATGGACCAAATTCAAGACATTTAATTTCTGATATCAGCTTATTAAAGTGGCTGCTCGGGAAAAGTTACAATCCCGATGGATTGTCAGCGATCTCCGTAGAAGATCAACCATCTAGCACCAGTCAGGATTTTTCTTTTTTTTCAGCCAGGGATCCATTTCTTTCTTAGCATGTGCTATGCTTCCTCATGAGCAGAGGACAGTGTTAAACGCAAGGACAAGAGTATCCTCTGTCTCCATCATCCGGATCTCGGCAATCAATAAGCGTTTAATCTGTCAATTATATGGCTCTAATTTAACAGCCTGCAGGTCGAGCTATATCTCCGAGCACTTCCCCATGAAAATACAGGCTATAGGAAATTTATCTTTTGGAAAAATGTCAGTGCAGGAAAATGTAAGTTTCTTAAATGAAGCGGGGAGGCGGGGGGGGCGGGTCCAAAACACGTCGTCCACGTTGTGGAGATAGGGTGGACGGAGCGGAAAGCGGCGGTTTAAAGGGGGGAAAGGGGTTAAAGAGAAGATTACGTACAGCGAGTCTGGAGAGATCGCTGCTTGTAGTTAACGGAATCTCAGCGAGGACGTGCCTCATGGTAGCGCTGATCCGCAGAGAGGCTCTTTAATCGGACGATTGGAGCGAGGGGAGAGAAGAAAAGGACCTCGTGGTCTCGATAGCGAAGGGAATATTTGAACATTCCCGAAAGGGATTCCTTTGGAAAAGATCTGAGACGGCAGCCGCATTGGTACAGACAGTGAGCTTCTTTATTGTATATTTTATATTGCTGTATGCGTCACATAAACCGTTTTCTGATTTTCTTCTCAGTGTCCATGGTCAACAATTCAAGGAGACATTTTCTCTTATTATTTATTTAATAAATATTCCTTCCATCTCACTGGCATAAGACTACAAAACCAAACAAAGCTTCATTATTTCTTTCTTCGTTCGCGAACATGTTATTTATGCGCAGTTATTTCAGAAGGCTCTGCTGATGTTTAACTCATAAGGAACACAAAATAAGGAACCCATAATAACAGTAGAGTTGACTGGAGACCCGGCTGGTAATTGCCGTTGTCAATATTTGAAGTGTTATGGACACACGGCGTTGAGAGTGCAGTCCAGCTTTCACCTATAAAAACCAACATCTGTTGAAGCATACATTAAGTTTAAAAATAACTGCACAGAGATCACCGGGTAAAGTACAGTCAGCCAGATGTCGTTTTAAAAGTGCCAGATGGAACAATGAAAGTGGGATTGGAAATTAGAAGGCACTGTGAAAGGTCAGATCAATTAAGAGAGCGGCGTTGGCTGCCATATGACAATTATGGCAAGTTTAAAGCACTTGAGCTGGCGCTGCCGGCGGAGTGAGTGGCTGTCGCGGGGAGGAACTTTCTCGGGGGGCATGGGGGACACACATGCTGGACGGGGGAGCTTCCTGGACTGAAGTGCATTTACACCAGGTCAAGGTTAATGACCTGCTCAGATAAACCCGATAGAACGCCTCGCAGCGCTGCTCACGACCTTTGTCCGTCAGTATTAAGGAGCCAATAAATTACAGCCAGTGACTTTAAGTGACATTGAAATTTACTCTGCTCTAATGAGAGAGAGAGAGAGAGAGAGAGAGAGAGAGAGAGAGAGAGCAGAGATGGGAGGCAGCAAAGGAAGGAGAGAGAGAGAGCGACAGCAGAGATGGAAGGAGAGAGAGAGATAAAGAGACAGCAGAGACGGAAGGAGAGAGCAGAGATGGGAGACAGCGAAAGAAAGGAGAGAGAGAGAGCGACAGCAGAGAAGGAAGGAGAGAGAGACAGCAGAGATGGAAGGAGAGAAAGAAGGAGAGAGAGAGAGACAGCAGAGATGGAAGGAGAGAGAGAGACATTAGAGATGGAAGGATAGAGAGAGACAGCAGAGATTCAAGGAGGGAGAGAGAGAGACAGCAGAGATGGAAGGAGAGCATGACAGCAGAGATGGAAGGAGAGAGAGAGACAGCAGAGATTCAAGGAGGGAGAGAGAGAGAGACAGCAGAGATTCAAGGAGGGAGAGAGATAGACAGCAGAGATTCAAGGAGGGAGAGAGAGAGACAGCAGAGATGGAAGGATAGAGAGAGACAGCAGAGATGGAAGGATAGAGAGAGACAGCAGAGATGGAAGGAGAGCATGACAGCAGAGATGGAAGGAGAGCATGACAGCAGAGATGGAAGGATAGAGAGAGACAGCAAAGATGGAAGGAGAGAGAGAGACAGCAGAGATCCAAGGAGGGAGAGAAAGAGACAGCAGAGATGGAAGGAGAGAGAGGGAGGGAGAGAGAGATGCATTTATGAGAAAGGGATGCAGTTAATCTGAAGGTTTGGATGCAGAAATAAATCATATATTTTCTAAACATTTTTCCAGGTCATTAAAAACCTAAATGTCCCCTCGTGTCACTCATGATTCCATTGTAGAAAATAAATAAACCCCCCCCCCCCCCCCCACTGCTCCGACCCTCTATTTAATGCCATGAAATCGACACCGGGAGTCTCCGCTGTCCCAGATGGTTTCCAGCTCCCCTCAACACACATGAGTGCGCACGAACCACAAGGGGGCAATATTTGCATTGTTTGTCTGCATCCTCCCCGGGCACACACACACACACACACACACACACACACACACACACACACACACATACACACACACACACACACGCACACGCACACACTGATTTACATTTATGTTTTGCATTTGCACATTGGGAATGGAGCACAGTTTAGCCGTTCATTTACATTGCAACACGTTAAACAGAAGCCACGATAAGCTGTTTTCCTGAAGCGACAACCGCTCACACCGTCTGACTACAGGACCACGGGCTCTTTATGATACTATTCACACAGGCAGTAATACTTTACAGACTAAAGCAGCCGCATTTCTTTTATACCCAGTGCTTATCTGTACTTCTGGAAATCCTCCCCACTGTTGTCTGGCCCTGCGACCTTTGAATTTTGGATTAACAAGACATTGTTCGACGTGGTCGAGCGTGCCGTGGTACGCTGAGAGGCGGGAGATCTTCTTCCAACACTTAAACACTCTTGAACAAGACCATTTAGGGATTTCTCACACAATTTGTTCAGTTGATTGTTCCAAAGTTCTGCTGTAAGCACTTTTCGGAGCAGGCAAACGGAATTATTCATCGCATTAGCGATAACATAAATGCAGCGACGACATAATTTAATGCACCCCGTGAAGATTACCTTTATTTACTCGTGAAAAAAAGAATACATTGAACTCCTTTTCTTTCTCGAGCAAAACGATTTCTTTTGAACTGTGTCCCCGCCACACTGAGAAGGATATATGTTAGGTCTGCTAATATCTCCATTTGAATGTCCTTAAAATACCGTTTTAATTATAGATAAGACCCAACCTGAGATGGAGTCACATCCACGGCTGTGGCTTCACTCACAGCATGTTGTTAGCGCAGAGATCGATAAGTCGATAAGACGGTAAAAAAAAGAAATTTTTTTCAAGCGCACTCGCACACCTGTTTACTGTACTAATAATAAAGTCTCTGGCTTTGTGACTGCACTTTTGTCTTTTTCCTCGAGGACAGCGGTCTGAGTTGAAACTTGCAGCAGGTGCATCACCTCCAGCTCTGTATGCATCAACTGTAACTGTGCACCGGGCTCTGCGCCTGGTGGTCTGTCTCCATCGATTGTTGGGCCACTCTGCAGGAATGTGGGAATTAATTAGACAATTTGTATAATGGACTTAGGCACATAAAGACATGCGGGGCTCGACAGAGTGGCGGCATCCCCATTGTCCTTGAGGAACTCTCATCCAGATGTTCAAACGGATTGGAGGCTGACCTCTCACCCGCTCCTAATTATCATCTGAATGACAACATGGCCCGGATCAATAGTTCCAAGTCGCGGTTTTGGAGATCACAGATAAGACGCCACCTCGATGTCAGTGAGAGAAGAATGCTAATGTAATTAATGTTCAATAATCCTCGGGCAGAAAGATCTAAGTGTGGATATTAATGCCAGATATTTACTCCAAACAAGCAGACAGGCAGAATGCTGGAGAGAAAGTGTGAAGCAGAGGAGACTTCCTGTTGAGAGAGAACTCATGATGAGGTCAATGGGAGTCTTTAGAGCCGTGTCGGACTCCCCCATTGACTCCCTGTGCTGTAGGTGTGTGTGTGTTTGTGTGTGTGTGTGTGTGTGTGTGTGTGTGTGTGTGTGTGTTTGCGCTGCTGTAGATGCACACTGCAGGCAACTCTGCTGTCATCTCGGATACAACATGACTCATATTGTATGTTCTCTGAGGATATATCTAGCTCTAATATACAGGACTGTCTCAGAAAATTAGAATATTGTGATGAAGTTCTTTATTTTCTGTAATGCAATTCAAAAAACAAAAATGTCATGCATTCTGGATTCATTACAAATCAACTGAAATATTGCAAGCCTTTTATTCTTTTAATATTGCTGATTATGGCTTACAGCTTAAGAAAACTCAAATATCCTATCTCTAAATATTAGAATATCATGAAAAAGTATACTAGTAGGGTATTAAACAAATCACTTGAATTGTCTAATTAACTCGAAACACCTGCAAGGGTTTCCTGAGCCTTGACAAACACTCAGCTGTTATAAATCTTTTTTTTTACTTGGTCTGAGGAGATATTAAAATTTTATGAGATAGGATTTTAGAGTTTTCTTAAGCTGTAAGCCATAATCAGCAATATTAAAAGAATAAAAGGCTTGCAATATTTCAGTTGATTTGTAATGAATCCAGAATGCATGACATTTTTGTTTTTTTAATTGCATTACAGAAAATAAAGAACTTTATCACAATATTCTAATTTTCTGAGACAGTCCTGTATATAAATAAATATATAAATTATATATTATATATATAATATATATATATATATATATTATATATTATATATTATATATATATATTATATATATAATATATATATAATATGTATATATTAACCATCCAATATCCAGTTTATTTCTGTTCCTTCCATTAAAGGAGCTTTAAAAGTGGAAAAGTCCAAACTGTCTGTAGGATTTTCCCACCCAGTTATGCAATTCTTGTACGTAAGCATAATTTCGCAACTTCATTTTTGGATGCCACTACATTTGAAAAGAAATTGATTGTGCTTTTTAATCCAAATTTCTTTTTCCCCCTAGATCTATATGATTACTTTTCAAAAGAAGATTCGATGTACAAAAACATTACAATCATCTTATAAAATATGATGATGTGTTATTGGTTCAACTACCCGTATAGAAAGGAGGTACAAGCGCTTCCACTTTGCATTAAAATGCTGATTTTAACGATGCAACAGTAATGATAATCCAATCATATAATATATGATAATACGCCACTCACAGGCGGCACTAAATGTACTTGTGACTGCTGCAGCTTGATATTTACTGTCCAGACGTGAGCGGGGTAGTTCTGTTCATCTATTTTCCCAAAATGTCAAACTTTATTTTGAAACAGCAAGGATTTTAAACTGTACTTTCAGCAAAATATATATATTCACACAAGATAAAATATCCCTCGAGGTGTCCTTAAATTCCAGACCAGATTCTCCTCACGACAGTGACCTCCTGATGACACCCGCAGCCTCCTCGGCCCCGCCTCCCTCCATCTTCGACGAGTGTACTTTTGTATTTTATTTTTCACACCGACCCAGCCGCTCACTTTCCACACATCACAACTCTGACTGATTAACTTAATTTTTTTCTTCTTCTTACCTTCTAAAACCTCTGCTCACAACAACACTCCCCACTGAGGCAATAGCAATTTCTCTGAGAAGTTGCCCTCCTTATGATTCAAAAATCATAAACGCAGCGTGCGTCAATGACGATCTCATCTCAGATTATTTATTTTTTTCTCGCAGAGAAGAATGAAAAAGAGGTTGCGGGGAAATAGATGCCCAATTAAAGAAATTGTTATTGTGAAATAGCACCGGATCTCATCGGGATTTTTGCTCCGGTAACTATCCCATTCCGTCTTAAATGATCTATATGAGCAGTGAAGGGAGGAGGGAAGGGTTATGTTTATATGTGTGTGGGAGGGTGTGTTCGTTACAAGATGAAGAGAGATGGAGCAATGCAATTTATTCCTTAAGCGAGGTAAAGGCCATATTGCCTACCATTAACAGAGCATAACGTCGGCACGGGCTGATAATTAAGTAATCCATGAGAGCATGAGCAATATGGGACAATCACCAACATCCTCTGCTTGCTTTGCCACATCAAGCCACTCGCCGCTTTTTTTTCATTCTTTTTTCTTTCGCCGCTTTTTTTCTTCTTCTTTTCCCGCCAACATCATTTCAGATTACGCTGGAACATATTATTGCACTGTGATTTGAAACTGCTGCTGTAGAGAAAAATGTTCTGCTCGCAGCTCCAAACTAATGATTCCGGTGAGATGAACTCATTTCAGAGACGCGTGTGTCGCCTGTCACGCTATCCTTTTTGTCTGATTCGCTCTCATTGCACAAACTTTCGGTTAATATTTGATTTGATGGAGGAAAAGTTGCTTTTTAAATTTTTTTTTTTTAATTGTTGACATTTGTGGTCTGATGAATTGTATTTTTTTTAAGCGCTGACCTCATGCGCGATACATAAAGAAGGAAACTTAATTTAAATGTAATTCTATATTTTGGTTTGGAAACAATTCCTGGTCATGCGTGCGCTGAAGTCATATAGATATTTTCGAGGGGGTATTTTATTCAAACATGCAGAGGTAATCACCACAGACCAGATGAAACCTTTAGATGTTTCACAAACTCCCATAAGCTGATTTCCCTATGTCGAATGTTTTTAAAACATTTTAATATCATTCATACTTTTTTTTCTTTTTCTTTTTTTTTTTACTAAAAAAGGGAAGTTTCTTTATTTTAAAATAGACATAATTGTTGCAAATATTAAGTGCAAATAGCTTAAAATATATATATATATTTTTTAATGGAATTTCAGAAAGAACTGGGTAACACGAGCACGAAACTACTCGTAACCCATCTGATCAGAACTCTACGTACTAAAGGTGTAGAGCAGGTGGTGTAGAGATGCACGTATACGTGTGTCATGTCACTCTTTGTAAGCAGATGTACAGACTGATCAAATAAACAACTAAATAAATCAGCTTCAGCATGTAAACCCCGCCAAAGTAAAAGCAGCAGGATGACAAAATCTCTCATTTACACCGTCAACCGCTTTATTGTTATACAAAAATGAAAAATCCATTACATGTCTGTTCCTTCACGTAAATAAACATACAGTGGTGGAAAAAGGATTGTGGGAGGGAAAGCGTTTGTTTCTCTACGAACCCCGTGGCATGCTGGGTGAGCGTTTAACAAGCAAAAATAAATCTTGTGCCGTGATTTTCAAATTGTTTGACACTCAAAGGGAAATTTGAACCACCTGGAAGTGACAATAAACAAAAACCCTCGAGACTGACCACGTCTTTATTTTCGTATATTCGGCCTTGTATTCGTCAGCATGGAACTTTTGTCTTTGGCCACGTGCTCCAGCGTCACATGACCATGACGGCGGTAAGATGTTCCTGAGTTTGTGTGCTGTGTGCTAGAAGAAGAATAAAAGGAGATGTTGTACACAAAAGACATCATTTGTATTTTATATTCATATGATATCATTTAAATGGGACGGTGTTATAGTCTGGCGTTTACTCCGCCACGCTTCGTGTCATTCTTTGCGCCCGGGTCCTCTGTGTAGCTGTTTTCCTCTTCCCCTCGCAGATGAATGGACAACATCTCGCCGCGCATGTCATCATCATGTTGGTCCGGTCGCCACTGAAATATTTATCCAGATTGCAATTTACAACAATTTCCGACAGCAGTCCGTATCGTCCGTCTGCTGCTCGTCCAAATGCATTTTCATTGTTTCTTAAAATAAATTGAATCATGGGAGGTTTAGGACAAGACTCTTCCATTTCTCTCTCTCTCCCTCTCCCTCCCTCTCTCCCTCTCTCTCTCTCTCTCCTTCTCCCTCTCTTCCCTGTCTCTCTCTCTCCCTCTCCTTCTCCCTCTCCCTCTCCTTCTCCCTCCTTCTCCCTCTCCCTCTCTCTCTCTCTCTCCCTCTCCTTCTCCCTCCTTCTCCCTCTCTTCCCTCTCTCTCTCCCTCTCCCTTTCTCTCTCTCCCCACTCACCCCCTCCCTCCCTCTCCCCCTCTCTCTCTCACTCTCTCTCTCTCTCTCCTCTTCCTCTCTCTCCCTACCTCTCCCTTTCTCTCTCTCCCTCTCCCCCTCTCTCTCTCTCCCCCTCTCTCTCTCCCCCTCTCTCCCTTTCTCTCTCTCCCTCTCCCTCCCTCGTCCTCTCTCTCCCTTTCTCTCTCTCCCTCTCCCCCTCTCTATCCCCCTCTCTCTCTCTCCCTCTCCCCCTCTCTCCCTTTCTCTCTCTCCCTCTCCCCCTCTCTCTCTCCCTCTCCCTCCCTCTTCCTCACTCTCCCTTTCTCTCTCTCCCCCTCTCTCTCTCTCCCTCTCCCCCTCTCTCCCTCCCTCTCTCTTTATCCCTCCCTCTCCCTTTCCCTCTCCCTCTCCCTATCTCTCTCTCCCTCCCTAACAAACGGTAACATTTTAATTCTTTGCTTTCATCCCTCAAGACCGAAAGTAAAATTTCATGATCACCTCTCTGCCAGAGCCGCGTTTAATAATTCCCAATTATGCAGCCAGGCACCTCGTCCACAGCGTGAGCCTCACCACGCCGCCTGAGCAGCCGCCGCCGCGCCGTGTGTGTTCAGTCACCTTGATATCATCGATGAGCATGTTCCCCCATCTTAGCAGGTTACACCGGCCCGGGCCCCACGCACATGTTTTAATAATACAGCATGGTATTGTCCAGGAGGGAGTTTACCGCTCCGGCTTTTTTTCTCCAATTTGTTACGCAGTTTACCCAAACATGGAGCGTGCAGCGTTTCAGGGCCTGCGTGTGGCGGACGCACCGCCGCACAGGGACGACTTGCACTTTATTGAAAAAAAGAGGAGTGAAAAAACGCACTCCTGAAACAAGAGGAGTGAAAGTGTCTGTATTTACACGATGTTCCACTCCACTCACCTACCTGCACATTGATTTATGAACAGACTTCATGAAGAACTGGGAAAATGATTGGCGTTCAAGCAGGTGTATTTTTTATATAACCTTATACAACCCCATGTATGGGTTTCTTTGACAGCCCTGTTCATAGAGGATATACGCAGGTATTGCAGGTATTCTTCATGTCGATATGACGAGAGCATGATTCACGTACATTCTTGAGGGGTGTCAGTTGGGTCGCTTTGCCCTCAGGAGCAGCTAAAGTCATAAATCTGAGTGTCTATCAATAGTCTGCATGAGTTTCAGAGGACACGTTCAGATCCTTTACTGCAGTAAAAACAGCAATGCGCAATAAATATACTCGGGTTAAAGTCAAAGTCCTGCTTTAAAAATTACAAATATTATGAGCAAAATATACTTAAAACGTGCAATGTGTAATATCTGGCCGTAATTTTTGTTTAACCCCCTTTGCCTTATTTTTATTTTATTTTGACCCGATCCACCTTTAGCTTTCCCCGCTAATTGAATGTTTAATGTAATGTGTAATGTCGGTGTTCTTCTCAACAAACAAAACAAACAAAAAACAAGTAAACACAAAAAAAAAAAAATTCTAATAATTTTATTAATTTTTTTTTTTTTTTAATTCAAATTGAACCCAAAGCAAAATAAAAAATATAAAATAAAAAATATAAAGAGGAGGAAACATGACAAAGATTCAAAAAAATGAAAAAAAAGGGGAGGGTGTAATATTGATTCGGGTCAAAATGACCCTAAGGCAACACAAGGGTTAAAACATGTTTTTTTAAATTATGTTGTAGAGATTAATGTTAAATTATGTCTCTAAAATATATCTACTGCACACTAATCAGCTAGCCCAACTCTGTCTTGACTAGTAATACCATTCCTACCTGGAGAGGGCGATAGTGAGTCACTTTCTAGCCTGGCCAGAGTCCGATATGACAAGGCGGAGGTACGTTTAGATTCTTTAACTAAAATCTAAAATGCACGTAAATTAAATAAAAGACTCATGTTTTCAAGACGGACCTTCAGTTAGCAGCTAGCTCGAATTCAGCCGGTGAAAACCCCCGGGTCCTTTTTTTAAATGAAGACTAACTTTAAGATGTGTGGACCGAGAAGGAGGTGAAATGCTGCCCCCAATTTCTTTGGACCACGTGGGCAGAATCAGAAATAAAACCACTCAATGCCGTTTTACTACTTTGTTATACTACTACATATGATATTACTATTGTATTATATTAAAGATGCATTAATGTGTAAGAATCATTTTACTCCGTTGGTCAAGCTGCATTATATTTTAGAATCTAATTTGATATTTTATAAGAAAATCTTGTTTTGTAAAGTTACAAATGAAGTAAAATATACACTGTTTACCTCTGAAATGTAGAGTAGAAGTATAATGTGGCATCGAATAGAAGTAAAGCACCATCAATGCGTACTTTAAAAGAACTCAGTCTTTGTTTTTTTTGGGATGTTCTGCTTTTTTAAACGTCACATCAGCATAAAATCGGACTTTGATCTGCAGCTTTCATGCCGACACAAACCCTGAAATCATCTGAGCCGCACAGAGAATTTCACAAGATGACCGAACAACAGGAGCGAGTGAAGACATTTCAATTCCAAACGAAGATAACAGGCATTACTGGAACAGCGTGTGTTGCAATAAGACATCCAGTAATAATAAGTCAGTGACCAAAGAAGCAGCTGAACTCATTAACTCACTCTGGTTCACACTGGAGGAAGTTTTTCTGCTGTCGTGTTTGAAGATGTTTTTCTTTGCTCGCTGTGTCGTCTGCGTTTCCTTCCTGCTCTTTGTTCCTCCCGCTAAACATCTCTCTAAGTCACCCCCGGGTGCAGCTCCCGCCCTCCAGCAGTGCTTCATATCAGCGTTTGTTTTGTGATGCCACATTTACGACAGCGGTTTGTGGTTTTGCTGTTTTTTTTCCGTTGCTGTGGCTGAACACTATAGCCGAACGCCGACACGTCAGCCGGGCCTTTTCTTGCTCTTCCAAATGAATGCCATGCTTAGTCTTAATGCATGAGTCCTAATGAATGGGGAGTGCGTGCAGTGAGAGAGGGATGGAGGTGGGAGAGATAATAAAAAACACCCACCTGGACACCCACTCAAGCGCACACACACACAGTGAAGCTATTCAGGAATGAAAATATATCTCGCCGTGACCGGTGAGTTATGACACAATACAGTATTTTTCGAAGCTTTCCCTCTTTCTTTCTTTCTTTCTTTTTTTCTTCTTTTTTTTGCATGTCACCTTTAATACCCTCTCCCTCTCCATATAGAAGCAAGCTCCAAAATTAGTGATTGCAGGTTACGTGGAGGTCAAAAGTGTGATCAGAACCATGTGTTCCCAACATTATGTGTACATTTTTCCCGTCAGACCTCGTGGAAATCAACCCCCCCCCCCTCAATAATTTAAGGTTCTGAACACTCGCATGGCACAAAAAAAGACACGAAGGGCAACGTTCGCTCAGGCGCAGAAAAAGTATTGTTCGCCGAGTAAAACGCGCCCGAGGGGGCACAACTCTGCAACTTTGTTTTTGATCTACTTTTGAAGAAGTTGCACATCTCCCTCCTCCATCATTTACCGCGTCTGTGTTTCTCGTGATCTTTATTTTTCTAATATCGCTTGTCGAAACCTAATTCTTCTTCATATTAAGCAGCGGGGATTTGATGACATTTTTGATTTAGGATGTAATTTCATTCACGTTTCCGGGGAAAATATCAGAAACATAAAATTGTTATTTGTCGGAGAGGCGCAGCAGCTCTCAGTGTGTGTGTGTGGGTGTGTGTGTGTGTGGGTGTGACTTTCAGCTTGAAACAAGTAAATGCTTGTGTGTGTGTATGAGGTCATGGGTGTGTGCGTGTGCATGTGCCTAGGTCTGTGTATGTGTGTATCTGTGACTTCCAGCTTGAAACAAGTAAATTATTTTGTGTGTGTGCATGAGGTCATGGGTGTGTGCACGTGCGTGTGCCTAGGTGTGTGTATATGTGTGTGTGTGTGTGTCAGTGTGTGTGACTTTCAGCTTGAAACAAGTAAATGCTTGTGTGTGTGCATGAGGTCAAGGGTGTGTGCGCGTGCATGTGCCTAGGTGTGTGTGTGTGTGTGTGTGACTTTCAGCTTGAAACAAGTAAATGCTTTTGTGTGTGTGCATGAGGCCACGGGTGTGTGCGCATGCATGTGCCTAGGTGTGTGTATATGTGTGTGTTTGTGTGTGTCAGTGTGTGTGACTTTCAACTTGAAACAAGTAAATGCTTTTGTGTGTGTGCATATAGGGTCAAGTGTGTGTGCGCGTGCGTGTGCCTAGGTGTGTGTGTGGAGGGTGTATGTGTGTGTGTGTGTGTGTGTGTGTGCGTGTGTGTGTGTGTGCGCGTGCAGTGCCTATTGCTCCTTCTTGTGTACCGGTGTGTCCGGTGTCTCTCCTCATATGCTGCTGTGTACTGTGAGCGGGTCAACTTGCAGCACAACTCTGGAGGGAATGTGTGTGTGTGTGTGTGTGTGTGTGGGGGGTCTCCCTTGCCCATTGTCTGTCCACAGAGCCTGCGGAGAGAGCCCGCTGCTTTCGGGGGCACCACCGCCAGCCCCTAATATGGCAAATGAATGCATGAGCGAATACAAGGGTGAATAACTGAATGAATAACCAAAGACAATTTACATAATTGCACGTAGGGTGTGTGTATTTTCTAGCATTTGAGCGTCTATTTGCATATTCGCACTCTATAGAAATTATTCAGTCAATACTGTAGATCCATCATGTAAATACAACTCCTTTGAATTGACGGCGAAAAAAGGGGGGAGAAAAAAAAGGAACGCAAACCATAATAACGTTAATGATGTTTCGTGCCCTGAGGGAAGATCTCCTCCCAGCCTCCAGAGCAACTGCTGTCGGAATATGTGATCCCAAAAAATTCAGTTATGACATGTTTGCTAAGCAGGTAAATACCAAACTGTGTGTTCCATGCTCTTGTTCTTCTGAGCCCGCAGCGGTGATCTGAGCTCTGAGTCGACCATCCATTTCCAATGTCGAGGGGTCTTTGTTGCACACGTGTGATCACAGTTTGAAGAAACTACCCCGCAAATCGTTCGCCGCCGCCGCCGCCTCATCGCTTCCCTTGAAGTGCTGTTTTCCCTCGCGTCACCCTCCTCCGTGATCAAGATAGACAAGATGCTCATGCATGCCAGCATCTTTTTTTCCTTTATTTCCTTTTGTAGGTTAAAAAAAGAAAATCGACCCCGCTATCACTCCGCATTCCTTTTGTTGTTGTTTTAGGCGGGAAGAGAGGCCGCTGAACCTTCACAGCGCTCGCCTGAGAATGAATGCAGTTTTTTGGTTTGTGGTGGAGGAGAGCATGCAGGGGGTTGACGTGAAGGGAGTGGCAGATGAAGCGGGAGATTGGGGGGGTGCATTGTGTGTGTGTGTGTGTGTGTGTGTGTGTTGACCTGCGTACCCTTCACCTTTTGTCTCACTGTGTGGTGCTGATGTGAGTGCGGGAGGAGGACATGTGAAGAGCCAAACTCAGGCCAGTGGAGTGGCACCCCTGCCTGGGTTTTTGCAACCCCCCACTCTCTCTCTCTCTCTCTCTCTCTCTCTCTCTCTCACTTTCACTCCGTCTTCCCGCCCCGCAGCTACAAAACACATATTTTTCTCCGTCAGGATGAGGTTCAGAGCAGAGGGCAGCCAAACGCACGTGAGTATGTACGGTAGTTGTGTTTGACCAGGTCATCAGTCACATGAAGAACGCCTCCCTCAATCATCTCATATTGCCGCTCTCACAATTCGGGCCTTTATGGCTCTTTTTGCTTGTCACACTTAAAATTTCTCTTGTTTGTCAGCCATAATTCAGCATCTCATGAATAAGTCATGAGAATAACCGCTTTCATTTAAAGGCTTTAACCTGTGCAAAATCCTCGTTGGCTGACTTGGCAGTAGCACACACACACACATGTACACACACACACACACACACACACATGCATGCACATACTGTGTGGGTGCTCCGGGCATGAAGCGTGTAGCTGTGGTAGATTTGCAGCCCTCCGTCCACAAACGGGGAGGAATGTAAATGAGATGGCCTGCAGTCCTGAGAGGGGGGGGGGGGGGGGGTTGGGCCGCTGATCACTGTCCACCACATTAAGCACCACTCGTTCCCTCCCGCTCACATGCACAATCATCTCATCGTTTGCAAAGCAGGAGCCCTCTCAGTGTGAAAAACAACAACAGCCGCGCTAATGAAACACTCGCTTTTAATGTGCTTGTGAGTAACGTGAAGATGGAAAGATGTTTTGTATTTATTTTTTTAACCAAATGAAATATCATCAAAGCGGAGAGTCCCTCGACGTGAACAAGCGGCGCGGTGCCGGTTACGGTGGCGTTGTGCACTGTTGCTGGTCTGAGGACGAGTCAGGTTTGTTACAGGGTTTTTTTTCATTTTCATAAATGTTGTACTTGTTTTTGGTCGATGTGGGAACACTCACAAAGAGCCAGACGGGGTCAAACCATGCAGAAGTTTAGCCAGATAATCAAGGAAACCTCAGCTCCGATAAATGTGTTCAGTCAAGGGCGGGTTTTTCCCCCTCTGTACTGATATGGATGATTTCAATGGACAGATATGGTTATATGGATGTTTCCAATGAGCAGATATAGTTATATGGATGTTTCCATTGGACAGATATGGTTATATGGATGTTTCCAATGAGCAGATATAGTTATATGGATGTTTCCATTGGACAGATATGGTTATATGGATGTTTCCAATAGACAGATATGGTTATATGGATGTTTCCAATGGGCGGATATAGTTATATGGATGTTTCCAATGGGCAGATATGGTGATATGGATGTTTCCATTGGACAGATATGGTTATATGGATGTTTCCAATGGGCAGATATAGTTATATGGATGTTTCCAATGGGCAGATATGGTTATATGGATGTTTCCGATGGGCAGATATAGTTATATGGATGTTTCCAATGGGCAGATATGGTTATATGGATGTTTCCATTGGACAGATATGGTTATATGGATGTTTCCAATGGGCAGATATAGTTATATGGATGTTTCCAATGGGCAGATATGGTTATATGGATGTTTCCATTGGACAGATATGGTTATATGGATGTTTCCAATGGGCAGATATAGTTATATGGATGTTTCCAATGGGCAGATATGGTTATATGGATGTTTCCATTGGACAGATATGGTTATATGGATGTTTCCAATGGGCAGATATAGTTATATGGATGTTTCCAATGGGCAGATATGGTGATATGGATGTTTTCAATGGACAGATATATGGATGTTTCCATTGGACAGATATGGTTATATGGATGTTTCCAATGGGCAGATGTGGTTATATGGATGTTTCCAATGGGCAGATGTGGTTTTTGGATGTTTCCAATGGGCAGATATATGGATGTTTCCAATGAGCAGATATGGTTATATGGATGTTTCCAATAGACAGTTATGGTTATACTCTTTCCAACTCTCTCTGATGGTGAACTGCTGAATAGTGACTTTGACACCGGAGACCGGGGTTCATGTCCTTCGTCCTGCATGTGGTTAAACTGAAGCATCAAAAGGACTTAAAGCCAATAGTAATAGCATAAAGACTGGAAGCAAAGGGAAACTGCAGCAAGCTCACTGATTGGTTCATTTTTGTGTAAACAAAATCAAGATTCTTGCCAGACAAGGTAGCGTCCTGCAATCTCACTGTGACATACAGTTAGGCTAACAGGTGTCTGGCTGTATAGCTTGATATTTAAAGGTCAGATATGAGCGTGGTGTGGATCTTCTGATCTAGCTCTAGAGCAAGAGAGCGAAAAAAGCACATTCACCGAAAAAAAAGTATTTAACCTTTAACCCTTTATGGGACACTCATTGAAATACTTTGAAATTCAAAATGTCAACACAACAGTGCTATTGGAGGACATACCAATGCTGTTTTACTGTTGTGACATTAAAATAAACAAATATTGTTTTTAGGTAGAAAATCAACATCAACAAAGTTTCCATATTTGGTTCCTTGTCCGTTTGTGGTAAAATAAGTTACCATATTTGGTTCCCTGTCCGTTTATGGTCAAATAAAATAAGTTACCATATATGGTTCCTCGGCCGATAAAGGGCTTTAGTTGCTTCAAGCGGACATTTTGGGACATAGGAAACCAAATAATAAATGTTAAATCAGTGAATGTTTTCTGTGAATATTTAGCAAATTTGCGGATGACGTTTATTAAAATAAGTTCTTTAAATGCCATTTGGGAAGCATCGCAATTCTCTCAGAGCCTTCATCGATGCTGAAGAATAGTGCGCAGGATTGTTATCCTCTAAGGAGACAACAACCCTGATGAATTATGGAACCATAGCGTATAGATTAATGCTGATAGCAGACACCCCTGTGCTGATCTGTCAATAGAATTGGCTCTCACTCACAGATGAAGTCGATAAGACAACAGAGAGGACTTTGACCCGGCTGAGATCCTTCAGTCGACTCATAATAACTTGACAGATTCGGACGAGACCTCAGACGACATCCACATCCCATATTTATCAGCGACAAATACAGCAAATGCCAACACTTCTTGTGTACTTTACTCATGTTTAGCCTCCCACTCGGCAAACAAAGCGCCCGCCGAGCTTATTTACAGCGAGTTCTGCAACGGTGAACACATTTGTACTCCCCGAACGCTTCATTTATTAAACCGTTGTCGGCGCAATTTGTTCACTTAGCTACATGCCTACCTATTTGTTCCTTTACATGACAGGGTGGCGCTTCCTCCCTTTTCGCATGCTTCCAGCATTCAAATGTGCTGATCGCACAGAGCGCAGCCGGCCGGGGAGAGGAAGGGAAAGGGGAAGGAGAGTAAGCAGACTGCAGTAAACAACGCTTTGGCTCTTTAAATAAAACATTTGTTTGTGATTGAGGCTTCATGATGTGAACAGCATGACCTGTTTTACTGGGAGTCTCCAAACAGCCAGCGCGCCGCCCTGGCAGAAACAGATCCCATCTCTCTACTCGCAGACCCAGGGCCTATTTATATTGCATGAGAACACTTTTTTTTTTGACAAGTTGAGTGATAGATTTGTACAAGGCCCAGATGTTTTTCGTTTTCTGCACAGGCTACTGTCTGAGGGACATAAATTGCTATTAATACAACTTTGAACAATACATGGCAAATGAGTTTTTCCTGTTAACATGGCGTGAGCAGGAGCAAATGGTGCTCGCTGAGGGGCTTCTTGGGAATAGGGGGCACTGTCTGAGTCAACATTGGAGGGACAGCAAGTTGTTCTGTGGAATAACGTGAACACGTGAACAGCTAACGACTGAGAAAACGCACAACGCCACTGACAGAATATGGAATATATATCATCAACGGCCGTTCATTCATCGACTCTCG
The DNA here is from genome assembly GCF_029220125.1 of Pseudoliparis swirei. Taxonomy (NCBI): domain Eukaryota; kingdom Metazoa; phylum Chordata; class Actinopteri; order Perciformes; family Liparidae; genus Pseudoliparis; species Pseudoliparis swirei. The sequence continues at coordinate 24,766,519 of NC_079405.1, read as the reverse complement.
AATTCATGGTTTTCACTTGAAGCAACCTGCAAGTATTTGTTAATGGAGGAGTTTATACTTCATGGATTGAATGTGCAAAATGTACTTACATTAAGGTTAAAGGTATTATTACCTTCACATTGAAAATGCGGAAGGTTATGTTTTGATCGCTGTGTATTTATTTATTTATTTGTATGCGTGTTATTCGCAGAACTCAAAAAGTATTGAACCGAATCGCATGGAATTTGGTGGGATGATTGGTTATTATCCGGGGACCAGTTGATTAGATTTTGGGATCAATCGGGTCAAAGGTCAAGGTCATGAACAGGTCAAATCTTCTTGAATGGCATGAAATTTGGTGGGATGATTGGTTATTATCCGGGGACCATTTGATTAGATTTTGGGATCAATCGGGTCAAAGGTCAAGGTCATGGAAAGGTCAAAATCTTTTTTTTTACCATAGCACGATACATTTGTGTCCAATTGGCATGCAACTAATGCCAAAATGTTCATAATTCAATGCCCAATCTTGTGATATGCGAAGGTATGCGCTCTACCGAGTGCCCATTCTAGTTCTTTATTGATTCGTCAATGACAGAAAGGGAGATACTCAGTAGAAGAAGAATAAAAGATAGAGAAGGATGTTAAGCCCTAACATTTTGATCCTTGCAGAGACATTAGAGCACTTCAACGCACGACGGTTACTTTATAGTCGTTAAGTTCTTAAAAGCAGTTGCGTAATGTCTTCTGTGGCTCTGGTGGAGCTTTTTTACAGCCGGAGAAATGAACCCTCGAGGATTTTATAACAAACAAAAAAACTCCTGCATCACAAACGAGTATGAGGTGTTCATTGGTGGGAGAAGAATTCAGATCTTCTTATTTTTTTTCACAAAAAATAATAAAATATACGACAGTCTAGTAAGTTAAAGTCTATTATATATTCCTGGGTAGTAAATGTGTTTCTTGTTGGGTCTTTTATTATCTTTACCCATTGTAAAACATCAAAATTAGTATTTTTTTGGTGTTATTAATATAAATCTGCAATGCAACTAGTGACTACAATTATTAAATAAAGGTATGTTGGACTAAAAAGTGCAGTATCTGTGCCCAGGTAGCCTATAAAATAGCCGAAAATGGAAATACAAAATAAAAAAAATACACATATATAACTCAATCTCATCCCTTATTTATTATTACATAGTTTTTGTTGGGTTCTCATTAAAGGTTGCAGTCCACACACACACACGCACACTGCATGAGGCGGATTGACAGCAGCACACCAGGATTCCACTGTTGCCTCTCTATCTCCCCTCCACGCATTTCGCCTTTCACTTTGTGCTGAAATAATTAACCGCGTGCATGTTTGAAGGCGGGATTACAGTTGTCTAATTGTAGTGAGCGTTGTCATGGAGACTATCAGGCCATCGGTGAATAAACAGCCTTACTTGGCAGTGTTTGGCTAAAATGGGGCTTTGTGCAGATGTCAGACATAGATTTATGATGGTGAAACAGATTATATTTGGCAGTAAAATCAATAGGCTGACCACTCTGGACGGGCTGCTTATTTTTGATAAACAGCTCTGTGGATGTAACCTGCCCAGAAGCTTGTCTCCTCATCTGTTTGCTCTCAGCGCGTAAATTAATGTCAAAGTTTACTTTCCAAAGCAGCGTGGTTGGGATTTTACTTCAAAGTTGTGCACAAATGTACTCATTACTGCTGTGGGCGCCATGAATATTTAGTGCTTTTCCAAAAAAACATTCACAAAGTAACCAAGTTAGTTTTTTGATAAAGTTACTCAGAGACATGCATGCTTTTTTCCCTTTAGGTAGCATGTTTCAGATATAATAGAAATACCAAGAACGGTTTGAGACATTCATCAAAGGGAATAAAACGGACTAATGCGACGCAGGTTTGGGTATCTTACTCCATGGAAATATCTCATTAAGTTGTCATGAGTAATTGCATCATGCAGAATTTATGGAAATCATTTGCAAACATCTGGAAAATTAGAGACTGGTTTTGTTTCTTTTATTTCAATGACATCCAGAAGTCGAAGAGAAAAAACACTAATGAGAATAACAGTCAGTGCTCTGGTATTTTAATGTAATGTTGATGCTATTATGGAGGCTACAGTCGGGGGTATGCACAGTAGGGGTATGCAGTGGATCGCTGTGGACAGAGAAACCCGCAGTGGACAAATATTTAAGAGTGTTAATAGTGTCGAAACCCAAACAGAACCAAACACATTTGGGGGGAAAGTAAATAAACTATGTCTGGATTAATTTAAAGTTATCGACATGACCTCCGGATTGTTTTTGTAACCACACTGTACATTATTATTCGATCAAGAAATGCTTACAATGATAACTAGAACGGGCACTCGGTAGAGCGCATACCTTCGCATATCACAAGATTGGGCATTGAATTATGAACATTTTGGCATTAGTTGCATGCCAATTGGATACAAATTTGCCGTGCTATGGTAAAAAGAAGATTTTTACCTTTTCATGACCTTGACCTTTGACCCGATTGATCCCAAAATCTAATCAACTGGTCCCCGGATAATAACCAATCATCCCACCGAATTTCATGCGATTCGGTTTAATACTTTTTATGTTATGCGAATAACACGCATACAAATAAATAAATAAATAAATACACGACGATCAAAGCATAACCTTCCGCATTTTCAATGCAAAGGTAATAATGAATGCATTTGCATGAGTGAATGAAGAAACATCCAATTTTTTTGGTCAAAATGTGCAAAATAAGCAATTAACAACTAAAATAATCATATTTTGATTTGGCAACTATAGCTTGATCTCAAAAGTAATACAATGTAAATATAAAGCAGTTGTTACCCTAAATGTCGCCTTATGTCTGTAATATCATCATCAACAATGCTCCACAAATCATCAAGTTAAAAACACGTGGAGAAGTGTGACTAGACAAGCACGATTAGTTTCTAAATCACGTTGTGTGTTTAACCCCCCAAAAAATGAGAACATATCCCCATTCATCTGCACTCACATTAGTAGCTTATAGAATATTACAGCATTCCTCACACTGTCGCCACATATATTGATATTTTCACACAGAAAGCTGGATGCTAATTGGCCATTGTAAATGTATCATGTTTTAATGCTTGTGCTATTGATTTGGTATAACTCGTGCTGTATGATTGTGTAACTGTGTGAATAGATCGAGACTATAAAAACAACATGTACTTTGTTTAAATCATATGAAATAAAAAATAACATAAAAAAGGATTAAATCATCATTTTCTTTTACGGTTTGAGGGATGCAGCTATCTACCGTCTCATCTCTCACCCATGTGTGCTCCAGCCCTCCCTGCAATCAGCAGCTAATCTCCAATCACACAGGTAAGGGGTGAGATATGTCTTTTAATACGCTCTCTCGACACACACGCCTGTAAACTTAAAACGAGTTCAGTTAACTGTCAGGAGAAAAACATTCCAGGAACAGGAAGTCAATATCGCCGGTATCCCCCTCAGGGTGCACATTACCATTGTTGTGAGCCAGGTTAATGTACTTCAAACAAGGTTTATTATATACTGCGCTGCACAATAGTGTGAGGTGAGGGGTGTGTGTGGCGCTGGAGGTGAGAAAGGAAGCCGCTCGGCCTTTTCTCTGTGTTTGTATGGCTGTTCCACAGAAACGTGCATTATACGTCTGTATTGTACGCCGACACTGTGGCGTTGTTATGGTGGATATAAAGGAGCTGGATTATCTGTGTGTTTGCTTTGTTGTTATTTTTCATTGCTCAATGCCCCCGACAGAGATCCGCCTCGTAAATCTCCGAGCTGACACAATCGGTTTGATCGTAACCGTCCATTCAACAACAAATCAATAATATTACACACTGCCCCCCCCAACCCCCCCCCCCCCCCCCACAGGCAGGCCTATACTTCTGTTTATTATTTCCCACATTTCCCAGAAGCAACTAGCCAAGGATTTGTTGAAACCATCGTTTGATGGCTGTGTAGTTAGTTATAGAATCAGTTCAGAAAAGTACTTGTTATGTATTTATACATAAATACTGAGATCTGTAAGTTTCCCTTCTTTTTAGCATTTTTTTTTATACTGAGGTCAAAAGTCAATAGAAAGTGCGTGATTCATTTCTGATTGCACACACTGTATTTAAAGGCAGTAAATCGTTTCATTATATTTTTATGAAGACAGACAGTTTTATTTAAAAAAAGAGAGGTAGCTCGTCTGAGTAACAATGACATTTATTCAAATGAAAACTAAGTATAATATCGTATGCCTGGCTACACATTTTATCAATAAACATGTGACATCAGTTCAGGAGCTGTTCATGTATAAAACCATACAATAAATCCTGCTTCTGATAAATCAAGTGAATGAACATTCAGAGGACAATGTAATAAAAAGAATGAAGCACAACTCTCCACCTCTGATTGCCGTAACAGAAACTCCGTCTCGGTGTATTAAAAATAATTCTGCTCTCTCTCATCCCCTCTCCGCTCGGCTCTCACTGCCCACTGCAGCCCGCAGTGACCCCTGGGCTCCACCGGAGTCACCCTCCCCACTCAGCACGCCTGTGGTCCAAGAGGGGGCTTTTAGGCCGCCCCCCGAGCTCATCAATATTGCAAAGGAATAAAGTAGGCTGGTGGTGAAGGACAGGAGTACTGAAGCCTAATCAACCGTCGCCAACGCTCCAAAACGAGGAAGAGTAACAGGGGTATTGATTTAAGGGATACACTTTGCCGTAAACTATTAAATAAACAATGAGGAAAACACATGGCTTACTGCACATGATGAAAGAAGTTCACCAATGGTGTAAGAGAAAAGTGACCATGTGACCATGTGACCATGCTGGCCTTGCCAGGCAGTCGGTGAGGAACACCACAGCTCTCGGAGACTTTTAGAGCTTCTCCTTCATCCTTTGAATGGACTCCTCCAGCCGACCTCCACCCGGTCATTGCGTTGCTTCTTCTTCAGTCGGCGGCAGAAAGAATGTAAGCTGCAGCTCAAAGGGATGGAGAGATTACCTTTATGTCAATTAGAAAGTACACTAGATACGACTGGCTTTGAACCCAGCGGGGGCGCTGACGCCCCGCACGCTTTCCGTTCATTACGCCGCGGTACCTCAGCGACGGCCTACAGTGCCGCAATAAAAGACCAATGAATGTAGCACATCCTGTATTGATTTTTGTTTGCTGAATAGCAAAGTGAATTTTTTTTCTTCTCTTCTCAGATGTATTTATAATGGCCTTATTAAAGCCCCCTTTGATCTAAAGATTACAACAATAACAGCGTAGTGTGTGTTGTTTGCATCCAAGATCCACAATGGTAAAATAAAATTATTTATATATATGTCAATATTAACTGGAGTTTTTCAGAGGCCTTCAATTATTTTTCCTTTTAATCATGAGATGTATTCACTTTTACAGGTGGGCTTATTCCCTTCTTTCATTGATGCAAAGCTGTCCGTCTAATATTGCTCCACATATGGCTTTCTTTTGTAAATGAAATATTCCATTTGAAACAGAAACAGCTTTAACTATTGAAACTGACACCGCTTTTGACTTTGAAAGACGGCCAGCTGTCGACTGGATAAAGAATCAGGTGCCCTGCTCTCGCTCTGGTGTGATGAAGACGATATTTGGAGGTGACTCATCCTTCGGTTCGAGTTATTGAAGCGGACAAACACAAAGACAAGTGATCTGATGAATTGCTGATTAGTGTGAGAGGGTTTTTGAATAAGGATGAGGATCAGCTCTCTGAGGTCTTGTTGAAGAAAAAAAAGTTATGATGTTCAAGTGGAGTCAAATGAAAGAACAAAATAAGAAAGACAATATCAAGTGAAACTAAGGGGACACTTACTGTTACATTATTCATAGAAAAGACAGTTCAAATGTTCCCAAATTCAAATGGGGGGAAAGGAAAGAGGAGATAAATAACTGCATCAGGACAGTGAGGTTTTAACTTCACTATAATCCTTGGAGAGAAATACTACTTGATTTAATCATTCATATACACTATGCTTTTCTTTGGCCCGAGGATATCCAATAGTTTAAGAAGGGCTGTCACAAATTAATAAATAAATAAAGTTGCTATAGGAGCTTCCATGTCATACCTCTCTTTTGATATTTGTTTTTTTCCTTAAGAAAAGAATATACGCTTTATTAGGAATAGGGCTGAAGCTCTGAGGGAGGATATGTCGTCTCTTGTCGGATATTTAAATTGTCTAGTAAGCCTCCTCTAAGCTTCATTATGAACATCTTGAAAATGTATGAAATTCTAAATAGAATATGGTGCGTAATGAACACATAGACACAATTTTGATATCTCAAATGCTCAGAAGTTCAGACGACCTGAAGCTGACATTAAATGGGGGTTAAAGAAGCTTATTTGTCTGTTGATTCTCAGCGAGAAGACACAGGTTGTTGTCGGGGGAGGAGCAGCAGACGGATTGGAGACGCTAACATCAAGGTGAGGGGAGGTACACCTGGGAAACAGGCCTCTCAGCCACATCCAAATAAGAGTTAAAGTATTGTATGGCATAAAATGTCAATTTAAGAATAAAAGAGAGTCGACAAGAACTAGAGAACACGGAGTAGACATTTGGTAACTATTAAATAAACTAGTAGTAATAGTTGTTGTAATAATATTGGACGTTGTAGCAGTACTAGTTGTTGTTGTAGATTAGATTAGATATTCCTTTATTTCAGGATCACAGCAGCGGGTGCAGATTAGAGCATTAATAAAAGATCAAAAGAACAAATAATAACAATACTAAATACTAAATACTAACACTAAAATACTAAATATACAGAGGAAACAAAATATATACGCAAGTCAGTGACCAAAGTGAATTTCCAGCAGTGTCCAGGAAAATAAAGTGCTGATGTGCCAAGATCTCCAGCGATCTGCTGTGGTGACATTAATACTAGTAGTCATTAAAAGCTCCAGTTTTTTACCGTTTTTTAAAAGTATTTTAAAGTATTTTTAGAAAGTATTTGCCATAGAAATGAATCATAAGAAAGTCATCTTCGGCCTACTGACTCAAAAACCACGAAGTCCGCTGGGTTCTTCACGCTCCTGGTTGGAGCTCCTGATAAATGAAACATGCATTAGAGATTCAAGTGGTTTCAACAAATACATTTATTTAATTTCCCTATTAAACCTCCTACGTTCCATAAACAGGCTGTGTGTTTGCCTGGCATCTTATCTCAGAGCAGCTTCTGATGAGCTGAGCATTTCTCGAGCATTTTCACATAAAACATATTACATACATCATTCAAATATATAAGAAACTAGAACGGGCACCCAGTAGAGCGCATACCTTCGCATATCACAAGATTGGGTATTGAATTATGAACATGTTGGCATTAGTTGCATGCCAATTGGATAAAAATTGACCGTGCTATGGTAAAAAGAAGATTGTGACCTTTTCATGACCTTGACCTTTGACCCGATCGATCCCAAAATCTAATGAAATGGTCCCCGGATAATAACCAATCATCCCACCAAGTTTCATGCGATTCGGTTTAATACTTTTTTAGTTATGCGAGTAACACGCATACAAATAAATAAATAAATAAATAAATACACGGCGATCAAAACATAACCTTCCGCATTTTTTATGCGAAGGTAATCACGTCGTCAGTTTCCAGCTGTGTACAGACAGCCGGGCTGCAGTCGGCGTAAACAACGACGTTGAAAATGCATCAACAGCAATCACATTTTGACCTCAATAAAAAAAAAAGTTGAATGCGGTCCAATGACCACAGTTCCATAATGGACCGGAAATCTTTTTACCCCTTTAGGAACCTCGACCCTGGCGGGGGAAGGGGGGGGGGGGGACTCTCGTCTTAGAAAGGCCCCGGGGTGAAGATCGCAAGCCACAAACTTAATGCGTGCTCCCGGCATGACTGTCCTCAGCGGCCATGTATTATGTTATGATAAATTGAATTGAGATATAAGAAATATTCTACCCCTGAGCTGCGGCACAAAGAAGACGTTTCCTCCTCCGTCGGGCTGTGTCACGCTCCTCTCGCTCCCAGATTGAGGCCACACATCTGCAAGCGTGTGACGAATAAAAGCTCCTGTCTCAACTTACAGTAAAAGTTAATATCCTACATCATGATACACTTATATAGATTATAGAATATGTGCAGTGAAAAATGTATGGGGGACTGTTGTAAACTAGATCCTGTTGTACATTCGCTGCTAAGTATAGGTGGAAGTATGCCCCTAAAAGTTGGTCATTGCGAGACAACGACAACAAAAAACAAGCAAAAGAAAAAGAGAAGTGTACAATGTTCACGATTAAAAATGACAACGATGTCATCGGTGCAGGATTTGGATGAACCGGAAGAGTCCTCCATAGTTCCCAAGTTCTGTGGATGTTGAGTACCATTCAATTCAAGTTGATCCACATCGCAAAAGGTTGAGACCAACTGTTAACGTGATATGAGGGGAGCCGGAGGAGTTATTGAATTAGAATAAAGCAATAAAGTACCGGGCGCGCCGAAACAGAAGGGACCCGAATGAAGACCCACGATAGTCCTACAACATTAACAAAATACTCTAATTACTATCATAAACTGAATATTTTCAATACTTGCAGAATTGTAATTCTTAACCACAAAGTAAGGATCTCCTCCCTGTATGTATAATATGAATATACTTCCATTTGTGTTTTTCTTGAGTATTTATGTTGATATGACGATGTGTACAATCACGTGACATCACATATCGTGTACACAGAAATAAAGAGATGTAAATAACACAATTGTGCACTACAGTGTTGTTGCTTTGACTTCAAAGTGTTTTAGTGTGGAGTCTAAATGCAGGTAGGAACGTTGGCATGGTGTTTGCCTCATACACATTTTTGTTTTTATTTCCTAAACTTCTTATCTTATAAGTTGGAGCAAATGATATAGAGAATGTATGGAGAGAATGTAAATAAGGATCATTTCAAACATTAATCTTGATCAAATCCTGAGGAGCTTGGAGGGTCTGTAGTATAATTGTCAGAGGAAATACATTTTGAAATCTGGTTTAATGGAGTTACAATTCTATTTTTCATATATATTCAAAAGTATAAAAGGTGATTTGCATTCTTTATACACATGGAGAGTGCATTTTACTCCTTGCTTGACATTTTCTTGCTTTACTTCCCCATCTTTGTGGTTGTGTAGCCTGCACTGTGCCAACATACCATCATATACCATCGTTTGTTTCAAGTTTCAAGTTTCAAGTTTTTATTGTCACATCCCCTTTTATACAAGTATAATCGGTTCGTGAAATTCTTATGTGCAAAACACCCGACAGCAGTAGCAGACTAAAAAAAGAATAAGAATGAGAATAAACTATACAATATCCACACACAAAAAAGAAGAAAGTATTAACAATATATATATAAAACAGTGTAATAGAATATACATCATGACAATATATATATATAAAACAATGTAATAAAATATACACTTTTTGAGACTATATATATATATATATGTATATACATACAATATATATATACAATATATATATATATAAACAATGTAATAAAATATACACCATGGCCATAGATATTCACAGAATATGTTCTGGTGTGTAGTGTTAATGAGGGTCTCAGTCCTTGTTCAGCAGCCTGATGGCCTGACTGAAGAAGCTGTCCCTCAGTCTGTCTGCAGCGGCACTTGATACTGCGGTATCGCCTGCCTGACGGTAGAAGGGTGAACAGTTTGTGGCGGGGTGGTTATTGTCTTTCATCATCCGTTTGGCCCTGGCCACGCACCGCTTGGTGTATATGTCCAGGATGGAGGGAAGCTCACCTCCAACGATGTACTGTGCCGACCGCACCACCCTCTGTAGTGCCCTACGCCCAGGGCGGTGCAGTTCCCGTACCAGACGGTGATGCAACCTGTCAGAACACTCTCGATGGTACTGGTGTAGAATGTTCTGAGGATGCGGGGGCCATGTTGAATTTCCTCAGTCGCCTAAGGAAATACAGGCGTTGTTGGGCCCTTTTCACCACGTGAGTGGTGTGCGTGGTCCATGTGAGGTCCTCGGAGATGTGCGCCGAGGAACTTGAAGCTGCTGACCTCTCTACTGCAACTCCGTCTATGGAGATGGGGTGTGCTCTCCTCTCCGCTTCCTGTAGTCCACGATCAGCTCCTTGGTCTTCTTGACGTTGAGGACGAGGCTGTTCTCCTGGCACCACTGTACCAGTGATCCAACCTCCTCCCTGTAGGCTGTCTCTCGTCGTTGCCGGTGATCAGCCCCAACACTGTTGTGTCGTCAGCAAACTTGATGATGACGTTGGAGCTGTGCATGGCCGTGCAGTCGTGGGTGTACAGGGAGTAGAGGAGGGCTCAACACGCATCCCTGAGGGGCTCCCGTGTTGAGGTCAGCGGCTCTGAGGTGGTACCGCCCATCCTCACCACCTGGCGGCGGCCCGACAGGAAGTCCAGTATCCAGCTGCACATGGTAGAGTGCAGGCCTAGTCCTCTGAGCTTGGTGTCGAGCTTGGCGGGAACAATAGTGTTGAACGCTGAGCTGTAGTCCACAACCAGCATTCGCACACAACAGTTCCTCCCCTCCAGGTGGGAAAGGACGGTGTGAAGTGCCATGGCAATTGCGTCGTCGGTGGATCTGTTTTGACGATATGCAAATTGCCATGGGTCCAGCGTGGCAGGCAACATGGAACAAATGAAGTCCTTGACCAACCTCTCAAGCATTTACTGACAATCGAGGTGAGGGCTACGGGTCTCCAGTCATTCAGGCAGGTTACCTTGGGGTGTTTGGGGACAGGCACAATGGTGGACATCTTGAAGCTCTCAGGAACAACAGCCTGGGACAGGGAGAGGTTGAAGATGTCTGCGAAGACTCCTGCCAACTGGTCTGCACATGCTCTGAGGCGCGCCCGGGATGTGGCCGGGACCTGCTGCCCTCCGGATGTCCACCCGCTTGAAGGCTCTGCGCGCGTCGGCCTCTGAGATGATCAGCAGGCTGGTCTCCGGCGGCTGCCTTGGCGCGGGCTGCCCGTCACGTCGAACCGAGCAAAGAATGTATTTAGCTCGCCTGGGAGGGAGGTAGAGGAGTTCTCTTCACCGCTGGTTCTCCCTCTGAAGTCCGTGATTGTCTGTAGCCCCTTCCACACACCTCTCACGTCATGGCTCTTGAGCTTCTCCTCCACCTTGAGTCCATCAGGACCTCACGCCACAGCAACAGCTTCTTCCCGTCGGCAGTCGGGCTCCTGAACACATCACGGGTCCCCCACCATCCCCGGGACAATCTCCTTCCCCCTGAACATCACCTAATTCTTCACCTAAATACACTGAAATATACGTAACTCTTCACTTTAAATACCCTTGCACCACCCACCATGACACATTCCTTGTATGTGAAAACATACGTGGCAATAAAAGGTTCTGATTCTGATATATTACCTTTGTTAAAAGTAACTTTCTTCTAAAAAGGCCTCTCATATTCAAATTGCCTGTTAGACTGTTAGAGCAGATTGGAACTAAATCTATGAGATAGGTGAAAAATTGTGAACCATCATCATCAAAATGACCTCGGTAAGGGGCGTCTGAAAAGGTAAAGCCCTTCATATCACTCACCAACTAGTTTCCTCCATTTGGTTTTGACAAATTACATGTCATTTTATGTTTTTATGTTTGTTTTATGACATCTGCCTCTCGTGACTACAGATGAAAAACAGCCTCTTGGCTAACTCTGGCACATTTACAGATTTTTTATTATTAGTGTGCACCTTATCAAATAAACCAAACAAAACAAAAGAGGACAGTAGTAATCAACCAATGAGGCGCGAGGTAAGAGTCTCAGTACCTCTCAGGAACGCTGTTCCGCTCGCATACCGGGACGAAGCGGCTCGTGTCGATCGATAAGCTGCAAACCAAACGAATGTTTCAAGCGAGGATCACGACGCGACCTGTCGTTTACCTCGCAGGTGTATCGGGAGGCTTTTCCAATTTGCGGTGGCATTTCGCGGCGGTGAGACTTTTTATGCTTCGAACGCCCCGGTTCAATGAAATGATTCACCGTCCCGCCGCTTCATCGCGAGTGAGAGCCGGATCACTTGAGCGGCTAATGAAAGCTGACATGATAGAATCAGTATTCATGAATTTCGCCGTGAAGCTGACGCGAGGCTATTGTTTACAGTAGGTGTTACTAAATTGCCGGCTTGTCTTCTTGTTAAACTGGTCGCACCGCGTGATTTTTATGGAAATGTGGAACTGTGATAAGATACATACGGTCGAGACACACAACAATTGGTTGACACCAGGTATTCCTTTGTGATCTAGTCGGGGTGGTTTATGTTTGTAGATGTTCAACATTTCTTATTATTACCATTTACCACAAACAGTATCTCACTCCACTGTGGCACAGTATATACATACACTACCGTTCAAAAGTTTGGGATCACTTAGAAATGACTTTATTTTTCAAAGAAAAGCACTTTTTTCAATGAAGATAACATTAAATTAATCAGAAATACACTCTCTACATTGTTAATGTGGTAAATGACTATTCTAGGTGGAAACGTCTGGTTTCTAATGAAATATCTCCATAGGTGTATAGAGGCCCATTTCCATCAACTATCACTCCAGTGTTCTAATGGTACATTGTGTTTGCTAATCGCCTTAGAAGACTAATGGATGATTAGAAAACCCGTGCAATTATGTTAGCACAGCTGAAAACAGTTATGCTGGTGATATAAGCTATACAACTGGCCTTCCTTTGAGCTTGAAGTTTGTAGAACAAAATTAATATTTCAAATATTAATCATTATTTCTAACCTTGTCAATGTCTTGACTATATTTTATATTCATTTGATAAATAAAAGTGTGATTTTTCATGGAAGACACGAAATTGTCTGGGTGATCCCAAACTTTTGAACGGTAGTGTATATATAAATATATATATATAAATATAATATATACATATATAAAAATATCTAAATATACAAATATACATATATGTGTGTATTTATTTATTTATTTTTTAAACCAAGGACCTTTTTGTCCATGTTTGAGGAAGTTGGTGGAAAACCCACAAACAATGAGATTTTTTGGGGGGTTGGATCATTGAGGTCTGGATCGTGGAATATACCTACTACCAACTATCCCATGGCCTTGCTGAGACTCCGCCCACTCCTCCTCTCTACCTCCATCTGCCTGATGGATCGTGGAGGTCTCGATCGTGGAATATGCCTACTACCAACCATTCATACACTCTGTCGTATTCATTGATTGTGTTGTTACTGTGTTTTAATTTGTATATAATGATTCCTTCTGTACACATTACATCTATTGCACCTGTCCATCCTGGAGAGGGATCCTCCTCTGTTGCTCTCCTGAAGGGTTCTTCCCTTTTTTTCCCCGTGAAGGGTTGTTTGGGAGTTGTTCCTGATCCTAAGTGAGGTTTTGGGACAGGGATGTCTATGTGTACAGATTGTAAAGCACTCTGAGACAAATTTGTAATTTATGAAAATGGGCTATACAAATAAACTGAATTGAATTGAAAACTGAATGTGGCTTGGCCGACCTCTCTAGCAAACCAAAATGCTCTTGTCTTCTGCCTTTGGAGACAAAACGACGTGAGACAAGTTTACACACCTTATGGATCCAGCCACTGGGAATAACTGCGCCAGACAATTCATAAATACGTCTTCCAGTTGGACAGGGCGTGTTTTAAATCAAGCCCTCTCGGCTTCTTTAGCTTCTCTTTCGTTGTCAGAGGAGTAAAAAAGCTGACTCCGCGTGCTAGAAATACGGCAGCCGAAGGTTAATGGAGCCTTCACCGAGGAACAGCGCCGGTGTGAAGATTTGATGAAAAGGCCCAGATGGGACCGGGACGTTGTGTGTTTCCCGGGCCCGATTGAGAGACGGCGTCTCGGCTGCCGACCGACCCGGATGACTTTCTCCGTTTCTCGCGACGAGCTGCTGCAAAGGTGCAACGCATCGAGTAGCCGGAGTAAACTGAGCCGCGATGGCTTGGGATTGGGAGGAGGAAAAGGCTTCCATGTGAGCGGATCGGCCGTCTCCGGGTTTCTCTCAGTCGCCCCTGACCTTCTTTCATGTTCTCATCCAACGACTTTGTGGCGTGGGCCTCGTATTAAAAAAAACATCAGCGCATTTGAAATACTCAGGAGGAGCAGTGAGCCGTCAGCCCGACGCGGATCACTGCTTCTGGAAGGAAGGCAACGCTGAGGTTCTTCTGAAATGCAGCGGGTCTCTTCAGTGGCCGCTGGTTTGGCTGGCGCGGCAGACAGAGGGAGGGCGGGTCTTTTGGGGCGTACGTCAGGATTTCATACGCCATTAGAGAATAGACAGACTGTATTTATCCTGAACCGCCGCTCGGCTGCGCTCCGCCAAGAGGACATCCCCTCTGTCACATGACCTGAGAGACAGAAGTGAGTTTCTATCCTCCATGAGCATAAAACAACATCATTTATTGAAACGTGGCACCTCTTCCTGCTTTGTTTTCTTTGCGTCTCACGAAGAAAGAAAAAAAACACCGCTGCACACAATAGCACTGACAAACAGCAAATGAAGCACGCCAGAGAGAACTCAACCCCGGTGAAAAATGTGCTCATTTGGAAAGGGGGGGGGGGAATTAAAACAACAGACGTAAATATATAAACAATTCAAATTCTCCGAAGACTTCATTCTTCCACATTTCAAACACCGCAGCGGCTAATTATAGCCTTAAGTCAGACGCTTTGCTGCATTTTCCCTCAGCAGGAATCCCTGGCTTTTCTTTTCCTGGAAGTGCTTTTCTGTCAGTCCTGAGGTAAACGGGCCGTCGGCGCCCAGCGGGCACTGATCACTCTGAGCATAAAGGACATTTATCCGCGTGTGTTTATGTGCATCGAAGAGAGCGGAGAAAAACCAAAGAGGAATGAGAGAGGTGACCCCCGTGCCATGTTGTCTTTACTGTGGCGTGAACAAAAGAGCGAACGCCGCCGCGGCCTGCACGGCGTCGATGCACGTGAGAGGCTTTGAAGTTCTACAGAAGCAACGGCGACCCGAGCTTTGCTCTCGACATCTTGCAGAAAAAGAGTGCAGCAAAAATAACACCTTCCTGGTTAGAGTCTTGGACCCTCGAAGAGGGGGGGGGGGGGGGGGGTCCATCCCGGGATAGACCGCTGCTGTCACGCCCGTGAGGGGGGGGGGGCTGCTGCTGCTGCTGCTGCCACACTCACATGTGTAACACCCTGTTCTGTTCCTCCTGTGTTCCGTGTCTCCTGTGTCTCCTCTGTGTCTTCTCTGTCTTAATTGTTTAATTCCCTGCACCTGCCCTCAGCCACTCTTGTCTCGTTACTGTCTGATGTCGTACACCTGTGTTTCCCCCCCTATATATTGTGTCAGTCTTTCTCTTGGCTGCTGTTGGATTGTCGTCTCTAGTTCCGTGTCCTTTTCCCGTCGTCCTGTCCGTGTTCCTGGTTCTGCCTGTTTGACCCTGCCTGCCCCGAACCTGGATCCTCTGCCTGCCCCGTTTGGGCCTTGTTTTTTTGTAAACTGTTTTGCCTCATTAAAGAGTGCTTTTTTTGTTATTTATATTGCGTCCAGCCTGTCACACTGCGCCTGAGCCTCACCCCGTCACAAGAACCTGACAACATGCACCAACCCGTAAACTTGTCCGGCCTGTGTATGAAAATGCATGGGAGGGAAGGAAAATAAAAGGGGGCGATGGGAGGTGGGGGTGTTAGTGTAGCGGTAGAAGTGTATACCCTGGGCACTGCCGTTTCCTCTTGCCTCACTTCCCGGTCTGTCTTCGAGCCCACACCCGGCGCAGGCATCCAGGCCACCTCTCGTTGCAAAGAAGAAGTGTGAATGTAGCTGTGTGTGTGTGTGTGTGTGTGTGTGTTTAGGGGGAAGGGGTGCACTCGGAGGCCAAAAAAGGTTTCTTGGAGCGGTGACGCAGCTCCATCGCTCTCCCCTCCTATTAAAGTCAACCCGGGGTGACATATGACATCCAGACATGCAGGGAATAGGAATAATTGTTTTCACTGATGCTCCCCGACGACGGCGGCTCACCGTCCGCGCACGAGGCTCCTGGTCTCGCTCATGTGTTTCCCATCAGCGGAGTCTGTGGTTACCTTTCCTGATTTTGCTAGACTGGAAAAACATAGCTAATATGGTGTGATCTGGAAAGAGCTTTGATGCTGAGGCTTTTACAAATAACCCTACGAATACGCCATGTGGTTTGAATTCACCTCTTAATTTATTTCCTACAAATGCCTATTGAGTATTCTGCAATGTGTGTGTGTGTAGCCAGACTTGGAAAACAGAAGGCCCGAGGAGAGTTTGTGGCACAGTGTGATTATTATGATGTGTCCTTTTTGTATTTATTTGTTCTCCCTCCTCCTCCTCCTCGCTGCATGATGGATGAGTCTCAAAGTCCTTCCAAAACCAGCAAACAAAAAAACACGCAAACAGTTCCCCTCGGAGAGCTCAGCGGCGTCGGGCTCACCTTACCGACACAAAAGACAGTTCCTCCTCTCAAAGGGAAATTAAAAAGTAATGATTGTACGCTCCGCCGGTGACTCATCGGCTGGCAGACTTTTCCCCCTCCAAAGTTGGATATTGGGTTTCCACCGGCGGAGAAATCAACAGACAGCGGGCGACCAGCGGTGGAGGACACGGAAGTTGAGCTTTTTCCAAATGCAGCAGACTTTCCTCCGGCGGTTTCCAAGCCCAGTGAAGATGTAACCCGCCTTATGTGCGAGGCTTCACTCCGGCTATACACGTGTCATCGGCAGCCGCCTGTGTGGGCGTCAGGACACCCGGCGCGTTGAGTTCAAAGCCACAAACACAAAAACACCTCAAAACAAACACGTGGAATGTTCACTTCCCAGTGGCGGTCAACAACACGCTAACAATACACATATTTTCCTGCTTGCTTGACCTTTTTTTTCTTTCTCTCAACACGATGTGTTTAAAACTCTCAGGAAGCAGCTTGTGTGTCGGAGTTTTTTTATTTTTCTTCCCACTAATAATTCTAGGAACAATTCAATTGAATTTAGTTTATTTTGTATATCACAAGTTACACATTTGCCTCAGCGGGGCTTTTTACAATCTGTACACATGCCCTGACCTTTGACCTCACATCGGAGCAGAGAAAAAAACGTTCACAGGAAAAAAAAGAGAAGAAACCTTCAGGAGAGCAACAGAGGAGGATCCCTCTCCAGGATGGACAGAAGCAAGAGATGTCATGTGACCAGAATGAAGCGTGACAGAGTCACATAAACACATTCAATGAATATGGACAGAATGTATGTATGAATAATTCGTATTTGGCATGGACCACGATCCAGACCTCCACAATCCATGAGGCAGAAGGAGGTAGAGAGGGGTGGGTGGGCGGGCGCATCATCAGGGCCATGGCAGGAGGCATCAGACCCAGCCGGGTCCGATGGACCCTCTGAGACGTGAAGTCACGAAGACTCCGGGGAGGAAACAGAGTGGCGCCGTACACAGAGCAGTGGGCGTTTTAAAGGATACACTTGAGTCAAGCGACACATAGCCGCACATGGTAAATATGAACCAGACGGAATATTCATCCCCCCCCCCCCAGATAGAGGAGTCTCATATTTACTTTCAGCGTGGTGAGAGCAGCAGAGGCTATAATCACTGATTGATATGTAAATGTGAGGTGGCTAACTGAAGCATGGAGGCCAGCTCAGCGCGCAGAGTGGAGATAGGAATTACAATCTGCTGGACACATTTTTCTCATCGGACATTATGTAAATGGCGGCGTAAGTGACTGGTCGTATTCGAAAAAACAGAAATCGATGCAGGAGGCGATAAGAGAGAGTGGACGGCGAGAGTGGTTCTGGATATATCCACGGATATTTCAAATTCAGGGCTGATAATTTGCTCATGCAAAGTACATTCATTACATAAGGGGCGGCCGCATGCTAATAGGAGATGTCCTGCGATAATATTGACGACGGTTGATCATTTAAAGCTAGGGTGTTCTAATCAGGGGATGGATTTCTGATTCTGGGTTTCCAAAAGGCTGAAACTGGAATAGAAAATCGTTCTCGATGTCAAGCGGCGTTGAAATTAAACATTAAAGCTTTAAAAAGCAGACAGAAGTAGTCGAGTGGGAATCAGTGCTAATGGTGCTAAGTCAGTAGCACACACACAAAAACTATGCAGCTTTTGTATTATAGTGAGGAGAATTAATATTTCACTTGGGCTCAAGTCACTGAGAGGACAGACGTGACAACAAGATTATAGTCCTGACTTGGAATAACATCAAAGGGAAGTCCTGCTTGACAGTTTTATCTTTTTCCACTTGTTTAGAAATGGAGTAGCCTTGTCAGGAGGGTGAGGGGGGGGGGGGGGGGTCAGGGCGGACCGGCCCGGTCTGCACTCTGCCCATGTTTCCCCGTCTGTAAACAATAGGGGTGTGGATTAGTTTGGAAACAATGTGTTTATTTAAAAAAAAGCCCACTTCCTGTATGGACTCAGCAAAGTCTCCCATTAATTTTATTGGCGGCGGTTCCAGTTCTGAAAAATCATTGTTTGGACGAGGGAGAAAATACAAAAAACCACACAGAGGGAACGTTGCGGATCAGCACTCGGTTCCTGTGTGATAGGACGGCAGCATTAATATAATTGGTGCTGTAGTTATTTGTGTTTTTTTTTTAATCATCTGGAGGAATCTTATACAGTGGAGGGAAAAAAACAAATATAGGGAAAACATTTTTACGATGTTTTTGTTGAGACTGCTTTTGTGAAGTAGAAGAAAAATTTACTGAAGCCGCCTGCAGGGGCTCAGCTATTCAGCTGAGGGCGGTGGGGGCCCAGGAGCGACGCCCACCGCCCCCCCCCCCCCCCAAAGCCACATCCTGTCCAAAAAGGAAAAGACTTGCACTTTCTCCTTCGGGGAGGAACACATGCATTAATGTGATCTCAATTACCCATAAAGCAGCGTTCACACCTCGCGGCCTCATTCACCGGCGGTCACATCCTGCCCGTACACACACACACACACACACGCACACACACACACACACACACACACACACACACACACACACACACACACACACACACACACACACACACACACACACACACACACACACACGCACACACACACGCTGTGACTCTTGGGCTCCTCTGGAAAGTTTTTTTTCTTCTTTTTTCTTTTTGCGATACTGAGTAGACCCCGGTGGAGTTTTTACGAGTTCATTTCTGAGACTGACAGATATGAGTGGGGATGAAAAGGCATTAAGAATAAGCAGCGCGGCCCATCCAGACGCTCGGAGGCCAGAGAGTCACAGGTAAACTCGGGGGAGGGTAAGCCCTAGTTAGCCATGTAAATCCCACCCTTTACAGGCAAAGCGCTCCAGTAGATCCCTGTCAATTTCCTGCAGCTGTGCTCCGTCGGATTTACATGAATACACTCTATCACTGGCGCTTAGCCTCCCGTGTTATACATTTTCTCACTATTTTTTTCTCTCCCCATGTGGCTTCGAAAAAATAGCTTATTTTCATCTTTTTTTTCTCCCTTCTTCTTCTTCCTGTTTTGTTTTGTGTCTTTTCTGAAAAAGAAAAGAAACGCTTTTATTTACAAGCCACCCCGGCGTGCCTCCTTTTGTAAATTGACTCCTCCGTTTTGTTTGTCCGCGGGCCAGGCACGAGAAGGTTAGCCGCCTGTTTCCCGATAAGCTGGCAGAACCTATCAACCCACGGCGAGGAAGATAGCGCTCTGTATTTCTGTCATGCTTTATCATCAGCTGGGGTGAAACTAAACCCGCGTTAAGCGAGAGGAGAGGGACCGTTTCCCTGGATTACAGGCGTCGACTTTAATTTCAAAGACCAATGGTGTATCCAGGGGAAGGTGCAGGCTTCGCTTGCCACCGATTGGCAGCGGGCTCCTGATAAGGCCCCAAGCCAGCGTTGTTTCTGGGGTGGGGGGGGGGGCTATTGATCTCCGAGCCGCAGATTCATTTCATCAAAAATGAACAAGGCGAACGGCGTTAGAGGCAGCGAGGCTCCCCTTGTTCACCAGACACAGCGCCAGGAGGACGGGGTCTTTGGCAGGAGCCATTTCGGCTCTTCTTCTTTTTCTTTTTCTTCTTCTTCTTCTTCTTCTTCTCCCCCTCCTCCTCATCTTCTCCTCTTCTTCTTCTCCCCTTCCTCCTCCTCCTCCTTCTTCTTCTTCTTCTTCTCCCCCTCCTCCTCCTCCTCCTTCTTCTTCTTCTTCTTCTTCTTCTTCTTCTTCTCCCCCCTCTCTCTTCACAACAGAGCCGAGTCAGGTTACAATCAAACTTCTGCCCGGCTCGGCGTGAGTCGTTCTCACCGGTCTGACTGAACCTGAGCTGAAAGCTGAGCCATCGTTCGGAGTATCACCTGAGAGGATTTCATATCAACATATTGAGCACTTATTCATATTGAAATGTCTCCCATCTATTCCTTCTTCCTTTCTTTCTTTCCTTTTTTTCAAAAATTTATGAAAAGCGTAATCACAACATGAGGGCCCGCTTATTTTATTATCAGTGGGTGTTAGTATTAGAAAACCATTTCAAATGATATGTCACATGGGAACAAATATCATTTACAAACCACTAATGACTTGCAAACACTCCTCTAGCCTCCGGTGCAGACTGACGCCGGCTCACAGTGTGTGCTCGGCTCGCCTCTCTACGGGGACGTGCGGCGGGACGCGGGCGCGCTTTCACAATCAAACGGAAAATAAACAGGAACAACCTCTCTCTTCCAGCGCGGGCCACGCCGTGGCAATAACACATGAATTCTCAAAAAATCAGCCCATTTAAACCTGTCATTACAACCGCCGCGTAATGGTTTTTAAGGTGTGTGTGTTTGTTGCCCCGAAAATTCAAATGAGACACTAAAATATGTACATATTCTCTGCAAGAGATGGATTAGGTTTTTTGGGCTATTAATTATTAAGCAGGCGTTATTATTATTACACTTTACATCTTCTGGGTGGATCAAATTCACCTCACTTCTGGACTGCTAATAACGAGTCGTCAATAAAACAGTCATAATGTCAGGAAGACACTTGTGTAGATGCACGGTCTAATTTTACACGGGCTGACTCGGTCATTAGTTCACGACGGCGTGAATGTCTCGCCATGCAAAACACACACAGGAGGTTACAGAGGT
The DNA here is from genome assembly GCF_029220125.1 of Pseudoliparis swirei. Classification (NCBI taxonomy): domain Eukaryota; kingdom Metazoa; phylum Chordata; class Actinopteri; order Perciformes; family Liparidae; genus Pseudoliparis; species Pseudoliparis swirei. The sequence continues at coordinate 24,745,366 of NC_079405.1, read as the reverse complement.
GGCCTGATGTGGCCTGACAAGTCAGTGCATCAAGCCCGCTCCTTCATTAATGTTAATCATCTCGGAATTGTGAATAACCAAATCAGCGCACCCTATATGCACATGTTTAAAGCGTTTTACTTTTTAATGGAGAAGGTGTTTTTGTTTCCACGGCACTATCATTTGCATAGAAATTGTGTCTTATTGTGTCGTGCTTCTTTAACCTCAGAGCGGCCCGGGGTGAGATCCTGGATAGTCATCTACGCTTTGGATGGGAGCTGCAAATGAATAGATACAGGCTGTATGGCACGCGGGCAGGGAATGAAAATCATATTAAAAAGTCCATGTGAAAGTTTCCTCCTCTTCAAGGCAGGAAATCGTGCAGGCGGTTTGGACATAAAAACTTTCCAAAGATTTCACAGGGATGTAATGAGAAACTAAGAGAAGCTCAGAGCAGAGGGAGAGAGCCGACTTCAATGTCAGCCAGGCATAATAAGTTAATGCAAATTGTAACTAGTTAAGCACAGCAAAATAATATGATACCATTGTCTGCGGCAGATTGATATTATAATGTTAGCATGTGCAAATAATCACATTTTCTCCCTGATACAATTACATTATTTGTTATGGTTGTATCATAGACCAATAAAAGCAAACATCATATTAGGATTCATGGCACTTTTCGCATTGCGTTATCAATATGTGGAAATAATTGTCTGCCGAGAGATTAAATTACATTATTGTGTATCTTTTTCACGCCTAATAAATAATGATGGATGGCTCTTATTTTCATCACCACCTGCAACCATTTTGTCTTCTTCCCCTCTGCAAGTTAAAAATGAGAGAATAAATAAAGAAATAAAAGGGGGAAGAGTGGAGAACCTCGAGCGATATGAACCCGCAGGTTCTTTGCTGAAGTTTCAGTGTCGGATCAAGGCGTGTAAACTGCAAATATGAGCCAGACACACACACCCTAAAAGTCAACATGGGATTAAAGGTGTCTATGAATTGTTACAGTTGTGAATGGCATATGGAAAGTTGAAGAAATAACTCAAAAGTGTTATGTCCTGAAAAAGTTGAAGAGGTAATTAAGAAATTATCATTTCAAAGCCTTTGAGGAATGCCTTTATTTAGTCATATTAGACTAAATAAATAAAGACAAATAGTCATTTTCAACCCACATCTAAGAGTTTACAGTGCTGACATTGTCTGACTTTGATCACATTTATATCAATTGGAAAAAAGTTGATCAAATTTTTCACATCTTAATAATTAAAAAACATTATTTGGACTACAAAATAAAGAAAGTGAAGTACCTGATTTGATCTGAGCTGTCTGAATGTGTGTTGGAAAACTTGCAATGACCTTCTGAAAAATGTTGTAGTTCAAACCACACAGGTTCCGATATAGTTTTTTCAGGGTAAACTATTTAAATGATTGAATCTTACCATGTTCAGGGTGGTTCATTTTCACAATCAGGTATAAAAACTGAAATCATTACAGACTTTTTTCTTATTTTTTGGTGCTTGTGGTGTTCTAGTCCTGACAAGATACACACCTGCTGTGTGGCCACGACTCATTTACAATTCTCTCTCACTACTTTCTTTTGCATAACCCTAATTTTAATCACTTCATTTGCACTTTGGGAAGATAGGAGAATTGATTAGCCACCACTCTCCAGGAGGCTTCGCGTTTGACTTTTGTTTTTTTTCCCCCATCTCCTTTTTTTCTTTCCTCCCGTCTACCAATCTTAAGCTGTCAATACCTGAAACTCCTGTTGCATGTGATGCATTTTTTGTTGGCGCGCTGTTATGCAGCGATAAAACAAGGTAAGGACATTATAGTCCCCCCCCCCCCATCCCTCCCACCCCAGCAGTTAATTGACATCAGAGAGAAATGCTGTTATAACTTCATAACTTCTTAAGTCATGCCTTGTGCACAGCTAGACGTACGGTGTTGTACAAAATTTACATTTTAATGAAATATTTGAATAAGCACTTGAAATTCCCTCTACCAGGTCTCCCGGTTCTAAAACCAACATTTCATGTTTGTGTTTTGAATGGCAGCGTCAGAGAAATTAGCATGCCAGTCATACAGATTAGGAGGGCATCAGTGTAAAGTCACAGGCTTTCTCAATCAAGGTCCACTGCAGGTAAACACGACCCATGACGCGTTTAAATGAGAGCTTCTTCTCTCTTTTTTGACAGAAAGGAAGGAGAGAACGACGCCCATATCGGAATCAGAGCGGGAGAGAAGTGAATAGAAATTCAGACTATTGGCAATGAAGGCTAGCTACAGTTTACAATGATGCGTTTCCTTTGAATCTGTCAGAGAACCACAAAACTAAAATTTAAATTGATGCCTCTAAATCCTGAAATAAAAATGAAAGCTTTTTATTCAAGCAAATATGGGTAATGTGGTTGTAGATTGTGCAACATGTATTACATTTATAGTTGTAGGTGGTTTGATGGTTTGTTCTGAAGGAATAGAGTGGCATTTTGGGATATATTCGTGTTAACATACTGCTAACCGCACACGTTATACCTCAGACTGTGTGACCTTTGTGTCGCCCCAGGCTAGCCGCTTCCTTCTGCGTTTGTGCTAAGCTAAACTAGCCAGAGTCAGGCTAATGCTCCATATTTAGCACACAGACATAAGAGTGGATTGACAACTCCGACCAACAACCAATCAAATACACCTTTTTCCCCAAATGTTTTACTTTGGACACAATGCAATCAGGAGAAGGGTAGAACACGAGAGTATAGTCAAGCTGCGTGAAACCCGATGACACATCTCTCAACATCTCTCAGCTCTCTCAGAAATGGGGCCCAGCAGCAGCCACTCTTCTGTTAATTCACTACGACACAAAGTGGGCGAGCGAGACGCAATTATTCATGTTGTTTTGCATCTCTTCAATTATTCAAACCAAACATTTCTTACAGTAATGCAGGATGCTGGCACACGACTGCTGTGAATGCAGTTCGCCACGGGAGACACTTTGTTTACTGCTGACCAGGATCAACCCCCCCCCCCCCCCCCCCCCCGGAACCAATCCAATCTAATGGACATTTCCGATACAGTGGTATATGACTATCTGGATGCTGGAGGGCGTAAAAGGACAAATTAAAAGCATAAAGTCGTATTCTGTATTTTGTTTATTGCAAACAAATCCCAGCTGTCGATGCTTTCTGTGGCCCTCAAACCTGAGCTCGTTGGTTCCTGTTGGAGATTGCATTTGAAGCCGCCGACATTTCCTAAAACAGCTGGGCTCTATAGTTTTTAACACAGGCTACTCAAAGGAGATCAACTATGCACTTATTAGTGACTATTGTTTGATGTGGACTAAAACATATTTGGTGCTTAAATAAGGGCAGCAGGAGAGTGCATGTGGGATTGAGTCAAAATAAACTTGTGTGTTTGCGTGTGTGAACTACGACACTCCTCATCCCTCTCTTCCGCCTTAGAAGTCATAATGTCAACCACGTGGTTAAGTCTCGGATTATCCTGCTGCATTTATAAAATGTCACTAAAGGGGTCTCCAGACCGTAAAAGAGGGACGCCATGGGGTCCGTATAGTGACGTGTCCGCACTGAGAACGTGCCGATTTCAGAGACGAGGAGAGGAAATCTGGGTTGCCATAACAACGTGAGCGCTTTGGACCAATAGTCCAGCATCCCATTCAGTTCCGACCACAACATCTGCATCATGCTGTTATCATCAGTTGGTGGACTCATCAGTGGATCCCACCGCCCCCCCCCCCCCACCCGTAACCAGGAGGAGGAGACATCCGAGTATCTCAGCTGTTTACTCAATGAGCATAATTACCACCGGCCACTCGCACGAGGCCTGCTAACTGAAGTGATAAGTACCTTTATACTTTCATCTTCCTTTAGTTCCCTTTTTAATTGCTTGGACTCTCTTGGATACCTCGCCGCGCCGTCTAATAAAGAAGAAAGCGAGCCCAGCTGCGAATTACTGATTGTTGTGTCGGAGCCGGAGTAGTAAAGCAGGCCTCGTGTTATTGTTGTTGTACGCGTGTGTGTGTGTGTGTGTGTGCGCGCGAGGGCAGCGAGGCATGCCTTTTGAACAGCAGGTGGTAATTGAAACAAAACAAGGGCTGATTAGGGAAGCGTCTGGCAACTCATGATCCAAACAGCGAGCCGCCGAGGAGCCCAAACACAAGAGCCCTGGAATAAAGTGGTCATCATCTAATTAACAGAACACATTTTAATTACCGAGTAAACCAAGCAGAGCAGTGTGTCAATTTAACTGATGTGGTAAGTGCCAGTTTACAATATCAGAAACAGACAAATAATTGGAATCTAATTACAAGCAGGTCTATTGCACACCAGGGCCTGCAGCCCATCTTAATAAACACATTTTTATATCACACCATGAATAACAAACACTGCAGGACTGCTAATTGCCTGACTGCAATGTTGGGAGTTTGCCAGCTATTTGACTGAAGCTCTCGTGTGACTGGACGGAGGCGGTGCCACGCTTCAATTGCGATAAAGTGTCCAGCGGGCCATCCCGTGTTTGTTTTTTTCCGCGACCTGCCGCAGCTGAACGATCGGACCGGTGATCCGTCTGCAGGGCAACGGCAGAGGAGAGCAGAGGGCGTCACTCAAATTGGTTAAATAGCAATATTTGTGATTGACGAGGACTTGGCACAAGCGGGATGTCGGCTTATAGGCGGTGTGGATTTTTTAGGGGACCGTGGAGGTCGTTGGAAGGTTCATTTGTGTAATATGCCAGTGCTCAAAACCACTGGATGGTATGGAAGCTCGGTTCTGCCAGTAATAGAAAAAATCTATATAAAAAGCTATCAGGGTAACAATAGAAATAGTCACATTAGGTCAAAAGTAAGTCAAACTTTAAACTTATTTCTCCTAAATGTTGATAATTTTTGTATTTGATTATGCTTTTCATGAGTTATATATTTTTTCTTGGTGAAAACAGACTGTCTTTGGTTGGAGAAAAGAAAGTAGACCGTTTCCATTTTAGAATAGTTCAGGAATCTTTCTCGTGAAAGATCACAGATTGCATCAAAGTTCTCAAAGTGCAACTCAGAGAATAAACGCGACAAACACAATGTGGACATCTCAAAACCGTGCTTCAGGAAATCAGGAAACATTAAACGATATTAAATATGTTAGTATCCCAGTAAATTGTGTACGTTTCATCAAATTATTTAATAATAATTAGCAAAGAGCTAACGCTAGTCTAACAGGCAAAGAGCTAACACTAGACAGCAGACACTTCTTTTCATTAACCAACACATATTAAAGTTAGAAACGGTTTACATGCCAATTGAAAACGGGTGTCTGCTTTTGTTCATGTTGTCTATATCTTCAACGTGTTTTAAGCTTTTGGTTGAGTTTTGTTTTTACATATTTGCGACCGCGCCAAAATATAAAATTTTCAAGTTTTGTACAAGTTAGTCGTCAGCGGTCTGCAAGGAGAATCAGATTCATGAGCAGAGGGTTTAGTGTTGGCTGAACATGTCACTGCACCGATATATCCATCGGGACCCCACTGTTCCCATCATATCTCATCCCCGTTTATGATCTCTAATAATATCAGATGTTAATGCCTTTCTCTAAGCGACTGTGCGATTAATTTATGTGAATGCTTCTGCTCGGGGGAGGGGGAGGGGGGGGGAGAGGGGGGTCTCTGAGACACAAACACCTTCCATGACCGCGCGTTCCCCTGGAACTTTATGTCATCGGATCCCGTTTTTTTGCGATCGGTGCCGTGACAACACCGATACACATGAATCGTGAGCGTCCGGTGAAATACTGCCCGAGAGATTGCTTGTGATTTTATATCGTTTCCATTAAATCTTGTCTTTCAAAAAGCTTTAATTAATAATACACTTGACATTTATGTTTTCCAGCAATAGGCAAAAGCAAGAAACGATTTATGTCACCTAAAGCTTTTTAACAAATCAATGCAACTATTTGTAATTGCTTGTTTCACAAGATTAAAAGTGCTTAGACTTGATCTCTGTCTGCTGTTTAGTGGCCAACGTGACCCGTGCCTCCCGTCGTAAAAAAAACGCAAAGTCCTGGTCATCAAGCATTAGCTCCCGTCACCAAATCCATATCTCTATTATTGCTAGAATTTTAATGCCGTTATAATTTATAGCTCATCAAATGCAGTTACCTAAATTGCTGTTAGGAAAAGACAGCTTAAGTGTCTCTTTTTAATTACGATACAATTTAATGTTGAGGCTGATGAGAGAGAGAGAGTCATGGCGCAGATGACAAACACAGGGCCAACAATGATAAGAAGAAGGAGGTTATTCACGCTCTGTGTGTCCGATAACGTGATGATATATATATATATATATCTATTCAATTCAATTCAGTTTATTTGTATAGCCCAATTTCACAAATTTGTCTCTGAGTGCTTTACAATCTGTACATATAGACATCCCTGCCCCAAAACCTCACATCGGATCAGGAAAAACTCCCAAATAACCCTTCAGGGGGGAAAAAAGGGAAGAAACCTTCAGGAGAGCAACAGAGGAGGATCCCTCTCCAGGATGGACAGATGCAATAGATGTAATGTGTACATCTGGTGATGAGTTTGTATCGTGCATTTCCTTAACTTTTTATGCATTATCTGAATTTGGAGTCCACCGCAGTTACACGCACAAAGCCTGCGTTTTGCATAATGGGGCAAAATAAAAATAAGTGAAAAATAGTGTGCAAATCAGAAGCCTGAAGTAAATGTTCTCGACCTGAAGAGGACTTCTTCTTCACCCCTCACTCGAGCATTGCCGCGCTGCGCGTTGGGGAAACAACCAGAGACTCGGAGCAAAGGATCTGAACAACCAGCATTTTATTGCATGTTTAGAATGCTCAACGTCAGTCATCGCCACCGACTACAACAGAGTGGTCCGTATCAGACAGACGAGGAATGATGAGGTTACAGACTCGTGGAAGTGATGAGCAATAATATCTCTATAAAAAAAAAAACACAAAAAAAGAAATACAGGAAAAAGAAACTACAGAGTACATTTTCTTCAAAGAAGAAAGAAAAGAGAAAAAAACAAAAAGCTTCTGCGGGATGAGAGCTATGTGACAGCCCCCCCCCTCCCCCACTCCACTCCACTCCCTCCCTCCATCTGGAGAAAAGTGTGGTGTGAGAGAGAAGAGAGTGGGACGGAATGACAGCGGGCTGGATGGTTGGTTGATGGATGGAAACGACAGCGTTTCTCAGCTCGGGTGGCGCCGCCGGTGCGTGGCGCCGGGGGTCCGACGCCTCGCGGCCGCCGCGTCTCCGTCCTGCTGCGCTTGGACTCATTTACAATGACCCGTGAGATAAAAAAAATATAAATATCTTGATGCCGAACAAAAACAAACAAACGTGTGTTGTATAAGCTACATGACGTGGATGAGAAGGACACGCATCTTTGATGCGCGAGTGTGAAATTAACATTGGAAAAAAACCAAAAAAGAAAATACAGCATTTAACAATATTCTTTACATCTTGGCACTGCATATTTTTTTTTTCCCTATTCATTTCATATAAAATGTCATTAGATTGATACACCCTTATAATTATTACTGACCACTTAAAACATACCCGCCACCCCCACACACTCTCCCCTCCCCCCCATCTGACCCTGGGATTAGTTATGCAAGATATCTCCGTCTTGTAGAGGAAATATACCTGTCTGCCCTTTTCTCAGCGCAGTAATCTTTAACATACAGCCACACAAGGCAGTGGTTGGACCATCAAAAGGAAGTATCAAAAGACAGCTTAACACAAAAGAGGGAAAACATCTGTACAAAATGCTTAGGTCAATGATAACAGAGAAAAGTCTGTTTTTCTATATTACAGTTTAAAATCCAAAAATCGGGGATAATCTCCCCCCGCCACCCCCCCCAGCCTGCCCCCCTACCCAGCTCACCCAGACGTCTGCCGTGGATGATGTGATTATTTTCTTTTCTTTTTTAAAGCAAGGATAACTAAGTAAAATACATTTGCAGCACAGTTTGCTATTCCAATACATACAGCAGGTTTTTTTTCTTCTTCTTCGTCTTCTTCTCATAGCTATTTCATAGTTAATACAAAGCAGTCGCGATGAGGCAAACATCATAACACAAATCTATTTTTTTGATCTTAAAAAAAAAAGACAAGACAAAAAGAGGCATGTATGTACAACCTAAAGATCGGGAAACGCCCTGAAAACAACGTCGACGGGATGAACGGTGCCACACACAGCTGGGTGATGTCTCCATGAACACAAAGGCCTGAGGTTTGGTTTGGCAAAACACAAACAAACAAAAAGGATAAAACCTTTAAAGATAAACAAGCTCTAAATTCATCTGCTTATCCCCCCCCCCGCCCCCCCTCTTGTTTTGTTGTAGTTCTCTCTCTACAGTATCAGACTACACATGCAAGACATACAACTAAGTGCAACCGAATGAAATGTTTATTTACTTTTTTCTCCTCATTTAATTGAATCATTCCCTATAGGTTTGAACTGAGGTATGCGAACAAACGGGTATTTTTTTCTTCTTCTCATGCTGTTATCTTTAGTAATGTCGAGCGACACATGCTGAGAATGTTCTAATCTACCAGCGCGTTCCCCTCCTCTCCAATCCCAAACAACCAGCCACATGACGGTTCTCACGGCCCCGGCCTGGCTGGACCTGACCCGTCCCACAGCTGCCTGGATATTAAACACAACTTCTGGAAACCACGGATTGCCCTTTTACTCTTCTTTTTATTTTATTTTTTTAAGCGAATGAGCGATGAACTTAGAAGAATATAATAAAAAGAACAATAACTGCCATAAAGTACCTGGTACCCAGCTTATTAGTTGACAGGAGTGTTTTTTTAATATAAAAAGTAATAAATTGACAGGAACTAAAAACACAATCATAAAGTCTTGGCAAAAGACGCTAAAACCCCTTTAAAAACAGAAAAAAAGTGGCATACAATCATTTCAAAGGATACAAACGAGAAAAAGGAATTAAAGGAGAGACAGAAACATTGAATCATCGTGTGTTCCAGTCGAAGCATAGAATCCGTTTCACATTGTTCTCTGCAAAGCTTTTTCCATTTACCGGTGTACATATATATTTAAAATCTACATCCCCTTTATGTTGCACACAATACTGCTCCCGACCAACAAGCTCCCTTTTCCACTCACTGGCCCAAAGAAAGAAATAAAACATTTAAAACAGATCTCCCCGAATTTGGTCATCGTGTAGTCAGACTGTCGGCGCCTCCCATTCGGGTTTTGGTCACTGCGAAACATTACTGCAGCCGTCCTGTTGGACACGCCCCCTTTGGTTTTTATGAAAAAAGAAAAGATGACGAAGAAAGAAAAAAAGAAGAATGCAAACACCAGTTTGAGGAGCGTTTCCCTCGATTCGATTGGCCGACCGGCTCGATCGCAGCTGCTGGGATCGCCCGGTGGGAGAGAGAGCGGAGGAGGGATATTTGGCCTTATCTGCTATTGCATGGAACACACACACACGTTTGTAGTTTATCTTTGGTAGTCACAGAACAAGATATTAAAAACACATCAACGACTAAACGAAAAAAGAAAATAAACGGGGAAAAGCCAAAGAAAACATAAAATTATATTAATACGAATAATAAATACAAAATTAAAAAGTGGTTGATTGCGTATCGGAAATGCATGTAAAAATGTAACTCCCACCCAAAGCCGTCGCTGCATCACGACGCCGGCTGCGGCTCCCACTGGGTGAGACGACAACTTTTGGCTTTTTTTGGGGCGACACGCTCCCGAAACGCCATGTGCTGTAAAACTCGGGGCCCCTCCCGATGGCGGTCAAATGCTGGAATGTGCAATGTCACGGTCTTATTGCAAGTCATGGCGGGGGGTGGGGTCACCCTCGATGAAAGGAAATGCGCATTTCATCCGGTGTGCGAGTTTTTAACACGCGCACTAAAAAAAATTACAAAAAACTTACAAACTGCTCACGCGCGTGATGCAAATGAAATCTACGGGGGGGGGGGGGATGCACGCTCGTCTTCAGGGGCGCCGGATGAAACGGCGGCGTGGAAAAAGTCTGATTAACGACGACGAGTTGAAGTCAGAATTAGTCGGTCTGGATCGTTATCTCCCCGGCGCACACCTGACGTTGTCATTTTGGCTTTGAGAAAAGACAGAAAAAGAAAAACCCGGAGCTCGTGTGTGCGAGAAACCGTTCTGAAGCAGAATTTCATAAGGATAAATCATAACCTGCATGATTTCTCCGTCATTCATTAACATCTTAAATTAAACTTAATCGATGCGTGGAGAGAGCCTCCATTACGAGTAGTGCATTGTGGGTGGAATTCATGAGCGAGGGGGGGGGGGGGCGAGTGAGGGGCGGACTACGCGTCAAAGTGGGCACTTTTCTTTTTTTGTCTTTTGTGTGTGTGTGTGTACAAAGATTGTGGAATAAATGACAGACAAATACTACTTGGCATGTGACATTCCGCTTCACGTGTGTGTGTTTAAAAAAAAAAAAAATAACAATACGAGAGGAAATCATAAAACATTCATCAAGTGCTGACTACACAGAATCTCCACAGCATGGGCGTGAGGTCTGCACACAGAGACGGTAAAGACACGACAACGACAACAGCATTGAATGGAAAAAGACACGTTGATATTTCATAACCTCTCATCCCCTCCCCGACAATACATGTACACCCAAATAAAAACAACATCCCGAGATGGGAATCAAACCGATGAGAAGAGGAGACGGCTGTGACGATGAACAGCAGTCCACGCTCGCTCCATTCACACACACACACACATATACACACCGAGACACACTCACACGGTGTAAATTAAACGTCAGTCATTCTCTCTCCCTCTTGAGTCTGTTGTCAGAATGTGTGTGTGTCTGAGAGAGGGAGAGAGAGTGGGTGGAGGGGAGGGGGGACGCAGCCCCTCTGGCAGTCCGTCCCGGCTGCGCGGCGAGGGTCTCTGACCGCGAACACGTCGGTCCCCTGTACCAAACGAGTCCATCCCGCCCGCACGAGTACAAATGAAGGTTCACTTTTTAAGCTTTACTTGAAATCAAGGAGTAGAAAGAAGAAGAAAAAAAAAATTCCCTCACATGTGGGTGCATTCTTAGTTTTTTTTGTGTATCTGTTTGTGTGTGTGTGTGTGTGTGTGTGGTCTTGCCATGTATTGTAATGGCACTAAAAAAAGTGAATTCGGGAGACATTTGCGAGCGGTCATCAGTGGCTGAGACTGCAGTTCAGTGTTTGTTATCTGCGGAGCGGTTCCGTCTCCCAGATGACCTCAGACTGCCTCTGCCTCTGAGGCTGGGGGGTGGTGGGTTGGGGGGGTGTTTAAAGGGATGGGGGGGGGGGGGGGGCAGCGCTAGCCTTACAGCATGTCGTCGTGGCCCTGGTCGTCGTCGTAATCTCTGTGGTGATCGAAGTCCGGACTGTGATTGGCGGTCGTGACCAGGGAGAGGGGCCCTTCGTGGTCCTCGGGGTCCAGCGGCTCCTCCTTAACGCTGATGTGGTGCCTGGACGGGGAGACAAAGAGAGCAGAGAATGAATATGGCTCCAGTGCCGCTATCCATCACTCTCTTAATATCCTTTCTTTTCTTTTCATAACCTTTCGCACAAACACACACACGGGCAAAAAAAGAAGATACAAAAAGAGAGAAAACGACGGACCGATGCTGATTCTGTTTAAAGAGAAAAGAAACGGGGGAACAAAAACAAATGTCTGGCTTCAATGAGGCCGAGAGAGAGCGGGCGTGTGTGTGTGTGTGTGTGTGGGGGGGGGGGCCTCACTGGTGCTGATGATAATTTCAGCTTTCTTTTGAGGGCGAAGCTGCAGGCTTTAAAAAAAAAAAAAAGGGAAAATTATTTATTTCTTTTATTTTCGTGGCAACCGACAACAGGGTATTCACTTAGAATTGATAAATGAGGAAGATTAACAACGTGAGACGGAGACGAGCAGAGAATGGACTCTGCGGAGCGAGCGGGCCGCCGCCGCTGTCAGCCTCCTGGCGGCGGCGGATCAGCGGCGCGCTGTGTGTTCCCCTTCCTGCTCGTTAACATGCACAACCTGCGAGGCGGGTCTCCAGAGGACGACCCCGAGCCGGCTCCTATCATTAATCAACTTCAGGCAAACACAGCGACCAGACACCGCCGCACATGCTTTAAAACTCCAGAATTAATGCATATTTTCAACCGAGTGTCAATAAAAAAAAAAAGGGGGAAAGAAAAGCGCTGGCAGGAGAGGCGGCGGGCGAGGAGAGGCGGCGTTTTCGGGCACGACGCCGCGATAAGAAACAGAGCCCGTATGAGAATAATAACGCTGTCACTTGTAAACAAGGCAAAAAACACGAGCCCCCTCCTCCTCCCCCCCCCCCTCTCCAAGCTCACAGCCTGGGCAAAAGAGCCACTAAAGAGATGAGATCTGCCAAATTTCTCATTACAGAAACAGAGCAGGGATAAAGCAGGAGGGGGGTGGGGGGGGGGTGAGAGGAGGCCTGGCTGTGGCAAAGAGGATGGGGGGGGGGGGACAACATAAAAAGGGAACATTATGAGCAGCTGCAGGGGACTCGCCGCCACCCGCTGGTGCCAGGCGGCTGCCGCGGTGGAGGTGGAGCGGCTCTCCATCGCCCAAAAAAACGACCCGCATCCGGTTTGTTCACACCGGGGATCGTCTCGTGGGATTCGCAACTATTGTGACGGAGACACTCGTTTGCTAATGAGTTGACATATTTTGTGTGTGAATTTTTTTTTTTTTTAAAGAAGGAGAAAAAAGAAAAGGGAGGGGGAGGAAAAGTAAAGTCAGCTTTTCTATCATTTTTTGTCTCCCCCCCCCCCTCACATCAAAGTAACTCCACAAGTGCCGTTGCCTCGGGTCTGACTCCGTGGCTCCGGGGCAGACATGAAATTGTTATTATTATGCTTATTGAACTGCATGCTGATTCTACACTTTGCTCATAATTAGCCCCTTCGCTGGATACCTGACTCTCGTCTGGCTCCCTGGAAGGGAAAAAAAAGCTCACATTTTCCAGTCACATCCAGCCCAAATGTCTCGTTTAAAAAAAACAACAACACCCCGGACACCTTTTACCCTAAAAATGCTGGAAAAACATCTGTGGAGTAATGTAACTTCCCCCCAATAGCAGAGCTCTTTCTCTCTGGTTTTGGGAAGCTGCGTCCTGTCAACCAGCAGCACATTGGCACATGTGGAAAACACATGTTACACAGCGTGAGACAAAGCGCCGCGGTCACGGGGGGCGTGTGCACGTCGTTTATTGCATATTCCCCGAGCAAGAGGAGGCTGCTACCGTATGTAACATTTAGCGCACGTGAGAGTAAAGTTCTTAAACGGCAGAAGAAAACCAGATTCAACTCATTTTTTAGGCTCGTCGACATCATTACGGCGGTGCGAGTGTGTGAGCTCCGTCGGCCTAAAGATAGAAGCAGAGGGGCAGCGGGAGAAGCCGGCTGCCTCGAGGCCAGCACACCCATCCTGTCTCTGCCTTTCCTGTTCCACCGCCATGCTCACAGCTATGTTCAGTGATTAGGGATGGCACTTTCCTCCATTTGGCCAGGGGCTCATCACTGCACCTTGTTTTTGAATTTTTTTTATTCTGTTTTTCAGGCAGAATTTCCCCCCCAAATGCTCAGGCATTTCGGGAGGCCATCCCCGAGTCGGTTGTCTCCCCCCCCCCCACATCTGGAAACGATGCAGCGTGTGCCGTGTTATTTTAGACTTCAAACAACTTCGCAGACACTCCTATACGACAAGCAAATGGGGGGGGGGGGGGGGGTTGCGGGTGCCTGCTGTTTCCCGGCCGACCGCAACTTTCTTACACGGGAATCTTGGATGATGTCCTCTAGACTAATTACCCCCCTTTGTGTCGTTTTTCTTCTTCTTTATTTCAGAGGTTGTTTAGCCTCCGCTGTCGCGGCCAGCAGCTCCGTCGCTCTGGCATTTTGTAAATATTCGTACAAATTGGAACGCCGATTATGGGGGGGGGGGGGGGGGGTCTCGGGACAGACAGCGGAGGAGAGTTCATAAACCCGCTGCTTTAATAACAAGAGGTGCTCTGGTCTTTTGTTCCTTTGAAAAAAAATGGAAAAAGAAAGAGGTGGAGTTTCCCTTTTTCTACAGGGAGGCGGCCACAGCTCTGGCCGTGACCCCGGTCACCACTCCAATATCATCCCGCTGCACTTTATTTATTGTGCTCATTGTTTCCGTTTCATCTCAAGCCATGCGGCGGGGGTGTCATTTTGGGTGAGCGCTGAAATCTTTTTTTCCCTCTCTCTCTTTCTGTCTAGATCTATTTAGAGTGTTGCTGCTCACACACAGATTTCAGGTGGAGATGGGAAGCGTGGTGTGCCACTCACATAGCTAGCAGGGGCGAGCGTCCCGGGCTGCTGTCGCTGCCGTTGCTGCTTCCATGGTCCATCGCTCCATTCATCTCCTCGCGGATGGCGTTGGCCAGGGAGTGGAGGGTGGGACTCCCGATGGAAGCAGTAGTGTATAGAGGTATGTTGTTTTCTGCCATCGAAGCCTGAAAAGCAAAGCCCGGCAGCGTTAAATGTGAAACGGAAGAGGGTTGTCAGCACTTTTCTCAGGACCCATCACTCTTCTCACACCCTCCCCTTGAGAACAAAGCGGAGGTGACTGGGCATGTGAGACGGAGAGAGAGACTTTTATGATCCTTCTTTTCAAAGTTCAGTGCGAGGCAGCGGCCAAAGATGAGCTCATTTTTCTTGTTTTTGTTTTTTTCGTTACCTGGAAGGCAGCAGAGAGGGTCGGACCATAGCCCAAGCTGGTCTGAATGTTCTTCACTAAGGTTGGACTCCTGCAAACACGACAAAATCAAATTACAACCGCAGACTCGTGTCTCAGCGAGCATGCATTCCTCAGCTGGCGTATCTTATTTCATAAAAAGAAATCAATGCACTTTGTATGAGGACTAAATACATTTACTGGTGTAGTAATGTGGCTATCGTTCTAAGATGTTCAATCACTTGACAATACCACACAAGTATCTTCGAGAAGAAAGAACAGGTTGATGGAGAGCGTGATGCATGAAGCTAAACACACACACACACATACACAAAAAGCATGATGGCAACACTGGAAGGTGGGTGGGCATGCAGGTTTTTTGGGGGGGGGGGCCTCTGCAGTTTGCGGGAGCGAGCGGAAGTGCTTACTGTACGAGCGGCTCGTCGGCGGCGCTTTTCCGAGGGCGGCCTCGCTGTACGTGGCGGCCGCGCTTAAACTCCTCATCATCAACGGTCCAAAAGGACCCAAACTCATCCTCTACTCTCACAAAGCACTTATGCAGGGAAAGGTTGGTGCGAACGGCACCCTGGGAACAGCAAACCAGCGGAGGAGGAGGAGGAGGAGGGGAAGCCAGATGCAGATGCAGTGATCGAGAGAAGACCGGCACACAGACAGACGGACGGATGGACAGACAGAGGGAGGAGGGGAGAGGGTGAGGATCACAATAAATAATAAGCAATTATGGGGTATGAGGCATCACCCAAAAAAAAAAAAAAAGCATGAGGCGGTGGGGTGGGGGGAGGCACGCCAAAGCAAGCAGGGGAGGGGGGACCTTGGACGTTATGGCACACAGACAGTGAGATGGAGCGGCAGCAGCAGCCTCTTCCCAGCAGCAAGCGGCGAGACAGACGCTAGTCGAGGCTCAACAAAAAAAAAAAAAGGAGGGCCAAACCTACCCGCTGATCTTTTGAGGCCGTCGCTTTTGGAACTCTAGTTCGTCGACTGTCCACACAGCCCCCTTTACGTTTTCTACTCGCACAAAACACTTGTGAAGACTAAGATTATGCCGGACTGCATTCTGCAGTTGGTGTAAAAAAAAAGAAAGAAAAAATAAAGAAAAAACACAAAGAGAGAAAGAAAAGGTTGCTATCAGTACAGTAAACATGGTCGGCAATCAGGAAGGGCGGAGGGGGGTGGGGAGGATAAAACCTCATTTCAAGGAAGAAATATTTTGACAGGCACTGGATGAAAACAATACACACACCAGAATGTTATTGGCAGGAAATGGTCGAATGCATGTCAATAT
The DNA here is from genome assembly GCF_029220125.1 of Pseudoliparis swirei. Lineage (NCBI taxonomy): Eukaryota > Metazoa > Chordata > Actinopteri > Perciformes > Liparidae > Pseudoliparis > Pseudoliparis swirei. The sequence goes on along the minus strand of NC_079405.1, from coordinate 24,729,317 downwards.
TTCTTGGTTTCTATGGCAATAGAGTTAGTGACATTTTTACTTATTTTCTGATTAGTGCACAAAGATTCTGGTAATTTACCCCAAAAATAGAGATAAAAAACAGCAACTCCAGCATCCAATCCAAATCATTCCGGCATGAAAATAGACCCATATATATATATATATATATATATCTCCTTTTGTTATTGCAGGAGCTACGCTGAGTGCATGTGTATATAGTAAGTGTGCACATAGATAGGGAGAGAGAAAGAGTTGTGGGATCCAGTGGTTATAACATCAATGTGCCCCTATGGAAAAGGATGTCAGTAAGTGTGAGAGCTGATGGAGCGGTGGGTGGAGCAAGGAGTGGTGTGTGTGTGTGTGTGTGTGTGTGTGTGTGTCAGTGCTTCATCACTGTCTGTCTGACCCCACTCATTCCTGAATCTTTTTTAAGGTTGTTGTTTTTGTTGTGTAAGTGTGTGTGTGTGTGGCCTAGTTGGAGAACTGGGTGTTCCCGTCTATGAGTGAGTGTGAGGGGCTCAGCCAGGAGTCACTGGCAAAGCACCGCTATGTGAAGCTAATGCCACCCACTACCACAACTTCTTGAAATATTACAGGGAAATAGCTTCCTTCACTTTTTTTCCTTTTTTGTCTCTTGCTCCAATTGGTTTTATTTTTTTAACAAGTAAGCACATATCCCCCTGGTTTCCCTGTGTGTGTGTGTTTCCTTTTCACATTGTTTGTGTAAAGGGTGGCTCATTTGGAACAGAAGAAGTGGAGAATTGTTATGAGTTTGGTATTACGTCGCGTCCCTCTCCCCAACACCAACAACACCGGCGCCTCCCTCTACTCAGGCGCCGGTGGATTATTAAAGAAGTCGGGAGGAACATCAGAATTACCTTCCACGTGGCCGCGTTGCGCCTAAAATATGCAAACATTCGCGTGAACCAGTTGTAGACTTCGTTTAGTGTTAGCTGCTTTTCCGGAGATTCGAGGACCGCCTGCAAGAGGAACAGTGACAGAAACAAACATTTAACGCGCTGCCTTCACAGGGGGATCAATAATTCACAAAGAGGCAGGCGTGGCTTGTGTTGTGTTCTCCCGAGACGAGCGGCAGAGCGACCGTCTGTGTGAACTGGAACGGCTCGGCTCCGTTGAGAGAAGTCTGCCGCACTTCCTCGCCGGAAACCGGCAGATTTGAATATATTTTCCCTTTGTGGGTGTAAAATGAAGGGCGAGCGAGGGAGAAAAAAAAAACATTTCTCAGGCAGATTACAGGGCCAGCAATTATGGCCGGCTCAGATTAATTCCCGAGATCCCAGATTACTGCGGAACCGGCGATAATTGACTGGCCATCTTAAAAATAAAAAAAACAGTTTCATCCCTACTGTTGTGTGAAATGAAGTTGGTAATAATCACAGCCACATAGATGCTTAATCAAATGCAATTGTCATATGTGGCGGTTCCTCCCCCCCCCTCTCTTTCTTCCCTTCTTTGAATCCCGTACGCATTCTTGCACTCATTTAAAAAGATGCTTAATCTGCTCCTCTGTCTAAATCGCATTGGAAATTTTAACGAGGAGCACGGCAGAGAAATAAGTCGAGCAAAATGTGGTTATTTTTGCGTGGCTTTTCCGGATAGCGGACCACTGCGTTTCCTGCTACGACCAGGCAGGGCGCTAAAGGGTGTTCACATGTAGACGCTGACGAGAAGCACGCTTACCTGTCTTATTAGTGAGGCGTAGGTGAACGGCGGCCTAACCTCAGCATTCATGTAAAACTCTTTGTTCTGACTGAGATCTGCACACAGGGGAGAGCAAAGGAAGTGGGATGAAGACATCAGGAATCATCACCATCACCACATGGTTATGTGTATAAAGACACAGATAGTGTGCGGGGCCGATTCCATGCGTGCGTCACCTGGAGAGATGGGCATGTTGTACTTTTCGGAGTAGCGCCGCCGCATGGGCCCCACGCTGTGGAGGCTGTTGGCTGTGATGACGGAGTGGGTCTGGGACAGGGGTGTGAGGGGTGCCGTGGGCGTGGTGGGGCTCCGGGGCAGGCTCAGGGGAGGAGAGGCCCCCGGGGCCGACTTGGACAACGTGATGCTGGACACCAAGTTGAGCTGGGAGAACAAACAGACGGGAGCCGTTAGCCCTCTAATCACCCCCAGTGTCTCGGACGGCTCATTGACTATGCATATCGGAGCCGCTAATTGCACACGGGGCCCCCCGAGATGATCCGCGAACGTTTGCTAAATGTTTGGAAAGCAAACCCTTCTGAGCCCGGCTCCTCCCCTCTATTCTTCACGCTCTGCTCTCTCCTCCCTCCCGCCCACTGTCTCCCTCGTCAGGGGCTTTGTTTAATCTTTTGTCCCCCCCCCCCCCCCCCCCCCAGCAGAGGAGGGAAGATGGGCGGCCCGAAAACCGCTCTGAAAAATGACAGCGTGCTTCTCACCTACCGCTGAGCCGCCCCGCTAATAAGGCAGCCAGAGGAAGGAGCCAATCTGGGCTAATTACCAGCTGAAAGTGTATTGTGAGGACTCTAATTAGGAGCTGCTTATGGAGGTGATCTGGTGATTAACTACTGTATCTGACTGACCTCCATCATCAGGGCCGTGACGGCCGCGGTGACGGCCGCCTCGCGGTATTTCCGCGTCGCAGAGAGTGCGGACGCGTCAGCCTGGACGACGGAGGGGGAGGGGTTTAAGTAATAATGGCGACAAGGTAAACTAATTACGGAGAGTGCTGCGGGAAAAAAAGTATAGCAAGGCTTCCAGCAGCTGCTGCGGCGTCTCGGAGCCGAGCGCCGGAGCAGCAGTCAAGTGGAAAACGCTCGCCTGACCCCTCCTGCTCCGGCTATTAATTGGCAGGGAAACTAATGACACATATACATATTCCCACAAAATTGTCCTAATTGCTAATTTGCCCGAAGGAGGCCAGCATCCAAATGAAACATGACTTCAGACCGAGGGGAAAAAAATGAGGAAAAAAAAAGTGGCGAGAGAGAGAGATGGAGACAGTGTTAGAGAGGACACGTGTCATCTTTGACATCATTTGTTGATTACAACGGATCACGACCGGCCAGTCGTGTGAGTGTGTGCGTGTGTGTGTGTATGTGTATGTGTGTGGGGAGGGGGGGAATGGACATCTGACTACTACCAGCAGATACGAAAAAGATATCAGAAGCCCAAGATTGATTTCTTATGAATTCACTCTTTATATAAATAAATATATATTATTCTAATACAATAAATAGACCATATTAAACCATTACGTAACACTTTGTATTGTCCCACTTCCATACACATGTGTCCATCTCCTCACGCTGTCTATTTATGCTTTGGAGGCTAAACTCTGGTTTTTTTGGCAGCGTCCGCCCAAATAATTTGGATTATCTGCTGGGACCCGCTGACGTACTGCGAGAGCACATCCTCGACGCCGCCGCCGCCGCCGCCGTGTTATTCTGAATCGCGAGCAAAATAAATCACACTTGGGCTCGCGTGTTTCTGACACAATGCTATCAATAGAAACGGGCTGCGGTGTTGACTCCTCTTCCTGTGGATCAGCGGGCTTTGTTTCATGTTTCATCCATATTCCCTGGTCCGTAAACACGGAGAGGCTTCAACAATAGGCCAGACAGGCTGGTAATAGCCTCGCCTTTGTTTGCCTCGCCATTTGGGCTCACTCCAGTGCCCGAGACAAAATGAGACTTCAGACTGAAATTAATTAAATGGTAATTGGTGATCTAATTATACTGGCTTTGACTCGGCAAGCTGCTAAAGAAAATAAACAAAAAGTCCCTCCTTAATTATGTATGGCGTAAAAGGTCAGATTTCTGACAAGAATGCTTAGTGACACCGAGAGCAGCGCAGACACCCCGCACACACACACAAACATTGCTAATGTGGCACATTTTGTTTAGCCCCCCCCCCCCTCTCCATCCCCCTCCCCGCTTCCAGCCACCTCAGAAGAGCAAAATGAATCCTCATTTGACGGCGTACATGCACAGTATCTGTGTTTGTTTGTCTTTAATTACAACTAAATGTAAACAAGCTACGTTGCCGTGACAGTCGGCTCCTTGTACGCGGCGTTATCACACGCAGCGGCACAGAACGGCAGAAACCAGCAATTACGGGGAAGAACGCGAGGGTGTCTCCGGAGCGTCGACTGATTCTCCAGTTCGGAGAATGCGTTCGTTCTGCCGTCGTCTTCAAAAAGGGGCGTTTTATTTCATTTGTGTATTTCTGGAAGCCGCGGGCCCTAAGCCTGGCGCAAGGCCACCACTCATCCAGTGGAAGCCAGACGTATCATAGCGGCTCGCAGCAGGCAAAAGTGGCGCTGCAGAATGGGGAGTCTATTTATTTGAATGAATAAAAAAAAATCCCAGCTCGCCCCCCTTGAGAGTGTTAGCGCTGAGCTCTGACACAGACATCCTCGCGGGGCCCGGGGGAGAGAGAGAATGAGGTAGTGAACTCAAGATGCTATCTGCCGCTCCGACCACTTTTCATACACAAATGTCCCCGTGTCAGAGCGCTCGTTCTGCACTCTAATCTCCACCATCAGCGCCGTGTGACACCGGCAGCCTTTTGTCGCTCCGACACGTCGTTGTCACGTACTCTCCCCCCCTCACCCCGACTGTAAATAAATGATCCGAGCCGCACATTGTGCCGAGAGACGAGACTCCCGCGCGGTGGTTTCAGATTCACGCCCTGCAGTAAAAAATAAAATAAAAAACTATCTCTGAATGAACTGTCGCACGGACTGAAATATGGCGGTGGGGCCCCCTTCTTAAACATGACAAAATAGCGCAGACACTTAAATGCCATATGTTAAGCCCTCGCCCCTATAGGATAGGGATTACGCCGGAGGCTTTATGGCGCGGCATATATTAAGAGTGATAAGCACGGTGTCTGGAATGTGTCAAGGAGATAATAAATGGATCCGCTTGTGCATTTTATCCAGAGGTTCAGTTGTTCACCTGTACAGTATTGGGAGAATCAACAACGTCAAAAAGTCATCCAACACGATAATGGTGCCGCGGAGATGTCGACCCGAACAAAAAGGTGCATCTAGCCCAGATGTCAGTGCATGAATTACCTTTAAAAGATGGCCGAGGGTAAAATTCCTTTCACCCTAAATGAAGATTCTCAGGGACGTATCTTTAATCAAATAAAATCAATATCAAATCAAGAGGCGCAATTATAACCACAAAAACATCAGCTGACAAGCTTTGACTTGTTTTTCTTTTAAAACCATAGAGACATTTTTTTATAGCTACAAATCAATCAGTCAATAATATTTTAATAATTTTATCACGTAGTATTTTTTTCTTTTTTGACACTATTTTCTACCTATTTTTCAGCACAATTTAGCATGAATTTAACGCTGGTATTTAAATTTTTGTAAAGATTTTTTAATTTTTTATTAATCGATATCTGGCAGGAATGCGCCGCCGTAACTTTCCTTTTAAAAGCACTTAAAATAAATGTTAAATGCGTCTTTTATTGCCGCTGTTTATTTCCATTTCCCTGAGCTTTCCTCGTCCCTCCCGTCGGCCCAAACAGACGCCGGGTGCTCTGAAGCAGTTACAGCGCGAGCATCCAGTTCATCACAGGCACCAAATTGAATCTCGGATGTCAGCAGATGTGGTCCAAACAATATTTACTGCCTCCCTCAAGAGAACAGCTGTTTTTATTTAGCAGATAAATAAGAAGATGGAGGAAGGGACTAATGAATACACGTGTGCCAATTAAGACGAACAAAAGGATGGGGGAGGGACAAGAGCGAGAGAGGGAGAGACGTATGACAGGGGTTGCTGCTCACCGGCTGTGGGGTGTCTTTGGGCTCCGTGGACTTGACATGAAGGTGCGTCATCATGGCTTGCAGACGCTCTTTGTCTTTCGTTAGCTGTAACGAGCAGAGAGAACACGAATTGCATGTTTTTATGAACGAAAGGAGGCAACAACAAAAAAAATATATATATATTTCTCTACTTTGTATTAATTCCCTACATCCCCCTGCAGTGAAGGCATCTTTTACAATGAGCGTGTTCAAAACGAATCACTCTTTCTCCACTACCCCTCTTGGCACCATCGGATTATTTGTTTAAAAAACTAAAAATGCTTTTGGAAGCCGTCACCAACTTGGCACTTGAGTCCCAACAACTGTCTCTCATTTCAAGGTTAGAATGCACCGCGTCTCTTTTGCCAATAACGGGGCCGGGGTCCTTTCTACCCGTCTGAGGCTGCCAGATTAAATGATGGTGATAGGCTGCAGGCAGAGGACAGTCTGTGTCTGGTGAAGCTGGGCTCCATCCCTCCATCCCTCCAGTGCGCCACCGCAGCGGGAATAACAGGACGTTGGCGTGGCGTGATGTTTGAGCGGCTCAGCTCTCATTGTTTAAGGTCAACATCCGGAAAACCACCAGGGGATTTTATACTCATTATCGGGTCAATTTTTGGGAGAGAGAGACGTGAACCACGAGTAGACGCTGCGTAAAATCGATCATTTTGATCTTTTTCACATTTGCTTTGCAACTGGAGCAGCAGCTAATTAATAAAAATGCACTTGAATGGGATGGCTGGTTTTATCCCCCCCCCTCGATGCTAACAATCAAGCGCGAGCTTCCGTTATCTTAGTGTGACACCAAGTCTTTTACCGGAAGGGCAGATTGTTCCTCTCTCGCAGAGAAAGACAATGAAAGATCACTCATAAAGGGGGGGGGGGGGGGGGAGATATTAAAACCACTGATTGTAAAAACGTTTTCTGCGGCGCGCTCCGATAACCTTCCCGTTTGAAGTCGCCCGTAACAAACACACTCTGCTTCCCGGTCATTCCACCAAGTGTTTTACTGTTGCTGCCAAATAGTTAAAAGTCATAAATAACTTTAAAACCCAGTAAAATTAAAAATGTAATTATCTACTCTACTTAAGCCCCGGGCCCTTCATATATCTCCCTCTCTCTCTTTCTTCTTCTTTCTTTCTCTTCCTGGCTGTCATGCATACATAACACTTTTTTTTTTAATGACTGGTTACTCGCAGATGTACAAACTTATATTTAAATCGGCGGCCCCCTTTCCCATTCACGTGTGACCCCCCCCCCCTCGATGGCTGATATCAGACGGATGCCGGCACCGAGGAAACGCCGGCAGAAGAAGACGCATAAATATTTGGGGCCAAAACAAACTGGGAGACAATACCTGCAGCTCCAGCTGTTGTACGACCTGCATTTGCACCCGACACTGGGCCGTGCTCCTGTCGTCCAGGGCGTGCTCATTGTTGAGATGCCTGGAAAACAACACGCACACACACACACACACACGCACACACACAAAACAGAAAGAGAGAGAGAGAAGGAAAAAAAAGATGTTAGTTGGACTTTTGACTTCTGCCTTTTTAGACGTGAGAAACAAAAAGACGTCGGCTTCGATGACGCACAGAGAACACGCCGGCACATTTAGGTAAATATCTCGCAGGTGCTTCTGCGTGCAAATATCCGCCAGAAGCAGAAGGTGATACTTCTTCACCTCCAAGGAGGGACTCTCTTTAAAAATATATATATATTTCGCGACCGTCCCGTCTGCTGCAGATAAGAGGGATGATTGAAGATTGTTCGGGTTGGACTCCTCTGCTACATTATGCACCGGTGCCCTAATGCCATCTCCCTCTCATTCCAGCTCCCCCCCCCCCGCCTCGTCGGACTTGCCCCCACCGCCGGATTTGTGCCCCTCCGTGTGTTTTCTTTTAATTGCGCAATTAAGAGAATTCAAATGAAAGCCGGACCGAATGCAGCGGACAACAGGACGAAGAGATGGGATCTGTCGCAAACTTGAATTATGGATATAATTATGCATGATTATTTTATACAGGGCGAAGATGTTCCCTTTTTCCCCCCTCTTTCTGCACATTTATAACTAATCTAAATAAGTAGCTCGCTGGGTAGCAGACAGGGTTTTTTCCCCTCTTTTTTTTCTCCCTGTGATTTATATAAAATGGTGGAGATAAGGTTCACGAGTGAAGGAAATATGATTGGAGGAATTTTATCAGCCGCCGCATGAATTACTGTTTGAAAATGCTTATGCAGGGGCATTTCATTAATCATTTAATCATAATCCGAGCAGGATGTTTGAACTGATTTCACAAATACCCTTTCATTTCACTACTTCATTATGCTCGCTAATGGATCCAATATATTATATATATCATAAATTATATCACATCTTCGGTGACCATGTAGGTCACTGTCACCAGGCATGTCTGGGTGTGCACGCGGTGGCGCCCGGCGCACAGGAAGAGAGCGAGGGGTGTCTGTGTGTGTGTGTGTGTGTGTGTGTGTGTGACGTCCCCGGCCTTTTTCAAATGCACTTTTTTCTGTCGTTTAGTGCAAATAAAAATAGAAAACAGCCAGTCTACGTGTGACGGCACAGTGGCACACGCCGGGGCGTCGATGATATAGCCCAATAAATTGACGCCGTTGCTTTTATGTACAGACGACACGTTTGTGCGTTAAACACCACACCGACACTCGGAAGACACACACACGGGGTGGAGGGGAGGGGGGAGAAAGGGAGAATTGATAGTGCTCGGCTTGAAATGTGACGGTTTCTGTTCGGCTGCGGTATTTTCAACCTTGATGTGAATGATTTGAATCTTTATGGGCAAACATGGTCTCTTCACACCCCCCCCCCCACGCCACCTCTATCCGGCTCCTCCTATTGTGCGTTGGTAATAATAATGTTTTCTAAATTGACCACGAGATACATTCAGCACTTCAAGTTAATTATTGAAGCAGAAAAAAAAGAATTAAAAAAGGCGTAATCCTCCTTTTACTGAAATCAATTCAGACTTCTTGCGGGCTTTCCATTTGTTTGAGTCAAATAAATGCCCATTTAATTAAGTAGGTCGGGGAGAATGAAACTGGTAAACATTTCAGGACATCTTACTTAATTTCAAAGAAGGAAAAATAATAAGTAAAGACGTTTCAACTCCAATTTGACTGGCACGGACTGAATTTCCAATGAAGGGAGGCCTACGTGAGAAGCGTCGGAATTTCCCTGTTCATAGGAGACATGTGCCCCGCTTCTTTTCATCCCTTTGTTACATTCCACTTTATTTCTTCTAATGACATGGAGAGACACAGTGCATAATTAATAGGAAATGAAATATTCAAATGGCCCTAATGCAGCCTCGAGAGGAGCGCCCGGACTCGGGAGCAGGGGGAGTTGACATCGAGAGAGGCTATGAACGTTGGCATGTGTCACTTTCTGGACTTCAACCACTTTTAAAAAAGTGGCAGGATGACAGTCCTTAATGTAAACTGCCACAATAAAACTAGTTGAATAGACATGCCTGTAACAGTCGGCCTTTTATTTATTTATTTTTTTACATACCAGTCATCTATTCTCTCTCTCTCTCTTTCTAATTATATAGACCGGACCCAGAGCTTAAGGCCGTCTCTGAGGACGGTTTATCTTCTTCACTGTGGAGCTTTAAATAACCAGGCACACTTCTATACAGTGGTATTTACATTTAAAATGCATTAAAGGCCTATTTCTAATTATTTCTACTGTTATAATCAGTCATTTTAAGTGCACGCTGCTCCTACAGGATTTCAGCTTATAGACGACGTGCATGTTTGGCTTATTATTTGTGTGCGTCTAGAGATGTTGTTGTGGTTTCCAGCAGGAGACAGTGGAGCACTAGGTGGCACTGCAGTGCTCCACTGGATCTGACCTCTTGACTGGACACCGAAGAGAGGGGTCTCGACCCTCGTAAAAAATAAAAATAAAAACATTTTTCAAAAAACACACCAGGCTCCGCAGTGAACAACCACCTCTCATGTGAGCCCAAACCTCCCAGCCCCCCCCAAAAAAACAGGACCAGGAATCTGGCGCTTTTGTATTTATGGAGATAGTGCGTGCGTAGGTATGTCGTGTTTTCCCTTAAAAGACAGAATAAATACACGCGCTGCTTAAAACAACATTGCAGCTGTTGCTGTTGGCATGCGAGGCTGAAATCTGGTTGACGTTTGAGAGTCCTCCTCACCTTTCACAGTACACTGTGTTCTGCTGACTATACACACACACACACACACACACACACACGGACTTTCGTAAGAGCATTAAACTGTCTGATGTATGCTCTGTTTTTTATTTGTGATTGTTTTCGGAGGCCCGCGGTATCAGTCGCTGGGTTTCATGTGGAAGTGCTTAAGGGTCTGAGAGTTAACACCTCGGTGAGCTGCTCTACACTCTCTCCCGCTGCTGGAACAAAGGCAGCTTTGTGCAGAGACTCTCCCCGAAAATGTTTTCTTAACATGTTCCAAGCGGTTTGAAGCAGGCAACCTAAAGTAAACACGATGTTGCCATGATAAAAACACTTGTAAAAACATTGCAGAGTGCACTCGGAGACCGTTTGAGGCGGCGCTGTCCCGGGCGCACAGAGCTTAATTCCCCCCTCTTCTATAAACAAAGGGTGAGGCATGTCAGAATACAATAAATAGCGACGGATTTAGGAAGGCACTCCCAACGCTACAATGCGTGTCTGTGTGTGTGTGTAATACGTGGTTTTAATAACAGAGTGTCGAGGGAACATTGTTTATTAAATACAACATAAAAACACATAACTGCCTCTTTTTTATTCTCTCCATCTCGCGGGGAGACGAGCCGCCGCGTTAAGCTTTCCGAAAGCAAAGTGGATCCAAGTAAACAACGAGGAGGACTCTAGATGTTGACAAAGACAGTAAACATTTTTTAAAAAACAGCCCCCCCCCCCTCCACCTTTCTCTCCACCTGCTAGGAATCTGTGCGTTCACCGAGTGCTTGTTTGGGGATAATGGAATTGTGTCATATCTTGTTTAAAGTGCGACTAATCCCAGGTGACAGCGAGCCATTGATCTGCTGCCACAATGCAGATGTTTTCATCCCCGCCGTAACCATGGCGCCGTTATGTGTTGGATTACTTGGAGCGCGCCGCGCACGGGGGTTGATTAGCGGGCCAGCGGTGTGTGACTCGACGATGGGGACGGGGGACGGGGACTAAGGGGCCCCGTGTCACGCCGACAACCTGTTAACGTGGTTTGAGTGCAGAACATGTGGTTCATTGTAACGCGGGGCTGGAGGTGTGAGCCTGCAATGACACAGACAGCACTGTGAACCCAAACACACGTCAAAGAGGCATGATAGAGGAGAGGGAAAGACAAATAAACCGCCGAGAAAGAGACGGAAAGAGCTGAGCAAGGCAAAGACACAGACACACACACACACACACATAGACACCAATCCCTCCATCCAGTGACAAGGGCAAACATGCAGTGTGGGCTGCCACAGATAAACATCCTACCGGTGTTTGTTTGGGAAAAACGGCCCCCGTCACCATGGGAACTGCACTTATCGCCGGAATTAAGAGGCCCATGCCGTTCTCAGAAGGAGACCCCGCCACAGTACCCGCACTCGGGAATAACAACCAGCTGCACCTGTAGTGCCTGCGTAGTTGCCGGGGCGGAGGGGGGGGGGGGTCACAAAATGTGCAATCGACCCAACGCGAGGACAAACGAGCTGCGACGAAAAATAAAATACAAAAAAAACGTTCCCCGATTGGGACTTTTTAACTCACTTGAGGAACGAATAGAAGTCGTCGAACACCGACTCGCATCCGGGCCACTTGCAAACGCCGTGACCGTAGAGGGGGTGACTGTGGGGGGAGTGCTCTTCTAGCGAGGATCTAAAAGGGAAGAGAGAGAGAGAGACAGCTGTTAATAACAAAATAAAAAAAACGTTTTGAAGTCGACAGAAGTTTAAAGGTCACAGAGGATTGGTTCTCCTGTTAAGCCGACGCCTCCCCGTGCGCTCCGTATCTGGAGCTTCCCGCACGAAGACCCTCGACTTGATCCGCGTGGAATCCGTGTACCTGTGTGATCTCCGCTTGCTCCCCTCCTAAAGTCGGGGGCTCATGTTGCGAAAGCACGGCCCAAATCAATATGTTATTATTTAGTATCCCTGAGCCGTGTAGCAGTCGACTTTAAATCAGGGCTGCCTGGAGGGGGGGGGGGGGTTCTCCCCAGCTCTGCCTGCTGCGTCATGTCCCACAGCCCGCCTGGAGGAGAGTTATCCAGCCCCCGCCCCCTCCCAAAAAAAACATCAGGCACTTTCCCAGCGCGCGCACACCGTAAACATCCCCCGCCCGCTATCACTTCCTCTACTCATGCGTCTCCAGGTGGGCCGACAAGCAAACCACGTCCGCGGCTTTGTAAAAAAAATTCAACTCACTTTACAACATCCTCCGTATGGCGAGAGGAAGGAGACCGCGGCGAGAGAAAGCGGGCCTGTGCCGAGGCAAGCGGCTGCAAGACGGCGAGCCATATGGGCACAAGGCACTTCACGACACACACGCAGCGCTCAGCTATAAGAGCCTGGGGGACTGGCCTACATCGCTGCCACCTGGGCTTCTGGCGAGCACGCCGCCGCCGCCGCCGCTCCTCTCCTCTGAGCCAGGGAGCGAGATTCATGACACCGCAAACGCCCGCGCTGCCACGTGCGAATAAACTCCCAGCCGCCGAAAACTCATTCATATACATATATTCAGAGATAACGTCCAACGCTACGACTTCAGGGGACGTCTTTGAGGATGGGGAGGGGGAGGGGCCGGTGGTGGGGGTACATATCTGGAGTTGATGTAAAAAGGAATTAGGAAAAAAGAAAAAAGGAAAGCATTCAAGGTGTGCCAAATTTGCAAGGATTAAACAAGGTGATGCTCAGATTAAAATCTAATTTGCATCAGTGTTAGCAGAGATGTGCCTCGAGTGGGACGTTTTTAAGAGGCCGTCACAGGTTTCCTTGTGTCGTAATTACTTGCTGAAGAATTCACATTGTTCATAACATGTGATAATTGCATCGCAATTAGGAGGCAGTCAAGCATTCACGAATGTGGTTAGCAGCTCCCCCCCCACCCCTTTCAAAAAGTCTGAATTATTTTTTTTACATTTGGTTTTATTCAATTATGAATTATGCATTTGCATTAAGACCTCTGTTTTGATACCGCTAATAAATAGATGGCGGGAAGACCAATTATAATGAGCTTTTAACAAGGAAACGTGTGGACTGGTGAAGGTAACGCTGGGTTTTAATTTAAAGAGATCCTTTTTTCTCTCCATTTTTTTTTTTTCAATCTTCGCGAGCAGGCTTGTTGGTTAATTCTGTATTAATAAGAAATTGAAATGTGGAGTGCGCTGGGAATCAGCGAGCGCAAAGCGCTGCGAAGGGGCTGGCGGCAGAAGAGCCCCCTTTAAACGCCGGATGGCTAAACAGTAGTAAATGACGGAATTTACACCAAATGAGCGACATTAGTGTAATGGGGGAAGAGTGCAGGATTCATGGGGTGTTTCTCACATTTCAGATCACGTCGGAGAGGAGAGAATAAAAAAAAAAGAAAGGAAACCGCTCTGCGGTTCCTCGCGTTGTGTTGAAATTTGACTTGCACCCAGGACAGGTCTGTCGGGATGCTATCATCGTCAGGCAGCCCCTGAGGGGAAGAACACTAATGATCTCGTAGCCGCGATGAAGGGGGGGGGGGCTTCCTTGAGAGGAGCGGCGGGGGGAACATTAAAGTGCCTATAGACCCGGACGGAAAAGAAGGTGTTGCGCAGCGTTTATGTGCAGGCGGCCTCAAAAGAGGACAGCTGCTCGCCACTTGTTTTCTACTCCACTTCTTTTGATGGGATGCTTTGGGCCATAAACAAGTCGTGATATACGGCGTTGCGTGCTGATGGACTCAATCTATCAGCGAAAAAAAGAGAGACAAAAAAAGAAGGGAAGATTGATGTCCGGCATGCTGGATCGGAGTCTGGCCACAACGTGTGAGAAGCAGGTCACTTGTAGTACTAATGTTGGCGTCCTGCCCCCTCACTCCTACACACGGACCCTCCCCTTCCCCTTCCCATCTTCTCCGCGTGGTTTACCCTAAATGCTTTCATCAGCACGTTGTTGTTTTTTCTTTTCTTCTTATCCTTTCTTTTTTTCCTGGTGTAAGACAAATGAAAGGCGAGAGAGAAAGATGGGAGGGCTGTGCCAAATCTGATTATTTATCTCCTTAACAGATTGCTGCGTTACAGTCCCCGAGCTGTGGTTACTGATGGTTGTTGGGAGGCAAAGTGGGCCAAGCGTTTGGTGAGGACGCCCCCCCCGCCCCCCCTCCATTACAAGCAGCACTGTATTGGGAATTTGTGTCAGATACAGATCAGCCACATTTCATTTAAATAAGCAAATCATTGAATAAAGATGACCTGGCTCACTGATGGGGTTGGGAGGAGAGGGGGGGGGGGAGACAAGGGGAGTATCTCGATCAGTGCATCGCAGATGCTTCGCCTGGGAAGCGACACGGGGGCCGACAGATTGAGTGACTCAGGCCCCGGTCGTATCGGGAGATGTTGTTCAGGCGAACACGAGTCCCGGGCTGCCTTCCTCCGGAGTGCTCTGCGAGAAGAACAAGTAAAAGCAGATGCGCCAGAGCCCCGTCTTCGGTGTGTGTCAAGCCGGCGGTGATTGAATTTCTCCAGCTTCCTTAAGACGGAAGTGCAAAGCCGGTGAGTGATTCCTGTGGATGCACTTAAGGTTTTAGTTGCAGGCGTCGTCGTGCCTGGGCAGATTTTATATGACACATGAAACTAACTACACGGTACTTAGGGCCTGCTGTAAACCAATCTGAAGCCAGTCGGGAAAACAGGCCCATCAGCAGAGAGGCTTGTTTCTGTTGCATGACAAAAGGACTCGCCAAACCGCATCAATTAAAAGTTCATTAAAGTTCAGCGCTGGGAGGATGAGGGGATGCTCTCTATTTACGCCCCGGCCGGCCCCAGCCCCATTATCTTCAACCTGATTATTCAAATCCCTGGATTATAACGCAAGACGTCGCTTGGAATAACCGTACTTAATAATATTTCATTTCTCTTCCCACGGCGTCTGATTAGAATCGAGTCGGCATCATCAAAAAGGGGGCCGAGAGGAGGGAGCGACGCCGGTGATGAGTTGTGTGATTTCAAGTGTTCGAGAAATTAACGCGGGAGGGGGGGGGGGATTATTGGGCCGCCCCGGATCTAAATTAGCATCGTTCGGCAGTCGGTGAGTAACGTTTTCGCTTCGGTCGTCTCTGGTGTGGGTCGTAATCCGCCGTCCCTCGAGCGGACGTCGCCTGCTCGGGCTTTCTGAGAGATCGGAAAGACCGCCAGGAGTACTCGGAGTGCCTTCTCCACTTAAACTCGCGTTAAACTGCCGTCGACGTCTTCTTTAATCTCTTGACTGTCGAGCTCTCGCGTTACGTCTTCTCCAATGTTTCGAGCCGCCCTCAGCCGAGGACGCCACCGACGCTCGCCTGCGACAACGTGAGAGAAACACACACACAGACGCGCACCGATAGGCGGTTTCTCCAGAGTCTGTGCCGGAGGATAACTTTGAAACGGTGAAAGAGGCTTGAAAAGAAACGGCTGCTTTCCGTTTGCATCCATCCACCAGCGGATCAGAGCGTCTCCTCTTCCGAGTACCTCAGATCCTCTCCACAAGCCCCCCCCCCACCGTGTCCCCACCAGTTGCCCCCTCTCCACCTCCCACCTGCGTTTGCTCTTTAATCCGTGCTGCCGCCACGAAGACGCGTACGGCGAGGATCACGGGAACACGAGTCGGGTGTTGCGCTCGGCGGTGAGCTCGCGGTGCCCGAGGGCTCCTCGCTCGCGGTTCAAAGATCCGGCAACGGAGAGAGACGACATGCAAATGAGTAAAAAGGTGCCAAATTAATTCCCTCCCTTAAAGACGCTCGACGGGTGATTCATCCTGGTTTTACAAATATGAACGATACGCCCAGGGCTGGTTGCATCTGGCGCACAATAGCTCGTTGTTTGTTTAAAGTTCTTGTTTCTTCTGATGAGACAGGCGACGATGCAAGTCAACAGGTTGCCGTGGGACTGGTTTCCCCCTCTGAAGGCACTGATCCGAGCGCTCTCATGGCCAACGTGCTGCTGAAACAATATTAGCTCTATTAACAGTGCGGCAATGACATTTCCCCAAATTCCTGCGCACCCTGCCAGGTGTTCCGGTGAAATCCCCAGCTGTGAACTGTGGCTGTGAAGTCCTGGATGAAAATAGCACTTACACACTATAACATTAAGAGCAATAAGCCGAGAGACGGCGCGTTCAAAGGCTCTCGTCGTGTGGGAAAGGAAATCACGGGAGCAAAAACAAGAACACGCGGCACGGGAAGACCTCGGGACTCACCCGTCTCTCTTGTGACTCATGTACTGCCCGTTGGTGGAGGCGTGCTGGTTGAGGAGTGGGTTCTTTGGCGTTGCCGGGGAGGACAGGTCGAGGCCCCGGTGGCCGTTGTTGATGCTATTGTTGTTGTTGTGGTTGTTGTGGTGGTGGTGGTGGTGGTGTTGGTGGTGCTGCTGCTCCTCCTTCACGTGAGCACTCGTCACCTCCTTCCACAGTTGCTGCAGCTCGGCTGGAATCATGCCTGAGACAAACAAATTGGATAATTAAATCAATTAAGGGCCAATTCAACCCTCTTCTTCATCATTTAATGAAATCAAAGCGTCTAAACAAAGCGCAGTATTAATTAGAAAAATATTCCACCACAGGGTAATGCACTGAGAGCCCTT
Source organism: Pseudoliparis swirei (assembly GCF_029220125.1). Classification (NCBI taxonomy): domain Eukaryota; kingdom Metazoa; phylum Chordata; class Actinopteri; order Perciformes; family Liparidae; genus Pseudoliparis; species Pseudoliparis swirei. The sequence goes on along the minus strand of NC_079405.1, from coordinate 24,712,696 downwards.
GCTCCCCCCCCCCCTTCTCCTCCTCTCTCTCTCTCTACCACCTCCTCCCATTTTTTCTTCCCCCTGTGATCGGGAGCATGTTTGTATACACAAATGCCAGGCATTCACGCAGATTTCATGCCCAGAGTAAATAATTAACATCCAGACAAGGCATGAAACCTGAATAATCACCATCATTTTCTCACAACAACAGAGCGGTGCGGAACATACACGACCGAAAAAAGAAAGAAAGAGAAAAAAAGTTTACAATGGCGACACTAGCAGACATCCCACCCCTGCGTTCTCGAGAAACAGGACCCTGGGGTAATATTCTCAAAAGCGCATCAATGTGCAAAATACTTAAAAGCTCTGCACCGCCTCCAATTGACACAGCAGACTTAAACCTCATTAAACAAGTCAAGCACACGGCAGCTCACACAGCCACTTTGGGGAAAAAGAGAAGAGAATCCCTCGAAGACAGACGACATTTCTCTGCGCAGCTCTAAACGCATTGTGTTCGTTGTGTTTTTTCCTCTTCTTCTTCGTTCTGCCTGTGAGTGACAGCGATCCCGACAACCGGGGCCAGTCGGGATGAAGAAGGATAATGCCGTGTTTGTGCACCCCGCTTTTCCGCGTCTGAGAGAAGCGAGCCTTTGTTGGTCACACAATGTACGTGTGACCGACTATGCTCCGTCTGTTACGGTGCCGGGGAAGTCGGCTTTCATTTTGACACAAATGAGGATAAAGAAGATATGTAAAAAAAAAAAAAAATCCCAAAAAATAAATGAGATTAAGCCTCACGGGTGCAGAATCCGTGGCTATTTGTGTATTTTCAGGCAAAACACACGGCGTCTGGATAGCCCTGATTTTAATAGCACACTGAAAGATCTAATAAGGGGGTGGGGGGGCATGTGTGGATTTGTATTTGCTATTGTAAACCGGGGCTTAAATAAGCCGCATGTTTGAAAGCGTGGTGAAAGGAGGCCTCGGATGCGTGGTGAATTTAACCGCGGAGCCAATGGGCACGGCCGTCGTTTTAACATTACAATTAATTAAATCCACTCTCAAAACTGAGCACCGGCAAATGAAAGATGCTTTGCACACGCTCATCTTCTGGGGGTTTATATTCTCCGGACCCCTTACCAACCCCCCCCTCCTCCTCGTCCCGTTTCTCATCACCAGCTCTATAAATACCACAACTGCTCCTTTCAAGCGGCACGTTGTGTGCCCCCAAAATGCTTCGTCTGAATTTACTCCTGTTGTGGAAAATAACTCCGAGGTGAAGATCTCAATACGATCGGAAAAAAACTATTTTTTATTTGATAAGCTACTAAAGATTTTAATTACGCCGGTAATGGAGAACATTGGCCTAATGAGGCGGAGGACTCCGGAGAGAAGCGGCGGCTGAGAACTGTGAAACGAGTCCGATAGGAGCGCCGTCTACATTCACACGAGGTCGTTGGCATATCAAAGAGCAGGAAATGATTACAGGACAAATCAATAACCTTTCCACGTTTTCCCGAGGAGCGTCCCCCCCCAAACTCGAATATCCCCAACGAGCCCGCTCTGTTCTGCCTGCATTCTCCTCAGCGCCTTGATGTGCCCTAATCAAAGTGCACGTCCGTGACAGGCTAAGCATGCGGCCGGCGCTACAGCATGCTAATCCACCGCGAGCTCATTTACAGCGGCAGAGGATCCATCGTGGTCGTGATGCTACGAGGAGACCGAGGAGCAAAAACCGTGTTTTTCTTCTTCTTCGGCTGGTTCGGTAGCGGAAGGTCACCGGTGATGCGAGTGTCCTGCGCTCCCGACAGCGAGAACAATCATTTGCCCCCCCCTCCCCTAAACCCGCCCCTCTCCGCCTCCCCCTCCACCCGGTGACAGTGGGCGGTGTATTTTTAGCCGATGTGCTTGACAGGGCGGCCCACGCTGGCTCAATTACCCGGCGGTCCTGGTGACCCCGACGCCGCGGTTTACTCGGATGGAACCAGCCGGCGGATGGAGCGGCCTGATGGGAGCGGTAACGGAGTGGGACCGAGCCGTCTCCTTCTGGATCTGGGCCCTGGTTTTTATTGCTCAGGTGCTCCTGTCTAACCCCCCCTCAACTCAACAACAGCTATGGCTCATGATTCCACATAAAATGACAATAAAATATCATTACACCAATGTCTCGGGGGGGCATTAGATTTCTTTGCCTTCGGGGCAAAACGCATCGAGTCGCTCTCCATCTGATTACAGCGGGGCACACAATGACATTGATCTGGAAGCCTTCTTTCTCTGGACCCCCGGCATGTCCATCCTTTAAATGCCGGATTGGTTTATCTCTCCCCGTTCCATTTTTCAACACAAGTATTCCGCTCATTACGGCCCGGGAAACGCGGACGAGCACTTTAAAAAATGTATGTTGTTGGGACACTTGATTGATCACCGGCCTCTCAACTCAATTTTGCCTCGGCAGGGTAGCTCTGGCGCCGCAGACGGGCCGAGCTCTTCAACCTTTTCCCGTCCTTGTCCCCCTGTACCCAGGTGACCGTGTTAAAGCGAGCGGAAAGTTGATTTAAGGTTCGTAATGACATCAGTTGCAGGCCATCATCCCCACACAGCCCCCCCAAAAATAAAAAAAACCGAGCTGGTACTTCTGACACGCGGTGCCGGTGCCGTGGGGAGTGGGCAGTGACATCGCTATTAGTTTATTGTCCCGTCGGGCTGGGACCTTTACCGCGCCCCTGTTTATGTTGCCGTAATCACTGGCCTGCTGATATGCACCCCTTAGGCCTGAGATATGTCCTGTCCCAACGCTGCGGGAACTATTACCGGTAACCCCGCTGCCGGCCGTATCAATCACTGACGGGTCAGCCGCCGGGTCCCCAGTGCGCCGCCGTCCTGCGAGCACTTCATGGCTCGCCACGTTCTTTGCTTTCGTATTACCGACAAATTTGTCTTGTCACTGTCCCACTGGCCTCTCCCAGACAGCGTGAATGATGTTGTGCAGCTCCGAGAGCTCGCTCACCCTCCCTCGCGGAGCGACCTCCGAGCGCGAGCATAAACATGCAAACACACACACACACACACGCACACACACACACACACGCACGCAACACCTGAGCAACATGAGTCGCCACTGACTCACTTATCAGGTCAAGAGGACAGGCTTTTTGTGAGGAGGGGACGGGGAGAGAAGGAGGGGCTGTTGGATCAAATTTATATTTATGAGCGTTATATCCTCCCCAAACACATTGTTGTAATTTATAACAGATATCGTCTGGCCGCGTCCAAGACTTTGAACATTAATGTCAAAAAGAATTTACGACAACAGACACAAATTCGTGCTCCGGAGAATGTGATCAATTTGGTTTTTCTCACTCCAAACCCGCTCTCTGCAGGTTGGCACTTAATTAGCGCTATCTAATGTTCCGGAGGCCGAGTCGAACGCGTTCCGACAGTCTGGCGTTTTTGGCACGGAGAGAATAAAAATAGTAAAAAGTTAGTGTCTCGGCCAGCGGTGGAGTCACGCAGAAGATCTGCTGGTAACACCTGCGTTTCTTTCATGTTGCCGTGACCTCATATCTGACAATTTTTGCTTTCATTGTCTCGGCACATGGGGAAATAATACAGACGCGGAAAATAATGAAAATCATCAGTTTAAAGTCCAAATGTTCGACTGCCGGCCCCGAGTTTGAATCCATAATCGGCGGCAGATCAAGTCGTCGCTTCCCGACGCGGCGCCGACTGCTAGCTCGAGTGTCGCAGATTAGATCGGAGTGTCGTAGGCCCGGCCCGCTGGTGCGTGAAAGAGTTTAGTGATGTGGAAAACTAGAAAAGGTCATCAATAACTTCAAACAGCCCCCCCCCCCCCCGCTGGACTAAGTGTTGGAACAGCTGTCGGAGGCACCGAGTTAGCCATCGGTGGGCAGGCGAGGACAGACTAACCGGGTTCGACTGGTTGTGACGGAAACAAAAACACTGGTTGTACATTCTGGGTTCAGTTCCTCAACCTGATAGTCGTGCAATCAAAAAAAATCCTAATTTTCTCACTCGGCGGGACGACCTCTCGTGGATTCTTCAACTATTCAAAATAGTTCCTGCTGTAACTTCTCAATGCGGTACTGTGCGGCGGTTGATGCGGTGCCATGCCCCCCGGGGGTGTTTGACGACGACACACACACTGATGACACACACACTATAAACAGGATGTTCTGGGACTTGTTGTGGAATCCATCGAAAAGCACAGTGCCGTCGCCGCATTTCCGCATAATGCTTTACACAAGGGGCGTGTGAGTGTTTGCCAGACCTTTGACACAGAGCGAGTCAGCGAACCGCGCTCACAAGCACACAGCGGCGCTCCACGCCTGCGCTCATGGCAATCACCCGCCGGGTGGATGAGTGATTCCATACCCAGTCCAAACAATAACACCACTGTACAAACCTTGTTTGTGTTTGCATATTACCTAAGCGCACCCACCGAACCCCTCCCGGTCTTATCGCCCTTATCTTGTTCTTTCAAAAACTGTTTGTCTTAAGCCGGGAAGGAATAATAAATGTCATTTTGCGAGAAACCCTCGTGACGCCGTCTTTGTCAGGAGGGCAGCCGCTCCTTGACAAAATATTGAAAGAATAAATAAAGACATAAACTTCCTGGCAAAACAACAAGTATTGACTCCCCGTGGCGTCACAATGACAAGTTCACTGGCAGTTTCCTGAACAATAGATCCAGTCTTCAGGGCTGAAGGAGGCTGCCACCGGGATGCCAATCACAGGCGGCGGGGGCCGGTGGGTTCAAGGACAAAGCACGGACACGCTCTGAGCAGTGGGACAGTCTTTAAACATTTTTTTTTTTACCTCTTAATAAACACGGCGTAGCGAGCTGCGATGAAACAGCGGTGAACCCGGACAAGGAGGCTTTAGAGGCAGGTGCGGTGATGAGTGTTGACCGTTGAGTGAAGATTTTACGAGTGGGCGTGTCCCAAAAACACACCGTGTGGTGACACACAAAGGAGAGGCGCTTTGTTCACTTTGGCTAAACAAATTTGCCCAGGTATTGTGGCAGAGCGATAACAGTGGCAGAGGAAACCACTGTGGATGGATATTTACTACATGTGTGACTACAATAGTAGCAGGTGGAGGACGTCCACCAGCCACTGTGGATCATCCAGTCTATCAATAAACAGATGTATTCACACGAGGCGAACGCATCCGTGTGCGTCTCACACCGCTTCCGTTTACTTCCAGAAAGATATTGAAGTTAAAAAAGAAACAGTAAGCGTCGGAGCGGTCGGCGACTGACGGACAGCCGATTGGACCGGAGCGAGGGGCTCCGCACAGCGCCGCGCGACACCGGGTACTGACCCTGAGTGAGGGAGTGCAGCGGTAGGCCCGTCTGTCCAGGCTGGATCGTGAGCAGCCCTTGCCTCTGAAGGTTGAGCAGATGCTGCTGCTGGACCTGCTGGACCTGCAGGAGCTGCTGCTGGAAGGCCAACTGCTGCGCCGACACCTGCTGCTGAGGACACACACACACACACATCAAAGCACATCATTAGAAAACACGCATGGACTGTCTATAACATACATATGGAAACCAGCACGTGAAGCCGAATTTCTGGTTTGTGCGGAACTAGATTCCTTGTGTGCAGCTGAAGGAACAGAAGACTATAGAACGACGGGCTCATTCGTCGAAGAGGAGATGTAAAGACAACAACAACGTTAATGGAATTTTTGTTGTGCACGCCATCGCGTGATTTTCATGAATTTGTGCCTTTAGTGTGGGTTTTGTCCGGGCCCCCACCTACGACAGGTGGAGCACACACATCTCCCTCTCTTTCTTTCTCTCTCTCTTAATTAACGAGGAGTCGGGAGGCAAATGACAAACAATGAAACAACATAGTTAATCATTCATAATAAGAGCCACAGGAATTTAATTACAGCCATTCATAATTCAGCAAACAACGTGTGACTAAATCAGAGTGCTTAATAACCACCATAGCAACTCTCACAACTCTCCCAGGCATGGCGCTGAGCTCAGGGAGACACCCCCCCCCTCCGTTCGCCCTTCCCCCGCCCCCCCAACCAGCGCAGCCTGGCGTTGATCTAGAAGAAACTTTTTAATGAAAAGCTGGCGTGCCTTTACACATTGTTTTATTTGGGGGGGGGGGGGGGGCTCTGGTGGGTGTAATGTGAGGAAAGAGCGGAGAAATGGACGGGAGAAACAGAAAAGTCTGTTTAATGGATAGAAGAAAATCTTCCAATAGAAGAAAATCTTCCAATGTCCTATTAGTCCAAACGAACGAGAGATGATATTTAGACAGTGAAGATGACTCTTCACCCGTTCATCCACCCTGGCTCTCGACGAAATCCACACTCCGCTCCCCAGAAATGTCGATTTCTGTGCATCGTCTGTCGCCAACAAAACAGGCGACACCTTTTTTGTGTCGTCTAACCGATAAGGATGCCGGAGACTCAACAGGATGTTGCTGGCCTGTTTTGTGAGTATACAAGGCCATTTGCAAGGCGGGTGGGGAGGAGAGAGGTGTGTGTGTGTGGGGGGGGGGGCACTAAAAGCAGTGGCGGCTGTGCTGCCAAGCTGTGCGCCGCGCCCTGTTACCAAACACAGGATACGCCACTTTGTTTACTTCTCACAATCGAGCGCATACGAAAAAAGGGAGAAAGAAAGAAGAAAGAAAATTAAAGGTCTCGCTGCAACGCGGCTGTCGGGTCGCTTGCTGGAGGCTCTGAAAACCACTGAAACAGTCAGATAAAGCACAGCCTCCCCCCCCCACCCTCCCCTGTGTTCTGCTTGTCAAAAAAGGTCTAGCAGGCCTTCCTCTCCACACCCCCCCCCCCCCCCCGCCCGCCGCTTCTCCTCGCTAAAAATAAAGCTGTGGGCTCTCGTCTATTACGGCGAGCGGGGTCGTCTCATTGGATCAATCAGGGGGAGGAAGGCGCTCTGACAGTGGCAGCGGAGGGTCATAATTGAAGGAGTATAACCACGTTGATGCACAAGCTCATCTAAGCCAAAACATTGAGAGCAGGGAGAGGAGTGAGGCGGCGGTCTCGCATGGGATCTCGGTGAAATCCGGCATGCAGGTGGCCTGCGATCTTCTCTGATCTTTCCTATTCATGAAAAAGGTGTTTGGCTCTTTTCTTTTTCCTCTCTTCCGTCAGCGAGAGAGAGAAAAAAGTTTCTCATGTCTTCGGTGGTTTTCTGTTCCGCAGCTCCTCCCTGACAGCCCCGAGACAAAGATAACAGTGCTACGGGGGCGGGAGTTCACAAGGAACAATGTCTTTCATCAAAAACGCTAAATAAATAGAGGGTGGCTTCTCTGAATATAACAAAAAAAGGAGATAAGAAAGGAAAAAAGGGGAAGAAAGAAAAATCTTTTTCTTTTTTCTTCTTCTTCTGGTCCCATCAGCTGACAGGAGCTCCTGTGCGCTCCCAGCGTGAAGACACATTAAACCACCCCCCCTCCCAGACCAAATAAGAGGTTAACTAGAAGTGGCACGAGGGAGAGAAAAATACAGTCCCTGACAAATGATAAAGAGTGACACTGGCAGGCCTTTATTGTCAAGCTTCAAATATAAAAGTTAAAGATCTTTGAGAAACTAAATTTTGATGTCTTTAAAATAAAAGGAGGCACAAAGCAACAACAGGGGGTTATTGTCTGCCAGCCACAGGGGAGTCGCTGCATAATTCTCGTTCTGTCTTTTGATGGCTGTTTGAAATGTGACTGGAAGAAGAAGAAAAAGAAAAAAACCAACAGAGCGACGGGGAGAGAAAGAAAACATCGGCGGAGGGGGAGAGAGCCTCTCGAGGCTGCATCCATTTCCTGTGATCATACATAATATGCTTCCAAAGTTGGCCTTTCTTTTATTCTCATGCTCCATTCAACTGATCAATTGCGCCTCCTTGCCTCCTCCTCCCCCCCCTGCCCCGTTCCTCTTGTGTTTACATCAGATGCGACTCGGTGACAGCCCCTATCTGAGGCCGAGGCGCTCCGCTGTCATGTTGATTTATGGGAGCATCGCGCCGCAACTTGTCCAAACTGAAGCCCGCAGTTCATTAATTAGGGAAGCTGCGACTTTGAAGTCGGAGAGCGCCGACGGGACGTGGACGTGTGAGTGGTGCGCGAGCGCGGGGAATGCGTGGGTGCCCGTGCGCCCCCCCCCCCACCCTCCCCCTCCCTGCCTCTAAACGTCAGGGTGTAATTTTTTTCTGTGCTTCCTCCGCTCTCCAGACGGCGAACTCAACAAGGGGGGGCGAGAGGACGGAAAAAAAAGAAAAACAAAAGATTTATTTTTCTTCTTTTCTTCTTCACCGGATCGTCTTTGAACTGCTTCTGACCGCACAATAATAATTTGCTTTCTCCAGAGTGGCGCCTGCATCCTCTGGTCATTAACACGCATTAAGCTGCTGAAGATGAGCGAGCCCTGCTGCACTGGAGGGAGCGAGAAAGATATATAGAGAGGAAGAGAAGGAGAGGAAGAAATAGAAAGAGAGAGAGAGAAAACACAGGCAACAAAGCTGGGAGCGCTCTCTGCATGGATATCTCACAATTACATGCCTTCTCTTCCTCTGCCACTTCCATGTTAATTACCGAGAAAAGCCTTTCAGATTTATACGCTCCCCTGTTCCCGCCTTTCATTACGTCCGACCCGAGAGGCTCACAGGAGCGGTCATCCCCTTGTGTTGCGTAGGACACTTGTTTTTACTTGGGGGAAGAAGGAAAAAAACATAACATCTCGAACAATGGACTCGGGCTCGATAAAAAAAAATTGCGGCAGGGGGGAAGAGAAAAAAAAGAGGAGAAGAAACAAGAGATGCTGTATTCTTAGCACTGTATCAGTCAGTTGTTAGCATTTATCCAGCAGGTCTGACATGCTAATCAGAAGCATGAGTGCACTTGATTCCCTCCTCCTCCTCCTCCTCCTCCTCCTCCTCCTCCTCCTCCTCCCCACTCCCTCTCCTCTCAACTTTAACCACAGTCTGAAAGCAGATGGGGGTCGAGGGAGGGATCACACATGCCTTCCATGCTCTGTCTGGCCGACGGGGGTTTGGTAATGGCGGGCGGGGTTGGAGTGATGTCAGCCTACCTCTTTACTCGGCTTGCTGACTGCATGCTGCTGCGGCTGCTGCTGTAAAAGCTGGAGGTGGAGCTGTTCCTGCTGCTTCTTGTAAAACTCTTGGAGTTGCTGCTGCAGAAAAGACGCAGAAGGGGCGACACGTGAGTGAGAGTCTGTCGGTCGCAGTCACTTTTTTTCCGCCTTCGATCCTTTTCGGAGGAACGGAGAGCGAGTGAAAGGAGGCGGTGAGATGCACATTACCTGCTGTAACATGAGGGCCTGCTGCTGCTGGAGGAGAACCTGGAGCTGCTGAGGGCTCAGGACTTGCTGCTGAAGGATTTGCTGCATCTGCTGTGGCGTTATCACCTGAGGCGTCATCATAGCCACTGAAACTGGAACCTGCGGGGACACAAATTAAAACGGTCCATCAAATATGGGAGGGGGAAAAAAAAAGTGGATTTAGAAATTAGAGCGAAGGCTGATGACTAAGTAAGTGCTCGGCAAACAAATACACGGCGTCACAGGAATATGAAATGGCGTCGTTGACCGGATTAGTCTCACGTGTCATCTTGACGTGTCACGAGCTGCATTCCAACCCCTCGAACCGAGACGACACCTCGGCAGACTGAGGCGGGCTAAAGGACACGAGACGGGCGCGGCGCAAAGCCTCCGCCCCAACCTTCACCCTTCCATTACCCTCTCACAAACACACACACACACACCTGAGGAGGCGAACGGTTGCCTCAACAAAAAAACAAAAAAAGCGGCAACAAAAATAAATATTAACGCTGCCCGCTCATCGCACGCAGCGAGAAACACTTCGTCGGGAACGCCGTCGTCGCGAAGACGCGCCGTGGCCCCGAGGAGGAGGAGCTACGGTGGCGTACTAACTCCCAGTAGAAAGGTGCGAGTGCACGACTCCTCACAAACAAGTGATGTGTTGTGACTCTGACAGGGCGCCCCCTCCCCCCCCCCCCAACAGTTGTCAGGGCGCCTTAATTGCTCCGGCGGCGTCGGGCACTCGGGAGCGTGTCTGGATGCTGCCGCTCACCGCCGTGACGTGCGATGCCATTGAAAGCCCCTTCCCTGACTGAGAAGAGAGAGAGGGGGGGGGGGGGGGGCTCGATAGTCCCGCCTTTTTTCGCAGGTGTTAAGCAGCGGCGTCGACCGTGTACATCGAGTAATGTATGTGCATGTTTCAATGGGCTTGTGCACCTCTCAGGGCTGAAGTCAGCAGCTGACAGAGAGCGGAGAGTCCCGTCAGTGGAAGTCCGTCTCCACCAAGGTTACCCAAATTGTGTGGCCGCCTCGTAGCTAATGACACCCCCCCCCCCCAACACAAATGTTGTATGCGTTTTCTGAATGCGATTTTCGCCGCTCTGAGAAAGACCTTGCGTCCGCGGGGGGGGGGGGGGGGAGAGCCTTCTCTTGACGCGTGGCCCCGCACGCACGTCACCTTCTCCCGTCGCGTCGGAAAAGAAACGCAAACAAAACGAGAGCGAGGCGGCGCGATGAACAGCAGCTCGTACCGCTAAACAATTGCGGAGGAGGAGGAGGAGGAGGAGGGCGGTGTCGAATGGGACGGAGCAGCCTTGATCGACCTCTTCGTTACCGCGAGGGGAGAGAATGCAATATTAATTCCACCCCCGACGTATTACGTCTTAATATGCAGTTCATCTTGACTTTTGCACATGACTTGTCCCGTCATTTGCATAGCCCCGGCCTCCCGTTTCCTTAATTTCACAGTCATTATCCACTGGAGTCCTCCCCCCCTCCCCCTCTCCTTCTCTTTTTCTCTGGGCATCGCTAATTTTTGATGAACTATTTTGAAGGTCAACCGGGCGGCCCCCGTCTTGCTGACGTGCGGGCGCCGTACATGATGTGATATATAGTCCCCCGTCTAAACATGACATTTACCCCCCGCCCCCCATCCGCCCGAAGATAGATAAATAATAATGCTCCCCCCCCCCCTGTCCTCATCACCACCACCTTTTTTCTTTTTTGAAGCTTTGCTTTAACTGCGTGCATTAAAAATCTCCTCCATACTTGTCATGCTCTATTTTTTACTACCGCGTTAAAGCTGTAAATTTAGCCTTATTTTCAAAATCATAATCATTTTGTCATGCCACATTATATAGAGTGTGATGTGAGAGGGGGGGGATGGGGGCACGGGGGACGCAGCTCCACGTTAACACAGAAGGTTCTTCATGTTTTTATTTTTTAATAAACACACTTCAGTTCTCAACAGCCGCCACAATTTCATTACAAATTACGCAGAGATTTGCTTTTCAATTCGACCGAGTCTTAATTCTTGACACCTCGGGTGAATATCTCATCACGGCGTCGCACTTCGCCTTCGTCAGTGGCGTCTGGCTCACGGTGACTACAGCGAGAGCAGCCTCCTCTGTGCGAGAGGCCATTACGGACCCCCATTTTATTACCCATTACTACCGAGGTCATTAGCAGCGAGAGGGATTGTGTGCTTCTTAACCTATTGATCAATGTAACTACTACCATTTAATCCTGTGCTGAAGGAGTGAAAATCTGCCTAAGACTGGATCCTATTGGGAGGAAGGGGCGGGGCGGGGGTGGGGGGGGAGCACTTTAACTGAAACATATTGCCCTGGCCGCCGTATCATGCCCATTTCAACGCAAACACAGGACGCCAGTCGGCATTTAGAGCACACCCCATATGGTGCGCTGCCATATCTGCCGGATAACATCAAAATATATCTCCGTCTGAAGATAGTCCGAGAGAGAGAGAGGCTCGCACTGGGCTAATACCTGGAGGTATCCACCGGGCCTGGCTCTAATCTGTGTGAGAAATAAAAGAGGACATTCTGGGGATGCCAGGAATAGCTGACGTTTATGCATTACACCAAGGTGTGGTGCTCTCCAGGTGCCTCCCACACATAAGCATTCAGACGTTGGAACATTCTCACACAGCTGCGGAGTGGCTGGAGGAAATATGCTGTACTAGCACAGGCCTGCTGGAACAGTATAGACACACACACACACACTTAATACTGTGGCATGTTAACTGTCACAAGCACATAAAGGCATGTGCAGCCCATAACGTCACAAGAGCAGCTAAACTCGTTTTCCATACTACTAGAGTCCTGCATGTTCAGTATGAAGACGTGAGTAATGTACAAAAGATATACAAACATACAAATCACATGAGATTCATTTACACATTGGACCTTGTTTTTTTTCACTAAATATTCATTTTTGAAAAGGATATGGATCATTCCTATTCCTTCATTATCAATAATCTCTGCACCACACACACACACACAAGAGTTAATGAAGACACTCCCCCCTCTCCCCCCCCCTTCCTATCACATGTCAGAGGTCAATGCCCAGTGAGAAGGATGGAAGATAGCCCCGTTTCCCCGACGCTGAGGCAATTAAAAAAAGGAAAACAAAAATGAGGGGACAGGGAGGTAAATGTCAGCGAGACCGCGACGAGGTTCAGCGTGGCCGAAAATAAGAGAGAGAAAAATAAAGAACAAAAAAAGAGAGAAAATGAAGCATAGATTTATTAAATTTTCATCCGTGCTCCCTGGGGTCATCTGGTTTTGTAGGAGCATCAAATGGAATGGAGAAGTAAAAAAGAAGAAGAAAAAAGGCCCTGGAGAAATCAGAGTCTAGTCCGTTTGATGCTGTTGTTTTACTTTGGCCTGCAGTGGCACGAGGAAACGACTTCCCGTCCTGGCTGTGATCCCCTGCATGAAAACGGAGCCGAAAAAACAAGGATTTCACGGGCGGCTATTGTACTCGAGTGACAGGTGAACGTAATTAGTCGCCGACGCGACTGGAAAAGACTGTTTTTACGTATCACCCGGGCGGGTTGATCGAAATCTCTGGAGGTGGAGAGCATTTATTTCCCCTCTTAAAATAATAGAAAATAAATGAAATAGATTTAATACATCCATTCACACAGATAATCGTTTTGCCCTAATATTTAAAAAATAAAATCATCATTTTGTGTACACACACAGCAGCTCATTTCAGACCCTCCATTCCTCAGTCAGCCAAGAGAATAAAAGGAAATAAATAAATAAAGGGCAGGACAGAGCTACCCATCCCGACGCGTTGAGACCTCCATCGCTCCTTCCTCGTCAGCCACAATCAGGCCGTTTTAAAAATGTTTACAGCTCGCATAAACAGGATAATCACAGCCACATCTCGTCTCCGTTCACCTCACACTATGAATCGGGTGAAGGGGGGAGGGGGGGGCGTGTGAAATGAGGGGCTCAGATTATTTGAGCAACTGTAAAAACAACGGGTAAGATTGCATTTTAATTAACTTTTTTCTTTCTTTCGAATACAAACAGGTTTGTTTTTTTCTCCTTCCTTCGCCGGGGCTGGTCCCGGCGTCGGGTTCAAACAAACAAACTGAGCGGCAGCGAAGTGAGCGAGCTCTACGCCTCCCAACGTAAACGGCTGAGCTGCGAGCTCTGGACGCCGTTTCCCCACACAGGTTGGCAGCCACCGCTGCAGGTGACACACCGCTGGGGGGAGAGCGCCCCCCCCTCCACACACACACACACACGCACACTTCGGCTTTTAAATAAATAAATAAATCCATAACCACATATTTTCTTGGACAAATAGTATAATTATTATTACACGCAACATTAAAACAACCCTGACATTTCTAGAAGTGAGCCCGTTCCAAAATGCAGAATTAAAATATAATTCAGGTTCACAGAAAACCTCGTTTTCATTTTGCCGTGTGACTCAATGTCCCGTCACACACACACACATTTTTGAGTTTGACCTCTCGAGCCACACCTCCCAAGCACTTATCTCACAGCCAAAAGGCGTTTTGAGCTACCGTCCCCCCCCACACACACACACTCTTCCACCCCCCTCTTCTCACCTTTCCACCCCAAAACGCCTCACCATCACCGGCGGGTTGAATGGCGGCGTGCCCCCGTGAGCTGAAGGGTTGCTGGCTCCTCTCCCGTGGTTATGCAATGATGCACGTCGCTGTACCAGTCGGTCTGAGATTTAATTAAGATCACAGCCCCCCACCCCCCCCACACACCTAAAATCCCCTTTAAATTAAACTTCAGTTAAGGACAATGGCTGAGACATCCTCGTGCAGATTGTTTCTGTCCCCTCAACACACAAAACGCACAAAAAGAGCTAATCCTTGTTTCCATGACGGCGGACGAGAGACACTAATTGTGCCGCCTCTTAATGTTGTTGTGTTGTGTGACTCATATAAAAGTATTACAGCCTATTAACACAATTATATAGAACAAAGACACTCAGTGAGAGCAGCAGGTTTACAGCATCAACAAACAAACAACTTCACACACACCCCAAATGAACCAACCCCTTATTGTTCTCGGTGCACAGCAACGTCCTCTCACGTCATTTGTTGTGCAAACAAATATTACAAAAATACGTAGGCCGTGTCAGAGATGAGTGGTGACGAAGCCGTGAAACACTCCACTCCGTGTAATCTGGTTACGATCTGACCGTCTCGACCCTTTGAAACGTATCTCAAGTGTAGAGTTAATCTTACCCGAGAAACACTCACAAACTCGGCGCAGTAATGACCTCTGCCCCCGCCACCCCACCCAAAACAAAAAGAATGAATGAAAGCCTTTTTCTCTCTCGCTCTCTTTTTTTCTCTCCCAGTAAAAACACGCTTCAGTTGGGAAAGCCGGGGAATAACAGCAGAGAGCAGCTGGTGGCTCACGATATCACCGCTAAACTATTCCCCCGTCTCTCCGTCTTTGCCTGCCCCCCCCACCCCACAGTACAAAGCAGAGACCGTCCCTGTAAAGGCAAGCCCCGGCCAGCCCTGGAGGCTCTGCTGGCGGATAACCCCACCACCACCACCACCACCACCACCCCCACATCTCCTCCATGTGGCACAGGATAATATCTGGTTGCCTATGTCATGGTTTAGAAATGACAGCCCCTCTGCCTCGACAGGCCGCTGCACAAATAGCACCCCAGCCTGAAAGGGCTAATGCACTACTAATGAACAATAAATCAACTTTGATTACAAACTGTCAAGCCAATCAGCTCGCACTCCAGCTCCCCCCCCCCCCCAAAAACAACTGAGCGTCTCGGCACAGCTGCACCTCACGCCGCGCTGCGCGCTCTCCAGCCGCGTCGCGGTGACGCGAGGCGGCGGAATAACATTGCGCCCGGAAACGGGGGCGGTGGGTTGGGGGGGGGGGGGGTGAACATGAATCACACGAGAGTCCTTTCCGTATAGTTGAGTGTGTTACTCCAGGTTATTGGAGTGAAGACACTTGAAATCATTAGGCAGCAGAGTCGTTGGCTGTCTTTGGTGTCAGACCTCAAAGGCTGTCAAATCGGACTCACACTTGACAGCAGAGATCTTTTAAAAAAGCAGAAAAAAAGACCCCGACTCTTCTTCCCAACTACACACTTTTAAAAAAAAAGTGCCCACACACACACACACAAGCTCGTGCACACGCTCGAAACTTTTCCGGAAGATGTGACCGGTGACATTCGGAGTGACAGCGCGGCCCGGCGTGGGGCTCCGTGGATGCCGGTGTCACATAGAGAGAGAGCCGTGCCAGTCCGTGTTAATTCCCCGTGACACCGTGAGGAGCGTGAGGGTTATAGTCCAGGCCGGCGCGCGAGCGCGGAGCGACTCGCGAGAAGAAAAAACATCACAGAACACACAGCCGGCGAACAAACTAGAACGTGCAGCGAAAATAAAATATACATATAACGCTATGTATTCAATCTTCTCGACATGCTGTAGCTTGGAAATATTGGAAACAAACAAATAAATATACTGCTTTTGTGAAAAGATTTAAAAAAACAACAACAAGCGTGTGAAAGAGAAGCCAACCTGAGTCCCGTTTCTTCCAGAACTTTCCATACTTCACTCAGCGGACCGCGCAGCGCAGAACTCCCGCTGAACCGGTTCGCTCGCAAACTATAGCAGAGTAAACTGAACTAAATAAACAGACTGACAACTTGCTGCATCCGACTGACACGCGAGCGCGACTCACACAAACTGTTGCCCGAAGTAAAAAGAAAGAAAGAAGGAAAGAAGTGAAACGCGCCGTGAAGCCACCGGGCAGATAAACAAACAGGAGGCAGCTAATCCATACGGGGCTTGTTTTGAAGCGACGCGTCGCGCCTCTCGATAACATACGTACGCGAACACCTGCGTCCTCCTATCGGGACGAGCCGGTAGACCGGCGGCGAACTCCGCGGCGAAGCGAACCCAGGGATAATTACCGCTCTCGCCCAATTAAACTGCAGAAGATACAGAACATCAACGACGGAGGAGACAATTAAAAAAAAAAAGCTCTCCCGTTTCTCTTTTTCCCCGGTCAAATTAAATTGTCAAGTCCTCTTCTCTCTTTTTTTTTCACTCTCTTCGAAAGCATGCAGGCACACACACACACACACACACACACACACACATACACGGAAAAAGAAGAAAGAAAGAAATCACAGAAATCAATCATATTGACGAACCTGACAAACTCCATTTAGCTGGCAGGGTAAACAGAGTGCTGGGCCACGCGGTGTGGAGTGAAGCAGAGCGAGGAGCGCAGCGGCGAGGGAAAGAGAGAGAGAGAGAGGGGGAGAGAGGGGGAGCGAGAGAGAGAGAGAGAGAGACAAGCGGACTGGCAGGCGGGGAGGCTGCGAACAAGCGCTGCTGTGCTGTGGCATCTCCAACCTTCCTCGGGATACAGACAGATTGCACGCGCGCGCCTGCTCCCCGGCTGACAAGATACAAAACTACCCAATCAACCACGCCCTTCTCCACCAATCACAACCAGCCCTCTAAACATAATCAATTCAAACGGGGCCACACAATAGGGAGCCGCTGGGGCTGCAGGTGAACCCGCGCCTTTGTGTTGGGTGGGTGGGGGGCTTTCGAAAAGAACAACAAAAAGAGGAAAAGAAAAAAATAATATAAAAAGACACAGTTGACGGCTGTTAACCATTTGACCCCTGCCGGGGGACTCCGGGCCGCGCTATTGAAACAATGGGAGCCTAAAGAAAAGAGGCCCTTTAATTAAACAACAGATAAGTAAACACAGCTATCCAGCGGAAAGAAAGAATAACCCGGGCCCCGCTATCGGCCCCTTTATTGTTCTGCTAAATGGAATTGTTTACAGTGGTGGAACAAAGACACAACTCATTTCACATGCTGAAAACAACAAAAATGCACAACCAATTCAGACGCGTTGTACTTTCTTCCCCCCTCCACTCCATGTTCCTTATAAATTCCCCCAGCTAATATAATAAAATGATGTATCCAGGAACATTTGTTTTTTCACGTATTTTAATGCGCGCTCTTGAACTGTAGTTGCAGCGGCACGTTTGTGTTGCACAAAAGGTCGAGCACGGCGGCGTAAACTTAATCCAGAAATACAACGTGTCCACTTATCCTACAATTTGGCACAAAAAAACAGAAGTAAAAGCCCCTCACATTAACATTAACAGCTAACATTACAGCCGCTACGGAACCGGGCAATCCATCCGACTCCGTCCCCAATGAGAGCAATTAGCTGTCATAATATCATCACACTCTTTAACACCCTGTGTGCACTCAGTGAGGGGAAAAGACGGGGAGAGCAAAGACTCTCCCCCCTCGCTCTCTCTGCCACCTACTGGAGAACCTGATGAACTCACCCGGGGAGAAGGAGAGAGAGAGGGAGAGAGAGAGAGAGAGAAGAAAAGAAAAACCTGCCCTTCAATGTTGTATATGTATATATGCATTAGGGTCAATCTCCCCTCTATTTAAACAACTAGCACAGTTCCCTCTATAGTACATAAATACCTCCTTCTCTTTTTAGTAACAACAATAAAAAACAGGTCCTCCAACTTGTGCAACCCCACTCAACCGCGAGTCAGAGGAAAGCGATTAACGCCTCACTTTCTGGTTAATTATCATGACAATAAACACGGTCGTCATATCGACGGCGGTACCCCCCCCCCCCCCGCTCCCCCCTCACCCTTGGCCGAGGATGAAGGAATGTTGGCGGGACGCGTTCCAGTCCGCAAACACACACGAGCTGGTTAAAATAAACAAGCGTCTGCGTAACAAGCCGCCGCTCTCGTCTGCTAATAACTAACAATGAGCTGGGCTAAGCCGGCCCGACCTACACGCATTATTGACTGGGACACCTCGAGTGTCACAAGTGACGATTCCAATACATATCACGGTGAATAATAAAGTGGAAAAGAAGGCGCTTTTATTTTTCTATCGAACACCCTAAAGGAGGCTCACACACACACACACACACACACACGCACACACGTGCACGCACAAAGTGGTTTAGGCTACAGCCACACTCTTCTCCCCCGGCACTCTCCCTGGGGTGGCATGTCGGCGTATTCTCAATAAAACACCTTCTTAGCAGTAATAGGCCACTGTTCTCATTTCAACGCTCCCAACGGCCTCATGATAAATTTAGCAGACACACAGTTCAAGCTTCTCCTCTCACACACACACACACACACACACACACACACACACACACACACACACACACACACACACACACACACACACACACACACACACACGTCTTTTCTAATCCATTGCCCCGCACCATGTAAAATAATTACACATATGTGTCGATGCGATAAACACGCCGTATAGATTTCTTTCCCCTTCTTTTCTCTCCCTTCCTCACCCTCCTTATTGAGCACAGAGAAAACATCAATATCCTTGAGCCCCGCACCGGCGTTCCCTTGCGATAGTTTACAGAGAGTGCTGAGCGATTGTGCTCGTGACAGAGTGGGTGACATTATATTTCCTGCTCGAGTTAGAGTGAAAGTATGAGTTAATGTCTGGAGCCGCGCTCGGCTCCGGCTGAAGATAACGACCCGCCTCCGATTACGAAGCCTTTTCCGAAAAGCATCTAACGCGGCCGGTGAGTAAGCTGCACCGGCATGCCGACCCATGTCTTCAACCGCCGCCGCTGCTGCTACCAGAGAGAGAGAGAGGGAGAGAGAGAGAGGGAGAGAGAGAGAGAGGGAGAGAGACAAGTGGGGAGGTAGTGGAGGGAAATACAAATCTACAGTCATTCCTCCTTCTTGAGAGGCTCTGGTGACCTGCACCATTGTCATGAGAAAGCAAACACAGTCTGTTTCCCTGTGCGTGTGCAAAGTAAATCATTGTTTACTGATGGTGGGAGTCAGCAGGTGTGGGACCTATATAAATAACAGCTGCTCTATATAATATCGCCACGGAAACAAATACAACAAAAACCCCACCACCTTCCAGATCGGCCACAGCGCCGCGATGTGTGAGCTTTGTTTTGGGTTCTTGACCTCTCCGGTGCTCTGACACAGTCAAAGGAGACGTGATATCAAATGAGCCGTTTCTTCTTTTTCTTCTTCTTCTCCTCCTCCTCATTTTCTCCTCCTCCTCCTCCTCCTCTTCTTCTCCCTTTCCTCTTCTTCTTCTCCTCCTCATTTTCTTCTCCTTTTCCTCTTCTTCTCTTCCTCCTCATTTTCTTCTCCTCCTCTTCTTCTTCTCCTCCTCATTTTCTTCTCCTCCTCCTCCTCTTCTTCTTCTCCTCCTCCTCCTCCTTTTCCTCTTCTTCTTCTTCTCCTCCTCCTCCTCTTCTTCTTCTTCTCCTCCTCCTCCTCCTTTTCCTCTTCTTCTTCTCCTCCTCCTCCTCCTTTTCCTCTTCTTCTTCTTCTCCTCCTCCTCATTTTCTTCTCATCCTCCTCTTCTTCTTCTTCTTCTTCTCTTCCTCCTCCTCTTCTTCTTCTTCTTTTTATTTTTTACTCCGAGCTACAGCAAAAGTTCAGACTTGGCACAGTTCAGAAAGAAGCTACATTAGAGTTCGGTGACCCACTCGTTAAAAAATGACATCATACAAATAAACTGAATTGAATTGAATACACCGTAGACACAGCGACAGAGAGCAACTCAGGGTTAAGCGTCTTGCTCAAGGACCCATCGACTAGGGTGGGGATTGAACCGGCGGCAAGCCCCTGATTAGAAGACGCACCTGCTAACCGCTGACACACAGTCGCCCCGAAAAATCGCTGCCTTTAAAGCGCTGCCTTTAAATCGCTGCCTTTAAAGCGCCCTACATTCACTCCATGTACACGTTGTCAATCAGCGCTTGTCCGCCGGTCCCGTTTTTTTTCCCCAGCGCTAACCAATGAAGTCCTTCGGGAACATTCCCGAGTACCAGAGACTCGCGTGACAACTAAAACGAGGCTGAATTCAATCGTAATGTTACTTTAACTTTCTGCAGATTGGGCGTAACAGGGATGCTTTGCAGCACACGTGAAACACAACTCCAAAACGATTGTCCTCACGTTAGCTGAAGGCCCTTTCCCCCCCCCCGTCTCTGGATCCCTCTCTGCCTCCCGCTCTGTCTGAGCGACACAACATTTCTCTTTCCTACTCCTAACAAATAGTGAGGAAAAAAAAAAAGGAGAGAGGAAGAATCGCAGAGCTGTCAGAAAGTTGCACGATGGAGAAAAACACAAAACACAAAAAAAGGGGCGTGTGAATCACTCCGAACACACGCTCGACATCGAGATACAGCGCCGGAGGATGACACAAAGACGCAACACATCTCGTGTGTGTGTGTGTGTGTGTGTGTCTGGGTGGATGAGGGGCTCGCTGCTCGAAGGGAAACATCAGGCCGCAAACGGCAAAAAAAGACGGTGCCCCCCCCCCCCCCCCCCCCCCGAAAATGTTAAGTGGCTCCCGGCGCTGTGACTGGAGTCAATTCGACATTCATCGTCTCGACTGGGAGAAGGAACGTAACGCAGCAGCTCAGCTCCCCCCCCCCTCTACCCCTCCCCACCCACCCAGTTTCTGCTTGGCTGCGCGAAATTGGGACAGATGACTTCACTCTGACAGGATTATCCCCAAACCTGGTCCTAATCTATACCGTACACATGATAGATTCTTACAACATGACAAGGAAAACAAGCAGCAAAAGAGACGTCCCCCGGTCCCGGGGTTCTTCGCCGCTGATCAGTCCTGACAGATTGTATCACCTCAAAGCGACGGGCGCGCGTCAAGAAATGAGATTTCATTACAGCATCACCTTGAGACTTTTTTTGCACAAACACAAAGAGATGAACTCCTCCCGGGGACCAGCGCAGGCGGCTGATGAATTAGGGGGATTTTATTAATTTTTTTACGTTGGAGACACTTTGCGAGACGTTAAAAAAAAAGGTGGGGAGCTATTCCTGAACGATATTCCCTGAAATATTGATGGCAACAGCGCGTCCCGGAGGCAAAGGAGCAAATACGATGTCAACCGAGAGCATATTCAGGGGAGGATAACACGTCTCTGAAGAGGAATTGACATTTGTATCCTCTCCACCAAGAGGAAGGAGAGTGATACAACTTTCATGTGTACTAAGCACACTGACATTGATGCTACAGCCGAGTTAGCTACTCTCAACGACAGGGAGCGGAGGGAAACAGCTGGCCTGGCCCCGACCAACGGTACCAAAAGCCATCAACCGACTCCTCTGTACGCTCACTAAAGAGCACTTTATATCCCATTTGTTTCATTTGCAATCACCGTGACACCACCTGTCAGTGGGTGGACTGCCGTTTCGGAGCCTCGACTTTTGGCATCAAGTTCTTGTTTTTTTGGCTATCGCCGTTTTTTTTTTTGCAACTAGAAATGACACGAGAGGGTGGAGCTAGGTACGAGCGCATGCTGAAGAAGACGATTACAGGCGACCCCTACCGGACTACGTATCCTCGCCCTACAGCATCCATTTCACTCTAAATGGGGCCATAATTTACTAAATGAACATCGTGATGTGTTGAAGAAGACTTGCAACGAGAGATTGAGACCATGAACTCATATTTACAATGAGGTAATAAATCAAGTGACAAGTAGGGCAAATGTCTCATAGACTTCTATACTGATTGCAGAATCAGTAACTTCTTTTAAATAACTTCTTAAAACCCATTTTTATAAAACAGCTTTTCAGTGATCTAGTCTTTTTATGCAGAACTTTGGTTCCCCTAATTTAGCTGTCTGTTTTTAATTTATTTGGTTTTTAATTAATTAATTAATTTTCCATTTTATTTTTTATTTTAATATATACTTTTAAATGTAATATTGGTTTCTTGCGATTCCACTTGTTTTGCTTTGACTCTCTGTGGAGCACTTTGTAAACATTGTTTTTAAAGGTGCTATATAAATAGAGTTATTATTATTATTATTACTTGTTTTGAATCATCGCCCCCTGATGGCCATTTGAAAGAATGCAAGTTTCCGAAAGATTTTTAAGGCCTGGAGGTTTGTTTGCCGCCTGCTATGAACACTTATCTTTTGGTGGTATCAGTTTCTTAAACCACACAAACTGTGAATGAGTTTCTGCTCTGTGCACAACAACCTGCAGATACCTCCACATTAATAGGCCGGATTAAAGCGGTCGTTGGGTGAATCAATTGGAAATTGCCGATGCTTTGATTTGTCTTTTAAGAAGATGCCGCCACTGTCTCCATCACCCGACACGTTTTCTTCTTCTACACTTCTTATTCTCCCAAATTTATTTCAACTCAATACAATCACTCCGTCCTTTCGTCTCGGCCCCGCGCGTTCACTGTCGCCTCGCCAGTGTTCTGCCGGGCCACGTCGGCCCACTGGCCGGATGGGCCGCCGCCTCCGATCGCCCCGCAGCTCTGGCCGAGCTCCAGCGGCCCGGGCTCCGGCCTAGTGCTCTAATGACTTACAGATTGCAACGCTGTGGTATACATGTGTCAGGACAATGCCACGGGCACGCTGAAGAAAAAGAGGAAAAACGGTAGGCGGGGGGGAGAGAGAGAGAGAGAGAGAGAGAGAGAGAGCCGGCGGCTTCTCCCTGTCCTGTCGGCCCCTGGATTGTGTCACATCTCGCACCCCCACCCCCCTTACCCCCCCAACCCTCTCACCCACCCACCCCGACCGACCGCAAATGAAGGATGTGAAGAGCAAACGTGGGGAGGAGGAGGGGGGGGGGGCGCTCGGCAACTTAAAAGGCTTTCATCCTGTAAACTGAAAAGACATTATCTTTTGACCTGGAGATGCCCTCTGAGAGGCGGTGTGAAAACACACAGAGAAAAAGAGAGAGAGAGAAAGAGAAAGAGAGAGTGTAACGGGAAGAAGAAGAAGAAAAACAAAGTCGAAGAAAAAGAAGTGAGAATTGTGGCTTCAACATGGTAATATCACAGATAAGAGGATTGTCTGCTGGCACGGTTCTTTTAAACATTATCAGCAGCTTCTCCGTGTCTGAAGAATAATAACATGTGATGCACCTTTGACATCATGGAAATGTTCAAAGCAACATGTATCAGACAGTTTCTCATTTAAAAAACAAAAAAAGGCCAACACACAATTGCAATGAACATATAAAAAAGAAGAAAAGAAACCCGTACGGATAAAGATGCTCTTTCAGCTTCCAATACTCTCACTTCAAGACGGAATTTCAAAGCTCTCAATGGCAAGTGAAGTGGCGTTATCATCTTCCTATACCGTTCTCGCTCTGTGTATATATATATATATATACATATAGACACACACACACATATAAATATATATATATACACAAACATATATAAATATATATATATATATAAATATAAATATATATATAAATATATATATATAGACACACACACATATAAATATATATATACAGACATATATAAATAAATATATATATATATATATATATAGACACACACACACATATAAATATATATATATACACACATATATAAATATATATATATATAAATATAAATATATATATAAATATAAATATATATATAAATATATTTATATTTATATATATATATAGACACACACACATATGAATATATATATACAGACATATATAAATAAATAAATATATATATACATAAATATATATACATAAATATATATATATAAATATATTTATATATACATATATATATATATTAAAAATAATAATAATAAAAAAATGTGTATATATATACAGGACTGTCTCAGAAAATTAGAATATTGTGATAAAGTTCTTTATTTTCTGTAATGCAATTAAAAAAACAAAAATGTCATGCATTCTGGATTCATTACAAATCAACTGAAATATTGCAAGCCTTTTATTCTTTTAATATTTAATATTTTTTAATTGCATTACAGAAAATAAAGAACTTTATCACAATATTCTAATTTTCTGAGACAGTCCTGTATATATATATATATGCAGACAATCTGCTCTGAATTCGGCCATTCGCTTATCTCAATACAATCAGCAGCAGACGCACTACTGGCGGCAACCACACAGTCAATGTCATTCAAGCGGCGTCCACACAGCTCGCCGCTGGCACGAATAACCGGTGGCACGAATAACGAGGGCAAATCTCGACAACATAATCCCGGATGGGTAAACACAACAAGCATAATCTCGTCATTACGCCGAGAGCAAAGACGCCGTGTTGACACAGCATCTCGCGCCCGGCTGAACGCCACGTCGTCGGAGAGCGTTCCGATGCCCACCTGGGAGCTCTCGCGACAACGTTTTACAGTCAACCGAGCGACGCGGACAGAACGAGCTCCAATCCCTCCCCCCTCCTCCCCCCTCCTCGGCGCCGGTGGACTATCAGCGAGGGTCCGACAGTGTTGTTCCTAATTACCTTATTTCTCTACACTCCTGATCCTGCGGCAGGCATAATTAGTTACCTGGGGCTGCAATCCAATTTGAAGTGATGACAAGAAAGTGATCCATGAAAAAGTAATAAGTTAAATCCAATTTCAGCCCGCCTCTAATTAAATGCACATGGAACTAATGAGTCAAACCCGACCGTTCCACTGATAATGGTAATTAGCGGGGTGGGAGTCGCCGCGGTCTCTCGTCGCGCCGTAGGTGCGAGGCGAAAAAAAAGGTAAAAAGCAGCGTGGGTTCCTTTAATCACACGTGCGCCACTCCGCCGAGGTCATTTACCGGCTTCTTGACCAGTCCAGTGTGTTTAGCTGTTTGTTTACCGAGGCCTGATTAAAGCGCCTCCGGGCGGCTGCTGCGTGTAGAGGAGGCATCTTCATCAAGGGGGGGGGGGGGGGACCCTGTTGGAGATATAAAAACCAAAGAGCCATTTAATGCTGATCAAGGATCCGGAGGCTTGTTTGACTCATACCCCCCCCCCCCCTTACTACTCTACGCATTTTTTTTCTTCTCTTCTTCTTCTTCTTCTTTTCCTCCTCCTTCTTCTTCCACCTCTTCTCCTTCTCCTCTTCTTCCTCTCCTTCTCCTCCTTCTTCTTCTTCTTCTTCTCCTCCTCCTCTTTTTCTTCTCCTGCTCCTCCTTTTCCTCTTCTTCTTCTTCTCCTCCTCCTCCTCTTTTTCTTCTCCTCCTCCTCTTCCTCCTCCTTCTCCTCCTTCTTCCACCTCTTCTCCTTCTCCTCTTCTTCCCCTCTTCCTCCTCCTTCTTCTTCTTCTTCTTTTCCTCCTCCTCCTTCTTCCACCTCTTCTCCTTCTCCTCTTCTTCCTCTCCTTATCCTCCTTTTTCTTCTCCTCCTCCTCTTTTTCTTCTCCTCCTCTTCCTCTTCTTCTTCTTCTTCTTCTCCTCTTCCTCCTCCTTCTCCTCCTTCTTCTTCTTCCACCTCTTCTCCTTCTCCTCTTCTTCCCCTCTTCCTCCTCCTTCTTCTTCTTCTTCTTTTCCTCCTCCTCCTCCTTCTTCTTCCACCTCTTCTCCTTCTCCTCTTCTTCCTCTCCTTATCCTCCTTTTTCTTCTCCTCCTCTTCTTCTTCTTCTTCTCCTCTTCCTCCTCCTTCTCCTCCTTCTTCTTCTTCCACCTCTTCTCCTTCTCCTCTTCTTCCCCTCTTCCTCCTCCTTCTTCTTCTTTTCCTCCTCCTCCTCCTTCTTCTTCCACCTCTTCTCCTTCTCCTCTTCTTCCTCTCCTTCTCCTCCTTCTTCTTCTCCTCCTCTTCCTCCTCCTTCTCCTCATTCTTCTTCTTCCACCTCTTCTCCTTCTCCTCTTCTTCCCCTCTTCCTCCTCCTCCTCCTTCTCTTCCTCCTCCTCCTTCTTCTTCTTCTTCCTTTCAGATGTTCTATACACACACCGTGCTTCGTTATTTTTTGGGGGGGACTTGAATAAGAAGGAATTGGAACGTGAGTCACATCTCCAGATGAGGGAGAGTCTCTCGACGCGTCTCCTCGTGCCTAATAGGCAAGACGGCCGAGATGAATGGAGCCCGCGTCCAGAGATCAGGTGTTTTTTTTATTTTTTACACGGCCTCGTCGTAATTGTGGGGCCGACGTCGTTCGACGAACCGACGGAGGATCGTTAGCGCGGGCCGCGTGACGGAGACGGCGAGCGTTCGCCGTGTGAAGGGGGTCTCCGGGTGTTTTGTTCTTAAAAGAGGAAGTGAGATGAGACTCTCACAGCCTTTGGAGTTTTCACGAAATGTGTTTGTGTGTGTGAGAGAGAGAGAGGAAGAGAGAGAGAGAGAGAGAGCAAGAGCAGACGGAAGAAGAAGAAAGAAAAAAACACAACAAAAAACAAATGCAATACATCCTCCGCACACTGATGTTTATGCATGAACTCCTGGCTGTAAACTGTGTGTGTGTGTGTGTGTGTGTGTGTATGCGGTCGCCGTGTGCTTAATTAGCACAATATGCAATTCTGAGATAAACAAACACTCGTCCGGGACCTGTGGCTTGTTTCTTCATAATGGCAGCTTCCACGCAACACACGACATTAAGAGAGCAGCCAATTTACGGGCGGTCGGTTAGATACTACAGCGAGCTCTGTGCCCTCTTCACAAGAAGGGGAGGAGGAGGAGGAGGAGGAGAAGCGGGGGGGGGGGGGGAAGGGCCCCGGCTCTCTTTTCAATAACTGAGTGACAGCTTGGCCGAGCTCTCCGTATACATTAATAAATTAGAATTTTAATTTCCTCTTTGTCTGCAGGAGATGGTCTATGTACCAACAACTGGCTGTACGCTGGTATCTGCCGCTGTGGTCCCCTCTGTTGACCTCTGTAGCACAATTCCAACAGTTTAGTCTGATCCTTTCAACTTAGTTGAATCCTGACAAATATGCACACAACTGAAAGGTCATCACAGTCATACTTTCTTCCTCTGCAGCGGATCCTGAAGACATCTGCACAACAAAGAGGCTTTTTTTTCTCCCCGCAACCTGACATTAGACCTAGCTGCTACAATAGCTCATTAAAAAGGGCCCCCGATGGGATAGTAAGGGTATTAAATATTATATACACACACACACACACAGAGAGAGAGAGAGAGCAGGGCCTCCGTATTAATTACCAAATATGCCCTGAAGTCGTTTGCGATTTCACACTGACACAAACAACCGCTTGTTCAAACACAAAAGACGTACATCTCCGAGGCAGCTGATCCGGGATGACCGTAAATATCGCACCGGAACAGCGGCGCTCGTATTTCCGAGCAGAGCGAGATGAAGAGATCAACAACATAAGAACAACAACAAAAACTGACGGTTTCTTTTTTTTCATCGCATCACAAAAGGCGTTCCAAAAAAAAAGTCGACCGGCCCCCTCGCCTCTCTCCACGTCACCTGGATTGCCCAACACACACACACACACACACACACACACACACACACACATATCCATGAGTGTGTGTGTGTGATGAAAGCATGGAGGTTCCTCTGCTTGACCGGATTCGCATCTCCGTGAATCTCTCTCTCTCTTTCTCTCTCTGTCTCTCTCTCTCTCTCTCTCGCTCCCTCTCTCTCAGTCTCTCTCTCGTTTCCACACTTTCTCCTGCTTTCACCTCCTTAACCAAGTGCATTGAGTGAGAGTGAAAACAGAGTCACTGCACTGGAATGACACCGAGGTTGTTTCAGGTCTATATATTGTGGAGATCTAAATGCTACAGCTAGTGTCCTCCGTCAAGATTTAGATGACACACGGTTGATTGTGTGTGTGTGTGTGTGTTGCTAAATCACACACACGGTTGCAAATGTTGCCGATTTTCTAATTTCCTGTTTGTGAACTCAGGCCAGCGGCGTGCTTTTCCTCGCATGCCGTGTTCCAGAGCGAGTTGCACAAGTTCCGCTCTTTTCTCACTTTTTCAGATTTTTCTCTCTCCCTTTTCTGACATTTTATTTTTCCGCCGTGCGTCATTTTATGACCCGCAAAGTGAAATCGGCGAGTCGTCTGTTCGTCGTCGCGGGGGGGAAATAAATAAGAGAGTTTCTGACGGTACCTGGAGGCTTTGCTGCTTGTCTTTGGGGGACTTGCGGCCGGTGTTTTGTTGAGACTGCTGCTGCTGCTGCTGCTGTTGTTGTTGTTGTTGTTGTTGCTGCTGCTGGAGGAGTATCTGCCGTGCCACTTGGAGAGCCTAATAAAGAGAAATGCATAAAGAGATTAGAAAAAAGAGAAAATGTAAACAGTGGAATAGAACTTGCTAGAAGCAGATATGCTAAAAGTCCCTCGAAGACACTTTGATGCTTATCGTGGGAGCAGATGTATCCACTTACAACAATATCCCCGTGGCCTCCCGATAGATAACACACACACACACACACATTACGGAGCATCTTTTCATACTTTCCCATCCGCGGTCATAAATCTTAGAGGCTGACAATAAACGATCCCACCACTAATGCACACCGGGAACAATAATCACATGTCAAAACAAATTCACGGAGAAGAAGATGAAGAAGACAAACACACACACACACACACAGAGAGGGAGGGGAAAAAAGACGAAATAAAAGCAAGCCAGAAGAAATATTTATCTGTTGATTAGTTGCACTCACAGCAAACACAAACAGTCAGAGACACTATCAGCGTCTTTTGATCCTTTAGCTCAGTCAAAGTCCCCAAATAAAAGGCTTTTATGGCCGCTCCGAATGTCTGTTAAAAGGACACGGCCTTCTCAGTGGAAAACAAAACACACATGTTTATTGCTCCAGCTACTCCCTTTTCCCTCGCGATAAATAATCAAACATGCCATCCAGAGCAAACAAAGCTGGAGAGAGAGAGAGAGAGAGAGAGAGCTGGAGGGGGGGGGGGGGGACACACACAGCGGTCTTGAAAAACGGTCAGCGATACCAAGAAAAGCAAGCGCCGTGTTCCCACAGCGAGCTGGCCGGCCTCACACCTCCACCAGTAAACCATCTGGGTAAATAACTGGCCTCATTCTTTCCGTGTTCCTCAGACGATCACTCCCCGCAAATTAAACAAACAGCCGGGGCACATCCGAGCCCATCGCGCACACACCGGAGATCTGGCGGGGCTTCCCCCCCGCCCGCTCAATTATTTGAGGGGATCGCAGGAATTAGCGAGAAAAAAAAGGAAAGGGCGGAACGTAGAGAGAGAGAGGGAGAGGGAGAGGGAGAGGAGAGAGAGAGAGAGAGAGAGAGAGAGAGAGAGAGGGAGAGAGAGAGAGGGAGAGGGAGTGAGAGAGGGAGAGAAAGGGAGAGGGAGAGAGAAAGGGAGAGGGAGAGAGAGAGACAGGAGAGGAGGAGAGAGAGAGGAGAGGAGAGAGAGAGGTAGAGGAGAGAGAGAGAGGAGGGAGAGAGAGGAGAGAGAGAGAGAGGAGAGAGAGAGAGGAGAGAGGAGAGGAGAGGGGAGGAGAGGAGGGGAGAGGAGAGAGAGAGAGGAGAGGGAGGAGAGAGGGAGAGAGAGGGAGAGAGACAGGGAGAGAGAGAGAGAGATAGAGGGAGAGGGAGTGAGAGAGGGAGAAAGAGAGAGGGAGAGAGGCAGAGAGAGAGAGAGAGAGGGAGAAAGAGAGAGGGAGAGAGATAGAGGGAGAGAGAGGGAGAGAGACAGGGAGAGGGAAAGAGATAGAGGGAGAGGGAGTGAGAGAGGGAGAGAAAGAGAGAGGGAGAGAGAGAGAGGGAGAGAGAGAGAGGGAGGGAGGGAGAGAGACGAAGAAGAAGAAACAAGTTAGAGCGACGTGTGAACGAGGGAGTGAAACCTGAGAACGACTGTGTGAAAAAGTGAGAGATCTCTGCAGGGAAAAGGGCGAACAGAAAGCTCAGTGGACGGATGAAAAGACCAGAGATAACTTTGGTCTTAGTGCCGGTAAAGTCGGACGAGACTTTAAGACGGAAAGGCAGCAGACAGTCGGAGGGTGGGAGCGAGCAGCTGTATGATGATCTCTCTGTCTGCGTGTGTGTGTGTGTGTGTGTGTCTAAGTGTTGACCCTGCCAAACGCACGGCTGTCGGATGACATCATGGGGCATGGAGATGACCACGGGCTCCAAAGAGGCCACACTCCTCGCCGTTTCACCGCACTTCACGTTAAAGTGCGTGAATTGTCCTTCTGTGCGTCCGTGACGAGGATCGATGCGCGGCAGCGTCTCTCATTCGGCACGCCGAATTGTTCCCCGCTTTTAAGTTCAAGTTCGCGGAGGCTTTGGGAACCCCCTTCCCGACAGGCGAGCACGCTCATAAGGAAAGTGTACAAATTGATATTGTGCGAGCGAGAGTCACTCTCACGCGATCATCATATTTACATCTTACGGTTCGGAAAAAATATTCTCACGCTTCGCCTCGTAAAGTTCAGCTCAATCGTTTTATGGATCTTCAAACTAAAAACAGATCAATGGTAAGCTTTAAAAAAATTGTTTTTAGTCCATCAAATTTAAGAAATGCCTTTTAACCCTCCTGTTACCTTAACATTTACTAACATATTTTACCCTCGGGGTCAATTTGACCCCAGCAATTAAAACCTCCAGAAAATTATTAGAATTAATATTGTTTCCCAAGTTTAAGTGTGAGGTACTTTATGTTTGTTTGTTGACTACCTAAATAGCCCTTTAAAGATATAAAAAAGTTGATATTTCTTATATGTTTGACACAGTGAAAAACAGTCTGGGGTCAAATTGACCCCAAAGGACACCGACATTAAACATTGAATGGGGTCAAATTGACCCGAAAGGTAACAGCAGGGTTAAATGAAAAAATAAATAATGACCTTGTTTCTAAAGTAAAAAAATTTAATAAATGTAAAAACTAATGATTGATTGATTGAATTCAGCATCAAATCATAACAGCAAAGTTACCAGAGGTCAATATTACGGGTCTGTGGTTTACACAAGAGTTTTTAACATTCTGATCTTCTAAGTGGCGAAATGTGACGACTAAACATCCTCACTGGAACACGAGTCCGCCGTTATCTGACTTTACTTCTGCCGAACGCATGTACACTTCCAGAAAACTGAGAATAATTTCGGGGACAAAACATGAACCATGAATTCCATTTTTCCAAAGCCGTTTTTCATCTGCATCTATAATCCAAAGACAAAAAATCCCATCAGATTTTTCTGACGAAGGAATTAACGGGACGCTAACTTCAAAAATGCACCACCCCTCCAGCACTCTGTTTCTAACCCCTTCCTGACCTTCTTGCCTAGGCCACACCCCTCTTCATACTCGGCCTTCATTTGGATCTCACCTCCATACCGGGTCACTTTTTCTACGTGGTGGTGACGCTATCGCAGTGTAAAAATATGCCACCGACAGACACATCAACACCCAGAAAAGCACTCAAAACCACCTCTGTGGTGGTCCCCGGTCCCAGTAGGTGCCTCCAGGACCACATTTGGACCAGAACACACACGCACAATACACACACACACACACGCCGTCTGTAAATATGAATAGAACTGGGGTGAGCCGCTGCAGCGTCATGAACCGAGAAACAGCGCTTGAGTGACTCAGACAGCGGAACGCTGATAATTCAAAAGTCAATTCAAGAGCCCCAAAAAGAAAAAAGAGAAATAAAATAAAATGCTGTTACAAAACCGTTCCGCAACGCCCAAGGCGTGGTATTCCGGGCACGCTGGAGAGTAAACAAAGTTGTCTGTTTTCTATTCCCCTGTAACTGATGACACATGCAGAGTGTGTGTGTGTGTGTGTGTGTGTGTGTGTCTGGGTTTACAATCGAGGGTGTTGGAACAAAGAGAGTTGAGTCAACAGGATATGATAGGAGAGTCAGACAGTAATGGATGAAGTGATGTGTTTCTGGGAAGTCTGTTCTCTGTCATCTTCGTTTTCAGCACAGAAAGTTAAGGCCAGCAGATTCAGAGATTGTTCCTTTTTAAAAGCGGGATTGTCTGTCGTCAGGACTGCAGGCCCCGATTTGTAGAAACGCAAAACAACGACCGGCTGTGGACGACGGGGGCAGCCAAAAGTATTTTAGACGTCTAAAAAATAAAAAAATAATCTGTTTTAGTGGACACTATATTTAATTTGCCTCTTAGTGAGTCATCTACGCTCTCTTCAAAGCCTCCTTTCACAAAAAGGGTCTGTGTCGCCAGGCAGAACTCGGTGGAGCTGCTGGTTCGGTGAGTCACTCTGGCGTTATTAACTCGGGTGAATCCGTAATAACCCCTACGTAGCGGGAAGGACGCAACCATGTGAACGATGACGGCTCCTCGGAGCGGTGAACAAACCGCCGTCGTTTAAAAAAATGATTCCTCCCAATTAAAAGCGAGGGCGACGATTATGTGACGGTGCACTGGGAAAGTAGAGCCAACGATCTTCTTGACAAAAGGCTAATTAACTGAAATTATGCCGCTGCCAGCACAGGTCTGGATATGCTCTCTCAAGGACTCGTTTTTTTATTTTATTTTAAAGCTAAAAAGATGCAAGATGAGTGTAAAGTTGCGTCCACGGTGAGGAATGTTGCACTCGTGTTTGATTTGATTATTATTTTTCCCAAGCCACTGGAGCATGCCTTTGAGAGGCCTAATGCTGGGCTAAAATAACTCATTGTGAACTGTCACTGCGATGTTTACTCAGCACCCACTCCTCTATTTCAGAGCTGTGCCCCCACCCACCCACACCCACCACACACACACACACACACACACACACACACACACACACACACACACACACACACACACACACACACACACACACACACACACACACACACACACACACACACACACACACACACACTCCTCCTCCTCCTCCTCCTCCTCCTCCTCCACTGGAATGTATCTTCTTTTGATCTTCCATTCAGAAGGTACTGGACGCTCGATAGACGGAGCGGGTGGAAGAGCTCCTGACAAAATGGGAGAGAGCTGGAACCTCGATCTGAAGAATAAAGACGGACAGACGGCCGAGACAACATGCTGACCCCCCCCCCCCCCCAGACAGATGAGGTTTAACTCCTCGGTGAATGGACTGAGAATGACGACTGCTCCTCGAGGACTAGACGCCTACCTCCACACATCATACTCACTGTTTCTGGGTCTGCATACACACAAGTACACACACACACACACACACACACATGATGGAGGGAGTGAACCCTCCAGGTGCTTTTGATTATTATAAAAACACCCTCAAGCACATGACACCATTTTTTTTTGTTTCCCTTCTTTTTTCATCGGCAACAAAGCCGGTGCACATTTTCATACCCTTGTCATTTGGCGGCCCTCTTCTATATCCCCCATCTCAAAGTTCACAGCCTCCCCCCCCCCCCAACGCAATGTAACTTCCTCAATAAACAACAGGCCTTTTTCATTTCTAAATCTGCATCGACTTTCACACCGTATGAGCAAACAGAGGCAGCCGCGTCTCTCTCGTGTCCCCGGGCTATCGCGCTGCGATAAGGGAACCGCCGAGCAGCGCATGTCTCTATGTGCAGTCTGCACATGTGGATTATTTACAGGCTGTGGGGTTTGATGCTGCTAAAGCCAGCTCTGGGCGGCTGACAAATCCTCTCGCTCGGAGCATCGCCACGCAGTCAAGTCGCTCTCTGACGAACCCCCCCCCCCTACGACGTAAAGCAGGACATTATTTCAGATGCGTGTCCCTTTGAGCTTCTTCTTATGCGACCTCACTGACCCCGCGCTGCCGAGTCGAAGTGGAAGAGGGGCGTTTGTTCGGGTCCCATCGCCCTCAGAGAGAACCTCTTCAGGTTCTCCGAGCGTCCGACCGGCTCCTCTCGCCACACGTCTCGCGTGGAAGAAGACCTCGAAGAACGTGAAATGCTTTCCCGAGCAGATTGCTCCTAATTGCTAGAAGATGTGCAGGCAGGTGTAACCGGATCCCTGCGGCCACTCGGAGGAAGGGATGACGGGACGTTGCATCTGTTTCCGTGCATGTGTGTGTGTGTGTGTGTGTGTGTATTTACTCAGTGGCCATATTTATTTTTTTCTTTTCTCGCCAGGCATTGTTAGTCAGGAGAGCGTGGCTCAGAGACAGCCCAGTAACAACACGACTAATAGGTTAGCTCTTAATGCAGTCCGGCTCTGAAGACACCGGGGGCGCCTGCGGTCTCGCTCTGCAGCCTCTGCGTGGATGGGGGGGGTCCGACACACTAAATGTCAAGGTTATCTGCTTGACTCTCTGACTGATCGCACGTCTCGACTCACCTGACATTTATCACTCGTGCCGTTTTCCTTTTCCAAAGACAAGCCCTCCCCCCTCCCCCCCCCCCTCCCACCCACCCTCCACTCCTCAGTGGGCGAACCC
Source organism: Pseudoliparis swirei (assembly GCF_029220125.1). Lineage (NCBI taxonomy): Eukaryota > Metazoa > Chordata > Actinopteri > Perciformes > Liparidae > Pseudoliparis > Pseudoliparis swirei. Next base: position 24,678,237 of record NC_079405.1, on the reverse strand, counting down.
CCGAAACCGCGGAGCCCCGGCTCTCCTCCCACCAGCTCTTCTGAACACAAGGTCGCTCACGCACGTCGGGGCTATCGTAGCCGGCGGCGGTGGAATCGGCGTTCGCCGGGTTTCCGACTATCCACGCGGAGAGTAATGGAATTCACTTGGAATACTTGACATTTTAATTGAAATCATCGAATTCTTTGTATTTTATTTCAGCGTCGAGAGGCGATTTTTAAACATGTACGCGGATAAGCATTGAGGATCGTGTCTATTTATATTAATTGCATCCCTCCCCCCCCCCTCCCTTCTCTTTGCCTCAGTAATACGGACGTTTATCTGCAATGCAAAGCGGGGACAGTCTGCTTTCCCAGTGAGTGTGTAATTAATGCCATTTCCAAAAAGCCACTCCACTTGGGGAAACAGGCCCCCGACGCTGGAAACCCGGCGCACTCCGGGGCCCTCGCAACAACACTCTCCGGTCTGTGTTTAGATTCCCAAAACTAATTCATGTTGAATACATAAATAAATCAACGTTTCATACCCACTCCCCCGACCATTAGATTTGCCTTCCTTTGCTGCACTTTTCAACTAATCCATTAATATTTATGACAACACTAAACATTTAAAATATCCACGTTTAAACAATAAGGCAGTGCGTTACACAAGACCAAATCTGACTTTTTTTTAAAAAGCCTGTTTTGTTTGTCCATATACCCCCCCCCCGCCCTCTTGTAACCCCCCCACCCCCCCCCCCCCCACCCCCACCCCTCTCCCCATAACAGCTTTTGGAGGACAATCAAAAATAACTGACTGTAAGAAAAACAAGAAGAAAGCAAAGTTATTAACTGCGAGTGTAGATAGACGAGAGGGGGCTGTGAAGCAGGACTGATGATGGAGGGAGTGGAGTGGAAAGGGGGAGAGGACAGAGTGTGTGTGTGTGTGTGTGGTGGGGGGGGGGGCACAAACAGATGGAGAGAGAGAGAGCGAGAGTGAAACATAGAGGAGAGGTAAAAGATGGAGAGAGAGAGAGGGGGTGGGAGCAGAGGGGGAGGTTGCAGGAGGTGCAGAGGGGAGGGTAAACAGGCGGTTCGGGGGCGCTCCGAGCCTGGTACAGAGGGGTCACGCCCCGCCCCCCTCCCCTCCCCTCCCCTCCAACCGCGGCCGAGGTCGGCTCGGCCACGCCGGCTTCCGTTCGCTGTGCGCTCGCCGTTTGTTTGGATCCCTCCCGGCCTCGCTCAGCCCGGCAGCTTACCGACAGATGGCCAGAGACAGGCCTCTCTATTCAGAGGAGGACCGCACCGAGGAGGAGCGGCCACACAAGACACACAGAGACACACAAGATGCACGAGACACACAGAGACACACAAGACACACAAGACACACAAGACACACAGAGACACACAAGATGCACAAGATGCACAAGACACACAAGACACACAAGACACACAGAGACACACAGAGACACACAAGACACACAGAGACACACAAGATGCACGAGACACACAGAGACACACAAGACACACAAGACACACAAGACACACAGAGACACACAAGACACACAAGACACACAAGACACACGAGACGCACACAAAACACACACGAGAGGCAACGCGGGCATGCAAATGACACACGCTGCAAGGAAGGTTGCAAAGAAGAAGAAGGAGGAGGAGGAGGAGGAGGAGAAGAAGAGAGAGGAGGAGAAGAAAAAGAGGAGGAGAAGAAGAAGAGGAGGAGGAGAATAAAAAGAGGAGGAGGAGAAGAAGAAGAAGAAGAGGAGGAGAAGAAGAAGAAAAAGAAGAAGAGGAGGAGGAGAAGAAGGAGAAGAAGAGGAGGAGAAGGAGAAGAAGAAGAAGAAAAAGAAGAAGAAGAAAAAGAAGAAGAAGAAGAGGAGGAGGAGAAGAAGAGGAGAAGAAGAGGAGGAGGAGAAGGAGAAGAAGAAGAAAAAGAAGAAAAAGAAGAAGTAGAAGAAGAAGAAGAAGAAAAAGAAGAAGAGGAGGAGGAGGAGAAGAAAAAGAGGAGAAGAAGGAGAAGAAGAAGTGGAGGAGGAGAAGGAGAAGAAGAAGAAGAAGAAGAAGAAGAAGAAGAAGAAGAAAAAGAAGAAAAAGCAAAAAGAAGAAGCAAAAAGAAGAAGAAGAAAATAAAAGCAGATGAGACAACAAGGCACACACACACACATGCAGCGTGTTGTCGGATTCTACCAAACAACTTCCCCGGGATGATTAAATAAGCCAACAGATCTGAGTGAAAAGCGTTTCTTCCCCCCTCGACATTATTAAAAGGAATATTCTGTGTTTATTGCAGCTTTAGTGCGGTGTAAACTCATAAACACCCTCCCCGAGTACAAGAGGAGCTGTCAGCTAAATATTGTTCCTCTCATGAGTCGCTCTTCCGCCTCAATTACGCCTTTCAACTTCCCGGGCTCAGTATGATGAAGTGGCAGTAAAAATCATTCACATTAATACACCATTGTGCATCTGCTGCTAAAGGTAATTAAAGAAGTAAATGACTCATAAGAATAGACGTATTAGCCACAAAATGGAAGGCAACCGGGCTGCCTCGTGAAAACGTGTACCATTAAGATACTGCATTCTCATATCGGGGGTAATCAGCTCCACGAGCCCGATGCTGATTTAATCCACTCCAGTGGAAAGCCTATCAGCGCACAGCCGCGTGTCACCTCGTCTCCCCGCCAGGAGCCGGGGCGGCTCCCGCATCGCCCGCCAATGGCTCCACTAAAAAAATAGTTTAAAAAATAAAAAGGAGGGTGGTCACACGCGGGCGAATCAGTCGGAGGAGCGGTCGGCACTTCGGTGTCATTTTAGAGGCAGATGGGGAAAAAAATAAGAGTGTGGGAGTGAGAGGAGGATAACATGAGCTAAAGGGAAGAGAGGCTGTGGGGGGAAAAAAATAAATAATGGGATCTGGGAACGATGCAGCGGGCAGATCTCAGCAGCCCGCCTCTCCCTGACCTTAGCCTTTCTTTTATTCTCTCTCTCTGAGCGTATGATGCCTCCGGATGCCCGCCGCTGAATACAGCGATCATATCCGTCAAGTTGATAAAGTGGGAGCGGGGAGAGAGAGTGTGCCGGGCGCTTAGGCGGACGGTTAGAAAACACACACTGCACGCACCCCCCCCCCCCACCACCTATCCCCCGATTGCCTCAGTGTTGGAAGTGTTGCAGCACTTCGTAGCAGGGGGGTGATGGGGGGGGGGGGTTGTGCTTGGGAAAATGGGCGCTCCCAAAAATCCAGCGTGAGACCCAGAATACTGCGAGCGGATATTTTTTTCTTTTTTTATTCATGCGCGAATGATATTGTTTAGAATGGGAAGCTGGATCCGTTCGGGTCTCATAGACATGGGAGGACTCGACATCATTGCTACACCCGGGACGATCCGGTAACCCCCCCCACCCACCCCCCCACCCCGGCTAAATCTTCCAATTTAGTCGTGGTGAATATAGATGAATGCGATCGGCGCGCCCGCTATAGAATAGCGCCGGAGGAAGAGGGGTAGGGGGAGCGAACCGTGCGGCCCCCGCGACGCCGGCTGACCGCTCTCGGGCCTCGGCGGCGCCACGGGGAGCGTTGATTAACTTGTGTGTGTGTGTGTGTGTGGGGAGGCAAAAGTAACTTGTGGGGATGAATAATCCCACTAATCAGTATGGCGCACAACAGCGGAACCGCCGAAAGCTTGTTTTGATTCGAGATGACATCCGGCACCAAAAGAGTCGGGCGAGTATCTCCTCATCTCCTCTCAAAGTATCCCGTTTCATCGAGACACTAAAATCGATGATTTCTCTTCTTTTTTTCTCCCGGTGAACCGTGCATAAAACAAACGCACCCGCAGCCTTTATGGTCGGGTCTTTACGTGTTCCACTGTACATCTCTTCCCAATGACGCTCACTGGCTTGAACTGTCGTGACCTGAGACACAACATGAGCTGCCAGGGGGAGAATTCCCAGTGTGTGTGTGTGTGTGTGTGTGTGGAGAGCGAAGGAGAGGATTTTCTATAAATCACGAGGCCAGTGCAATTGGCTATGGATTGAGTTGCAGCGGGGAGAGAGACAGCTCCCTGGGAATAGCAGTGTCTCTGTTGAAGTCATTCCAAGATGGGTAATATGATCCGATGCCGCCAGGAATAAAGAAAGGGAAGAGAGAGAATAGCAGGAGAGAGAAAGAAGAAAAATAAATAAATCGGATCTGCTCCGGCCGTAAAGAGGAGTAATCTTCAGCGGGGTCAGACACATCGCCCGTCACACCGGACCGTAATGTATTAGAGTCGGGTGACGTGACCCGTGGTGGGCCCTGATGGGTTTCTGTTGGGGGGGATGGGTGATTTAAAAAAAATAAAAATAAAACATCTTCATTGACATCATAGGAAGATGTGGAAGGTGTGTGAGGGAGCAAGGAATTGCCAATTCTGGTGCCGATGAAGATGAAGATCTTCACTCATTCTGGACACATTTCCACCACATGACATGACATCTCTCCTCTCCTCTCCTCTCCTCTCCTCTCCTCTCCTCTCCTCTCCCCTCCCCTCCTCTCCTCTCCTCGAAACTAGAGGTAGTACCTGGTGCAGTAAGACAGACTGGTCAGTGGGACGTCCTACACAAACCCATCATTTGGGTTATAACGAGCTGGCGTACATTTTCTTCATCCACTGGACCGAGAAATTTACGCAGAATGACTCCGTATAAAAATTGCAGTCGTTCGCTCCCCCGTATAATACCGGCAAAAATCCCAAAACCCTCGAGGGCCAACGGTTCAGCAATGCGTAACGCAGTGATGGAAACTGAAATACCCCACGGCCACGAACTCGACAAACTGATGTGCATTGCATGCATTCAATGTATTTAACCGACTAAATGGCGATGTATTTGTATTTAGTGGAGAGGGCCTGTACGTGGCTAAAAAGTGAAATAAATTGTCATTGTGGATTTGGCTAGTAAGAGTAGTTCAGTCCCTGAGGCTCACTGCTACAGTATCTCAGCTTCATCCCTGTCGCTACCACTCAAACATGGACGGATGGATGAAAAGTGGCACGGCGGGCGGTTTAAATGCTTTTGTTTAAATGCAACATGTTCCCGCCCCTCTGGCTGCAGCCAGTTTACATGAAGTTTGATATATAACTCACCTGTTGACGGTATTTCTGCATTGATCTGGACTAAACCGGTTCATTCTTTAAGTAAAAGAGTCAAAGGAGGAGCTGGGACTCCAATGCCTTTTCGAGACAATTAACACAATTAACACCATTAACACCATTGACACCCATTTAAGGACAAATCCACGATTCTGAGTCGCTCTCTGGATCCATCGATACAATCTGGGGCCATCAGAAGTACACATCCACAGAGTGTTTATGGACTAACAACTCGTGAAATAAGCACTTTTCCGAACCCCCTCGAGCTTCATTAACATGCGAAGTGCAGTGCGGAGGCGGAATTGGCCGCCCTCAATCTGCCGGAGCCACCTTCAGCTTTAGGCGCCGAGACCCGCACGGCTGCAGGCTTCAATAAATGTCGCCAGAGAAGACGATCACAACTCAAATTAAGTTATGCGCTAAGCTGGAAGGGTTTACATAAACATGTGGTGGAAATATTAAACAACGACAAATCCGGGTAGGTAGAAACGCGAGAGGAAAAAAAAAAAAAAACGATGGCCAAAAAATAATAAAACTGAAAAAAACCATTTGAATTAGTGCAATTGTGTGAATAATATGTCCAGATGTTGAATTGTCATTGATGACTGAACATTGCATATATACAATAAATCACCGTCCCTGCTTCTTTCTTTTTTTTTCCCAGAGGGAGGCACTTAGCAGCAGTTGGTGTGAAGAAGAGGTAAAAGTAAAATGCAGGCGGCAGAAGTAGCTCAAACAACAAGCTCTGCAGGAACCAAGGGCATGTGGGCTATAGAGCTGCTGGGGCGGTGGGTGGGTGGGGGGTGGGGGGGGGGATGACAGACTGCTGTTCAACTCCATTAGCCGCTATGTGAGAGGGGTGCATCTAGCAGCACACGACCTGTGAAGAATCTTAGATCTCACTCTATCTCGGAATGGGGACTGCCGCATTAATTCTGGGAAACTGTAATCTCTCAAGCAAATCAAATTACTCTCATTAAGCGCGCGAAGAAAACTGCCTCCGTAATAAGTATGTAGAAAAAAAAGTATTTATTACCAATAATCACCCCTATGATATGAGCCGGCTTACAACGGCTTTTTTTATTTTTGCTGATTAAGTTTAAAAAACGGGGGGGGGGGGGGAACAAGGAAGGGCACATGCTCACGGACGCATAGACGTGGCTTTGGCACACACACACACACACACACACACACTCATGCACACCTCATGGACTTTATGAGAGTGGTTGATACAGTGATTAAAGGGGAGGGTAGCGGGACACGAGGGCCTTGCAGAGGACGCGCCTCGCCTAGTCATAAAAACACACCTTTGTCTTTAAGCCGGCAGCAGAATGGCTCTCGGCGGGTTCACCCGGAGGTGAGCCGCTAAAAGGATTTACATGCAAAGCAGCACATGTCATCGGCTCAGACGGCCGCGCTGCACTGCGACTCGGCGTGCGCGCCCCGCGTGAGGTCGGCGGCCGGCCCCGACCCCGGCGGCCGCCGCCGCTCTCTCTTAACAACGTCGTTTCTGAAATGCACACAGCTGCTGCAGACACCTCTTTTTTCTTCTTCTTCCTCCTCCTCTCTACCATTTGCATAATTTGTGTACGTACACGCCTAACTACTCCACTAAACAGCCAACAGTATGTTAATGTTATGCATTATGTTTTTTTTGGAGTTTTTTTCATGAACAGTAAATAAAGCTAAATAGCATCGTGGGTTTGACGACTCTGGTGGGAGGCGAAGTCTTGGCTCTTCTTCCAGGATATGACGTCATTCCACGGGCGCGCAGGCTGCAGACTGTAATTGCCCTGCTGGCAAATGGAAGAGACGCAGATGTCCTCCAACCCGGTTTCTACCATTTGATTCTTTATTCACATAAAGCGATTAATTACATCGGAAAAAAGAAAAAAAAGAAGAAGCAAAAAAGACGGTTAACAAAAACACATCAAAATGGGTGATAAGAACGATTTGCCTTCGACAGAATCAATTAGGACGGAGGGTCAGTGGGTCATTCATTTACTGGTTCGGCATAATTACCTGTTTTTATTCCCCCTCATTTACTTCTTTGTTCATCTGGGACACGGATGTCCCCGCAAACCAAAAGAAAGCAGGTTTTTTTTGGGGGGGGGGTGGATTATTCAAATTAAACATTGATTCCTGAGAGAAATGACGACAATGCCGCCGAAGCTAATGTGTTCCAAAAAACAACCTCCCCCTGAAGCAGAATGACGGAGGATTCCATTAGACGTCAGCCTACATACTGTATGTTTCTATCGGACTCGCCGCAATCAGGTAGGGAATAAAGAAATTTAAAAAACATCCCAAATCCCAATAGAAATCACGGTTTGATCTTGTGGAATATGAATTATGATGACACGTATGCCTCCACCTGACATGAGTGCTTGGCAAGAGGACAGGTTGCAGCAGACTGTTGCCCCGTGGCTACAAATCTCTGCCGCTCTTCTCTCGACTGTCTATCAAAAAGAGGCCCGTCTGTCTCGTCGGCTGCTCACAGTGGGTAAAGGGGAGGGGGGCATCATGGCCGACTGCAGACGTAAAAAAAAAAGACATTCATACACGGCATTAATCCTATAGAACGTCGAAGAAGGTGGCGGTCTTTTAACAGGCGGGAGCATTTATCAATCCATAAAAGCAGACTTGGTTAATCCGCTTGCAGAACGTCACATCTTCAGTCTGATTTTCCCAGCTGCTCCTGAACGCATCATCTCACTCTTCCGGTAAGCTCTGGTTGCCAGCTCAACAGCGAGCATGACTTCTTCCTCTCTCCCTCCCGCTCCCTCTTGCTCAGTGTGTCTCATGTATAGTTATCCCCCTGCCTCCCTTAATGATAACGATACATGCAACAAGTGTAGTTTATTTGCTAGGTTGGAGGCAGGTCTAAGTGGGTTAGATGCGCATCGACGCTCGCGCTTATCAAGCTCAGACAGCTATGCTAGTTAGCCCGCCCTCTCCCGTAGTCGGAGCGCTACAGTCAGCTGTTAGCTGTGCCCGGTAACCGTGCAGCCGGATGGTTGGGTAACTGTTCGCAGGAGTCGTAAGTCTACACAGAAGCCCGCTGTGCACCAACCACTTCACGTTTGAACCAGTTTTCCTGCTCAGCGACACACCCGCTGAGGAACACACCCTGGTTATCGGGAGCTCTATAGTCAGGAGCGTGAAAATACGGACCACCGTGTGCCTCCCGGGGCCAGAGCGGAGTCTTGTTTGAAGCTGCTGGCTAAGGATAAGCGGAGATACAGTCAGATTGTAATACACGCCGGTGGTAATGAACTCACTAAAATTAATGTGGAATCGGTGTGTGCTTATGCCAAGGCGTTGTCGGACACCGTAATTTTCTCTGGCCCTCTCCCAAATTTGCAGACAGGCACGAATTGTAGGCCGAATGTCGTCTTTCAACCGCTGGCTGTCGAGGTGGTGCCCAGCGAATAATGAGACAACTGGAAGACTTTCTGGGAAAACCTGATCTGATGAGGAGGCGGCATTCATCCCACGTTGAGGAGCAGCGTCTCATTTCTGCGAATATGACCAAGTTGATCACGGACTTAATCTATGACAACCCAGGGTTCAGATCAGGAACCGGGAGCAGAGTTGTAGTTTAACACCCTTCTCTGCTCTTCCATTCGAGCAGTTACCCACCCTTGACTTTAGAGTAGAGACTGTGTCTGTCCCACGGCCACTTCAATTAAATAAATCAAAAGTAAGCAGAAGAGGAGTCGTACACAATAACCTTATACAAGTTAACACAATTATTTCAGCAGTGCAACAAAATAGGTCTATTAAATGTGGTCTCCTAAATATTCGATCTCTGTCATCTAAAGCTGTGTTACTGAATGATTTAATATCAGATAATCACATTGATTTATGTTGCCTAACTGAAACCTGGCTGAGCCATGAAGAATATGTCTGCCTGAATGAATCGACTCCTCCAAGTCATATTAATACTCACATTCCTCGAGGCACCGGTCGAGGAGGTGGAGTAACAGCCATCTTTGAATCGAGCCTATTAATTAATCCTCAACCAAAATTACACTACACCTCATTTGAAAGCCTTGTTCTTAGTCTTTCACATCCAACCTGGAAAACACTACAGCCAATTCGATTTGTGATTCTGTACCGCCACCAGGTCCATATTCAGAGTTTATATCTGAATTCTCAGAATTTATATCAAGTTTGGTTCTTAAAACCGATAAAGTTATTATTGTTGGAGATTTTAATATCCATGTGGATGTTGATAATGATTGCCTTAGTGCTGCATTCATCTCCTTGTTGGACTCGATTGGCTTCTGTCAGAGAGTACAGAAACCCACTCACAGCTTTGGCCACACGCTTGATCTTGTTCTTACTTATGGCGTTGACATTGAGCATTTGAACGTCTTCCCACAGAATCCTCTTCTGTCAGACCACAACCTCATAACTTTTGAATTTATACTACGGGTGTACTCCGTTAGTCAAAAGTTTTACACTAGATGTCTAACTGATAGTGCTGTAGCTAAATTTAAAGCGATTCCTTCTGTATTTGATTCGATACCACGTCTCAATATAACAGAGGACTCCTGGTCTAACTTTAGTCCGTCCCAGATTGATCATCTTGTTGACAGTGCCATAGGCTCTCTGAGAATGACACTGGACTCGATAGCCCTCTGAAGAAGAAGACAGTGAGGAAGAGGAGGTTTGCTCCTGGTATAACCCTCAGACCCGCAAACTGAAGCAAGCGTCAGAAAGCTTGAGCATATGGCGTTCAACTAATCTCGAAGAATCCCGCTTAGTTTGGCGAGATAGTCTTAAAACATATAAGAAGGCCCTCCGTAATGCCAGAGCAGCCTATTACTCATCAATAATAGAAAAATAAAAACAACCCCAGGTTTCTCTTCAGCACTGTAGCCAGGCTGACAGAGAGTCACAGCTCTGTGGAGCCGAGCATTCCTATAAACCTTAGTGGTAATGACTTTATGAACTTCTTTAATGAAAAGATTTTAACTATTAGGGACAAGATTAATAATCTCTTGCCCATAACCAGTGCCAATCTGTCCTCAAGTGGAATGGCCTTGGAAACCGCTGTATGCCCTGGTGTATATTTGGAGGATTTTCTCCTATCAACCGTGACCAATTATTTTCAACGGTTTCTACTTGAACACGTCTACCTGTCTCTTGGACCCCATCCCGCGAGGCTGCTTAAAGACGTTTTGCCTTTAATTGGCGGCTCTCTATTAGATATTATCAATGTGTCTCTGCTAACAGGCCGTGCCACACTCCTTCAAGGTGGCTGTTATTAAACCTCTCCTGAAGAAGCCCACTCTGGATCCAGAGGTGTTGGCTAACTACAGACCGATCTCTAACCTCCCTTCCTCTCCAAGATCCTTGAGAAAGTGGTGCAAATCAGTTGTGCGACTTTCTACATCATAATAGTTTATTTGAGAAATTTCAATCAGGATTTAGAAAACACCACAGCACCGAGACGGCACTGGTGAAAATTACAAATGACCTCTTAATGGCAGCAGATAAAGGACTCCTCTCTGTCCTGGTCTTGTTAGACCTTAGTGCTGCATTCGACACCATTGACCATGACATCCTGTTACAGAGACTGGAGCAGTCGATTGGCATTTCAGGCACGGCACTAATTTGGTTTAAATCCTATTTATCAGATCGATCTCAGTTTGTATTTGTAGAAAACACGGCCTCGATAACCACCAACGTTAATCACGGAGTTCCACAAGGTTCTGTGCTTGGACCAATTTTATTTACCTTATACATGCTTCCTTTGGGCAATATTATCAGGAAACACTCCATAAACTTTCATTGTTATGCAGATGACACTCAACTATATTTATCGATAAAACCAGAGGAGAGCAACCAACTCTGTAAAATTCAAGCATGTCTTAAAGACATAAAAACATGGATGACCTGCAACTTCTTGATGTTAAACTCAGACAAAACCAAGTAATTTTAATCGGCCCTGAGCACCTCAGAGATCAATTATCTGGTGATGTGGATTCTGTAGACGGCATTGCCCTGGCATCCAACACCACTGTAAAGAATCTTGGCGTTATCTTTGATCGGGACTTGTCCTTTAACTCCCACGTAAAGCAAATCTCAAGGACTGCATTCTTTCATCTACGTAATATTTCAAAAATCAGGCACATCTTGTCTCAAAAAGATGCAGAAAAATTGGTTCGAGACTGGATTACTGCAACTCCTTATTAGCAGGCTGCTCTAATAAATCTCTTAGGTCCCTCCAGTTGATCCAGAATGCTGCAGCTCGTGTTCTCACTAAAACTAAGAAAAGAGATCACATCACTCCTGCACTAGCTGCTCTGCACTGGCTCCCAGTAAAATCAAGAATCACTTTTAAAATTCTTCTCTTAACCTACAAAGCCTTGATTGGTGATGCTCCATCATATCTTAAGGAGCTTGTCGTACCATATTGCCCCACTAGAGAGCTCGCTCACTAAATGCGGGACTACTTGTAGTTCCTAGAGTCTTAAAAAGTAGAATGGGAGCCAGAGCCTTTGGTTATCAAGCTCCTCTTTTATGGAACCAGCTTCCAATTTCAGTCCGGGAGGCAGACACAGTCACCTCGTTTAAGAGTAGACTTAAGACCTTCCTCTTTGACAGAGCTTATAGTTAGGGCTGAATCAGGTTTGCCCTGGTCCAGCCTTGATATGCTGCTATAGGCTTATAGCTGCCGGGGCGTTTTAGGATGCACTGAGTACCTATCTCTTCTTTTTCTCTCCTTAAGGATGAATTTTCATCTCTCAATCACACGTTACTAACTCTGCTTTCTCCCGAAGTCCTTTTGACTTTCGTCTCATGGGGTCATCGGACCCTATGAGGCCAAATCTATCTGCCTGATGGATCGTCTGGGAATTCCTGCTCATGACTACGCCACTGTCCTGTTGAGACTCCACCCTCCTCCTCCCCACCGCCATCTGCCTGATGGATCGTGGAGGTCTCCATCGTGGAATATGCCTACTATGAACTATTCATACACTCTGTCATATTCATTGAATGTATTTTAACTCTAAATCTGTCCTTCTGTACACATTACATCTATTGCATCTGTCCATCCTAGGAGAGGGATCCTCCTCTGTTGCTCTCCTCCAGGTTTCTTCCTTTTTCCCCTGAAGGGTTATTTGGGAGTTTTTCCTGGTCCGATGTGAGGTTTTGGGGCAGGGATGTCTATGTGTACAGATTGTAAAGCACTCCGAGACAAATTTGTAATTTGTGAAATTGGGCTATACAAATAAACTGAATTGAATTGAATTGAATTAGCACTTTGTAAACATCCACCCATGAAGATCAGGCGCCCGCTTCCCGGCTCCCGCTCAGGTGGTTCAAATAGACGGAGCACAGACTGTCCACGTATTAATAGGAGTGCCGGGTACCTTTTGTTGCCCCCCCCCCACTCAAGTTTACCTTTAAACTAAAAAATGTTTTAATGTTTAACCACACTCCCCACAGCGCACCTGCCAGGAAGTGATCCTTTTCTCTCCAGCCAGAGAGGCTGCTGGGATACGCCAGGACACGCAGCTGTAGTTATAGATCAATGTGCCTACAGGCAGAGCAACAGAGGCCCACACGTGGCACAAGTCATTCATATATATGTATATATATATATATATATATATATATGAATATATATTCAAAAATAAATATATATATGAATATATATTTACATAAATATATATATATATATATATATTCATAAATATATATATATAAATACATTCACATAAATAAATATATTCATAAATATATTCATATATATATATATATATAAATATCTATAGACATACAGGACTGTCTCAGAAAATTAGAATATTGTGCTAAAGTTCTTTATTTTCTGTAATGCAATTAAAAAATGTCATGCATTCTGGATTCATTACAAATCAACTGAAATATTGCAAGCCTTTTATTCTTTTAATATTGCTGATTATGGCTTACAGCTTAAGAAAACTCTAAAATCCTATCTCATAAAATTTTAATATTTCCTCAGACCAAGTTAAAAAAAAGATTTATAACAGCTGAGTGTTTGTCAAGGCTCAGGAAACCCTTGCAGGTGTTTCGAGTTAATTAGACAATTCAAGTGATTTGTTTAATACCCTACTAGTATACTTTTTCATGATATTCTAATATTTAGAGATAGGATATTTGAGTTTTCTTAAGCTGTAAGCCATAATCAGCAATAAATCAGAATAAAAGGCTTGCAATATTTCAGTTGATTTGTAATGAATCCAGAATGCATGACATTTTTGTTTTTTTAATTGCATTACAGAAAATAAAGAACTTCATCACAATATTCTAATTTTCTGAGACAGTCCTGTATATATGAATATATATATATAAGCATATATATATGTATTGAAGATAGATATATATATATATGTATATGTATTGAAGATATATATATGGATATATATATATATAAAAATACATTCATATAAAAAAATATATTCATTCATTCATATATATATATATATATATATATATATATATATATATGCTGCAGGAGCTGTGTTAGAGTAGGTTTGGATATAGTCTTGCTATGTTAATGTGCCCCCTCCCCATTTACTAAAATGTATCAAATCTTTTCTCCATTCCCATCTCCGCCAGGAGGATGGTGTGCGCGTGTGCACCCGTGTGTCCGTCCGCGGCTAATCTCACATTCTGCTGCAGCATTCCTGCGTTGTATTCCGGGCGGCCGGCCGGAGCTCAGAGGACCTCTCGTGTTCGCCGTGACTCAGACTTTCTCAAAACACCTTTTTATTGCCCCGTTTCATTCCGCCAGTGAACGCCTGCTAACTCCTCACTCACGACTCTGAAGCGGCCCACCGCTGCTCCGAGGCTCGCTTTTATCGTTTTGGACGTTGAGCTCGGCTAACCGCTAACAGCGAACAAAACGACCAGTCCAAACACACTGCCGGGCCTCGACGCATCGGTCGGGCCGAGAACACTTCGTTTCCTTTTTTTGGCAAGATTGTGTGAAATGTACGGGACGATGACTCCGAGCCGATTGCCTTCTTTTTTGGGCTTGAATGAAGTGTGTTTTGCGAAGCCCAATGGTGTCTAGACTGGAGGAGGGGGAGGGGTTACGTAGAAGCACACCAGGAGACCTGGACATCTGCTTTCTGTCGAGCGCGTCCTTCAAGTTTCTCTATTCACTGCGGGGGCATAGAGGGAAAAACAAAAGGATTCTCTGAGGATTCGAGGTAACGCGGCGGGCTGAGTGATTTGACATACAGATGGTTTTCGTTTTGTGGGTGGAGCTTGCCTTTGACTCAACAATCATTCCATTTCAGAAGCATACGCATACGTGTTGAGAAGCCACCTTGTTGCGTCACATGTGTTCCTGGTCGTGTCGGGAGCCTCGGGAGGGGAGGCGAGCACGGGGCGATTGGGGCGATTGTGATAATTGACCGAAATTCGTCCGCCCCTGGGTCCCCCGTCCCCTCACCTCCAAATCCCAGCAGCCCCCGTTTTCAATTTAACACACTAAGGTTGACCAGATTTCACTCTTTGCACGGCTGAGGGACATCTTTGACACTTTCACATTAGAAGCACATGATTAAAAAAAAAAAGCCTTCCCTCTTCTGCCTCTCTCCATCTCCGGCTGTACGGCGAGAGGTAATGTGAGATGGGGGTCCATTTCCTGTCCTTCCGTCCCCCAAGATCCCCCCCCCCCCCCACACACACACACACCAAATCAACCACAAATAACTGGCAGCCTCCTGAGCCCTATCTTGATTTCACAGCACAAGAAGATAAGGACACCATTTATTGTTTTCATTGAGCTTGAGTGCAAAGACAAGCGAGCACGAGATGACTCTCGGACCGAGATAAATACCACAAAGCGCAGATTCAATCCGTCTTCGATGCCGGTGCTGTTTTGAGGAGAGAGAGGGGGGCGGTGGTGGGTATCACACTGGTGAAACCGGAGTCTGGTGGTGCGATACCGGCTGGAGACCTCATCAGATTGAGAAGGGAAAAAAAAAATACAAAATATAACTGTAACTGGAGTCAGAACTCCCTCGGGAGAGCCAGAGAGACGGTACAACATGGCCGCGCGGTAACGTTTCATTCGCCTCCTCGAGAGCCGATTCCAAAGAGAGTGGAGCCGAACCGCGCATCGCGACGCGGCCTCTCGGGAACGCCGACGTGACGCGGGAGAGAGAGCTGGGGAAAAAAAGAGGGGAATTCGCGAGGGTGCAGCGCCGCCGCCGGTAGAGCCGGGCGCGGTGGTTGCGGCTGAGGAGTATTTACTGATGTGGTTATCTTGTCCTGTGACAGGCAGGACCACTCAATCAGCCGGCGTGGCTCAGGCGAGCGTTACGCTCACGTCCCCCCCCCCCCCCCACACCCACTTCTGGGGGAGGAGGCGTCAGCCGAGCCAAATCTGATCAGCAAATGCAGTTCCCCTGTGCCACGGCAATCTGAGATGAAGATGATATTATGTGGAAGTGAGCAAAGTGGTGGAGACAACGCCGGGAGACGCAAGGAACGACAGAGAGAGAGAGAGAGCGAGGGAGGGAGAGAGAGAGCGAGAGAGAGGGGAAGGTGGAAGCTCCTCTCCGCCTCGGCTTCTTAAAGGCAAAGTGCCTCGCTGCCGGAAGGTGGAAGGGAGATGGCCACGCCGCTACGTTTTAATAGGAACAACCTCCCTCTACCGGATCAAAGAGCCACGCATTTGTATGCCGGAGACGGTCTCGCGTTAATTATCAAAAAGCTGAATGGAAAAATAATAAAAAACTTTGTGCGTCCGGTGGAGTTTCATTCCAATTAAAAACACAATCCTGGCAGGGACCGACTGACATCTCTAATGATTCTCCTTTTAAAAAATTACTGGCATGTATATGTTCTGAAAAGGTTACAGGAAAAAGAAGAAAAAAATTAGCATTTGACGAGGAGGAAAAATAAATATAGTGTTGAGTGTGCAGATAAGAGCTCAATAATTAGAAACATTTGAAGAATAAACCTGGATTAGTGTGCGTCTTCCCGCCGCTGCCCTACAGATATTTTACATTATTCAATCCAAAACACCATCTTTTCTGGTTGTAACTTTTTTTCTTCTTCTTTTTTGTTGTTGTTGCATGTCAATGTTTAATAAGAGCCGTTGGCTATCTATGGGCACAATTATTAGATATCCGCAGGGAGAGATATTGAAAAATGAATCGCACTCAATTTTGTACTTCTCTGATCCGGTGGAAATGGCTTTCCGAGCCGTGGCTTCTCCCTCCCGTCACCGCCTGGACGCAATCGACCGGCTGCCGGACAATTGCGTCAATGCGGCGACTTAACAGATTCTTCACATGTTGCCGCCTGTCCCGATGCATCGCGACAGATGTGTCAATGAGCCTGTTGTGGAGTGGTGGTGGGAGCAGAGATCTCCCTGGGCCCGGCATGTAGGGGATGAAAAGTTTTCCCGTGGACGTCGTGTCAACAGATGCAGATGGGAGGGGAAAATATCACTCTGTGCCCCCCCCCCCCCCCCCCCCGAGCACATGCGACACGTTTCACGCGTCTGCCACGCCTCCCTGAATTGCATATAGAGTCCTAATAGGATTCATATTCACTGGCGACAGTTGCAAAATACTAAATTCAATTCAGTTTATTTGTATGGCCCAATTTCACAAATTACAAATTTGCCTCGGAGTGCTTTACAATCTGTACACATAGACATCCCTGCTCCAAAACCTCACATCGGATCAGGAAAAACTCCCAAACAACCCTTCAGGGGGAAAAAAGGGAAGAAACCTTCAGGAGAGCAACAGAGGAGGATCCCTCTCCAGGATGGACAGGTGCAATAGATGTAATGTGTACAGAAGGACAGATTTAGAGTTAAAATACATTCAATGAATATGACAGAGTGTATGAATAGTTCATAGTAGGCATATTCCACGATGGAGACCTCCACGATCCATCAGGCAGATGGAGGTAGAGAGGAGGAGTGGGCGGGTTGCTCAGACCAGGTGCAGTTTCCCATCCATACAACACAATTATCCATGCGTGGGCCCTGTAGGTTCTCAATAATCCTTGTTTTTGGCCCTCGCCATTACTGTATGCAATCTATGCTCATACAATGTCCGGGGTATAAAATATGCTAATGCACAGACAAAACGGCATTAAGTTTATGGTTGATGGGGGGGGGGGGGGTGTATTCCACACTATCAAGTTTCCTAAGTGGCAATTTTAGCTTTGGAAAGCATGCAATAAGGTATTATGCAGAGTGATGACACAAAAAATTCCAGGACTGCTTAAATACTGCCGCGTCAGTCCGATGCTCGGTGCTTCTCCCTGAAGCTGTTCCATCCGAAGCACATATGTGGATCAAAAAGAGACTTTTTAATTCTTTTTTCTCCCCTCTTTTTGTCGTTAACACTGATCTACAAAAGCACTTCCACAACCAACATGGTCCGAAGAGGCGTCGCGCACCGGTTAAGAACCCGAGCCGATGGCAGCGACGTGCCACACACGTCGACACTGTCGCGCAATGTGAGCTCGTAAATAATCATTTCAAAAAATGAACTCGTGGGATTAGAAATTAGCGGCAAATTTCAAGTAAAGTAGATTAGAGTTCCATCTGTATCGATCCCCTGGGGTTCATCCGACGCTCTGAATAAATACACTTCGCCTGTTGTGGGCGGAGTCAACGCGTGCACAGTGTGCAGCGGCGTGCACGGTTTGCTGTTGTCGTCCGTCTCTTTTCAGTCAGATTCAGACCCCCACTCGGCCTCGAACCCAGTCCACCTAAACCGATGAATCAGTTTGACCGGCATATTTTTATATTTCATGAGCGTCCATCCGAGAGACATTACTTGTGTTTTGTGTGTCTGAGAACAAGACGAGTGATGGATCTTGCGTGCCCTCCATCTGCCTCACAGTGCACTCCTGTAGGACTTACTCAATTTCCTCTACCGTGCCTTCCCCCCCCCCCGCGGTCAGAATAGCCTCCTCCCGAAACAACTCCTTCGCTAACATCTGCCCAGGAGCTGCTTTTTTTGTCCACTCGCCGTCTCCTTAGGCATGCCATCCAGCTCTAATCAAGCAAAAAATGGTCATAAATATTTCTTTCTGCTAGATTTCACATTCACATTTCACGCAGGGACATGATATCCCCCTCCCCACACACACACACACACACACTACCTCCGGGGAGTACCTAATGCAAAAAAACAGTTACTTATATTCAAGGCTCATGTTCCTTGAGTCAAATGCAGGACGCTTGCATGGGGAGAAGAAGAAAAAAAGAAACAAGGGAAATAAAAAGGGGAGGGGGAGGAGGAGTAGAGAGACATAAAGGACCGTCTTATTTTCTGTGCCATTTGCCGGCTAGTACTTTCACAGCCATCCCATTACATCATGTCAGAAGATTGTAAACAAGCAAATAACAACAGCGCATCAGAGGCCACACACGGCGCGACATCGTCCTGCTCCCGAGGTCTCGCTCCCACTGAGGAGCAAGAAAACATTAGGGCTTTTTTTGTTTGTTTTACTGTCCATATAAATAATATACATCTTCTTCTTTCTCTTTTTCCCTTCTTTTTAGTAGGAGAAAAAGAAAAAAAAAGGTTGCGCGAAGGATTTATATGAACCATTGTCTCCGGCCCGGCTAAGTATTTATGGCACATGCCATTCACGGGGATGCGGAAGGTGCCATCACTGTTATTTATGACGAGACATCCCATCACGGCATATCATTCCCTAAATGGAATACAGCTATTCGCCAGTGAATGCCGACCTGTGCCATTTTTCTCTCGAATAGAGGCCATGTCACCGCTGAGCGAGCAGGGAGGGGTGGGGGGGTGGGGGGTTGTTATTAATCACTGATACACACTTTGATGGGTGAATACACGTCAAACCATCAAATTTACTCTGAGAGACCTGTACACGGTGCGGCTGTCCACGCATATTTACTTCGATGGAGGCTCATTTGACGGCCGGCGCCGGCCGTTTGTCATGTTCCGCCCCGCAAACTAAAAAGAAAAAAACCACAGCTGTCAATTTTATTTTTTGCCCCCGTATCACAGGGAGGAAAAAAAAGGAATACACACACCGCACACTCGTGCGGTTATGATGAACGGAAATGTCATTACTTTTCCATGGGTTGAATTCTATCAAATGAGAATGTTATTAGGATATTATTGTCAACGTGGCGACATTGCCCAGGGGTCAAAGTTGTTTTCCAATACAGTCCGCAAGGGCCAAATTGTGTGTGTACATGATGTGTATATTTTGATAGGTTCTATAATATGTACCATTTCCAAACATATACGTGTTGCCAGAGAAGAAGCACAGCATCATTAACAGGCCTTTACGGTGCAAGTTGTTCATTACCTTCGCATTGAAAATGCGGAAGGTTATGTTTTGATCGCCGTGTATTTATTTATTTGTATGCGTGTTATTCGCATAACAAAAAAAGTTTTAAACAGAATTGCATGAAATGTGGTGGGATGATTGCTTATTATCCGGGGGCCATTTGATTAGATTTTGGGATCAATCGGGTCAAAGGTCAAGGTCAAGGAAAGGTCAAAATCTTCTTTTTACCATAGCGCGGTAAATTTTTATCCAATTGGCATGCAACTAATGCCAAAATGTTCATAATTCAATGCCCAATCTTGTGATATGCGAAGGTATGCGCTCTACCAAGTGCCCATTCTAGTTGATTAATAGAAAAGTACATTATAAAAAGGTCCCATAATGTAGAAGATTGAGATTTCCGTGTCTTCCTTGACAATAAAGCACGTCTACTGTCGGCGATAACGAATACTGTGAGGGTATCAAAATGCTGGATCCATTGGGACAGTCACAGTATTCAGACACCGTGCCTTTAAACCAGCCGCCGGGACTTTGGCCGGGTTGTGATGTCACAACTATTCATTAATCGGTAGAAGTGTCACCGCATTCTGTGTCGTTCACACACACACACACACACACACACACACACACACACACACACACACACACAGTGGGAAGGCGGCGACAGCACGGATGTGGAGGACCTGAAACCGTCGACCAATCAGAGCAGACTGGGCTTTTTCCGAGAGGGGGGGGGGGGGCTTAAAGAGACAGGCGTTAAAACGTCGGGGCGAGTGCACGTTTATTCAGTCTGAGAAAATCAATGTGTGTATTAACAGTAGGAGCCGCAAATTACTAATTCTATCTACTAGCGGGTTTCTTTTAGGATTGCATCGTGCCGAACTATTCAGTTCACGACTATCAAACTCATCATTCTGTGTAGTTTGCTGAACTAACTTCAGAGGTGAAATGAAAAAAAATCATAAGCCACCTTATCCCAGTTTCATCATCAGTCGGCTCGCCTGTTTAAATCTACTCTTTAAGCCCGAGTCCTCCTGGAGCTGAGGCATGGGAGGGGGGGGGGGGGCACGCACAGTTGTCTGAGGATGCTCTGGGGAGCAGTATGTGCAGTCTGCGTGCTAACAAACGGCAGCAGGTGGGAAACAGGCGGGTTTTTTTGCCACCGTCACATCACCTACACGTTGTAACCCTCGGCACCCCCCCCCCACCCACCCACCCCTCCCTCTTTCCACCCAGGATCCTGCAGGCCGACGCCAAGAAACCAGCTCGGACGTCGATCACCCCGCATTGTGTCAAGAGGTGATGAATAAGATATAGAAGCCGGGCTCGCGACAGGACTTTCGCATTAGCCCGGCTGCGTCGGCGATGCCCCGCTACGCGTCCACAACAACCCGCTGACCTCAACACCCACATCCAGAAGAAGACGCCTTAATCTGCGACCAGGATTAGGGTTTATTGAAACAAATAAGTGTTTTAAAGAGCGAGACAGGCCCGGTTTCAATTTCAATAGCTCATTTAACCCCTTATCTGCCCAAATCCTTGGGGTCCATTCTATGTTAATTGGATCTACATTGCACGAGCATTGGGGGGTGTTAACAAGCACAGCCTATGAATATTAATTACCCTGAAGTTTTCTGCACGGGAAAGACTTCACTGATACATATTAATTCTGTGAATTTTCTTCTTCTTCTTTTTTTTTTTTTTTAAAGTAGTGCTCTCATTAAAAATGAATAGGACACGCGCTTGAATGTTTTCCCAGGAGGAGTTGTGCATCCTCGAGTCTACCCCTAATAAACTGGGTCAGATTGGCTGTACCCTTTAACGGAACGGCTTCTCCCAAAAACGGCATTATTATTCAACTCTGTGTAAACATTCCGATCGGGTGAAGAGAGGCTCTTTGTTTTGTTTCTTCTTCTCGGAAACCGTGTTTTGACAATGGCTATTAAAGCCAGTCATGTCTGAGCGCGTACTTTCCCGACCGCAGTCTCCGGAGGCCCCTGTTAGAACGGTTACTTATTTACAACACTAAACACACAAGTTGTTCAGCTAAACAGCGCAAAATTACTCCGCGTGTGAGGCTCCGTGTGTGTGTGTGTGTGCGTCTTGATGTGGCGCGTTCAGAGGCAGTTGTTGGCACTGCTTTAAATAAAACATTGAGGATGCATTAGTCCTCCTGCTCGCCGAGGCTCCTCTCTAAGCCACTTAATACTGAACTGACGTGGACGTGTTCCCCCCGTCTGCCTCCAGCCAGCTGCCTCAGACACCTGCTCAAAAGTTTAGAGTCGCCCACTTCAGCACAAAAACGCGCAGCCATCAAAGACCATCCGGGCGCCACACAATGAGAGCTACTGCACTCTTTCCCTAATGATACCCGCATGCGCTTGCATCATTTACATCGGCGGGGGGCGGGGCAGGGGGGGGGCTGCGGGGTGGCCATTTGTGCACACGTCCTCGAGAGGTTTCCTCGCACACACGCGCACACACACACACACACACATTCTCAGCAGGGAGCACGCTGTCAAAGACCTTAAGGACCAGCGTGATGCGGACCATATTGGCAAAAACTTTAAACAAATATATATATATATATATATATATATATATTGATTGATGTATGGATTCATCACGATATGGATAAATTAATAATACTGACTTTAGAGTTTCAACGGGAAGCAGAGGGTAGTTGAGGGTGAAGCACACGTGTTGATCATAAGGCCTTAAATTAAGAAATTAATGGATCATCTGCACGGTATTTGACTGTATTAGAAGTATGAATACAAGTTTTTTTTGAAAGAATCCTCAATGTCAAACAGCAGAGGGCAGTATTACCGCTGGTGAAGGAGACTTCCGCCGTTAGCTTCCGAATGCTAACTCCAACGGGGATAAAGCGAGTCACCTGCCCGAGAACTCCCAGATGTTGTCCGACCAAATCGATCACGTTCCAATCATGAACATTTCCCCGGGGGGGTTGAGACGCACCGAAAATATTTTAGAAAATAGGCCGCCACGACGACGACAAGTGTCCGTATCCGTGTCCAAAGCAGATACTGGACATTTTTTACAACTAATCTGAAATAAATCTCACGAATTTATCAACGTTATTGGGAAGGATTGCTTTGCGTAAACTTCCGTATCACGGCCACATTAGAAATCAGATGCTGCGTTTGCCATGTTGGGAATCTGCTCCTACAGAGGCGTGTTCCGGGTGGACGGCGCAGTGAGCGGACCGGTTGCTTACGTTTAGATTTTATTTATTTTGTACAAACTGCCTATTGTTTAGCCGTCCCAGTTTGCCATCTTTGCAATGCAAATATGCAGAAACTCGAAACCTGATTAACACTCAGCCAAATTACAAACGCCATCTCTTGACTTCTAAATCTAAAAAGGCATTAATGCGTCGACAAGCTTTACACACACGCGAATCTCCGATTAAACTAGCTACAGTTTCATGGATCGTGGAAGTCTGGATCGCGGAGGTCTGGATCATGGAGGTCTGGATCGTGGAGGTCTGGATCGTGGAGGTCTGGATCGTGAGGGTCTGGATCGTGGAGGTCTGGATCGTGGAGGTCTGGATCGCGGAGGTTTGGATCGCCTAGGTCTGGATCGTGGGGGTCTGGATCGTGGGGGTCTGGATCGTGGGGGTCTGGATCGTGGGGGTCT